>NC_139814.1:13265216-14465216 GCF_963457635.1 Microchirus variegatus
TACACATTTTTATGACAACTATAATTCTACCTAGATAAGACACATGCAAGTCCAGTCTCGCTGACAAATTGTATTACAGTAAATAGGAAAACTGATTTGGGTTACCCACCTGGTGCAGAATTAGTAGCTGCACCAAACACAGGTGTGGAGTTGACCTGCTGTCCAAAGACAGGAGCAGCTTCAGGTTTGGCCCCAAAGGCAGGAGCTTGGGAGGGCGTGGCTGTGAAAGAGGAACCAAAGGATGAGCCAAACGAGGGAGTCTGGTTGGCCCCAAAGCCACTGGCTGGAGCTGAGCTGAATCCAAAGGGAGAGGGAGCTGCGGAGGGAGCTGTTTGTTTAAAAAAGGAATAGAAAATATACACGAGTGTATTTACTGAGATTGTTTATCAAATGTATATATTACACATTTGTCAATGAAGCTTATACTGAGATACAAACCTGAAGATGGGGCAGCAGAGGGTGCTGCTGCTCCAAAACCGAAGGATGAAGCAGCAGCAGGAGGAGCAGCAGCAGCGTTGGCAGAAGCGCCAAAGATAAAGGGTTGAGCTGGAGCTGGAGCAGAATTCAGAGGAGCTGCAGATGGAGCAGATGGCTGGCTATCCTGGCTCTGTCCAAAGACAAAGGTGTTCGCTGGAGGAGCATCACCAGAGGTTGCAGCAGCAGTCTGACCAAACATGAAAGTGCTGGGAGCTGCAGAGGGAGCTGTGGCCTGGGTGGTACTGCTGCCAAACAGACTGGGCGCCGGGCTCGAGGATGGGGGGGTGGAGTTGGTGGTGATGGCAGGATTATTAGCCATGAAGGAAAAGGCTGGTTTTGGAGCAGGAGCACCAGAATCTGCTGTGTAGAACAAATTCACCAAACAATAAAATAAGTCATCCAGGACAACTATGCATCGTTTTGTTAACACATTCAAAAAGCATGCCATTCACAAATGAGTTACCTGTAGCACTTTGTCCAAAGGTGAAGGAGGGCTTTGGAGCCTCTGGAGCAGGTGTTTCACTCTTAACTGCTGCCTTACCAAAGGGATAGGGAGGTGGAGGCTGTTGTGGTGGAGCACTGGGCTTGCTAAAGGAAAAGCCACCTGAAGCGGCCTGTGCTGGTGTAGCATCTGCATCTTTGTTAGCAGCACCAAAAAGGAAGGCAGATTGAGCTGTGGAGGCAGCGCCTTCCCTATTTTCCTCCGACTTGCCAAAGGAAAATGTGGGAGCTGCTGCATCATTGTCCGTCTTTATGGAACCAAATTTAAAGCCCCCTTGTGGCTCAGTGGTCGGCAAACTCGACTCACCCAGTCTCCCAAAAACAGACCCGGTGGTGGTGGTGGTGGTTGTGGCTGCAGTGGTACATGCTGATGTGGTGTCATTTGATGATGCAGCACTATCGCCCTTTCCAAGAGAGGACACAGAAGGAGTGAAACTAACAGAGGATGAGGTGGTGTTGTCTGATGTTTTCTCTTCAGGTTTAGACAGTCCAAAGGTAAAGCCGCCCTTAGAAGCATTGCTTTCTGTGCTAGATGACCCACTTCCAAACACTGTCCCGTCACCAACTCCAAACTTAAACCCAGAGCCTGTGCTAGGTTGGTCTGACTTTTTGTCATCACTAGAGGTAGCCCCAAATTTAAAGCCCTCAGATGAGCTGCCAAATTTGAAACCTGATGAAGTAGTGTCTTTAGAAGTGGTTTCTGATGAGATTCCAAATTTGAATCCCCCTGATGTTGAAAGGGATGATGATTCTGAAACCGAGCCTCCAAACTTGAAACCTACAGATCCAGATCCTGAGGTACTGTCAGATATGCCAAACTTAAAACTTCCAGATCCAGATCCAGATCCAGAGGTACTATCGGATGTGCCAAACTTAAACCCTCCAGAACTGGAGGTAGAAGAGCCAAATGTAGTGGAGCCTGAAGTCCCACCAGCTACAATAAAAGAGAAAAGATTATGTTTGTTAAATTCAGGTTACATTAAGTCCTTGATTATATTTTGCTGAAAGCTTCAGTAACAAGCAAACATGCATCACATTTATGTTTCAATAACCCATAGAAATAAAAATGTATTCAAATCTTATTTATCAAACATTTGGAATTCAAAGAAGGCAGTGTAGATAAAAATTTAAGTAATTCCACTTATGAAAGTATTTCCTAATAACTTAGGAGGAAAAACAAGTAAGTATTTTATTTACCTTTGGCCTCCACAGTAGCTCCAGGTTTGGGTGTCTGACAAGCAACACACTGTACATCAGCAGCCTTATTTTGTACAAGACAAACATCACACTCCCAGGAACCCTCCGGTTTCTTGAATTTATCTCCAAACCCTAGCAATGGCACAGAACTGAGTGAAGACGTGGATCCTAGTGAAGATCCTGCTGAATCTCCCGCTCCCATTGAATGTCCTGCCGATGCCCCTGCTCCCACTAAAGCTCCTGCTGAATCTCCTGCTCCCACTGAAGCTCCTGCTGATGCTCCTGTGGTGTTTGTGAGGAAAACAGGACATGTCGTTAAACTAACATTTGCCAATTAAACAATTATAATTGTATCAATATCAATAACAAGGACACCACAGTCATGCTTTTATTACCTGGTTTAGCAGTCATGCAGGCCACGCACTTTGTATCCTCCGCCTTGTTCATTACCATACATGTATCACATTCCCATGATCCCTCAGGTTTTTTGAACTTGTCTCCAAAACCAATAAACCCTGTGGACACCGGGGCTGTGGGAGTGGGTGTGGTCTTAACAGGTGAAAAGGCAGAAGGAAGAGTCAGTGAGGGTTTAAGTCCAGTCCCTGGTTTGGCCGTTTCACAGGCCACACACTTTACTGTATCGGGCTTGTTTTGAACAAGACATGTATCACAGTCCCAGGTTCCAGCAGATTTGGTTGTAGTGGTGATGGTGGTGGTGCTGCTGCTCTCTGGCCCAAGCCAGGTTGTAGTTGAAGGCTTACTGTTCATAGATTTTGATGAGGAGGAATTGGGCTGAGGAGCCATACAGCACACACACTTCGCATCTGATGGCTTGTTATGCACCAGGCAGACACTACAGCTCCAGTTTAGTGGGGCTTTGAACATACTGCCAAACCCTGCTGAAGAAGAGAAGGTGGAGGTGGTTGTGGGGGTGGAGGCAGTGGACTGAGCGGGGGTCTGCTGAGGAGAGTTGTGTGGGCTTGGGGAAGGCTGAGCAACAGGAGAAGCAAAGCCTAGAGACAACAAGAAAACAATAATTAAGTCAAAGTTTCAATACTATAAAAAATAACAAGACTTTCTTAGGTCATCACCAGCTTTACCGTTGGCCTTGCTGATGCAAAATTATGATTTTAAGTGTCAAATGATGACAGAGAATTTGTCTCCGAGTGTGGTGGAAAAATTTCAGGCAGGTGTAAAAACGCTATAAAGATGCTTTCTCAAATATATATTGTTGTAGGAGCCAGTGTTTTAGTTTAGGGTTAGTTCTGGTGGTTGGTGCAGTATTATCTGTTACAATGTAATTTGTGAACAGTTAGAGTGGGTCGATGTGTACCAAGTTTTGTGTAATAAGGTTTTTTGACTGTCAGGTCACACTACGTGACTTTGGGTTACGTTGTCTTTCTGTATTTCTATATGTTGTTAATCCTAAAGAAGCTTGGATACAAGTGGATATAAATGTAACTTGGATGTACTGGCAAGTGGAAATAAATGTGCAAACCCTTCACCTCTCACAACACAGGCGTTACAAATGACATAAATTACGAGCCAGAGCCTTGCCTTATATTCTTGACAATAGTCAGTTGATCCTTTTTTGAATGATGTTTATTAGGATAAAGATCTTAAAATGCCTCTTGCACAGTACTGAATGACCACACAAAAACTGTTAGTGAGGTTAGTGATACTAACCAGGTGCTTTGAGAAGATCCAGCACGCTGCCCTGCTTCAGGACCTTAGCTGGTTTAAAGGGTCCTTCAAAATCATCTGTGCTTATGTTTTCTGTAAGTTTTACTGTATAAAAAAATTTGAAACAGAAAAATCAACTTTTTTCCCCAGTAGGGAATAAATTAGTATTATCAATTGTAACAGAACTTACCAGTTCCTGCTATAGGAGTGGCCAACTTTCCATTTGACATCAAGGAACCTAACTTTGCTACAGGTGCACTGAAAGTAAATCCTGCCTATAATCAAGAAAATAATACACTTTTAATCAGTGTTATCGGTTCAATTAAATTGACACAAACTAACCAATGATGTAAATATACAGAAATAATCCTTTTACTTACAGAAGGGGAAAAGCAAGGTGGGCTAGCAGCAGTTGCTTTAACAATAGGGGAAGAAAATGTGAAAGGTACACATGGAGGTGTTGAAGCTATTGGGAGCTCCTGTGAAAGAACAAAAATAAACAAAAATTAGCAAAATATTGTTTACTATTAAGATTTGTAAGAAAAATATAGTAAGAAACAATCAGCCTGAGAACAGACCTTATTTGTGAATGTTTTCTTAGCAGGACTAACGGTGGTGGCGTTGGAGGCAGCGGAGGTGGTGGCAGGTGGAAGAGGTGAGGAGAAGCTGAAGGTGGGCAAAGTGGAGGTGTTGATGGGAAGTGAAATGGCTGGAAGGTCAGGTACCTCAACCACCTAAGATCAGAGGGCACAAAACATTTTACTTTGACCAGTACATGCAATTACATTTTTGTTTGCCCTAAATTCAAATATTTTGTGAAGCTTCACATTATTTCATCTACATTTATAACTTCTCTTTTGGGTAGTTTTAGTTCAAAGTGCTGTGTTTTCTCATTCAATATAGCACAGTAAATTGAGAACCTAGATCAGCCTTGTGGTTTATACCCATACCTCATCCTCTTCAGGTCGTTTGCTTGAGGGTCGTGTACTGGTCCTCTCTCTCTTCATCTTGCCTCCCCCAGAGTAGACACTGCTGGCTGCAGGCGTGCTGGACAGTGGATAGGTCAGGACACTGGTACCCATTGTGCTAGAAGGTGAATAACAATATGAAAATATTACTTAATAAAGCCACTGTAAAATCAAACTGAAATGTTCCCCCATAACACTGTTGAACTGCACATAATAAGAGAAGCACTAGAATTGAGTTTATGTACAGCTGAAGTTATTTATAAAAATTGCATCTTACTGACACCAAGTCAGTCAACAGTGAAGCATTACCTTTGTAATGCAGCTGGAGTTGTTTTAGGTAGTTGTGGTGATTGTCTTGTCAGCTGTGGGAATAATACAAAAGAATGTATGGTTAATAATGTAGTAGATGTCACTTGGCTGTGTTTAATGGAGAGGACAAATGTTGTGGTGTCCAGTAACTGCACTGTGTTGCTGACCATCTCTCTTGGGGTCCTGTCCAGACTTCTGCTCACTCCTCCTGGAGTCAAAGTAGGTCTGAAGGACACAGAGCGGTTTCCAGACACTGAGGCTGCAGAAGGAACCACCAGCTTCTGCACAGGTGGGAGGGTCGAATCCACCTGAATTAAATTAAAGGGGGGCAAAGTGCAAAGGTGCTTTTTTTTCATGTCACTTTGTTTTTTATAATATCAGGGTCTAATATCAGGTAAAATGACCAATTCTTTTTATGACAACCTGTTCATTATTAAGAATGAAATAAAAATGTCAATTATTTTTTCATCTGTAAAACAACCTGCTGTAATATTAGCTATTTTACAAACTCAAAACACATCTACAGTGGAATCATTTTGGATGCGCGATGTCAATACACCATTGTTGGCTTTTACAAAGCAGCTGTCATAGATGGGAATGCCTGACAGTTATTACTTAGGACAAGTCCAGTCTGAGGTTGGCACAATGCAATGGACCACACTTCACACACACAATATACACAAGCCTTAATAAACCAAATACTACAGTGGGGTTCACTATCCATCACAAGGACTTCAATGTGCATGCAAATACACAGGGAATGACACAAACACAGCAGTGAGCAGCTGTGTCCCAGCTGTGGAGAATCCCGTTAACTACCATAGAGAAAACCAACAGGCAGTGTGACAGGAAATGACAGGAAGACAAATGACAACAAGTGCTGCTGAGTTTGTACAATGGAAGCCCTATTTCATTCACTTCACTTAGCCTCAGGTCAAGCACCCCTACCACAGAAGACTAGTGAGGTTGTTTTCTGATGTGAAGCTTGAAATCAGAACAGGGACATATAGTATAGAGTTACTGTAAAAACAGTACTATATTTTTAAACAAATCAGTGTGAAGGAACAATTTTGAACTTACCCGTTTCCTTTTGGACTGGAAATGTGGTGCATCTAAATTTGTGCCATCCATCAACTGCAAAGAAAAAAAAACGACATGTAAAATAGCAGGCCTTCTTAACAGAAAGCTTTTCTTTCATTTTCGAGTGTTAATTGTTACGTGTAGTGTTATGTTGTATAATTTCATTGCAAAAAAGCCACTTAGAACATATGAAGGTATATTAAAAAGACTTACTGGTGACATGGGAGATGAAGTTGTTGCTGGGATTCTCCTAGCATCCTATTAGATGAGAAAAAAATAATCATTTAAGAAAAACATAAACATCAAAGAAAAGCTATTGTATGACATTAACAAAATCTCAGGTGTCATAGCACTGATATTTTGTGCTTGTGTGTACAAACTTACAGCCAGAGGGCTTGACATGCGCTCCAGAGACTGAAGGATGCGTCTGGCTGTGGCACTAGTCACTCCACAGGCCTGAGCTCCAGCAGGCTTGGCCTTAATCTGTCTCCTCACTGGGGCCTAGAGAGGAGATGAGTCAATTTAGTCACTAATTTAGGTAATTATATTCAGTCACAATTGCCTGATTACATCAGAAATTGTGCATCATAAATTATAAGCTCACCAACGAAGGGCTGATGAGATCAACGCCCAGAGCATTGAACGTACATTTAGATTTAACGCCTCTTGGTACAAATAAACGTTTCCAACTAGCTCACCTGATATGGTGTTCCAGGACGGAGCCGAGAGCTCCTGACTGCAGATGCCCCACCATACGTGGTCTTCCCAGGGTAGAAGGGTGAATCTCCAAGATGGCTGGAGTTTAGCGATGTGCTGTTTAATGTCGACTGCAAGAGAAAGCATTCAGTTATATCAAGTGTAGGTGGAATCACATCACTGACTGACATTACAAATTAATGGCCTTTTTCAACCATAAAATCATCTATAATATATTATATAAAATACACAAAGAGGGATTTGTCAGAGTGCACACCAGAGCAGTAATGTAGATTAAAAAGAAACTGAATGCACCACCTAGAGATATGGTCCCTCTACTCGCAGACTACTGACTTCCCAGATAATGCATATCACACAAAAAATATTTAGTATATTTAATATTTATATATATATATAATATTTAATAGTGTGCTTTCAGCCAGGTCAGGTCCTTTTTATTGATATAGCCCAACATTACAAACACAATTTGCCTTGAAGGGCTTTAAAGTCTACAAAGCAAGCGACACCCTCTATCCTTAGACCCTCGTATCATATTTTGTTTATCTTCTATTACACAGTAGCAGATACGCACTGATAAAAAGGCACCCAGGTACTCACATTAGAAGATGTTCCAAAAACTGACAGGTTAAAAGCAGGCCTTTTCAGACTGGACTGGGAAGGCTGGGGCCCAGAGTTTGTTCTGTCCATCTCTGGGGACCAAAGCTGGGGAAGTGATGCCGTTTTAGAAGTGGGGACATCTGAAAAAGAGAAGATTAATCTAAGAACATTTTGCAGATTTATGGCTCCATATATTTATGGTACGAGCCAACCCATTGGAGAAATCAAGTCACTGCCACAAATCTCTACCAACAGCACACAACATATAATTGGTAGGATTAATTAGATATTTCATAATGCTAATATCAGCAACTTATTCGGGCTCTATGGTTGAATTTGTTATCAATGGGCTACTATTAAATCTCAAACAATGCAAAGAAATTCTGTTTAAACCAGATCGTCACTCAATTTGATGCCATTCTGCAAAAAAGCAGCAATCCATGTGCCACAGATCCTAGATGAATTTTCACTTTCATGAAAATGCTCTGCTCTCTATTCTGCCACTTTACCTTTATCAGAGGCACGGGAGGAGAACCCACTCGTGGTGGAGATGTTATCATCTTCATGCTGCGAGAGGTTGTCCTTGATTTCTTTGACCAAGGAGAAGCCTGTAGTAAAGGGTCCAGGGGCTGAGGAGGTGGAGGGCTGGGAGAGGAGGTTACTGGAAGCCCCCAGATTTGGAGAAGAGGCATCCAGTGGGGGTAAATGAAGGTGGAATCGACTCAAAGGGGGCCTCGAAAGCACATACTCCTGAAAGTTCAGGGATGCACGGCTAGTTGAGGGTTCTGTTTAAGAGGGAAATTGATGAGTACGGCAGTACAGAGGACAACATAAAACTGCTATTCTCATGTGATAGATAGGATAACTTTAGACCAAAATTAATCATATACCAGTGTTACTGGTGCTTGGTTCCGGGGATTCACGACCATCCAGGAGAGGAGGTCCCTCTTCACTACCATTAGCAGGAGAAAGGGGAGGTGGTGGTGGCAGCTGACAGTTCTGGTCTGCTCGTTGTGCAGGCCCCTCTCCTTCAGTAGCATCTTCATTCTTGAAGTATTTCTGCAGCCAGGAGGGGACGATGCTCTTTACTGTGTCTGTCACCCGACTGATGATGCCTGTTTGCTGCTTATAAACACATGAAAAGGGGAAAGGAGGTAATGAAAATGGAATGAAATGAAAATGACTGAGAAAACTCACAGATAAAGGCCCATAAATGTAAGTCTTTTTGGACATGGATTTTCCTAGACCAGCGTTTCCCATCCTGGTCCTCTGGGACCCCTGCCCTGCATGTTTTAGATGATGCCCTGCTCCAAGACACCTGATTCAAATGGTCCACTCATCATCAAGCTCTGCAAAAGTCAAGTTGAATGACTTCCATAGCTGTTGTGTGCATGTGCTCTGTATGTAAAATATTGAAATTCTTCAGGAAAATAGCTGGAAAGATCACATAATCAGCAAGTTAAAATTAAAACAAGAAAAAGGAGAGGGTGCATCTCTTTGCGGGACAACAAGACTGAATATATTTAGTTTAATGTGCCAGGAGAAAATTCTTTGTCAACATTCCACCATCTTCTCATTTTAGACTATTTGCATTTGTTAACACTTCTGTCACTGTCACGCTGCCTTTTGTGACACGGTACTGCAAAGGAGCAGAGAAGATCAATTAACAGTCAAATGTTTCATTATAGCAGGAATGCTTAAATGTAGCATTTAATGGTGACACCATGATGTGATGTCCATAAGCAATGGAAGAAGACATCTTCTATCTGCACAGATCCATTTCATGGGGCAGTATATTCTTTTCAAAAGTTAATCAAATATCGCTTTTCCACTACACAGTTCCAGCATACACAGTTTGGATACCAGGCACGTCGTTTTCCATTACTTCATAGTACCTGTTCAATATGGAGGGGGTCATCACAGCACAGCTGCGTGAAACTGCAGTGATGTTATTTTATACGCAACACACACAAAATAGTGATGAGCAAAGTAGTTGTATTTTGTGTACTGAATCATTAAAACGATTAGTTCAGTACTTCCTGCATAACCAGAGCACAGACACAATCTGACAGTCAGTGAACTAAAATATGGCGTGTACGTACTGTCACAATTTTGGTCAAACTACCAGAAACTAAAGCTATAGCATGAATGAATTGATCAATTAAACACAGAATTTGAAAGCACTGAACAAGGCTGTGCAACTTCTATTATTATACCTGTAATCTGTACACATATACTCTGTATGGATGTCTACAGATAAGGTACTGTTGACCCATGTTTTTGTGGGAATACACCATATGGAGAAGGAAAAAAAATTAAGACACAACTAGTTAGATCTCTTCATGTACATGCCCCCATTGCTTTCAACTACTGATAAGAGCCACACGTTCGGCTGGCTTTTTGTTTATCTTTAAGAGACACCTGTGGGCCCCCTGCACTTTAATCTATGCGTAAGTACACATATCAATGAGTCAAGAATGTAGTATTGATTTAATTAATGTACAATTTTAAATGCTACACTTTCTTACATGTACTCTGAACAGGGTCATGTGACTACGTGACCATGTATTTTTATTTTTTATATTTTAATATTCAATGACACAGTTCGATCATTTATGTACAGGTGGGTGCAAAGTAAGAGACGTCAAAAGACTCCCACTGTTAAGACATACAAACAATCCCTTTTGAGAGTGGGATCAAGAGACTCAGTGCAAAGACTACATGTCTTATCATGCGCGGTCTACTTTTTTTTATCTAGGAGTTCTCTAAACCCATGCTATTACAGAAAAGCTTGCCCAAATTTCAAGGACAACTGAACATAACAAAGACATTGCTGTTGTTTTTTGCAACAGACTTCAATCAAAGTGGGTGATGGATTAAGTGAACCCATGAATGGTTTTCAAAACCCCGTTTGCAGCAATAATTCCTCCGGTCGCTGCTCACAACCTTAGGATGTCCGGTGTTCATGCTTTTGTTGAAGTAGCATTCAAAGCATTGGTACTGGGATATAACCTGCTCTTTTCCTTGACTCCCAACAGGTGGATTTTCTACATGTGAAGTAAATACAAATTACTTGAATGTTAATTTTCCAGTTTCCAGTTAACTCCTTACTACATTGCCAGGAATACAACTGATAAAAAGCAGTCCTGATAGAAAGCTGTAATAAGTTGATAAAGTTGATTATTAAGTTTCCCCTTCACCAACAGCCTCTAATGCATCAACACTGAATCCCGAAATCAAGATTCTTCCTCTCTGGTAGTAGTGACAGTCAGTGTGCTTACATACATGCTAAAAGTGCGATTTTAGTCAGACTAAGACAATAATTCAGCTTTCTTGATGTCACAGAAATAGTCTTAAGGCCACATTATACTTCTCCGACTGCGTAATACGTTATCCGTCTGCGTCACCACGTAGACCACTCGAGCCTTTATACTTCTGCGCCGTGGTGACGGATAGGCGCTGCAATTTCCCGCCCGATCACTGCGCAAGGTTGTTGTGCTTTTGGCTACAGTGAGCAATGGCGTCCGAGGCAGAAAGACTGTTGTTGTTGAAACAGTGGCCGTTTGTCACTTTTCTGTGTCCTGGAATGCAGTTTTAAGATAATTTGAGGCGAGAAATTGGCCATTTAGAGTCTAAACATGTGCTGTGTGTGTTAAGATATGACGTATTTATAGTTTGGCAGCGACGAAGTCGGCGGGGATGAGCTCCGCCCTCTGTATCGCTCGGTGCTCACTGTGAGCCCGCACAGAGCAGCTTCGCTCGGCCTGTCCTGAGGACCAATCGCAGCTCTTGCCGACTCCGTTGTCCCTTGACGGAGTGACGGACACTTAAAAAATATTCCGTGCACCCGGAGACGACGCAAAGGCTCTTCGACAGGTTCTGCGTCGACGCAGAGAACTCTGCGTAGCCTACGCAGAGCACTTTACGCAGGAGTATAAATTGGGCTTTAGTCTGACTGACTCAGACTGACCATAAGAATGCAGCAACCACAAGAGCTATCATTGATCAAATCTGTATCACAATTAACACACTTGTAGCACTATAGGGAGATACAGCGCCACCTATGTTGGTGGAGTACACATCCAATAAATGTTTCTTTTGCATGTTTACTCAGACTCTGCAACTTTACCAATGGGTGGTCTTAGTCAGACTACGGCCTTTGCTTGATTAAACTGTGCATGTAAACATACCAAGTGCTGGCTTTGGTAATGTTGCTGTTGGTAAATATTTGAGGGAATCTGTAAATCAGATTTTAGCACCCAACGCCTTCAAACTCATCAAATCTGATTCGAATTTCAAACCACCACAAATGCAGTTTGAATGAGATGTAAAAAAAAATTGTGTTTCTATTAAGATATGCACACAAAAATAGTTTCCTCTCTAGCTGTCTTAACAGGGCCTGGTCTATCACAACCTATCAGCATTTAATGCAACTTATATTATCCACAATAATGCCGAGAATCTGCACATACTATAACGTTTTTCCACCGTCTTTGCAGTCACATAAACATTAGCAGGTTAGCCTTCATAAATAAACAATCTTTTTCATAAGAATAATCGGATATACATGCATTCATGTCCGCTGTTATGTCAATGTGAAGCGGTGTGTGTGTATTAGTTTATGTCCAAGCTACATGTAACAACTCAGGCAACCATGTGGGTTCTCATCCAGCCAATGCTTCCTGCGCAATACCAACTGGCTGTGATTTGGCTAATGTTAGCGAACCTGGCATCAAAACGTTACACAACACGTTATTATAGCACACTCAAAATTCGGTTGAATGCAAGTTAGTTAAATGCAGATGCGGACAGCTAAGAACTGGGCCCACATGTCCATGTCACGTCTTCTAGCGACGATGTGAACCCCCCAAACTTTAACAGCGAAGACAACAATGCGTTGCTCGCAGGTGCTAGCCTGCTAGCTGACATTAGCCCCGCTAGCTAAAATGAATTCCACTTCCTAGCTTACCGCTAACTTCGCTAGCGACGCATTAATAGAACAATGACTTGTTTTACTTGCGTGTCACATCTCAAACTATGTTCACACATTTATCTGGTCAATGGATCAGCTAAACGACCAACCATGTCGTGATTTTAACTGTCAAGTTCGTCTGATTTTGCTAAACTATGAGGCAACTGGCTAGTTTACTAGCATTTCCCGGTTATGCTAGCAGCGCGTGGAGGCCACGAGCGCTAACGGCAGGCCTTCAAATGTCTCCAACAAAACAATATTACATGGCGGGGAATTGTGCTACTGCAGTCACCGTAACATTCTCGACACGGGCTTCTGACGCGAAAACTTTCATACAAATTACCTGTTTGCTCTTGGAGTAAGGTTTAGAAGCGATGTGATACCTCCTGCTTCTAATTTTCCCTCCACCCGTGGCCGCCATGGCTCTTTCGTTTAAGCGTCTATCGGTGTTTCGGCGCCGGATAGCTGTCATCCAACACAGGGGCCACGTACTGAAGCATCATGGGTAATGTAGTAACAGTAAGTGACAAAGAGCTTCGGTCCGTTGCGTTTGATTTTGCCTGTTTGAATGAGAGGGCAAAGCAAAGCATGTCATTTATTGTAATAATTTAAAAAAATACAATCTCTAAACAAACGTTTTTTTTTGTTCCAAATTGTACACACGTTTGCTGCTTACCACAGATTGTAGTGTTTATTCAGCGTAGATAAAAATAAAGGAAATCATAGGTTTTAAAATGGGGGAAAAACGCATTATTTATTTTTTTGGAGGATTTAACTCTGACTGTGCTGTTTTGTTTGTTTCTGAATGTTGGTGCATTTCTGAAATGAAATGTGAGTTTGACCTCTAAAATCCTGCTGCTTGTGACTGACTGACCAAAAGGTCATGTCTATCAGTGCAGTGTGTGTATGTGCAGTAGATTGAGACGAGTCGTTTTGTAGTGGCTTGTTTCCTGGTTGTCATCTCTTTAACCGGGTCACATTTATTGTAGCAACGTCCCTTAGCAACGCACCAGGCTCATGGAGAATGTCCGCGCCTGTGTGTGAAGGAATGCCAGGCGTCACAGAGCGAAAACACGCCGAGAACAGGACACAGTGAGGTGTGATCAAAGCTGACATCGTCACATCGATGACTTTAATTTAATCCCGTTGCTTTGTGGTGAATATGGGATGCTGCAGTTCCACTGTGACAGCGGTCCGTCCGCTGGTGGATGGAGATGAAGTAAGTGCGCCTAACTACACCTAAACCATACTTAACTACAGTCTCTGACCAACAGACTCACTTTAAAATGTGGCGTGTCACCGTGTAAAGAGGTGAAAGTAATCGCAATAAATTATATATATGGCGCAGGTTCACCCCAAACATGGAACTGAATAATTTATATAGGCTACCATAGAACTATGGGGATGAGACTGCCCAAAAATACATAAAACGCTTAATTTTGCAATTAGTTTTTCAAATTCTTATTGGTATTGGTCCACATACATCTGAAAAGGGATTAAATGAAAACACATATACAAGAAAAGCCTAAATTGAATTCACATATTGTTAATTATTATCCATTAAAATGTGGTAGATGTTCAAGGCTGAGCTCATATAATGAGTCATTTTAATTTATATGGTGTTATTTTATTGCACTTAAACATATCCTGAAGAATAATATTATGTTATATTTGTATAAAGCATGCTAATTAATCATATTATATGATATGTCAGGTTTAAGGTTTAATACAATAGGTTTCAGAATCATAGATGGGGTGATCTGCAGTTACCTGCCAGCAACAGTGTTGAACTTGATCTATTGTGTTCATGACAATGGGTCAACACACAAAATGTCATCATCACATCACAACATGGTGTCCGTGATACCACACAGAACAAGGTCGTCTCAAATGTTTGTCTTCCCTGCATTCATGTTGTCTGTGTCTGGTCAGGATGAGACAGGAAGTAAACTGGGTAGTCGTGGAGACTCTGCCGTGTCAAAGGGCACCACGGACAGCGGCGTGGTGATGGAGAACAAGGAAATGCCCGTGTTACCTGGAGCGGTGCCCAGAATACTCCCTCCTCTAACATCAGGCTGTGGTGGAGCGAGTGTGGCAGACAGAATTGCCCAAGATGGTGGTGGGTGATGTGTTTTAAACCAACTTTTGAGAAGAAAAAAAAATCCTGTGCTGTGTTTCTGATCATATTTTCATGTTTCGTGTACACAGTGCATGAGCGTCAAAAGTCCAGTGAGATCCTGGAGGAACTCCTGAACCAAGGTATCATCTCAGAGGGAAAGAGCAGAGAAAGGAGCAACATGGCTGGAGAGGCGTACAACATCATGGTGCGTTACTTTGTACACACTGGTTAATGTGGAACCAGACTGACAGGGCATCATCCCTTTATATCTGAAAATCAGAATAGCAGACTCACCTTCTACTGCATTATCCTCCACATGAGGGTTGCTGGTTCCAATCTCAGCTGACATAGGGCGAAAGGCAGGGTACACAGGCTGCCAGTCAATCACACGGTCACATAGAGACTAACAACCATCCACACCCATACCTACAGTCAATTTACAGTGTCCAATTTACCTAATCACCATATTGCATGTTTTTGGATTGTGGGAGGAAACCGGACAACCTGGAGAAAACCCACGCACACAGGGGGAGAACATGCAAACTCCATGCAGAAAGGCCCTTGTATCGACCGGATCGTGAACTGGTGTCTTCTTGCTGCAAAGTCAAGAGTGTATGGGGGACTATAATGTCATAATATTAGAATTGATGCCTTCTTGTTCTTTATTTTAACAATGTATTATATTTCTCCCAAAGAATATTCCCATTCTAACCAAGTAAAAACAAGATCTATGTGTATTCACTGTGCATAATTTCATCATTATATTATTAATATTTGAATGAATCATCATCCAGGCTACTTTTCAGAGTCTTGACTGACTGGACTTTAAAACTACTTAAATAATGGACACTTATTAATGCCGTAATAGCACCCGACACTTACATTGAAAAAGAGAAAAGAAACCTTGCTACCCAGGCCTTTGTTGAGACTGGCTGCTGAGATTTACTTACATAACAATAATGACTAGGGTAAGTAGTGACCTTTGGTTGCCATGGTGACCTGAAAACTATAGCCTGGCTTCCTTATAGGTTCCTTTTTCAAACCAAACACTTGTATGTAGAAACAGGAAAGACACAGGACACACAATCTTTAAATCAGATTAATATAGGTAGGTGGGTTAGAGGATCGATAGATCAATAGATATGAGCGGTCAGTTTTAATTTAAGTGCATTCATCTTTAATATGGAGATGGTTTGTCTTATGTCTCCCTCTGCTGTTTGAATGTCTGTGTGTGTGTGTGTGTGTGTGTGTGTGTGTCAGCTGGATGACAGGGATGTGGTCAGGCGAAGGCCTCCCTCCAGACTGGAGTCTCTGAAGGCAAAGAAGATGCAGAGTGTCCCCAGCAGAGAAGAGATCGATGAGAAGATAAGACTAGCTGAAGAGAGACGCAAGGTAGTGTGTGAATGTGTGTGTGTGTCTGTTCTCTCTGTGTTTGTCTAACAGTTAACATTTTCCATTTTGTCTTCCGTTTTTTCTCCTGTTCTTCCACTCTCTGTCAGTCAAGGGAAGACGAGCTCAAGACGCGTCTGAGGACTAAGTCGGCGCGCGTACGTGTCCGTGTCCCCGTCTCCAGTACGACCGAGGACGAAGACGCGTCCGCCACTCCTGTGGAGGCGTTTCAGTCGCCTGTCACCTCTGACCCTCCTCCACAGTTTCACGACCAGGCCGCATGCAGTTTGGCAGAGGGGAAAGAGTGTGTGAGCGAGGCTGGACGTGACAGCAGTGAGTGTGGAAAAGAAACAGGTAGAGCAGAGAAAGGGAAAGGGGGAGAGAAGGAAGGAGAGAGTGGAGACAGCAGAGAGAGCGTGAGTGCTGGTGGGGGAGAGGAGGAGGTGAACCAGGTGATGCAGCTCCTCACAGTCTCAGGGGAGCTGGAGAGTGAATCTAGCTCTCAGCATGCAGAGGAGAAAATAGAGACTTTTTAAATCATCACACAAATACGCCATCGATCAACACTGAGCAAGATAAAATAACAGGAAGCCAAAAATTATTACTTTTCTACTGTAAAAAAAAAAATAGCACATATATTCATAATGTTGTATATATATATATAGCGAAACAGACAAAAGTCACTTTAAATGGGGTTAATAGAATTGTTATTGCATCATTTCCACACTGGCATGATCAACTCTTGCCAACACACCAAAATGACTTGTTTTACACTGTGGACCAATTCTGTAACCATGGGCATATCTTCTGTAAAACACATGATGGCGCTGTTTCTGCGGGTAGAAGTTGTGAAGTCAGTGGCAGCAGCCCCTGATCTAAAGGGACAGCTGAGGGGTTGTTAAAATGGTTGGAAAGTGCCTTTACTTTGGGGAAATATGTGTAAAGTGATGTTGTTAACACTCAATAAAGTTCCATATTTTCCCCCGTGAACAGTTTTCACTCAGCAATCTATAATGTAAAGATGAAATGATTAATTTTAGGTTTTTTTTGGGGGGTGTTGTTTTTTTCGAGAGACGGTGCTGTGGGGGTTTTCAGCTGTTCCAACAACCTTAGACTTTTAGCTTATCTGTGCCTGACAGGTGTGTGTGCTGCTAACAAGCCCAGAGCTAAAGTACAACACTGTCATTTCCAAGTAAACATGCAAACCATGCATGTTTGAATTAAAGGTCCAGTGTGTCAAATTACGTGGAAATTCTATTAATTAGACATTAGTTTAAAGATAAATAATGACACTGAACTCTTTATAAAGTACAATCAACTGACAGTCACAGTATTTCATGACCCCAGAATGACCTCTTTATATTTATATCAGGAGGACATTTTGTTTCTTACGATTCACCACATTGGACAAACTAAATATCTTTTGAGTTTTGATGCTGAATCAAGGTTCTTCAACACCCTTGGTTGAACATAAAGGTGAGGAATATTCAGCAGCAACAGCAACTTCACCAATAAATATTGCTAAATTTTACACAATGTATCTTCACTGAGCAGAACCTCTGTTAAAGACACATTTACAGTGTGTGTCTGGTTTTGTAAGATTTTCCCACCGCAGTAGATATGCCATTTTACACATATATTGCATGTTTCCAAAGGTTAGTGCATGGACAAAAAAGTCTAATTAAAGTTTTAAATGTGCCACTGACAGGATGTCAGACTCGTCAACATGCTGCTCATGAGCAGGGACAAACAGGGGAATGCAACCTGACCAGGTCCCCATTGTAGGGCCTGGGAAACTCGATACTGACCCCCCTTTCATGACTGGAGTCAGACTTTTACAGGCGTGTGGCCACATTAATAAAATAGTAAGTGAACAGAGAGACTCTGCAGAGAGACGCTGTATCAGGTTGCTTTTCATTGTAATCTGGATTTCTGCAGTTTACATTCAGACAGGTTATATTTGGACCTATTTCATTAAGGAGTCTGGTTGCAGTTTTTTATTTGTGACCTTCAAAGATCATACGAGTGTGGGCATGAACAGGACAGGCGTCATGTGACTCACAATCATGTTCCAACTGCAACTGTGTCAACTCATGGTGCGACTTGCAGTGACAGGATAAATGTAGGACAGAGAGCGCACAGAAGCGGAGCCACCATGAATGATTAACAGCAGGTTTCTCTCTCACATTACCACAGGTGAATTACTTATCCTGGCTGCTCAAAGGGAGACCCAGAGATCTAGTCATTTAGCTCAATGCACAGGAGGCCAAGCATCACTAGTTATCTTCGCATTCATGATCATGATGACCTGGCTGTTTTATTGTAGTTATTTTGAGGGCAAATTTTCCGAGTAGTTTTTAGAAACTACTTATACTTTAATAAAGTTGTTTATATGAAGTATTTTACTTACTATATTTGCTGTACTATATTTAAGTAAAAACAAATGAAAAAATGCAAGAAAAAATCCTGCATATCCCAATTATCATCAATATATTTAGAATAGATGTTTCTTTAATTGTTGTTGTTTGTGGCTGTGCTTTACTACATTTGGCATCCATAATGTTGCAATTCTCTAACCTTTTTTTAATTAAAAACAAGTGGTTTGATAGTATATCCCCTTGTCATTTACACTTTTTTAATCAGTTTTCTGTAGAAAACAACTGCCAAAAATGTATTGTTAAATAAAATAATCATGGCTCAGTTGAAAAAGTAATTATTTGTAATATGCTTTACAATATTATACACCATTTACAGAAAATACCTGGAAAATAACCAGTTATGTGCTGTTAATACTACACAGAACTATAAGTTGTATTTTAGTTCATGTCCACACAGTGTGAAGACCACACGAAATTTAAAATTTACGCGTAAAAGTGGCTCAGTGAAACAACTTTTAGATTTGCAGATTTTTAGTTTAAAGTTCACCAACTTTGATCTGTGCAAATTTACAGGGAGACAAGACATTCTTTTTCAAACTAAACCTCCTAAAGGTCTCTGCTCCTCTTCAGTGGAGTCACATCCTGAGCCCTGATTGTGATTTTTTTTTTTTTTTTTTTTTAATGTGTGTGATTATTCTAACTCCTCCTCGTTGTGAGGCAGCTCCAGTGTTTCACACAGTGCGGGCTTCCCAGCTGCTGGTGCGCGCACTGGTGGGCGGGCAGAGATGGACTGAAAACTTGGGTGGAGTTAGTCAGGAGCAGCGCTTTTAGGAATGGGTCCCTAAGCTATTTAGTTAGACAGTAGAGTTAACCAAGAAGAGCTGGAAACACCTGATGATCTCTGTGGGACAATCCGCTCCGTAACTCTGCTCCTCACTGTCGGAAGTTAAATCTACCTCCAGGCGTCAGTTTTGTTCAGTTTTTTTTTGTCCGTTTGATATCTCTCCTGAAAACCAGAGCCAGCTGATCTCTCATTCTTCTCATCTTCTTCATCCAAAGATTTATTGATAAGGAGTCCTTGCACTACTCTTTTTTTAAGTTGTTTTTTTAAACTTTTACTGTCCATATTAATTGTATTTTTCTTGCACTAACGATGCACACCACACAAAAGGACACGACCTACACCAAGATTTTTGTCGGGGGTCTTCCCTACCACACCACGGACTCAAGTCTCAGGAAATATTTCGAGGTGTTTGGTGAGATTGAAGAGGCTGTGGTCATCACCGACAGACAGACCGGCAAGTCTCGGGGCTATGGATTCGTAAGTATCCCCTAATAATAATAATAATAACAACGCGTGTATTGTGTGTGAAACTCAACAACATATGGAGGGAACCATGGCACCACATGCGTCTGTCAGCATGACATGACCTGAACATAGTTGAAGCCACGGGGTGTTTATGTTTTGATAAGAAGACTCTGTTTGAATTTGTCATCGGCTTCTGTCGCAATATTGCGCCGCGCCAACTTGTTGCGCGCTGGTATGCGCCCTGCGCGCTGCGCCCCTGCTGCTGCTGCTGCTGCTGTTGCTGACACCTTCCCTCTGCAAGGGTGACACATCTGCCGTGCACAGAAAAACCACACCATGAAGTGTGCGCCAGTTTCGACATATCAGAAATGTTTACAACGATGTGGAAATGATCGTTTCATACTCCCGTCTGTCACCGGGCAAGAACTATTCCAGACGCAGCTGTGGAGGCATGAAAAAAAAGAACCCAGCCAGCAGATTATTTACCACTCTATATCTATGTCGCTGTAAAATGTGAGCTTTTTAAACTTACATCAAAAAATGTCTGCTTTATAACCATGTTGTGTCTATTGTACATTAAACTTAAATTCTAAACTTAAAATTAAATGGACACTGTGGCAACACGAGGAGAAAGAAACATCAATGTCCAAATAAATCCAAAGTCCAATAGAACTGATTTTTTTGTAGTTCAATATACCAATCAATACATTTCAGCCACTCTTGTCCTGGTTAAAAAAGACCAAAAAAGAAAAGTGTCAGAGCTTCTTTCCCCATCCCTTTACTTCTCCTCCCTGACATCAGGATACCTGTCACCTGTGCCTCGCACCACTCTGCCCCCCAAACAAATGCAAAACAAACCACTCATAATAATCCCATAACAAAAAAATAAAACCTCAATGAATGAAGAAATGTTTATTATTCAATAACTATTCAATATTCCAAAACAGAAGAATATAATCTCTCCCCAGGGGCCAACAATACAGTAAACTAAGCCAGCAATTGCCAGGGGCACCCAAGGACAACTGATTACATCATGACATATTTCTGAAAAAACCCCTTAAACCATTGTTGCTTATAATAACAACATAGTTAGAAAGTCTTCAACTATAGGCCCTGAGCCACATGCTTTATTCAGCGCGAGTCAGACCCCCAGGTCCCTAAAGTCACTTGAAACTCCCATGTTCCTCCTCCTCCAATAAAAAAAACAACCTTTGTTCTGTTGTTTCAGTGATTTCAGTTGCAGAAATTAATGTGTGAAGCAGACACTGAAGCTCTGAGCACTGAGACAAAGTTTGGTTGGAGTAACCGGAGCGATAAAGGAGCCATGTTTCATTCCGTCCGTCACCTCAGCCGCGGGGCTGCCTTTCACTGCTGATAGTTTCAACACATCCAAATGAGGGTGATAGGTGTGTGTGTGTGTGTGTGTGTGTGTGTGTGTGTGTGTGTGTGTGTGTGTGTGTGTGTGTGTGTGTGTGTGTGTGTGTGTGTGTGTGTGTGTGTGTGTGTGTGTGAGTGTGTGTGTGTGCGCGTGCATGCGCTTGTCTTTCTATGCTTGTGTGGACCACCCCCTGGCAAACCACCTTTTTTGTGGGGACATTTTTCCTTGTGGGGACATTGTGCCCGGTCCCAACAAGGAACAACTGTCACAGTTTGAGCAGTTTGAGGTGTGTATATGTGTGTGTAAGTGTGCTGCCAGACATGCACAAAAACACAAATATTAACAGGTTTTCTGTCATTGCTATTTTCATTGCTGTGCTTGGCAACCACTTGTTTCTTAGGAGTCAACAGGAGCTGACATAGAGTATGCACTTCTCTTTCTTTCTGCCAGGTAACAATGGGAGACCGCACAGCTGCAGACCGGGCCTGCAAAGACCCCAACCCAATCATCGACGGCAGGAAGGCCAACGTCAACCTGGCCTACCTGGGGGCCAAGCCTCGGGTGATGCAGTCAGGTAAAAGAAGAAATTATGTTTTCAGTCATAATTCAATCAGACAAAGGCAGAATGAAGAGCAGATTAGCCAAATTAAGTCTTTCATTGACTTGAAAAGCTGTTTGAATTCTGCGTGTGCCAGTGAAAAGTAGGGCAATGATTGAAGCTTCTGTTTGGAGGTTATTAGGTTATAGATCAGTGTAGCAACTACTTATATCAAGTAGCAACTGAGAAAATATTGAGTAATATTGAGTAATAAAACAACATTATTATCACCAACATTAAAACAAAGTGGTGGAAATAGGCAAAGTTTTCATAGGAAGCAGATTTATTCCCAATAAGATAATTTGCTCTCTCATCATCCTCCTCTACCTCATATATACTTCACACACTGGTATTACTATAGAGTGAGCTAAATGTGACTCTAATGAGATTATTTTTTATTTAATTTAACATATATAGTTAAAGGTGCATTATGTAATAACTCTAAATCAACAGGCCATAAAATCCTCCGAACAGAGACTCAGGAATAATGTTCATATAACAAACTGAACTCACCAACAACAACAGTACAGACAAAATATTTGCATAAAATTTTTTTTTTTGCAGACTGCAAATCATGTTTATGTTTTTGAAATCATGTGGCGCCACCTACCACAATCTACCAATCATTGCAGTCAGTAGAGTCTCAGCTGCTGAGCAACCATGGGTTGCCAGTTACGTCAGAAAAACGAAAACCTAAAAAAACCTTGGCCACATTCTTACATATGGCACCTTTAAGTGAAGAGAACATGTACAGATTTTATTTTAATATCTTTTAATGTCCTATGTCTTGCAGGCTTTACGTACGGTGTTCCCCAAATTCACCCTGCCTTCATCCAAAGGCCTTATGGGTAAGAACCGTTCATATGTACAAAGAGTGTGGAGCAGAACATGATCAAGTCAAACATGCTCTAATTTCATTTGTGTATTTATTTATTGTGGTAACTGATACTTACATGTCATATGATTTGTCTTTTTCTTCAAATGTGAATAACTGCTGATAACGAGAGGTGGACTGAAGTAAAAAAACAAAAAAAGCCAGTCAAACTGCTCTTTCTAGGTTAGCCTGCTTGTGTGTGTGTGTGTGTGCGTGTGTGTGTGTGTGTGTGTGTGTGTGTGTGTGCGTGCGTCTGTGTGTGTGGACAATGACGGAAACTTCCAGCCTGACTCAATGTTATCTATCTTTCTCTGGTCCGACAGGCTCACTCTTGGTTAAGCTAACTGCGCTGGGTTTGTGGAATAGTTCTGCAAACGTAATCAGGATTTACCTGTAGACTCAAACACACACAAACAAGCTCTCAGAAAATGGTGATTATAGATGCATGTACGTGGATTTCATTTGACTTTTTCTTTTATTTTATTTGAATAGAACCTAGAGCTTTGTGTGCAGTTATGAAGTGGTGTTGTCAGCCAAACAGTGTGCTTTCTTACTTAAATGACAAAAAAAAAAAAAAAAAAAGCTGGATTGACTGGATTTTTGTGGGGTGTTCTTTTCTCCTGATTTTGTGCAGGTGTGATAACTTTGCAGAGACAGAGCAAAGTTCTTATTCATATCACTGCTTTTAGCTTGTGGTTGACTTGTTTTGTTTAATGGGATGTGCTGTTTCATGTGTTTTATCACTGTCTTGTTGGAGTGGGTGGTGCATTTCTTGTGTGGAATTAGTTTTTTGTTTGTGTCTTTATTTCCCCCCTTCACGCTCTTCACTCACCTCCTACTATAACAAAGCTCATCACTGCTTGTGTGTGTGTGTGTGTTTTCAACATCTTCTTGATGTTTCTGGCAGTTTATTACATTAACACAACGTAGCAGAGACAACACCACAATTTCTCACTCTGTCAAATCAATACAACTCTCTCTCTCTTTTTGCTGTACCCCACATATCAGATTATGAGATTATATAGACTCATCACATCTCATTAGTTGTGTGTGCATCATGGTGTGTTCTTGTATTTGTATTAGGTCCATTTCTGGCTTGACCTCTGACCTTGTCAGGACCAGTCGTCCTCAGTGAGACAGACAAAAACCTGGTCCCAATGAGACAGAATCTAATTTCTGAGGAAATGGTTAAGTTTAGGGCTTAGATGTGAATAGCAGTTAGGGTTAGGGTTAGACATGAACTGGTTGTTGTGTGTGTGTGTATGTGTGTGTGTGTGTGTGTGTACATATGAATTTAACCCAGTTGTGTTTGTGAGTTTGTGTTTGTGGCTTTGTCTGTCCACAGGCTCACTCATTTTCAGCTCAGCTCAGCGCACCAAAGTCTCCACTGTGACACAAACAAATGTCTGGATCTCTCTCTCTCTCCCTTTCTCTCTTAGCGAGTTTTCGTCACATGGGCTCGTGGTGTTAAGGAAAACAAGCGCGCCCATTGTGCCACACAAAGCCCTGAATGCTGATGCTGCAGTCGCATGGAGCTGTTTGTGTGTGTGTGTGTGTGTGTGTGTGTGGGGAGGGGTGCGCGCGTGTGTGTATACAGTATGTGTGTGTGTGTGTGTGTGTTGGAGGGTCCTGTTCAGAGCTTCCTGTCACCGTCATGTAAAAACAGAGACTGCTTTTATTATACTTTTACACAGTCTTGTATAAAGTACCTTAAAGGGATTCTAAAAGTACAATTGTGTTACCAGAAAATTACTTTGGTAAACTTTTTTATAATATTACTTCAGTAAAAGTCTTAAAGAATATGACATTTCCTGTACTTAAGTATCAAAAGTAGTGGTGGGCACGTTAGCGCGCGACTGACCGAGTGACCGGAAAAATACTCGACGTCATGTTTACGTGACTCTGGATTGTTAAAATGAGTCTCTAAAGTAACGCTAAACTTTAATAACATAGGCACGTATACGCAGTACACAGGTACCCTTGGTTATTTGTAGCACTGCTCTTTTCCTTTAATAAACAGACTGCTCCAGTTCCACTGTAGCTAAATGCAGCTAACGGAGCTAACTGCTAAACGGTGCTTGGACTCCGTAAAATGTACTTAAGTTTTAGAAGTAAAAGTATTAAAGCATCATGACTAGAAAAGCTCTATATAAATACAGACCATGGCCAACTCTTCTTCTTCTGATTTTATTTGGTAGTAACGAGTAACAGAAAGTTAGAGGAAATGTAGTGGAGCAAAAGTTGCTAGAAATACGAATAAGAAATTAAAGTACATATACGAGAATTTTGTACTTGGTTACATTAACCTGCTTTTACGTTATAGTCTATGTAGTTCTGAATCAACAGTTGACAATGATTATATTAGCCATGGTTCACCAAATAGCGCAAAACAAACTGTTAAACCCAGCTTTATGAATATTAACATGTTTTATACAAGGACTTTGTGCAAAAAAGATCAACTATAACATAAAGTGAAAGTGCATTTACATAAATGTTCTTGTAGTATTTTCCATCTGATAAGATAGATAAGCTTCCATACTCAATTCATTTAGAAGGAGCCGCACAAACTGTCTTTATCCAACCAACGTCCTCTGTGTGGATGATTACTGACTTATTTAAACACCACATTCATTTGTGACTGCGTCGTGTAAATGAAAATCACAGGAATAACACTATCAAAGCAAGGTATGTGCCGTCACACTTCACGCCACATCGCCCACATTAGATCCTGTCAGGGCCAGTGTGTGCACTTGTGTTCTCCCTCCCTCAGTGGATGGCATGGGCCATTGAAGAGAACCTTTTTTTAGCCGTGACCTTTAATGACCACTGGGTTACGTGACATGAACATGACATTCCTGTAAAGACACACAGCACAGACATCAACGTGGCTTCAGTAAATGACTCTCACATTTGTTGTTATTTTTTTAAATTTTAAATTGACCTCTTTTATAGGAGAATATGATTTTTGTATAGTGGACCACGTTTCCCATGACCAAGCCCTCTTCCTATATGCTACATGCATGTGTGTGCGTGCGTGCTTGAATGTGTATGTTGGCCTATATTACATTAGCGGTGGGAAATCGGAGGCAAGGAGAGGCTCAGGCAGGAGTTTGATTCCATGCTCACATACCACTGGAAGTCTTTTAAAAGATGTTATACAGTCAAAAGATAGTCAGTGTGCGAGTTGCAGCCTCTACACTCAATCATATACTCCAGTATATAGCTGCTGAGGGATGCATCTAAACGTTCAGGGGAATGCTGATCAGTGTGATTCTGATCCAATGATCCAAGAAAAAGTGTAGAATTTAGGAGGGGTTTATTAGCAGACGCTGAATACACGTAACCATATGCTTGTAAATGTGATAAAAATAGTTTGGTTTCCATATCTTTACACTCGATGCATGTGTGACACTTTACAGCTATGGTGCTGATGGGCCGTGTTGTAGAGTGTATACTATGTTTGTCATAGATTTTGCTTAAAAATCATTATTTTAAAGACTACACTCTTAGAAATAAGGGTTGCAAAATGTTCCTTCTACAAGGGCTAAAGTTCTACCTGGAACCATTTGCCTCTTGGGTTCTTGGTAACACTAATGGTTCTAGTAAGAACCATTTTGATCAAGAGAACCCTTTAAAACCCCTTTCATGAATAAAGGGTTTTAAAAGGGTTCTTGGTGGAACCCTCCAAAAGGCTTCTCCCATGAGGACAAGCAGAAGAACCTTATATGGTTGTACTTAGCACTTTTATTTCTAAGAGTGTAGATACTCATCCGTTCTCCCCTAAATGCCCTGACTCCCCTTGACGACGCTGTGAATCTGTTGGGTTCTGCACATACTTCTGGATAAAGCTTTGCTGGAAACAAATAACGTAACTAAGGAACTGAAGTGTTTAGTAAATGTGTTTACTTTGAAACAGGGGCAGAATGTGTTGCAGTTGAAAAAATATGTCATACATCCAGGTCATAGTTATTCAAGAGTCATTCAAGAGGAGGCAAACTCTCGTGTGAACACTCTCATCAGAATAGGCCTTTTACATGTACTTTAATTAAGGCCCTTGCTTTACAGAGGCCGCCATCTTGCACCCCATGTTTCTACAGCAGCCCAAATGGACAAACCATTTTATCCATTTTACATTTTGAAGCAGCTTGTTAGGCAAACAAAGAAGAACAGGAGCGTAGAGTTTTCCAGAGATTGGTCCCAAAAAAGAGAAAACATCCAATGAGCAGCAGGTTTTTGGGCAGAATGCCTTGTTGAGGGCAGAGGTCAGAGAATGACCAGACTGGCTCAAGATGAAAGAAACTAAAGCAACTGTAACTTGGAAAAGTACCTAAAATATGCAGAAGAACCATCTCTGAACACACACACAACACATCAGACCCTGAAGCAGAGAGTGTAGTTTTTCATCAGCGACCACTTTCAGGAGTCGTCTCTTCGTTTGCCAGAATTATGATTTTATAAGAGGAAACAGACAGTAGTTGTGTGTGGGAGTCACTTTTCTTCTTCTTCTTCTTCTTCTTCAGTCAGTGTTAGAGATTGTATCCAGTCCTGGAAACCTGCCTCGGCCTGCTGAGTTTCTTTAGTGCAGCTCTCAGTAGATTTTCAGTTGCTGTTTTTATGTCTGTGTTTGTGTATGTGTATGTGTTAGCCACACCAGATCTCTACATACTCTCTTTCTCTTTTTACTTTACACTGTCCCTTTTAATCGTTGTGTCTCTTCAGTTGAATGATTGCAGTGTGTCCTTGTTGCTGTTGTTTTTTTTCAAGTCAGTTCAGTCACAGTTATTTTATATTTCTTTGTACATATTTATCTCTCTCTCTCTCTCTCTGATGCCTTGCTGTTGTTTTCCTGTTTTTCTCTGGCCCTGCTGTTTTGGGTTGAGATGTGGATTGGATTGGATAGTGCAGTGCTGACAATAGGGTTGCCACGATAGATCCTGCCTTTCACTCTCACTGACATTTTCCTGCGCCTTCGATCTACTTTCTCCCGACCCAAACTCCAAAAAGTGACCGCCTGATGCTCATTTATGCAGATTTAGATTATCTTAACATATTTTTTTGAGACTGAGGGTCCATGCATACTCAACCTCACATTGGATTTCTCACTAGGAGACCACCCTACTTTGTATTTCTTTGTGCTCCATGAGTGCTGAATGTTACATGATTGAGTACTGGTGGACCTCTAGTAGGTTTCAAACTGGAGGTGTGCTTATGTTTGTCCAAATAGGGTCTATGGAAAGGGTTGGATGACAAATTTTATATCATGTGGACCCCTGCAGACTCTATTTGACCTAAAGTGAGACGTGACTTTGGTCCAGGGCCGTTTGTTTCAGGACAGCAAAGATTTGAATTAACACCTAAAGCTTTTATATTCTCCTTGAGAAGAGATTTTGAGAGGATACGTGACGCTTTTAACCAGTCGTGTACACTTCGAAAAGCTCTCCTAATGCTCATGCCTCGGCCCGTCCGAATAAGGCTATGTCATGGAGGGTAGAATGTGCTCATTGTTCATAAATGTTTATTTAATTGAAACATCCCTCTGGGTGAAGAGCCTAGTCCCGGCTCCACCCACTGCCTCCCCGGCTCTTTGTCCTAGTACTGAGGGGGGAAATGGCCAGCAGCGACCCCTTTTTGAAAACTGTCCAGCTGTCAAAGTGGCAGTGACATTTTCACAACGCCTCCCTCAGCTCATCCCCTCTCTCTCTCTGTGCAGCCCTACCACCCACCACTCCCCTCCACTCCCCTCCCCTCCCCTCCCTGCTTGCCCTCCAGCACTAAGGCACTGCAGCCAAATCCACATGGAACCCAATGACGAGCTGCAGGTTACAGATACCGAACATTTTCTTTTTCATCTCGCCTCCCTCTGTAGCTCTGTCTCCACAACACACAGTTGAGAACATTCGCGCTGTGCTTTATCCTGAATGTGATCATGCACATCAGCTCATCTGAGTGACCCAGCCGTTCAATGGGCCCTTAGCATGGCAGCCATTTTGACAGGTCAAAGTAGGAAAAATCACAGATTATAAAAAAAGAATGATGGTGATGTGTTCGTTTTATCTCCCTCAGCTGTATCATTGGCACAACGCCTCAATTTGCTTACACCGAACAGAAACATTGTTAATGTTCTGACTGTTCCTGCTAAAGCGTGTCAAAATGGCTGCCATGCAAACAGCGCTGTTAAAGTTTCCTCACCTTCCAGTTCTCTCTCTCCACAGAGAGATTTCTATTTTGGCAACCCTATATTGTTCTAATCCCTACTAGCAGGCATTTTCTTGGTGTTCTTGACTGGTGGATTGATCTGGGGCTGGGTTGGTGGGAGGGCGCTTGGCCGCAGTGTGATGGAGTTGGGTTTTTAGGGTGTTTTTTTGGGGGGGGCAGGGTGGAGTTCTTATCCTTAGGTTTGGTGAATGATTGTGATAAAAACAAATTAAACCCTGTCATATGTGTTTGTCCCACAGCATCCCGGCTCACTACATGTACCCTCAGGCCTTTGTGCAGCCGAGTGTGGTCATCCCTCACGTGCAGCCGACAGCCACTGCACCTGCCGCCGCCTCCTCCCCGTACATCGACTACACCGGTGCTGCTTACGCGCAATATTCGGCAGTGGCAGCCAGTGCCGCAGCTGCCGCCGCTGCCTATGAACAGTATCCCTACGCTGCGTCCCCTGCAGCCGCAGGCTACGTGGCCACAGCAGGAGGATACGGCTATGCGGTCCAGCAGCCTTTAGCCACCGCCACGCCGGGCTCTGCCGCCGCAGCGGCCGCAGCCTTCGGTCAGTACCAGCCGCAGCAGCTGCAAGCTGACCGTATGCAATAGCAGCCACTGCAACCACAGGACATGCAGCTAGAGGAGGCCCCACTGCAGCCACCGCCGGTGGCTCAGGAGAGGGAGCGGCGGAAGAGGAAGAGGGAGTGGCTGTAAGGGGCGGACGTGCCAGCGACTCAGAGGCAGAGTTGCTTTAATAAAAGTGATGATGATGGTGACGATAATGGAGGTAGTGATGATGATGATGGTGATGATGGTGATAATGGTGAGGTGGGAACTTTTTACGATAATGTTCCAACTTGCTGTGCTTCAACCAAAAAAAATGAGAAAATGAAAAAAGTCTGCAGAACAAATAATGGAAAGTCATTTCCTATTATTGTTGTTGTTACTACTCTGGTTATTATTATTACTTTTATTATCATTGCAATTATCATTGTAGTAGAGTACTTATTTCTAGAGACGGAATGCAGGAACTAATCCCTGTGGTTGGTTATAGGTGTTAAACTAAGCCGTTTAAGTCCTATTGCTGTCTTTAACGTTAGTGTAGGAAACTGTTCTCTTTAGGTTCTTTGATGCCCTCTTAACATTTATATTTATTATTGTTATTAGTACACACTGAGGGCTCTTCCTGTTCTTTTTGTCTTTGCTTTTTTTTTTCTTTTTTTTGGGAGTTAATATTTTCTGATAATCAGGGAAATGGAACCGTTTCCAACGTGTTATTATTATGTGACCTCTGTCAGGAAGTCCAAGAGTCGTAGCTTGTCGTATCACACATTTGAAGAACTATCTTTTTATCTTCCTGATGCTGAATGTCCCTTTTTTTAAACTCTGTGTCTTGACCTCTTGACCTATGCAAAGCAAACAAATCACCAGGAGACAAAAAAAAACAAAAAACAAAAAAAAGTCATCAACTCTGACTTGACTCTTGGACTAATGGGGGACAAACAAAACAAAGGCACTGACATGAGAGCGGAGGTTTGACAACGGCTTCAGACAATGAGAAACACCAAATCAGTTGCTTTTCCACATGTTTCACTCACACATGCATCCAGAGTTGCAAACATAGCAGTCAAAGACAAAGGCGGCACAGTCGTGTTTCTCTCTGGCTCCGGGGATGGAGAGAAAGAAAGAGAAAGAGAAAGGAAGGGGGAGAATAGAGAGCAGCTGCTGGTGGGGGTGGACAGAGCCGCTCCAGCGCCACACAGACGGATCATTCTGGAAAGAACGCATCACTTGTGCTCGTTTGTTGAGCTGTCACATTTTAATCCCTGGCCAGGCCCATTTGGGAACCAACTTTACCCCCACCTCCCCCTCCCCCTCCACCCAACACTGAGCCCCGCAGCCATTCAGCCACGCAGCCGTGCCGCTGTCAGCACTTCCACCTCTGTGCTGCTGTAGCCCAGTGTCAGGTACACACACACACACACACACACACACACACACCTTCACTAAAAAGCCACCCCAACAACTGGTCTGCCTCATGTCTGTGGAGAACACCAGGTGGTGGGGGTGGGGAGTGTTTACTCTGTGACATTACGTCGGTCTGTGTGCCTTTTAGCGTTTTTTTCTGCTGTTTAAGAGGAAAAACTGAAAGAGATGAATCTACTATTTAAGATATTTATTTTTGAGGGTTGATGATGTTAACGCTCTGAGAGTAGAGACATAGTGGCGGTACTGTATTATTAATATTATTATGTACTCATCTCAAGGCATATATAAGTTATTGATTAGTTGTAGTAATGCCATCATTATCATTATTATTATTATTATTATTATGATAATTATTAACATACTCAACCAAAAAATGTTGATGTAGAACTTATTTAAAAAATATTGTTATGTGCACTGTACTTCTATTTTTTATCTTTTTTTTTTGATTCTTTAGAACATGACATTAAATATTAGCTTAATGCCTTTTGTATGGAAGAGCCTTATTTAAATGCAGGCCTGTTTGCATGCAGATTGTACTCTGCCTCCTCTGTGTTTAGATAAAAAAAAAAGAAGAAAAAAATAATAATAATCTTTGACAAAAACAAAGCAAAGATGCTGCTTTCTCCACTAGAATGTATAGTTATCGTCAAGGTTTTTGGCAGCCGTGCTTCATTTGCTTAGTATTTATCAGATGGGCTATTTTACAAATGTGGGAATTTTTAATACTTGAACTATTTCTTACAAGGGAAATATGAAGATAAATGACAAATAAAACTTTTTAAGGAAGCTTTTCATTGTCACTGGATGAAGGCATGTAAAAGTGTTACTATTTAAATGCAAAGGTCTTGTTGATATTTAAAACCTTTACTTCAGAATTTCAACACAACTTAGTCAAAATTGGAATAAAATGTTGGACATTGAAAGAAAACCGGGTGTCTTTTGTTTTACACACATCTTTTCACTGTCGATATATATGTCTATATCCATGTCCTTACAACCATACAGGTGGCAAAAACATCACACATGCCAGATGCTACAGCGCTCCTCCTCTTTGTGAGGACATCTTTACACATCTTCTCACTTTACAGTCACACCCACTGATAGTCTGTTCAGATAAAGTCTCTCAAGACTCCGTGTATCAATCATTCATCGTGTCTCTAATCAATAAGTCATGTCAAAATAAAATAAAACGTTTGCTGGCCTTCTTTTTTTTTTTTGCTCCTGGGATTATCTTTGGTCTCTGCTGAAACATGAAACTGGCGTGTACTCGCGGGTGCGTGACCATGACACAGCATGCATGGGTACAGCAAGTCATTCTGGGTAAATTCAGCAGCTGTCTGAACCCGTGACACGAGAAAACTAAATCTGACACGGACTATAAATATAAATTTAATCCAAAAGATTGATTTAAAGCACATGTGTCAAACTCAAGGCCCGGGGGCCAGATGTGGCCCGCCACGTCATTTTATGTGGCCCACGAGAGATTAATTGCTGCTTTAAGGCGTGCATTGACCATGAACTACATTTCCCACAATGCATGGCGATTGCATTACCAGTAAAGTGACGGCATCGCCTCTAGATCGGAGTGTATCATTGTATATGTATCATGCGACGAGTGAAATTGAATAAGTAACAAATACAGAAAGTTTTTTAGCAATATGTTACCTTTATTTGACATTATATTAGGTTACATTTAGTTACATTTATTCTGTATGACAGTTACATCTGGCCCTTTGAGGGTAACCACTATGCTGATGTGGCCCTCAGTGAAAATGAGTTTGACACCCCTGATTTAAAGTAACAGTTAAATGATTTCACTGAATGGATTAAGATAGATAAATGACTTATTAAAGGGACGTTCCCCCAAGTTTCCACATCAAGATCCATGAAAGCTGTTATGAGAAGCTTTCACAAAGGAATCAGGATGACTAAAGCCATGTTTTGAAGACCTCATATGTATAAAATAAAGAGTAAAGGTATGTGCTTAAATGCTCTGTCCAAGTCATATATACAATTTATCAGACTGTACTAACAGTGAGTCAGCATTTAATTTGAAAGTGTGCAGCAACAACATGTCTTTCTTTCTAAAGACACGGCTAACATGGCTTTGTTTCTTTAATCTTTTCTTTATTGGTGTTATTTCAACATTTGATTATATTCTTATTATTTACTTCAATGTATTTCCCATGCACGTTGATCCCACAGATCAACAGATTTTAAGATAAATGAATAACTCATCATATCCTCACCCAATTTACCAACTGTATAGATATTAAATTAACACTATGAGATATCTCTTGAGTTATGACACCCACTTAGTGCAGATGCAGATGTTTATCACTATTTTTAGGGAGGGAATCTTTGCGTCCCATCAGTAACATTACATCAGCAAAGTCAAAGTCAACCATGTTTTTCTTCCTTTTATTTCACACGACTCCAGGAGCTCACAGAGCAATAATCACAGACACTGTAACACTTTAATGTGAAGTGCATTTTAATAGTGTTGACAAGTGTTGACAAGGTCATCAAAGGTAGCAATCACTCACAATCACGATCGCTCAGGATTACGGAAGGTCTCGTCTCACTCGGAGGACAGCAGCTTAAATGTAAGATCTTTTTTTTTATCGTTGTGGGTTCAATTCCTTGCTCTGCTAGTCTATATGTGTCCTCGAGCAAGACACTTAACTCCACGTTGCAGCGTGTGAATGGGTGAAAACTGTAGTTTTCTGTCGTAAAGCAGCTCATCGAGACTAGAAAAGCTCTGTATAAATACAGACCATTACCAACTCTTCTTCTTCTTCTGATCTGATTCGGTAGAAACGAGTAACAAAGATAGTTTGAGGAAATGTAGTGGAGTAAAAGTACAAGTTGTTGTCAGTCAGACACAGGACTGGACTGGACTCTGCACTGTAAATAGTGCAGTTCTCATGTTTAGGGCTGATTTGTAGTGGGGGGAATTCCAGGTCGTTGGGCAAACTGTGACCTGATTTCTGTCCCCGGGTCATCTGCCAAAAACTCAACAAATCCCACCTGTTCACAAATGCTATTAATAACCAGATTCATTATGTCAAGCATTTCTCTCCTTTTGTTCTCTCTCTTTATTTATTATTAGTGTCCGAACACACACACACACACACATACGCGCCACTATGATTGTCTATGATGATGAGAATGTTCATATGTTTCTGTATTCTACTATTGGATTAGTTATGTATTTTAAAAGTATATTGTATAAGAATGAGTGGCATCTCGTCCCTATTTTCATGTATGGCCAATAAAGTTGTTACATACTGGACCTTTAAGTCCTCATTAGCTCTTCAATGTCACATTTAATGCTCTTTATGCTTTATTATTTATCATGTCTGTCCTGTTTGTATTGTCAGAGGACGCCTCTATCTTACAACAGGTACAAATAAAGTGATTTGATGATGATGATGATGATGATGATGATGATGATGATGATGGTTTCTCCCCACAGAGTGCAGGTCTGTTTACCTCAGAAAGAACCTCTGCTGAAGTCTACGCCACCATCAGTGCTCTTCTATTTTTAGCAGCCATTTCTGAAGGCTGCCATGTTGGCTTCGAGGTAAATGTCCGTCCGCCTCTGAGCAGACACCGCGGCACTGAGTCACGTCACACGGTCCTGATCTCTGCACGCCGTCCGCGGATCTCAGGTTTTTCCGTGTTGCTTAATTAGGACATGTAGGAGGAAGAGTCCCGGTGCTGCAGCAGCAGGGGACACTGACGAGGACAGGAGGAGAATCGGCCGGAGAGAGGAGCGCACAGCGGCGTCAGCTCACAGCCACAAATCCGTCCTTGGACACTGACAAACACACAACAAAACAGACATTTACTGTGGACCAGAGGAGGGAGGTAAGTTATCTCTGCATTGATTACTTTAAAGTGAATGTCAGGTTTTGCTGAATTGCTGGGAGGGGCCGTTTCTGTGTCTAAAATGTCCAAACAAAGTCATATTCTCATGCGTCCCTGTCTGTGCGTCATGGCTTTTACTATTTGGCACAGGATTGGCACAATGTGGGTGCGCGCTAGACGTCCATACTTTTTTGTCATCAGTTTTCGCTTGCAGTCATTATGGGCTTGGTTGCTCAGCATGAAGCATCAGATTTGTTTGGCGGTGAATTTGTGTCTGTGAGCCAGAGGCATGTCATGATGAAGGGTGATCATCTTCTGCCAGTGAGAGTCTGCGTGATGATGAGACTCCTGTACTGAGAGAGACAATAATCACATGTTCATGTTATAGATTACAGATTATGGGCTGTGCACTTGTTGAGTTTTGAAATATACATTTCAAAATAATGTATGAATAAAAAAATTGACTTTTCTTTATAAATTTCAATAAAGATTAGAGATTCGTTGATAATTGATCATTAAAGATTAGTTGATGATTGATAATTAAAGACTAGTTACTTTTTGAAAAGAGAAATTTTGAGTTATGTCAACTTTTTCTTTTTTTAACAGTGATGGTCAATGTTTTTAATGCCTTTTTTTACACTGTAAAAAAAGAAAACTCAAAATTTCAAGGCAACGCTGCAATACATTTTTGAGTTTACAGCCCAACAAAAGATTGCAATCGACTAATATTATTTTGATAGACAAACTTGTAAGTTAGAGTTGTGCCAACTCAAAATTATCTTTTCAAACAGTTTGGCTAACCAATCTTGATCAGATAATTTTGAGTTGGCATAACTCTAACTTACAAGTTTGTCTAACAAAATAATATTGGTTGATGGAACTTTTTTTAAAAACTCGAGATTTTTTGTTGGGCTGTAAACTCAAAAAATTATTGCATCAAGTTTCCTTGAAATTTTGAGTTTTCTCAACTTTTTTTTTTTTTTACAGTGTACAGCTTGTGGTTTTAATGTCAAGTCTTGCCCAGATTTTAATTTACATTAACATTTGCGTGTGTTTTAGGGCAGGTGCAATTGTAGCAATAATAATTCTGTTATTTATATAACAGCCACAGCCCTTCCATGTTTGCTAAGAAGAGTTGAGTTAAACTTTAAAGTTACTTTTAATCCAACATAGACTGAAATCTTTATATGTTATAATCCAGGGTTTCTCACTCCTGGTCCTGTGGAGCCACTGTCCTCCATGTTTTAGATGTTTCCCTGCTCAAACACACCTGATTCAAAAGGTCATCTCGTCAGCTCGTTTTATTAAACTTAACTGTTGAGCTCATACTCTTCCCCCCCTTACATGATCCATGGTTCCAGAGTACAGCACAGGACACCGTGAGATCTGTTATTTGTAATTACACTTGGCCCATATAGCAGCAAACTCCAGTCTGTGGACTAATATAGCCCCAAAAGATCAGATACCAGGCCACAGGGTTCAGGAGACATAAGAACATCAGGGTAAAGTCCGGAAGGAGCAGCTGTTGGTCTGGGGGTCTTCGTGTGGCAGATGCTGGTTCCCACCTGTCTGAAATAAAGAAGCAGGAATGTGTTCGTATATAGTGGAGGTCACATGAACACACGAACAGCAAGAAAACAGCTGGAAAACTATTGAACGATGAATAAAACACACTGTGTATATCTGCTATACTTTATTGTTACTGAACGTTTACTCAAATGCTTCCAGCTCAGTTTCTTGAGTGGGATGAATGAAGTCTATATGACTATAGTGATCTCCGTGGTGTGGATCTTGGCTACGATGTAGAAGCCAACTGTTTCTGCCTCGTGGTTTGTGGTTGAGACTGTGATTAAGTGTTTTGGAGCAAATACAGTCACAGATACATGAACTATATAAGGGATTTATAGCAGTAACAACAAGGCTGTAACAAATGACTCTGTTCATTATTTAATTAAACTGGCAGTGATTCCATCCATCGCTCAGCTCATCATTTTGGCAGCAAAGCGTGAGCATCCATCGTCCATCGGTTGATCTGAAATGCAGAGATTTTCATGCCACATGTGCTTTAAACAACTTAAAAAATCAACGACGGTTCTGATGAAATTAAAGGTGCCACATGTAAGAATGTGGCCAAAAGCGGTTACTACATTCAAATTCAAAATACAGAGGTCTTTTAGGTTTCGTTTTCTGACGTTGCTGGCAACCCGTGGTTGCTCGGCAGCCGAGACTCTACTGACTGCAATGATTGGTAGACGGTGGTATGTGGTGCCACATGCCAAAACATGATTTCAAAACATAACAGCCAACAGAAGATCTTGAGTTTTTAAAACGTTCCATCCAAACGTGTAAGTTAGAGTTGTGCCAACTCAAAATTCAAAATGTAGTTTTTTTTTTAATTTAATTTTTAAATTATCTGAACAAGATTACTTAGCCAAACTGCTTGAAAACAGAATTTTAAGTTGGCACAACTCTAACTTACAAGTTAAACTACCCAACAACCCAGAACAACACCTCTCTCTCATACTAAGAAGCCTTTTATTATAGAGAGTTTAAAAGCCCAATCCAGTATTTATAAATTCCCTGTTGATTGTTGCTTTAATCCAGGGTTTCTCACTCCTGGTCCTGGGGAGCCACTGTCCTTCATGTTTTAGATGTTTCCCTGCTCAAACACACCTGGTCAGCTCGTCAGTAAGCTCTGCTGAGGTGTGTGACCAAACCCTGCTTTAAATGGTCAGTAATAAGACATTCGCAATTAAAGGTGAATTTAATCAATTTATGCATATGTGATAGGTCAATGTTAGTAATTTAGTAAGTCTTATATCAATCAAGTCTGAAGATGTAAATGTAATTGCAAGACTTTTTTTTAGCTCTGTGACAAAAGCCAACAAACAAAACCCAAACAGAAGTCTGTTCCCTCTCAATCCACACAGATTTCGTGGAGTCAATGTGATCTTGTTGGTTTACATGTTGACTTGTTGACTCACATGTGGTCAGCAAACATCCAGCTCCAGCTCCAGTTTAGTTCTGTCTTTGCCGTCCCAGCTGCTGTGACCCACAGAGCAGAAATAGCAGCTGAGTGCTGCAACAAGGCATCTGGCACTAGTGGGAGAATTCTCCGGAGAGATGAGTGGATGACACCCTTCAGGACACGGTTGCTGCTCATAGCACATAATTACTGAACATCATTTTCAAAGATTACAGGCAGAGGACACGATCCTGTCGAGTCGAGACAGAACTTTCTGGTTTGTTGTTTTTCTACGTCGTTTTGTCAAGTAAATACAACCGTTTTGTGTGTTGGACACAGATCGCAGGTGTCGGCTCAGGAAGTACTCGTTACCTTAGCAGTAGTTTGCGTAAACAAGCAAGTTGTATGGTGGATTGAATTCCCACTCTGCTGACTAATAAATATTGGAAGCAGGCCCGCGTTGTGTCACGATGAAGCACATGTCTTGTCCGTGTTAAAGGACGGAGCTGTGAGTGTGGTTTTCTCTGTGCCGCTATCGTGAATGTATTTCAGTGGCATCAAGTTACAGCCGGAGATTTGTTTCACATATCAAGTAAGCGAGGTTTGTGTGTACTCTGTGACGTCCGCGTCAGCTTTATTACCTGGATGTCATAAAGACGATGTTGGAGTCGGTGGTGTAGTGGCGAGCATCGTTGCCTTACCAGCAAACAGGCCTGGGGTTCTGACCAAGGGCCTTTGGACCCTGATTCATACCTGATTCAAATAAATGGGTCATTATCAGGCTTCTGCAGAGCTTACTGACGAGCTGACCATTTGCATCAGGTGTGTTTGAGCAGGGAAACATCTAAAACATGGAGGACAGTGACTCCCCAGGACCAGGAGTGAGAAACACTGCTCTATATCATCTCATCATCATATGATCACATGATCACAGCAGGTGACATTGGAAATAATCTGCAAAAGAAGCTGTAAGATTTGGAATAGACTAGCATAAAGTCATCTAAAATGTAATGTCACTTTTTATTTCCCATACTAAGTAACATTTAAAGTAACATAAGCAATATATAACTTATTACAATCCCTGAGTAACTTGCCCTATCTACAACATACAGTATAATGTACTTTTAGTGTATACAGTACTTGCTTGTAAAAAAAACTGCTTCCTCTTGTTTATGTCTCATCTACACTCTTAAATAAAAGTGCTAAGTAGAACCATATAAGGTTCTTCGGCTTGTCTTCATAGAAGACCCTTTTTGGCTCCAGGTAGAACCTTTTTATAAAGGTTCCACCTGGAACCCTTTTGGAGGGTTCCACCAAGAACCCTTTTAAACCCCTTTATTCAAGAAAGGGTTTTTAAAGGATTCTGTGGATCAAAAAGGTTCTTACTGGAACCATTAGTGTTAACAAGAACCCTTGAAAAACCCGTTCTTTGGGAAATGGTTTTTCAGAAGCAAATAGTTCCAGGTAGAACCTCAGCCCTTGTAGAAGAACCCTTTTGGAACCCTTATTTGTAAGAGTGTACTGAGTCCGTAACTTAAGTCAGTAAGTACTGTTTTTTAATAAATTTGGGATTTGCAACCCAAGGGTTGGATCTACTTCGGGTCAAACATTGAGGCTTGTGACTCTAAGCCCTCTGGACCTCCTCTGAAACCTAAAATGAAAGTATGATGTTCAATGACTTCGAACGTTACACAGAGAAACAATAGGCTGCAACACTGTCGTCTACTTGGAAGCCCATACATAGGTCTGCTATTTTATACTGAACAGAAATTGTAAACACTGTCTTTTTGTACTGGGTCAAAGACACAAAGTCCTGCCTCCCGAGTAAAATGTCTTCAATAATAAATCGAGCTTCAATTCAATATTCACTGTACATTTAAATGAAAATAGAGACATTAAATTGCAACCATTGCCCCTGACATGGAACAGTGTTCAGAAAGTTTTTTTTTGCTCCAGACTCTTTTAGGTCAGTGTCTCCAACACACCAGATTCAAATAGTCAGCTAATTAACAAGCGCTGCTGGTAATGATTCATTTATTTGAATCAGGTGTGTTGGAGCAGGGAAACTCCTAAAACATGCAGGGCAACAAGGATTGAGAAACACTGTTTTAGGTGGACAACATGATAGTGATGAAGGTGTTATCACACAACTCTCTCATTTGTTTTCTAGGTTTTGTCACCATGGAAGGTTTAATGCAGCGTCTGGAGCGAGCTGTGACTCGCCTGGAGCAGATGTCCGTCACGAGGCAGCCGTCCGCTGGCATGGCCAACGGGGACTGTGTCAACGGCATTGACGGAGGCAAGTCAGTGCTTGAAGGACATTGAGTTAAAAAGAAGACGCATTTAGACGTGAAAGCAGTTGTATGTCATTTCCCTCTGTTGTTCACAGGCGTGTCTCAGTGTGTGGAGGCGTTCGACAGACTCCTGAAGGGTCCGGTGTCAGACTACCTGAGCCACAGCCGAGCCATAGGAAGGGAGGTGGAGAAACATGTGAGTCGTCCACGTGTGTGTGCTACATACTCAGTGTGTGTGTAAAAGATCCTATTCTGCGGAAAAAAAACTTGAAGAAGTACGCTTGTCCAGGCACGGACACGCGGATATGCAAGTGTTACAGCAGCTGCTGGAGACAGATGTCACCACAGCTGCAGTTACAGTGCAGTCACTCTGCAGAGTGCAGACACCAACTGTTTCAGCTTTAAACGGGGCACACATTACACCAATTGTTATGCTGAGTCCCTCAATTTAAACAAATATCAATATATGCTTTATTACAGTGATACTTCAAGGTTAAAGATTTACACTGCCGTTCAAAAGTTTGGGGTCACTTAGAAATGTCCTTATTTTTAAAGGAGAAGCACTTTTTTCAATGACATTAAATGATTCAGAAATACCCTCTATACATTGTTAATGTGGAAAAACACTATTCTAGCTGCAAACGTCTGGTTTTTAATGGAATATGTACATAGGTGTATAGAGGCCCATTCACAGTGTTCTAATGGTACATTGTGTTTGCTAATCACGTTAGAAGGCTATTGGATGATTAGAAAACCCTTGAAAACCCCTGTGCAATGATGTTAGCACAGCTGAAAACAGTTTTGCTGGTTCTTTGACGAAAGGGCAAAATTATTATTTTGAATAAAAATCATTATTTCTAATCTTGTCAATGTCTTGACTATAATTTCTATTCATTTTACAACTCTTTTGATGAATAAAAGTGTGACTTTTAATGGAAAACACAAACAAATTGTATAGGTGACCCCAAACTTTTGAACGGTAGTGTATAGTGAGTGCTGACAGTGCTGTGGGAAATGGCATGGCTGCTTTCAGCCATTGAATCAAAGGGTCACCTGATCAAATATATTCCCTTTTAAGTCAATCATTTTAGAATGTGTTGTTTTATTTTGCTATATTAAAACAGATTGTATGTGTGTGTGTGTGTGCGTCCCTGGAAAGATTCCTTGTCCTAAGCCAAGGATGGGAGTACAACTGAACTTTGACTTTTACATTAATTTATCAAACTGAGAATTGAGCACCTTTTCCTATTTAGTAATGACCCGTATATACACACTCCCCAGGGGACTGTGCTTTGTGGTAATAAAAGCAGTGTTCTATCCTTGAAATAAACCCATAACAGGGGAGAAAGTACAGAAATGAAATTATCCTGCAATATAAAAACAATGTTTTTAAATGATTCTGTATTTCCTGTATCTCATCCACCTTGAGAGAAGATTTCTAAATGTCTGTGTCTCGTCACTGTGTGAGTGTGTGATGAGTGAGAGCCAGAGGTAGTTTCTCTACATTTGTAGAGCTCCTTTTATGGACAAAGCCTCCATGGTGGTTCCCTTGGCCCACAACTGGAGGTCTCTCTCTCTCACACACACACACAAACACACACATACACATGACACAGCTGGCTGGGACTAACCCAAACTTTGTGTGTGTGTGTGTGTGTTATGAATACTGGCTTTTTATATGTGCAGCACAGACAGATTTACTGGCTGATGGCATGACACTTCACTGGGCAAATCAAAAAGAAACCGTGCAGATCTTTTCTTCTCTATTCATCACACTGCAACTTCACTGTTATGCACAATATAAAACATGTGTTCTTTTACTTCTACATCTAACCCTATGTGATCCGTGTGACTCTTTGTGATGGACAGGCAGAGATGGTGAACAACGCCCTGCAGACTCAGAGACGTTTCCTGGAACTTAGTGTGACGCACCAACAGCCTGCAAAGGTACAACAGCAGAAGGTTACAAGTCAGACTACATGATCCTTTTGTCTGTTACATGTTGACGTTTTCACCAGCACTCATGTTGTTGGCTGTGCAGGGGTTTTCTTCTTTTATGCCAGACTACTTGTCAGGGGTCATGAGGAGTCCTAAATGTGGCCCTGATTGTTGACCATGACTATGAGACGTCCACATCGTGTAAATACTTGCGAAATCAACTTTTTAATCATTTAAATCCTTATCCTCTGGAGGCCCTATGAGTAGGCAAAGTGTGAAAAAAGATGACTCACTCATGTGTTTGTGGTCCTCCTCAGTCTAAGTACAGGAGATTAAACACGCAATGTTGACTTCCGCACTCATTGGGACGTCACAATGTGCTAAATTCCTGGAATTGTTGTCTCGCTGAGCTCCGCTTTGTCCGTAAAACACGCGAGAGTGCCGGCGAGGGCAACGGTATCCGAACACCGGAATTCCGCGAAGTCCACTAAAAGTTATATTCTTGGCTTCACAGTGCAGCACAGAGTTCTACACAAACTTCCAGCCCCAGAGGATTTATCTGTCCAGTGGATCCATGTTATATATGACGGCAATGTGCCTGCTAGAGCCTGCAAATGATCACTTTTCCAAATGCTAACTGCTGTTAGCTCCCAGTAGCCTCTATGCCTGATGTAATTTCCTGTTTGATTTTAAAAACAATTTTAAGGTGGACCTAAAGAGATGTCACAGAAATGTTCATTAGGACACCAGGGAACTAGGTTAACTTGGAGAAATAGGATATAATATGACTCCTTTAATGATGCTGGAATAACTACTTATAATGTGATTTGATTGGCTGACGCTCGAGCTAAGGTTTGGAAAATTTCCCAACTTTTTGCTGCTTGCGATGCGAGCAAGGGTTCCTGTCAGCCCACATCTGTGAGGCTTGGCTATAACAGTGTTTATGCTGTGACTTTGACATGTCTGCAAAACTCAATTCCCAAACAATATCTCAAATGATCAGGCTCCTGCAGAGCTTACTGACGAGCTGACCATTTGAATCAGGTATGTGTGAGCAGGGAAACATCTAAAACATGGAGGACAGTGGCTCCTCAGGACCAGGAGTGTTGCATTACAGTCTCTGTGTTGCGTGTGTTTTTGAATAGAAGTTCTTCAAAAGAGCATGGTGTCAATTTGGTAAACTACATTCTCATTTAGAGGAAAATAGGCCGTGTATATGTGTGATTGACAGCTGGTGTCGTCCAGACAACAGTTTCAGTAATTCAGCAGAAGTCAGGTTTGCCAGTCAGTGTCATGAACAATAACCCCTCATCCTTTATTGTCTCACTGCTGTTACTATTGGTTTCTTTAGTACACAACTGGGACTGATTGTATCATGTGACTTGACACCATCACTATGACTGACTGACTGCTGCTGCTGCTGCTAATGTTTCTGCTGACTAAGAAACAACTAAGCAAACAGTTAGTCGTCATGGGTGAACCACAGAGCAATCTGATACATGTGATATACAAATAATACCACGTGTGCCAAATGTTTCACACTTTTAACAGCAGCCCAACAATGAAATGAACATTGCCAGAGTGTCAGCGAGTGTCCGAGTGCGTCCTCACCTCCTGTGTTTCCCAGCGGGCCGAGCTGTTCACAGAGGGATTACTCTGCTCTTTGACCAAGAAAATGCTAATACAACACATTCCCGACATGACATGTTCATCTATAGAGAGAGAGAGGAAGAGAAAGAGGGAGAGCTGTGGTGTGTGTGTGTGTGTGTGGGTTTGTGTGTGTGTGCGTGTGCGTATGCTGTTGTATAACATTTATTAGGACCTTTCTGGTATAATCAGTGACCTTGTCAGGACCAGTACTCCTCAAGGAGACCGAAGTCTGGTTCTAATTAGGCAGAACATCATTTCTAATTTCAAAGTTTGGGATTACGATTCAAATTGTGGTTAGAGATAAGGTTTGTGTGTTCTTGTATATGTTACTTTGTGAGGACCATTTTGGTCTTGAAAAGGGCTTTTTGGGGGTTAGGTTTAGAATTGGATTGGGTTAGAGTTAAGGTTAGGTTGAGGGGCTAGAGAATGCATTATGTCCACGAGGGTCCTCCCTACCAAAATGTGTGTGTTTCAAGGTCCACAGGGTCTACCAGGAAGTGATTACTCTGTGTCGATCAGTGTCTATCATTGGTTGATAGGGAGTGGAAAGAGCATTCAGTGATTGTCAGAAATGCAAACAGGGAGATTGAGGGCTCTACACACACACACACAGACACAGACACACACACACACACACACACACATTTACACACATACAGCTTTGTGCATCTGTTCCTCTTAGGACACTGCATTTACAGCCTATAACCGAAACATAACCGTAACCAGTCAACGCTTAACCCTAACCTTAACCTACCCACAATTCAAATCTGAGCCACAAACCTAAGCAGTTCCTTTAGAAACGATGTTCTGCCTCATTAGGACCAGGTTTTGGTCTCCATGAGGACGGGTTGGTCCTGACAAGGCCAGTGTTTACACTAACACAGAGCTTCACAAACGTCTGGCCTTTCTCTCCAGTGCAGCTCTGTTGTGCTCTCTGACTTTTTATGGGCATGTTCTATATTTAAGCCTGTTGTAATCTGTGTGTGTGTGCATGTGCATGTGCGTGTGTGTGTGTGTGTGTTTTCAAAGGTTTGTGGATCTTTTTGAGTGTGTCCTGAGACCTGATGTCCTCATCTGGCCACTACAGTTTGATAAAACATAATATTTTATTTTGATAATATCTGAAATGATAGATAGATAGATAGATAGATAGATAGATAGATAGATAGATAGATAGATAGATAGATAGATAGATAGATAGATAGATAGATAGATAGATAGATAGATAGATAGATAGATAGATAGATAGATAGATAGATAGATAGATAGATAGATAGATAGATAGATAGATAGATAGATGTTTGTGTTTTTTGGCCTCAAGTTAAATCAAGTTTTGTTTATAGTTGAGTGAGTGAGTCAAATTTTTGTTTTGATTCCCAGTTACGGTAAATTTCCTCTTTACCTCCCCCCCTTTTTCTGTGTGTGTGTGTGTGTGTGTGTGTGGTGGTGTGTGTGTGTGTGTGTGTGTGTGTGTGTGTGTGTGTGTGTGTGTGTGTGTGTGTGTGTGTGTGTGTGTGTGTGTGTGTGTGTGTGTGTGTGTGTGTGTGTGTGTGTGTGTGTGTGTGTGTGTGTGACACTGTTTACCATATTAGAAACCCTCCTGCAGCTGATATATCGTTGCCCTCCTCGCTTTTACCTTTGATCCAGTGCTTGTACAGGAAGTCAAGGCCACGGAGACTCTGCTATTGTAACACACTGAGCTCATTCAGCATCTATCAAATAACTGGAGCTGTCACTTTTTTTTATCTGTGTTCAACACTTCTCTCGTCCACAGACGAGACTGGACATGTTTCAGAAATGGTCAAAGTTCTTCACTAACGTGGAAAACTGACTCTGAGTTGAGGCTAGCTCGGAATATCGCCAGAACGTCTCGGTTACTGATCATGTGGGAATATGGCTGATGGTTTTCCTTTTTCTTTTTTTTTTTTCTTCTTTTTTTTTTAAGTGAGTCCGCTCAGCATCCTCCACTCTTTCTTTGTCTCATCTGTCTGTTTGCTCTCTATGCAGCTCGACTGAGTGAGGGGAAGTCCACTCTCTGACTGTTGCACTGACTCACACAATATCAGTCATACTTTATAATGGGAGCCATGAGGATATTAATGTTCTACAAAGACAACAACTGTTTTGTTTTTGTTTTTTTATTTTACGAGATACATTTTTCTGTGCACAGGTACAAATTGTGGATTTAAAAAAAAATCATTTTCAGAACACTTTTAAGACATTTTCTCAGTATATAAAAGGTTTTAATGTGCAAAACCTTACTGTAAACCTTCACTACCCATTAGGTAACAGCTAGGAGAGAAAATGAGTAAAGTACTAAATATGGAATTAAAAAAGGATTCACATTTATAGATGAAAAAAAAGTATTTTACTTCTTGTTGTCTACACATACATAGACTAAAACACACACACACGTACTGTATGAGCTGGATTAAGTTAGAATGAAAGCAGCTGGAGGAGCAAAGAAAGAGCCGTCTATCTCAGCTGATGGAGATCATGTGCGTCTGATTTGGAGAAGAATTTGTTGGGGAAACGAGGAGAAAGTTTATTTCTCTTCCTGTCACTTCTTACATACATTTGCAGAAATGGATATACATTTGGTTTTTATTTACAGCTGTCTATTATGCATAAAATGCATACAAATGAAAACAGATGTGTTTATACAGTATAGACTGACTGTAGAATTATCTATCATATGCACAATATGATATTTAAAACTATAGAGCAAACTCTAAATATGAACAAATTAAAACAACCACCAAATGAGTTCACACAGGTCCATTTATTCCTAGAACACCATTGCTGGGTGGTTTTCACCCGAGCAAATACATTTATGTGATTTTCATGAAAACCAAGTTTTCATCTTCATTATTTATATTTTGTTAGAAATTTTTTGTTCCCAAATTCCTAATTTTCCAGTAATTTTGAAGCATTTTTATATGGTCCCCTCATGATGCTTTTCTTTCATTTTGTTAGACATTTGTCATGTATTGTCATGTTTTGATATATTTTGATGACAAGTACTTTTTATTGGGTGTGATTATAATCTCGGGTAAAAATCACCTGGCGTTAGTGATGGTGTTCTGAATTTGAGCGATAGTGTTCTGGGGTTAAGCCTGATCAGCTGCACACAACTCTCATTTAGAGCTTATGTCACCCGGCGACACAACTGCGCTGAACACGGGAAGAGATTTATTGGAGATGAAGGACACGGCCTACAAACGATCGTCACATCGTCTCTGTTCACGAAGAACAAACAGAGGCAGAATATTAACATTAACCAAAGTTGCACACTGCAGCTTTATTTGAGCAATTTTTATGTAAATCATATTCCAACAAACATCATCAGATAAGCTACAATAGCTCCTCCGGTACTGAGCAGCACTGTGGGCTCAAACCCTTCCATTTTAATAAAGAAATGACATTTCCTCACAGCTCTTTGCTCATAAATGTAACAGTAACACTGTGTTCCCAGATTTATGCGTGTGCAGGCTCATGTGTGAAAGGTAAACCATAAACACTGGAAGAGTCCTTTGCCTTACAAGGCCACAGGGATCTCCCCACGAGCAGAGGAATGTTTGAAGGGATGGTGTGATGGGAAGGGAGCTCTACTCAAGCTCAGATCTGGAAGTTCCAGTGGAAAAAGGCTCCAGCTAATAACATTATAGTTACTGTCCTGCTGACGAGTTTAGCAATTACTGGCTGGCACTGAGGGCAAGAAAGGTATGAGTGAGCAGAGGGAACCACGCAAGGATTATATAATCCCAAGTATCTGAAACACTCTGTATAAATAGTAGCAATCATGGTTACAGGTCTCACACTCCTTCATCTCTTTCACATCGTCTCCTCGTCCGTTTTGTCTCCTGCAGACAGAACTTCATGACCTGCTGAAGCCAATTTCAGATCACATCCAGGAGATTCAGAACTTCAGAGAAAGAAACCGCGGCTGCAGCCTCTTCAACCACCTGTCAGCCATCAGTGAGAGCATCCCCGCACTGGGCTGGGTCGCTGTGGTGAGGAATGCTACAGCGTTCATGTTTGCATTCTCTTTTTTCCCCTCATTCTTTTACAATAATTATTTGTTTTGCACCACAAGCCCAAGACTGATTCAGAATCAAACAATAACCTGTTGCAAGCTGCTCGACCTGACAGTGTTTCTAATAAACTCTTTCCTCTCTCAGTGTCAGAAGCCGGGCCCTTATGTGAAGGAAATGAACGATGCTGCCACCTTCTACACCAACAGAGTGCTGAAAGACTACAAGGAAACGTAAATACTCTCAATCAAGCCTCACAACGCTATATTCAAACATTTACCCGAACAACTTAGTTGCAAGTCTGCATAATATTACATAACAATCACAGTAAAGGGAGGCATAAAGACATTAATTAAAGGTCCAGTTTGTAAGATTTAGTGTCATCTAATTGTGAAACTGTAGGTTGTAACACACTGTGGACTGGTCTGTGTAAAGGGTTAAAGCCCTTGCCTGAATAAAGTAGATGCTTGTAAATTGTATGTGTATTTTAAAACAGATATACACCTCTACAAACATTCTTATGGGCAGTATATATATGTCACTTATGTCATTTTATCACCCAAATGTTACACAGTGGATCTTTCAGGGGAAAGATATTTAAAAAGTGCTTTGTGGACATTGTTAACTGAAGAACTAAAGAATCCTGTATCTGTTATTTATGGTCATACAGTCATACAAACCCTAACCCTCCTACTTTTTATTTACTGCATTTTTTTCCTCTCTTCTCTCCACTGCCAAATGCTCACCCAGTGACAGGCGCCATGTGGACTGGGTGCAGTCCTACTTGTCAATCTGGACTGAGATGCAGTCTTTCATCAAAGAGCACCACACCACTGGACTGGAGTGGAGCAAGACTGTAAGTATTTTAGCTTCAATGTGACAGTTTTTTTTGTTTTTTTTTAATGTCTGATAATACTTTTGTTTTAGTTATCAATCACCTCCATAAACACTCGTTTATTATCTTATGTCATTTCGACTTCCATTTTTAGTTATGAATCGACCGCTTACATAAACCATTGCAGAGACCATGAATGAATGAATGAATGAATGAATGAGTTTTTCCTCAGTGGCTGCACTCTGCGGTTCTCCACAGAGCTCACAAAACCTCTGTCACTCCCACACTCGCTTCTGTTCAGGGATGTTTCTGCTCTCACACTCGTCATATCCCACAGATTAAGATGGCTCCAAAGAAAATCCCCCAAAAGCACTTTTCTTCACCTTTCTTCTCTTGTCAGTAACGAGGGATTCTCTTCATCTTTATCTGCTTGAGGAAGTTTGGCTTTGTCGCATCTAAAACCCAACACGTGAAGCCGGAAAAGCACCCTTATGCAATCTTTGCATTGATGGAGTAGTTGTTTGTTCGCATCTGTGCAGGGTTGCTCCTACAGAGGGGGCCTTTTAGTCCGAGCCCCAAAATATGTGGAGTCAGCTGCCAAACAGATCCAAGGTCCAATGTGTAACATTTAAGCCATGTTTCCATCAAGTGGAACAGTTCAGTATGGTATGTATTTTTTTTGCCTTTCCATTAGGAATAGTACCACAATAACTGGCACAAACTTTTTTAGTTTTTTGGTACTCTTCCTTACCATGACGGAAACAAAGCTTTAAAAGGGTTTATAGGCAGAAATTATATACAGTCCCCATAGTTTTGTAAGTATATAATCAACTAGAAAATTCCACAGCAAACTTTTGATCGTGCCTGCTTCTTGGTGCCAATGTAGTCGGGTGCAGGACTTGAGCTGGTAATGGAGTATCAGTGGAGTAACATTTGGGTGGATAGAACCTTTAAAACTTGTGACCTGTTCAAAATAAATTTTTTCGACCGTTTCCCGATCATGTGTATGTGGAAATTCTTTGCAGTTTTCTTTGCGATTTTTATCGCCATGGTTACTCGAAACACTTAGAAAAGTCATAGCACACCGTTCCAGATCAAAGTGCATGTTCTGATATACACTACCGTTCAAAAGTTTGGGGTCACTGTCCTTATTTTTTAAGGAAAAGCACTTTTTTTTTCATTGACTATCACATTAAATGAATCAGAAATCTACTCTATACATTGTTAATGTGGTAAACGACTATTCTAGCTGCAAACGTCTGGTTTTTAATGGAATATGTACATAGGTGTATAGAGGCCCATTTCCAGTGTTCTAATGGTCCATTGTGTTTGCTAATCGTGTTAGAAGGCAATTGGATGATTAGAAAACCCTTGTGTTATGATGTTAGCACAGCTGAAAACAGTTCTGCTGGTTCTTTGACGAAAGCAAACAATTATTATTTTGAATAAAAATCATTATTTCCAATCTTGTCAATGTCTTGACTATATTTAATTTTCATTTTGCAACTCTTTTGATGAATAAAAGTGTGACTTTTAATGGAAAACACAACAAAAATTGTATAGGTGACACCAAACTTTTGAACGGTAGTGTAGGATGTGTGGGTTATCCCAGTACTCCATTGGTTTGCATTGCTAAGCAGGCACTCCAATTAAAAGCTGGTTTGGTTTTGTAGCCTTGTTTTACAGAGGCTGTCATCTTGCACTGCCATGTTCTGAGCGCTGTTAAAATAATCACTTCCTTTGTGGAATGAGGGACTGTTGCCAGGATCTAAACACCAAGTTATTGGGCAATGTGTCAGGAGTTATGTGGAGCTGATCTGACAACGGTTTGAATGTAACAGACATTTGTTTGGGTTTAAATTGTCTCACTTTCAACTGTCTCCTCACTGTGCCTTAATTATTGCCAGACTTGGCAGTTCCAGCAGCACGTTTCCCCCCCAAAAAATGCCAAACTGTCGAAACTTAACTGCGAATAATGTCGAACAACTGCGCTCACATGTGTGTTTTGTGCGAGCAGAAACTTGAGAGGCTGTGTGTGTGTGTGTGTGTCAGCTGTTGCCCCTGCTGTCAGATGATAGAGCTGAAGTGTGTGCAAGGACGGGAGTGTGTGGCGCTAACAGGTGGTCCTCAGGATTTACTTGAATGGAGGGTTTTCTTCACAGCGGGACCCCGACAAAGGGCCTGTGTACACACACGTAACCTAAACTGCAGGGCTGGTCACGCTGCTACACAGCAGCCGTCATCTGCTGCTCACAGAGGGGTTTAGTGACACCCTCACACTCAGGCTTTACACATTAATTCATTATTTACATTCATTCTTCAGACAAGACTCTGCAGAAGACATTAAATATTTCATGTTACAAACTAAGGGGAACTGGTTTAATGTCACACTTTAGACCAGGGGTGTCAAACTCATTTTCACTGAGGGCCACATCAGCTTAATGGTTACCCTCAAAGGGCCAGATGTAACTGTCATACAGAACAAATGTAACGAAATGTAACCAAATATAATGTAAAATAAAGGTAACTACTCTGTAGCATATTGCTAAATATCTATGTATTTATTACTTATTCAAGTTACAAATATGATGCATTATAGATGTAGCCTGCTGACACACCTTCAGCATGCACTGCTTCCAAAACGCACCCTCAGAAAAAGACTTTGAAGCACGGGTGATTTCTTCAGCCACAATAAAGCGAGCTTTCACTGCCTCATCGTTTTTGGTTGTGGCTTTTGTGAACACATTCTGCTGCGATCACAGTCTCAATCACAATTTCACTCGTTGCATGATGCATATGATACACTGCGATGTAGTGACAGGATGCCATCACTTTGTGGGTAACGCAATCGCCATGTATTGTGGGAAATGTAGTTTATGGTCAATGCACGCCTTCTAGCATTCTGAAAAAAGCTGTTTTGGCAGGGTTATTGAACTGCTATTGAGCTTCATCCTTATGATATTTTGACTAAAGCATGTCACAGACATGTTCATTAGGGCATCAGGAACTAGTTTAATTTGGGGTAATAGGGTATAATATGGGCTCTTTAAAGCAGCATTGACCTATTTTAGCACAGATTTTTAAGACCAATTTATCACTTGCGGGCCACATAAAATGACATGGCGGACCACATCTGGCCCCCGGGCCATGTGCTTTAGACAATTGGTTTAATTAAATGTTTTAATATTTGAGTGTGAGTTAAATATACAGTTGTTTTTCTTTGTCATTAACTGTTAATTAGTCAAACAGTTATAGCCATATATGAACTCACACACACTGTTTTGACTTCCATTCATTTGGACAGCCTCAATGTGATCTCTTACCAGTTCCTCCAATATGTAGGTTAGGTTTTGCCTCATGAGGACCAGGATTTGGTCTCCAGGTCAGTGTGTTTATGCCAGAAAAGGTCCTAGGAGGTGGCAAATACAAGTCCATGCACACACACACCTGATTCAAATGGTCAGCTCGTCATCAAGCTCTGCAAAAGCGCTGCTAATTAGCCTCTGATTTGAATCAGAAAATCAAGCGACTGTTAAATTGTACTCTCCACATTTCATCAAATGCAAGAAAGTTGATTTATTTCATTCTGTTCAGTATGGACCGTAGGTCTTTAATTAGAGAATGAACCTCATTAAAATAAAATGCACACTGTTCAGAAAAACCTTTTTCAAACATAGACATCAATAGGTTCAATTAATGATCAAGTCAAGTTAAAACAAGTTTTAAGAGAAGCAGCACATTCCTGCATCAAAGTGAAACCACATAACAGTTCCAATAATTGATTTATGAATCAAATTTAATTAATCATAAGTTAATAATTCAATTGACAGTCGATGAAAAGTTTGTGTAGATTCTCATTCATCCAGGTCATGGTTTCACCTCTCATCCAGTCAAAGTAGTAGTCAAAACTAATTTATATGTGGTTTAAATATAAATAAGATGTTTTTTTATGATCCTCTGTTACATATTTCTGGACAATCACCCACCATGGGTCTGTCACAAGGAGAATGCATAAATAGTGCAATACTCCCCCTGCTGGAACTATTCATTACTGCTTCTGCCACCCTTAAACCACCTGTAACATCAAAATGTGTTTTTTTGTTCAACCCCAGGGCCCCATCGCTCCTCCTTCTCTCTTTGATTCCCCCAAGACCCCCAGTGCTCCCCCTCCTCCTCCTCCTCCTCCTCCTGGTCCACCTCCAGTCTTCACAGACGATGACTCCCAGCCTGAGGCGGCCGGTGCTGCGGCTCCGCACTCTGCACTGTTTGCTCAGCTCAACCAGGGAATGGACATCACCAAAGGTCTTTTAAAATCATTAGCAGAAATAAAACATTCAGTGAAGTCAATAAAATAAGTAAATGTTCTATGGAGGCCACCAGGGCCGGCCCAAGCCTCCATGGGGCCCTAAGAAAAATTTGATTTTGGGGCCCTCTGTTACTGCCAATAATAAAGATTATTGATCATTCACACACCTACTATACTAAAGGTATTCTACTGATTCTACTCGAATACGAATACGAATACGAAAACACTTGTAAAACTAAATGTGAGAATGTTTTGTTGCATGGAAGCAGACACCAGATTTGCAAACTTACAGAAAAGTCTTTCAATTAATATTTGGCAAAATCAGCAACTCCCCCTACTGGCGACACAGAGAATCAATACATAAAACCAAACGGTTTATAAATAAAATATTAAGATATTAAGGTCTGAAAATCTAAAAAATGTGCAAAAAAAAAATGTGCAAAATCGAAAAATTCTAGAATACGGTGCATACTCACCTCCTCTCCATCTTCAGGTTTGAAGCATGTATCAGACGAGCAGAAGACCCACAAGAACGCAAACCTGCGCTCTCAAGCTGCACTGACCAAAACCCAAACCTCAGTGGCTGCGAACTCCTCATCGAGAGCAGCTGCTCAGAAAAGACCTCCTCTTCTGGAGCTGGATGGGAAGAAATGGAGGGTGGTACGTGACATGTTTGCACCGTCTTGCCGGGATTATTTCTCCAAATACCACTGGGATCATGCTCCAGATTAGTGAGTAAAACTGTTCCCGTGTTGTTGCAGGAGAACTTTGAACAGAAACACGACCTGCTGATCGAGGAGACGGAGCTGAAACAAGTGGTCTACGCCTTCAACTGTAATAACTCCACTTTGCAGATTAAGGGCAAAATTAACTCCATCATTATAGGTGAGCTGTCTACAAACAAACAGTCAGTCGACCAAATGCTGTAGCGACGACATCACTGAATTATCACATGTTCTTTCTCCTTAGACAACTGTAAGAAGGTGGGTCTGGTTTTTGAGAATGTGGTTGGGATTGTGGAGGTCATCAACTCGAAGAGCGTTCAGTTACAGGTGAGTAAAGCGTACGGAAAAGTTCAATAAACACACAGAACATAAGAGGTGCAGTTTGAGGATGAGGTGTAATGACCGAAAAAACAACGTGATTGTGTGGTTGTGTGTCTCTGTGTTTTTGACTGACCTCTGTGTTGCAGGTGCTGGGAACAGTCCCCACCATGTCCATCAACAAGACAGAAGGCTGCCAGGTTTACCTGAGCAAAGACTCTCTGAGCTGTGACATCGTCAGTGCCAAGAGTTCCGAGATGAACATCATGATTCCAACAGACGACGGCGATTATGTGAGTGCCTGAGATTAGAAACGACGACGAGGAAAGGGATTGTACTTTTTTCATGTGGTTTTTTTTTTGTTCATTCATCTTCTTTGTTGTTTTACAGAGAGAGTTTCCAGTACCAGAGCAGTTCAAGACCATTTGGGCCGGCTCCAAACTAGTGACAGAACCCACTGAGATCGCCGGCTGATTCAATGCTTCATCTTCACCAACGTCACACTATTAATGATCACCAACACCGAAAACTAATTAAATATAACTGTATATCTTTCCATCTATTTTATCAACTGAATTATACAGGTGTAAAAGGGATTTTTGCAGGTACTGTAACGTACACTATTGGCATAGTTACTGTTACTGTCATTGTATTTCATAATATTCTTCTTCAGTGCCGATCTCCTCAGCCACTTTATTAGATACACCTGTTCAAATTATAGTTAATCCATCAACCAAGCATCAGAGTTTGGGAGAAAGTTTGTTAGTGACTTTGAATGTGGTATGGTTGTTGATGTCAGATTTTCATGCTCAACCAGCTCTAGGATTTACAGAATACGCCCAAAGATTAAGAGCATACATCAGCCTTTCTCTGGGGCTAAAATGTCTTGTTGATGCAAGGTCAGAGCAGAACAACCACACTGGTTCCAAACGCTAGAAGGCAACAGTAGCTCAAATTACCACTGGTGCACCTAATAAAGTGGTTGGTGAGTTTAAATCTTACATTAGTGTGTCATATAAATAAAGGCATTTATGTAATTTCTGAAAATCTTCTTGTCAAAATATAACTGTCTTTCAACATCTATCTAACTTGTCTATCACTGCACTGTATCCACGTCAAACTATTTAACCACAGCAGCAATATCATAATTCATCAAGAAAAAAAACATGCTCTTACATATTTCATGGCCAAGCAGACAAGAAAAACTCAAAATAATCACGGGACTATTCAGTACTTTTCCATCTAATTATTTTTGTTTAGTTACCACTATGCATACATAAAGTGCATGGTCGTCATGTAAGATGGTTTCACTTTGGGAGCGAAATCTATGCACCAGTTTTTTTTTGTGTATTTTTGCATTAATACCAAATGCTGTATTTCTTGTTAGCGCATGCCACATCCAGCCATGAATGTGATGTTCTGCAGAAACAAGAAGAAATCAACTGATCGAAAAGAATTAAGCAGACACTTGGTGACTAATTTCCATGTTATTCATTAGTTTAGTGTACCTTACAACACTGACAGCAGTAGATAGACCTCAGTCTAGTTATTTCTTTGTACATTATTCTATTTTGTACTCGGATGTACCATGAAGCACCAGCACAGAGAAGCACTGTCCACCACCATTGATTTTCAAAGTGTTAAATTTACATGTACACATTTGATGTAATCGTGTATCGTTTTTTCCAATAAAATCAAAACTCTCACATTTGGTTTGTTTGTGTCCCGTGGTAAATTCTCATATTATTCTACATTATGTTCGAATTGTAACGCCTTCTACATACTACAGTTGGCCATAACTCAGTAAATGATTTCAGGATTATGATAAAGTAGACTTCGGACCTTTTATTACATTCATTCTCTTCACTACATATGCAGTACTAACAGGATTTAAACTGCAACTTGAGTGGTTTGCAGAGACAAACCATGAGGCATTAACTCGAGTTGACTCGATTTTCCACTTTTCATAGCACAACTTCATCTTTATACAAATTTGACCCAGCAAATTGGCAGTGGCCTAAGTGGAAGCCAGCATTCCCATCACAGTATCTACATGCTCTAGTTGGACAGAAAAACATTTCAACAGATGAGAAAGACACAGGAGGACAAAGAGTTTCAGTATTCATGAAGCACATTGTGGCTTATTGAAATTGATGCAGAAACACATTTTTAAAAGGGATGAAATACTTTATGTACTGTAGTAGTACAAAAAGTAGTGGACAACTCTCCATGTACAGCAAAGCCCCTGGAGTTTAAAATAAGTGTTTGATCACCATATTTCCCTGTGAATCTTGAGTAAAGAGCATTTCATCTTCCTCCTCCTCCTCCTCCACCAAAGACTTATAAGCACTAGTTCTCACAGCCCCAGTGCTGTAGTTACTCTCCTTGAGTGGACTCCTGACTTGCAGACCTCTGTGTGCGATCACCCTGAATCCCTCAGAGTCCTGGGTGAACAACATGTTCAGACTGTCCTCATCCGTGCCTTTACTTTGCTGCTTCTGTGCTTGTTTTTTGAGAGGAGAGCTACTTGGTTTTGTCTTCTTAACGTGTGACATGTCTCGCTCTTCTTTATCAGCTGCATTCCACAGTTGGTCTTTGGTGTGTTTTGGAGGTGGAGTTTTTGTTTGTGTCCATTCATGATGTGAAAGAGGTTCATTAGTAGAGAATGATGAGAGCTTCTTTGGGGACTTGGAAAAGAAATATCCATTGTTTTCTTTCTCATCCTCCAGTTGAGTAGAATGAATATGTTTTGAGGATTTTTGAGTGGAGGTCCTCCCCTTCAGCTCCAACTGAAATCCAATGGACTCCTCGTTTTGTAGGCTGCTCAGGAAAGCTGACTCGTTAAATCCCTGCTGAGTCTGGTAAGATTCACTGTCACAATATTGACTGTAGGTGAGCAGTGGATCCTGACTCCATGCTTGTGGAGGAGGCTGACTGTCATCTGCTAAAGAGGAGGTGTCTGCTAACCTTCTCTTACTCGGTGGTGGATATAACTCATCAGTCTGTGCTTCATCAAAGTGACAGAACATGTTTTGAGAGGGCATAACATTCTCTTCGCTTGGCTCCTGTGACACAGCAAACTCTGTCAGACTTTCACTTTTCCACTCCTGATCCACACCAGACTGAGAGTCAGATCTTTCGAGACATGATCCTCGTCTTCGTTTTATCCCTGATACAACAGGTGTAGATGCAGTTGAGGGAGAAGGTGAGAAGGTCTGCCCTGGATCCATGTTAGGTACTTCAGAAGCAGACTTATCACTGGGAACTGTTGGTAGAAGAAATAAGCATTTAGATGACAAAGAAATAGAAGTCTTGTGCAGATTTACCGCCTTACCTGCCGATTGTTTCAGATTACAATAATAATCCTTAAACTCTATCATCACAGCAGTTTTAGCTACTTACCTCTGGGTTGACATGTGAAAAAGGCTGATATAGAGCTCTGTTTGGTTTTTGGCATTTCCATTTTGGTCTGGGTGAAATTGAGAGCCACAGCCAAGCTGTATCCACTACCTCCAGCAAACGGGTTCAGCAACTTAGAAATGGGACGAGTGGGACGTTTCTGAAAGACGTAGAGAATGAAATATGGCAGCATGAGCGGCTTTTACTGTATCAGATCAACCATGTACAAGTTTATAACCAAATTAATTGACTGCTATATTCAGGATAAATTAAAAAGCCATTCAGTCAGAATTTAAACGACAGCTTCCACAATTACCTGTTTAGTTTTTCCTTTGAGCTGCACTGTATCCAGCCAAACACCACACTGCTCTTGCGCTTTAGTCTGTAGTGCTGGTTTAGAGGTCTTCATTGTGGGGAGTGACGAGAAGATCTAAAGTGCATTGAGTAAAAGTTATACATGTGAATATAATGAACTGGATAATAATCTGGAAACAACCATTTCAGGAGTCCTCAAGAGTAATATTTACTATGAAGATGTTTGCACAGTGTCACAGATTTGACGTGCTGAGATGATATAATATATCAGTGATAGCACACATATAATGCTGTGACACACACACACACACACACACACACACACAGTATCTCTCTTTCTCATCAGTGTCAATGTCATGTCACATACAGACACAAAATCAATCCCAAATCACATTATTACTCCATATAGAGGACATATTACCTGATACATTTGGCATTAGTTTGTAGTACATTGGTCACATGTCACACGTAAGCTATGAAAACAATGATGTTATCTTCGACTACTGAACATTAATGCAAGGATCACAAGAAGTCTGTCGAAAAATCCATCCTAAAATCAACTTCACAGCGGTCACTTGATCAACAACATAGCTCCCCTGACAAGATTGGCGCTAGCTCTACATTAGCCAACTTCACAAAAGCTAGGCTAATCTAACTCAATAATCGCACCAATATTTAGGTTTGCCATACAACACAGACTACCAGTGCTATCATTTTTAAACTCACCTCAAATCCTTGCTGTTTTCAGCTCCCTCTGCGATTACTTAAACGTATGTATTATAATTTCTCTATCTTTTTGCTGTGGGATTCTTCCTCGTTCTCGTTTGTTTGAGTCTGGCGCCTCTATGACGGGCTGCCTTTGTTGTTTGACTGTGCGGAGATGACTTGACTTGGTCAAACCTCAAAACACCAGCTGTACTGCACAACAGGTCAGTGAAAATGCAAAGTTGGAATAGATACAAAAAATAAACCCATTCTGTTTTATATCATAGTACCAATTTTTTAAAGTATTTAATTTTAGTCAGGCACACTTGACACCTAATATTTTGACGTCGGTTGGTCCTTGCATGAGGGTGTGTTTACATCACGTCAGTTTGTCGAGAGGGTGAGTTTCTAAATTTCGCCTATTTAACCCAAAGCTTGGAATATTATACAAATATCCGATCGACATGATCAATTGTTTTATGACAGTAACTGTCACTAATACAAAGTATATGTTTTAATACATTTAACACCGAGTGGTTGCTATTTCTGGTCAGTCTAATAGGAAACGCTTAGGAGCTAGCTCGGTCAGCTAAATTCAGGCTAGCTTTGTTGTCCAAAACAGGACACTGGATAGACCAGTGATATTATTTAATCGGCAAGATGTATCTATAATTCTCGATTGATCAAATCCTAATCGGATCTGTTGTGTTTTTAACTTTTAATTGTGTGTTTCTAAATTGTCATTGCTTAGTTTCTGTTGATAGTTTGACGTCAATGGAAACCCTCTTTTTGTCTGCGCTACAGTTTTGTACAGCAAAATAACAACACATACAATATGATTGCAGGTAGACAACAGCCTGTACCACCTCTAATGTGAACAAACCATAACTGAGAACGAAATTGCAATCGATGATCAGTTTCACTATCGATCCAATCTGTTGACGATTGTCTCAACTAAGCGACTCAAGTCTGGTATATTATTTGTCAGAAAATAGCTGAAAATTCCAGCTACACATTTTTTATCCTGGACTTTGACTGTTTGATTTGGTTTATTTGACATAATAAAAATACACAAACACAGTACAACAGTGTATCTTAAATATAAAACACAGAGAAATGTATTAACGAGTCAATTCTTTGGACTGAATAGATTTGATCTCACGTAGAATTCATATTCATTTCAACTGCTGCTGTATATTAAAAGGTGTTCTGCCCAGTAGTCTTAAATCTACATGGCACAATGTATGTAGTGCTGCCTCTGCTGCATGAATGTAGTAACTAATGATCAAACATTTATATTTATGCTTATTATTACTAACTACTACTACTAATTATGACTGTTGTCACTTAGTCTGAACTGTGCTAAGAAATCAGAATGGTCCAAGTGAAGGAAAAAGTGTTCAAGATTGTGCATAACCAGAATCAGTGGTGTCACTGTGTAGCTGGGAGTCATGTCACAATATTAAATCAGTTATTAGACTAATTGTTGTATCTCTCTGCAGATAAATTCTGATACATCTGCAACATGTTCCATGGGATTCCAGTTTCAGGGGGTGTAGGAGGAGGTATGACATTCAACACACTCTAACATCTATAATTTAGGTATTCAGACTGTCATCCATTCAGTAGTTAATGTCACTCAAAATATGTAAATATTTTTTTCCCTCAGCTCCGGCCAATAAACCTGAGTTGTATGAGGTAAGTTATTTTTTAATACTTGTATCACAGTTTATAATTAAAATACATGATCTTTATATGATGTGATTATTCAGTAGTGGATTTGCATTTTGTGATATAGTTGTATTTACTCTGACTCTAAACCAGACCAGAATACGTCTTTAAACACAAATCATATCTTTTCAGGAGGTGAAATTGTACAAAAATGCAAGAGAACGAGAAAAGTGAGTGTCAAATACATTTCCATTTCCCAGTCTAATCTGAACAAAGCTTTCTGCAACACGTCATTATTAACCTTCTCACCCGTAGGTATGATAACATGGCAGAGTTGTTTGCTGTTGTCAAGACCCTTCAGGCCCTGGAAAAGGCTTACATTAAAGACTGTGTGACACCTAATGAGTAAGCTATACTTATCTTTAGATGTTTTTTGTTTTTTTTAATGACTGTCAGAATATCACCTGTAACTTTGATAAAATGATTTTTGTTAAAGTGGAGTGTGTGTCTGTTCCAGGTACACTGCTTCTTGTTCCAGACTTTTGGTTCAGTATAAAGCTGCTTTCAAACAGGTGCAGGGCTCTGATGTCGGCTCTATCGATGACTTCTGCAGGAAGTACAGAGTAAGTTCTGTGTTGGAGTGCACATTGATTTTGCTCCATTTACTCCATATGATGAAATGGACTTTATTAGTAATGATAATGTTATTTTGCTCTAGCTTGACTGTCCACTTGCCATGGAAAGGATCAAAGAGGATCGGCCAATCACCATCAAGGATGACAAGGGCAATCTGAACCGCTGCATTGCAGATATTGTTTCTGTACGTCGTCTCTTGTCTTCATCTAATTAAAGAGACAGTTCAAGTTGGAGTTTTATATTGGACACGAGCCATAATAAGAACTTCTGCAGTTTTATTTTTGCTTAAATATTGTAATGTGTTAAGTGCATAAGTGGTTTTTCCACATTTGGCTCCTTATCTATTCAGTCATTGATAAACGTGAGTGTGTGTTGCCAGCTGTGTCCACTGCCAATTATAATGAGACAGTCAGTAGACAGGGAAAGTATAATACTAGCAAAGACTGTGTAAAATTTAAAATATGTTTATGTTGTCTCATTGTGTTTCACATTCTCTTATGTTTTCTAATCCTTAGCTTTTCATCACTGTGATGGACAAACTGAGACTGGAAATCAGGGCCATGGATGAGGTAAAAGGAAAAAGAATTCGGAGTATTGGTAGACATGGTATAACAGCAATTTTCTTGACACATCTTATCTGTTGATCCAGATCCAGCCAGACCTGAGGGAGCTGATGGAGACCATGAACAGAATGAGCAACATGCCTCCAGATTCAGAGGCTAAGGACAAAGTCAGCCTCTGGTTAGTAACACTGCTGTGTCAACCAGCTTTTATGTAGATATTCTTTGTTGTTCAACACTTACCATGTGTTTTGTCATTGCCATCTCTTTTGATCTTTTCTCTTCAGGTTGACCACCCTCAGCAGCATGTCTGCCTCAGATGAACTGGATGACAATCAGGTGCGCCAGATGCTGTTTGACCTGGAGTCAGCCTACAATGCCTTCAACCGCTTCCTGCACTCCTCTTAAAACATCTCTCTGTCTCTGTGTCTGAAAGTCTGACTATAATACCCACTAGTTTTAAAACAAACACTCTTCTCTCCCCAAGTGGTTTTTGGAAGGGAGAGGAATTCTTTCAGGGGACAGACTTTCTCTCTACTGCTTCTCCAATCCTTTCCCTTTGTCCTTATTTATGTTATCTAACCCTCATAAACTCCACCACCTCTAGAGTGTACTCCCATTATTTTTGGTACATCATTCTGCTTGCAGCCTGGCTCTGTCAGTGCTTTGAGAGTCTCCATCAGCTTTTTATTAAAATCAGATTAAACCACTCGCTGTTTATATGTGATTTTCACAAAACAGTTTACTCCCAGCTTTATACTGTAATTTCAAAAAAGAGGTATAATTTTACACTTGGGTTTTTTCAGAGCACCAACACAGAGAATACAAGAATCAGTTATATTTGACAAACTCTGCACAAAAAAGGTTGCGACAGCCAAAATATTTGTATTATCGGAAATAATAGCTATTATTTTTTGGTACCCAAATTGTATCCACTATTTGCCACCTGGGGACATTTTTTGTTCTGTGTATGATAATTGTTTTCTATGACAAGTTTCTACTAGAATTGAGCAGTTCTGTAACATTATATCTGAAAGTTAACTGACAAAAAGAAGCTGAATTATTTTTGGGGAGACTCTTAAGATTATTAGACTACATTTCACATTAATCAGTATATTAAATAAATAGGTGGAAGGAAATGGTTTTGCTTATTTGTCTACACTTTGTCTTCTGTTAACATGCTAAATCTATATTTCACGTAGAAGTGAAGGTTTGGTCGCATTAAGTGGGCAAACAAGAGGTCGATACCCGCCCTCCTTATTTTGCGCACTAACTGTGTTTCAGCCCTCAAACCTGTTAGGGAAACATTTATTAAGATTTATCATTGTAAATAATAGTTTTGATTTTTAAATACAAGCATGTAACATCTTTTTAGAAATAAATGTGAAAAGTCTACCTCTTAAGTTTGTCTGTTCATTGTGTGAACAATTGAAACCGGCAAACAGTCGGCACATGACAGTGGAATGTCTCCTCGAGCCGAAATGCTTTTCTGCTCATCTCTGACCGGGGCCACCTGGGAAATCTCGGGTCGATCACATGACTTAAGATCTGTAGTAGTGGGTGGAGCGGAGACGCGTCAGAGTGTCATTGCATTTACGCTTCTCTGACCACCTCCTGAAGTGGTTTGGCAGCTTGGGTAATCCTCATGTATTAATGTGTGCTTATGCCTGTACTTACAAAAGGGGGCCATTGAGAAACTATGAATATTCAATAATTAAATCCATATGCAGCAAATGCACCTCAAAAGCCATGTTTCCATCATGGTACAGTTCAGTTTGGTACATGGTAGCACCAGCAAGATACATATAGAGCAGGGGTCTCAAACTCAAATGACCTGGGGGCCAATGCGCATCTATTGTGGTCAAGAGGGGGCCAGCCTAGAGAGAAAAAACTGGGGAAAAAAATATATTACATCATGATATCACACGTATACTTATTATTACTATTTATGATGCAAAAGTATTATTATTAATATCAAAAACAGAAATGTATTTGAAATTACATAAATAATAGTGTCGACAACTGTTATTAAATCCGTACCAGGAGCCGGTCCTGTGGCAGGAGCCATTTGTGGCTCGGGCCCTAACAAGTGTATTTATATAATTGAATATGATACATTTAAAGGTGCATTATGTAATAAATCTGAAGCAACTGGCTATAAAATCCTTTCTATAAAAACAGAGACTCAGGAATAATGTTCATATAACAAACTGAACTCACCAACAACAACAGTACAGCCAAAATATTTGCATTAAAAAATATATTTTTCAGACTGCAAATCATCTTTATGTTTTGAAATCATGTTTTGGCATGTGGCGCCACCTACCGCCGTCTACCAATCATTGCAGTCAGTTGAGTCTCAGCTGCCGAGCAACCACGGGTTGCCAGTTACGTTCAGAAAACACTTTCACATTCTTACATATGGCACCTTTAATAATGGGATACTTATGACCAAATGTCTTATAATTACTGTTATAAAAAACACTGCTAGCAAACATATATTCTATCACCTCGCTGGCAGCTGTGCCTCAGCTACACAGTAAAAGACGGTGAGGTTGTGGGCCATGTTTTCATTATAACATGAGTGGGGGGCCACCTTTAATCGATTGTGGGGGCCTCCAATTTGAGACCCCTGATATAGAGTGACATAACAAACAACGACATTGAACGCAACTCAACAGACAACAGCGTAGCAGCTCGTTTTTTTTCTGCTTGGTTTGTGACTGTGGGTGGAGCGAGTATGTCGTGGGTCTCGCTCCACCTGTACTGTAAATACCATATTACTCTGGAACCCAAAGTGAATAATACTGAAAAATGGAACGGTAGGAGCCAGTTATTTTGGTTATTTTGGTGGCAACGCAAAAAAACAAACATGTAGGTGACCCGTTTGAGTTTGCCCTGGGCACCATAATACAAGCTAGAACCGCCTCTGGAGCTGACAGCCGTGTCAGACGTGGCGCCTCTGCCTCAAACAGCTACTTCAGAAAACCGGAGCGCTCACTATAATGTGTTTTATTTACAGTCTATAGTCAACGCCACGTGGTTTTGTTCACAACAACCCGTGTGTGCGCTTCTGTTGACACTCATTCACGTTCTCACAGAGCCGCAGTTACCTTCATAACATAACTTCCGTGTGTGAGTGTTTGCGCGGCGGCTCCTTTAAGAAGCAGGCAGCTGTGAAGTCGTTACCAAGACGACACAAAAATGACAAAACTCCTCGGGCTCGTGTGCGCGCAGCAGCAGCAGTGAGCGAGTAATATCCAAACATGCAGCCAAAATTGGCAGTGACCACTTAGAGTACGAGTTCAACGAGTTTAAATTCCAGCAACTAAACGGAAGTGGGGAAACAAAAGTCACCTGCTGCTCCTCGACTGACACTGACTCTGAACAACAACATACAACGCGACTCAGCGAACAAACTGGACATTATCATCATCATCATCGCAGCAGTGGTGACTGTCATCCCTCAGGAATAATCCTGAGATTATGGTGCTGGGTGTTTCTGCATGACAAGGCGAAGGAGCTGCTGAAAGATGAGTCAAAAATATGAGTCGACAAACGTGTCTGAGATGGAGGAACACATTTCACAAAAGTATGAAATCAAGAGGAGACTTGGGAAGGGGGTGAGTGACTCCCTTTATTATTCTTGTGTTGTTATTTACAACACACACACACACACACACACACACACACACAGACAACTTTTAAGTTTCATTTTCATTTCAGTTTTTAAGTTTAGTTTCATGATGGTGAAACTTAACTTGTGCATTCACGTTGACCACATTTTTAAGTCCCCGTGTACAGTCTGTCAAGACATTCCTGAAATGCTCCAGGCTTAAAGTCCTAATACCATTGTTGTAATGAAGGGCTTTACTTGCTTTGGCAGGACAGACTTTTTTTTCTTTCTTTGCAGATCAGCTGATGTGTGATGATACTTGTTCCCTCTGGAGTCCAACCCCTTTGTTTTTCTCAACACTGACAGTGCAGCAGCTTCTCCACAGGACTAAAAACAGCCTGGTGATCTTTCCACACAGTGTCCACAGAGACACTGAGGCCACATAGACCGTTCACATCGGGTTAACTAGGGCCTACTGTACCTGAGGGCGGGTTTGACTCAGGTTACACAGCTGTTCAACCTGTCCACTGTTGACTAATGGGGTGATGGTATCACTTCAGACAACACCACACACAGCACTGCAATAAACAGCTTTCAAAAGTCATGTCTCTTGACTCTGATGCTCTGACTATGACTCAACAGCCAATTATCAGCTCCATTTTCTCATCATGGCCTGTCATGGAAATCAAGTTATATGAGCTGCAACTAACGATTATTTTCATAATCGAGTAATCGTTTGGTCCGTAAAATATCAGAAAAAGTAAAAAAAAAAAAAAAAAAAAAAGTTGATCGGCGTTTGTCAAACCTGGAAATGATGAAATGTCTTGTTTTGTACACAAACCAAAATGAGTCAGTGTTTAAGATGCTGAAACGATCGGAAATCTTGTTTTAATCATGAAAACAGCTTCAAACGGATTCATCGATGATCAAATGAGTTGACGATTCATTTAGTGATCGATTAATAATCGAGTCATAGTTTCACCTCTAATCAACAGTGACTTTTAAAAAGCAAAATACCAAACACTTCCTCTACGATATTCCTCTCAGAGTATAGACTAATCAAATCAGTTTTATTCATATAGCGCCAAGTCACAATAAACATTATCTAAAGGCACTTGACATAATATCAGAAAGAAACCCAACTGTTCACACAATGAACAAGTAAAAACATCCATAACAGATTTAGTAGATCATCTGTATTTTCTAAAATCTTTGCTCTTGCTCTTACCATGTTAACACGCTGCTTTTAAAACAATGTTAAGTCCCTAACTTTGATTTCTTTATCTGTCTCAGGCCTACGGCATCGTGTGGAAAGCATTTGACAGACAGACCGGGGAGATTGTGGCTGTGAAGAAGATCTTTGACGCCTTCAGGAACAGAACAGATGCTCAGGTGTGCACTGGCTCACACTGTGTGACCTTTCGTCTTTGATCATGTTTACGGTCTACAAAAAAATAAAATAAAACATGAGTGTCACCTGTGTCAGTAGACAGACTTAGTTAGTTAATGATTAATCATCAAGTTCATGTTCTGTCCATTTCTGTTTGTTTTGCAGCGGACGTTCAGGGAGATCATGTTCCTTCAGGTAACAGTGACAGCCGTGTTTCAGTCCGATGCATGTTTACGAAAATGGTCCCATCATTTCTGTCTTTCTATAATGTACTAACTGTGTGTCTGAGAACGCTGCTTCTTACTCTTCTGTCACATTGAACGCAACTCAACAGACAACAGCGTAGCAGCTCGTTTTTTTTCTGCTTGGTTTGTGACTGTTTCAACAAGACGTACAGGTGGAGCGAGACCCACGAGATACAAAGGTATGTCGTGGGTCTCGCTCCACCTGTACTGTAGATACCATATTACTCTGGAACCCAAAGTGAATGATACTGAAAAATGGAAAGGTAGGAGCCAGTTATTTTGGTTATTTTGGTGGCAACGAAACAAACATGTAGGTCACATGTGTCAAACTCAAGGCCCGGGGGCCAGATGTGGCCCGCCACCTCATTTTATGTGGCCCGCGAGTGATTAATTGGTCTTAAAAATCTGTGTTAAAATAGGTTCTATGCTGCTTTAAGGCGTGCGTTGACCATAAACTACATTTCCCACATTGCATGGCGATTGCGTTACCCGCAAAGTGACGGCATCCCGCCACTAGATGGCAGTGTATCGTTGCATATGCATCACGCGACGAGTGAAATTGAGATTGAGACCGCGATCGCGGCAGAACGTGTTCACGAAAGCCACCAAAAACCACGAGGCAGCGAAAGCTAGCTTTACATCTATAATGCAGCATATTTGTAACTTGAATAAGTAAGAAATACAGAAAGTTATTTAGCAATAGGTTACAGAGTAGTTACCTTTAGTTTACATTATATTTGGTTACATTTAGTTACATTTATTCTGTATGACAGTTACATCTGGCCCTTTGAGGGTCACCATTATGCTGATGTGGCCCTCAGTGAAAATGAGTTTGACACCCCTGATGTAGGTGACCAGTTTGAGTTTGCCCTGGGCACCATAATACAAGCTAGAACCGCCTCTGGAGCTGACAGCCGTGTCAGACGTGGCGCCTCTGCCTCAAACAGCTACTTCAGAAAACCGGAGCGCTCACTATAATGTGTTTTATTTACAGTCTATAGTCAACGCCACGTGGTTTTGTTCACAATAACCCGTGTGTTCACCGAGTGAACAACAGCAATCTGCCTTGAACCATGACCTTGAATGGTGCTACTGCGCCCAATCAGCTGTTTTCAACCCTCAGTGAAACTCTAGTGTTGTGGTCATGGGTTTTATTCGTGACCATTATGTAACCTCTGCTGGACCTGACTCTGTTCTTTACTCAACCTTATCACAACACGCCACAGTGTGCGCTCTGTCACTCACGGCCTTTTTTCTCCCCCCCCCTTTATGCAGGAGTTTGGAGATCACCCCAACATTGTCAAACTTCTAAATGTCATCCGAGCACAGAACGATAAAGACATTTACCTCATTTTTGAATATATGGGTGAGTGCTGCTCGACATGCAGAGCTTTTTTACACACACTGCTGGAACAAATGATCAGCGTCCGTGGTTCAGTTCAACTCCGTACTGTACTGAAAAAGGCCAAGGAGTGCATGTGTGTGCAGTCTTGTATAGAGTACTTGAGTACTTGAGGGATACTTGAGTAAAATGCAACAGCGGCCCGTGGCCATGTTATTTTACATGACTTCTTGAAACACTACGAAAATGAAACAAAAACTATTATACAGCGACTAGACAATGCAGGAGCACATAATATGTATAAAAAAGTGGATTTTGGGTTATATATATAACCCATAAATACTACACAGTGTCCCTTTAAGTATCAGAGTTAGGATTGAGCCATGGCGGCTCAGTGCTAGGGCGAGTTGTCTTTCAACTGGAAGGTTGTGGGTTAAATTCCTGACTTTGCTACACTCTTAGAAATAAGGGTTCCAAAAGGGTCATTCCACAAGGGCTGAGGTTTTACCTGGAACCATTTGCTTCTGAAAAACCGGGTTCTTGGTTAACACCGATGGTTCCAGTAAGAACCATTTTGATCCAGAGGACCTTTATAAAAAGGTTCTACCTGGAGCCAAAAAGGGTCCTCCTATGAGGACAAGCTGAAGAACCTTATATTGTTCTACTGAGCACTTTTATTTCTAAGAGTATAGTACTAAAAAGTTGCAGCCTATGAGTGGGTATGAATAAGATGTGTGATACCGACCATGACCAACTCTTGTTCTTCTGATTTTATTTGGTCGTAACGAGTAGCAAAGATTTTTAGAGGAAATGTAGTGGAGTCACCTACAAGTTGCTAGAAATACAAATAACGAAGTAAAGTACAGATAGGTGAACTTACTTGAACTACTTATGCACAGTAACAAAGTATGGTAACACTTTAGATTAGGGAACATATTCACCATTAACTAGGTGCTTACTAACATGCATATAAGTAACATACTAGCCCTTTATTAGTAAATATTAAAGGTGCCATATGTAAGAATGTGGACAAAAACAGTTACTACATTCAAATTCAAAATACCGAGGTCTTTTAGGTTTAGTTTTCTGCAGAACTGGCAACCCGTGGTTGCTCGGCAGCTGAGACTGCAATGATTGGTAGACGGCGTTAGGTGGCGCCACATGCCAAAGCATGATTTCAAAACATAAACAATGATTTGCAGTCTGCAAAAAAATGTTTTTAATGCAAATATTTTGGCTGTACTGTTGTTGTTGGTGAGTTCAGTTTGTTATATGAACATTATTCCTGAGTCTCTGTGACATATTAGGAGGATTTTATGGCCAGTTGCTTTAGATTTATTACATAATGCACCTTTAAGCACGTATTTACACCTTATGTAGGAAAAATCTTGATTCATGTTGTAACAGAGGTAGAATAAGGTTATGTAGAATAAGGTGTTAATACATACTTAATGATTACTTATAAAGGGCTAGTATGCAACTTATATGCATGTTAGTAAGCACCTAGTTAATGGTGAATATGTGTTCCCTAATCTAAAATGTTACCCAGAGTATTTGTACTTTGTTGCATTACAACACTGTGTGTGTGTGTGTTTGTGTAAAACTGTGGTCAGAGAGGCTTCTGCTTCTCTTGGCTCCGTGCTCTGTGTTACTGCTGAGTCCACACACTGGGCCTCCTCCTGTCTGCAGTCTAATCCACGGGTGCACACCAGCATCCCAGCACAGACCTCCACTGTGTCCCTCTGACACTGTGTTTTCTTGCTGGAGGTGAATTACAGTCCAAGTCGTTGTTGTTTGACATGAATGTGGCAATAAAACCGGATCTCTGCTTCGATCCAGACTCTGACCTGCACGGAGTGATAAAGAAAGGCACCCTACTGAAGGACGTCCATAAACGATATGTGATGTACCAGCTCTTCAAGGCCATCAAATACCTGCACTCGGGAAACGTTATCCACAGGGACCAAAAGGTTTGTCAGTGCATTAGTAAATATCATAGTTTTATCTTTTATTTCACTAGGAAGTAACACTGAGATTAAAACTATTTTACAAGTGAGACCCCAGCCAAGACAAAGTAGCATCATGCATGCAACTAATTACAGTAGTACAGATGAAGACTTAAGTGCAATGCAGCAATAATAAGGCATTCATTGACCAATAACCAATAACCAATAACCACTTAAGTTATTCTGCATACACATATTATGTCATATACAGATAGAAGTAAGGGTATTCAATTCAAAATACTGTGTTTATACTCTTCTACTACTACTTACTCACATGACCTTGGATAGATCTGTGAAAATCAAACCATGACTGTGCTCATGACGACTGTTTCTCTCTTGCCTGTGTTTCCCACAGCCGTCCAACGTGCTGCTGGACACCGACTGCGTCGTCAAGCTGTGCGATTTCGGCTTGGCCAGATCGCTCAATCAGATCCAAGAGGACAGCGGGAATCCTGCGCTCACAGAGTATGTGGCGACGCGGTGGTACCGGGCTCCTGAGATCCTGCTGGGCTCCACAAGGTATTAACCGATGGTTTAAAGTTGCTTTTTTTTAAATGTATGTCAAATCTGTGTCACTCGAATGTAAAGGCAGTTTCATCTTGTCCACAGGTACACCAAAGGAGTCGACATGTGGAGCCTTGGCTGTATCCTCGGAGAGATGCTGCTTGGTAAAGCCTTGTTCCCCGGGACATCCACCATCAACCAGATAGAGAAGATCATGAGCGCCATACCACACCCCAGCCCAGAAGGTGACAAAAAAAACACAACTTATTTGATCTTAACTTAATACTGTGCCTTTACTTTGGATTAATTAAATGCTTTTCAATTTTCAGATATTCTTGCAATCAAGTCTGAATATGGATCCTCTGTCATCCAGAGAATGCTGCTGAAGTAAGGAAGAAGTCTTTTAGACTTTTATGTTGTGGAAATCCTCACTTTTTAACAAAGCATATGTGTTTGAATAAAAGTAACCAATCTATACTGTATATAAATGCATGAGTGTGCACATGCATGACCTCAGTCTGACCTTGTCGCTCCTGGTGCAGAAAAAATTAGTTCAGCCGGTGACAAAAACAAATCTGTTCAACCTCCACTGGGATGGACTATTTTCAGAGACTGCAGGTAGAGGTAGGGCTCATTACTCGCTAACAATGCAGGAGCAGTGGTGATCGCACAGATGCAATTACACAGCAGTGACAAAGCAAAATCACCCACAAAGCAACGGCTCCTCAAACCCACCATATATAAGTGGTAAAGGCTCGATTTGATATTTGTTGTAAAAGTGTATATTTGAGCAAGCGGCGGGAGTCAAATCATCTACTTGGACTTATATATGTATATGTACTGTCAAAGGAATCACATTATTTCTCATAATACTATGCTGTTTCTAGTTAAATCAAAATTTGGCTTCATATTAACAGATTTTTGGTTTCATATTAACCAAATTTGGCCTCACTTTTACTTCATGTTTTTTTTCCCCGTTATGTAATTTAAAGGTGCCAAACATGAGAATGTGGCCAAAAACGGTTACTACACGCAAATTCAAAATACAGAGGTCTTTTAGGTTTCGTTTTCTCCGCCATTGTAGCACAGATGTAACTGGTAACCTGTGGGTAGACGGCGGTAGGTGGCGCCACATGTCAAAACATGATTTCAAAACATTAACATGATTTGCAGTCTGCAAAAGATTTTTTTTTAATACAAATATCTTGGCTGTACTGTTGTTGTTGGTGAGTTCAGTTTGTTATATGAACATTATTCCTGAGTCTCCTGAGACATATTAGGAGGATTTTATGGCCATTTGCTTTAGATTCATTACATAATGCACCTTTAAATTTCACCTTTCCTCTCTTTGACAGACCTCAGGTGCCTCTAGAAGATCTTGTCCAGCCGTCTGTGCCTCCTGACGCACTGGACCTACTGAAGGGTTTGCTCGTCTTCAACCCAGACAAGCGACTTACTGCTGAGCAAGCACTCCAACACCCATATGTATCCAGGTATTATGGAGTATACTGTACATTCAAACTAGGGTCACATGTTCTAGGATTTAGACCTTCCTTTGCCCAATCGGAACAGTTAGAATGCCTTTTCCTGCCAGTGCCGGATCAAGATCAGAGACGTCATTACATTTGTATTGTTGAGTTTTCTTTTATTTGACCCTATTGCAGTTTTATTTATTTCTCTTTTCTGCCCTGGAGGTTCCATAATCCAACCAAGGAGCCGTGTCTTCACTATGATGTTGTGCTGCCGGTGGACGATGATGTGCAATTATCCGTGGTTCAGTACCGCAACAAACTTTATGAGGTACAGAATGTGCCACAAATGTTCAGAGAGGGACCATTAACCTCATTTTTACACAACCTATCATTATTACATAATGGTTCCATAAGGACACTGATTAAACGTGGTCTCTCTTTTACTTGTAGATGATGCTGGAGAGGAGAACGAATCAGGGAACGCTTAGACTGATCCCAGAGAAGGACAAAGACTGCATCAGCAGCAGGGAGAAGCCCAGTGTGAAGGAGAAAGCAGAGACGGGCCCAGTGTCAGAGAACAACAATGACGACAATGAGGGGAAAGCACAGCACGGAAAGACTGAGGAGAAAAACCACGTGCCATTGCAGACGAGTGTCACAAAACCCGAGCCTGTGAATGTGTCCACCTCGTCTGCTGTGGAGAAGACGAGTCCAGTAGTGAGCCCTGCTTTGAGAAAAACTACATATAATCCCATCACACACGCCCTAAGTATGTTTGACTGTATCTGTTCAGTTGCTTAAAAATGTCATTAACCTGCCATAGATTCACACCGTCGCAGTCAAATTTGAACAATGCAGCTATCTATGTAAATTTCCCCACCGTGGGACTAATGAAGGACTATCTTATCTTATTTACGTTAATATAAATGTGTCATTTTCTTCTTCTTTTTTTCTTCAGATGAATTTGTGAGGAGTCCAGTTGGATCTCATTCATGTTACCAGTCCTCTGCAGCCAGCAGGAAACTTTCAGGACAAACCAGTAATGGCAATGCAACAACATCACCAACAGAGGGCGCCAATGCCAATGCCAATACGGTAAGCACCAGACCACACTTATAGATAGATAGATAGATAGATAGATAGATAGATAGATAGATAGATAGATAGATAGATAGATAGATAGATAGATAGATAGATAGATAGATAGATAGATAGATAGATAGATAGATAGATAGATAGATAGATAGATAGATAGATAGATAGATAGATAGAAAAGTGCTAGACCCTTTTGGAACCCTTAGTTATTTCTAAGAGTGTAGATAGATTTCTTCTTGATGACGTCTACTCTTTACCACTCTACCCTTCCTGTGTTCTTACTCTGTCTTTTCTCTCTTCTTTCATCTTTCATCAGTCCATGGACCAGATTCTTCAGCGTGGTCGCTCAGCACCTGTGGCTCATAACCGTTCTTTCTCCCTGACCCTAAACCAGACGCAGAACAACCCGCTTGTACGCAAGGATGAGCCACCGCTGTCCTCCGGACTACATGTTACATCTGCACGCCTGGTCAGTTTGCTGCATCTCAGGACGTGCAAAATATGAATCTGTGTCTGGATTTGCACACATTTTAAAATACTGAATGCATGAAAATACACTAATGTTTTCAAAGAGTTTTTTTCTCTATGTCCATGCAGAACCAGCGGGCCAACCCTCAGGTTCGTGAGGCTCGTCCCCCACCGCGATTCAGCAAGAAAGTATTTCAGAGTAACTGTAACGTGGCGGCTGCGGGTGATCCTCGAGCCAAACTTGGTAGTTATGCCCAGGCCTACGGGACAATCAATAAGACTGAACTGGACAATCTGTTGCGAAGTCGTCCTTGCAACCAGTAGCTGCTGTGATGTCAGTGGCACAACAATGTTTGTCTTGTGTTAGAAAGATATAACTGAAAATAATAAATGTTGTAAAAAAAAAAGAGAAAATACTAGGGCTATTAGGTCCTATGTGTAAACATGGATGTCCATTCTCTGTCTGTGACAGTGAATAAATATTTGTACAATACAAAATAAAGTTGGGTGTGTAATTTACCGACTGAATTATAGTGGTAACTGCATGTTAAATCAGTGCCAAATTTGGTATCTGAAGGTGCCTATATATATATATATAGACTTGCAATAGTGGAATATCAGCTGAGGACTAGCCAAAAGCTCGCTTCAAAGCACAAACTTTCATTCTGATTTCAAATGAATCCAGTTTTTGATCCCAATAACCCAGATGTATTGTGTTAAATGTGGAGCAAAGGGCATTAATTCACTGCCTATATGGGAATGCAGGCAAATCCAGACCCTCTCATCGGAAGTTATAAATGTACATACTCAAATATCATAGGTATGAAGTTATAATTGTGCCCTGAACTGTGCATTTTGGGGATTTTAACAGAGGAATGTAAACTCAACAAGGAACATGACAAGTAACTGCTTATTACAAGCAAAACACAACATAGCCAGTTCCTGGAAATCTGTTAGTAGACTGTCTACAAGCCTGGCTATTCACATTGTCAAACACACAAATTCCTATTCTAGACTCTCTGATTACACCTGGATGTATTGCCCTGTCATGGTGGTTTGTACTGAGCATGAATGTCCTGCTATGGAGTCCTTCCCTGGCACCTGGCACTGATTTTTGTTGTTTTGTATGTGTGTGTGTGCAAGTATGATTTGTGAAGTATAATATTAGAGCTTAATACATTGTGCAAGAAAACTATAATACTAAAAGTAATATATTGCAATTTATTATTGGGGTTGGATTTCAGGTGGATATTGGGTTGGAGGGGTTGGATGATGATTTATGCAGTAAAAGCTATTGTTATTAGGCATCATTGGTTTTTATAAACGTATTAAACAGAATGAGAAATATAGAAGATAAGATAAAGATATGTAAGATAAAGATAAGTACTCGGAGGCTGTTACTACTTACCAAGTAGTAACAGCCTCCTTGCAAAGGCTTTTTCTGTAACAACCTGTGATCATGCTGATCTGTAAGCACGTCAACATCCGGTTTTCAAAATAAAAACATTGACATCGCCGGACACTTTTGTTTTTTTTATTACATCTCAAAGTCTATTGTATTTATTTTTATTTATTTAAAAAGTTCGAATATGGGACATTTAACTCGAAATTTCAAATAAAAGCCTGATATCCTGTACAATAGTAGTAGATATCAATGTGCTGAATACTACCTTTTAATTCTTATTCAGAACATTTACAGAGCTATATTCAGCTGCGAGGATTGCCATTATTTTTATTTATATATTTTCCCTTTCAAAAAAGTGCTTCCAAACGTGCACTCAGAGATACGGTGCTGTGTGTTTTTATTGTGAAAACCGGATGTCGATGTCCTTACAAGTCTAGTCTGACGCATTTCATCAAAGGCTTTTTGGCATAAAAGCCTTTGTAATGAGGACGTTAAAATTCAGTGTCAGATAGTTTGAACACGGAGAAATGAGTGTCGGATAGTTTGACCGCAGTCTTTATAGCATTAGGTTAAATTCACTTTACACCCACGGATAAAAGACTGGATCCTTCTTGTGCACAAATATTAATTTACTAAAAAAAACTACTCTAAATAACCCAATTTTAGTGGACGTTATATATTTTTTTACTGCGTCACTCTTTAAGTAACTTCTGTCATGTAACAGGAAATTCCCACACATCACATGACCGCGTCGTGCTGTGACGTCACCGACTCATCATCTCCTTGTCGATTCACTTGTTCTGATCCGCCGGAGGAGGAGGAGGAATAACGCGTGCTGTCAACTTCTGTCTAATACGCTCATTAAAGGTAAGGCCGTGAGATGAATGTGTGTTATTTTACCTGCGTTTTCTTCTTCGTACGCGTTGTTATTATTGTCAGAATTGAATGTATCACGCTGCTGCAGCAGCGGCTAACGAGCGACGCTTGCTAACGTAAAGCGACAGTTGCTGGCAACAAAGCAGCTCTCGCTTTACGTTGGCGGTAAATTAACCAAAAAAATTGTGTATTTGCAGGATTGAGCAAGTACACACACGTTAAGGTGAAAAAGAAAAAATGTGTGTGTGTCTGAAATGCGCTGACAGCTCTATAAATGTGGGGGCGCGGCGTGTGGTCAGCGACCTCAAAAACGGGTCCATCATGGCGATGGATCTGTGCTGGAGCTGTTCTGTTTATCTTTCGCCCAATCGATGTTATTTGATCAGTTTTTTTTGTCTGGCGTTGGTTGTTTTTGCAGTCACATAATATGCCAGTTTGATATAATCGCAGTGTCGCATTTATCTGCACTGTAGAGGCCCACACGGAGCTGCGCCATCTTCAGGTACACAGTGGAACTGAACGTAATTTCTCTTTCTGTTTTTGTTTACCGTCGTATCCCCGTCCCTAAAAATAAACACCACGTCAGTGTTTCATAGCTGTAACTTCCTAATAAATAACGCTAAAAAACACATAATATACACTGCTGACCAAATGTATTAGACCACCTGTCTTAAGAAAAAACGAATATTTTAGAAATCTCTCAAAAACGTATTTAAAACTAAACATGATATATGAAATAACAAACTGAATTCACTTTTTTTAAATCCAAATGTTAGCCAGCTGACTGAGCTTCTCTGAGAAGTCAGAAACCATAACATTTAACCACAACAACAACAGAAAAAAACATTTCTGTTCAGGAATGCAAGTAAATAACTTTGACATCCTTATCAAGAAATAATAATATGCTTTACTATTTCTTCTGGGTGTTTTGTGTGTGTTTTTTTGTTGTAAAACAGTACATTTGAATTGTATAATTTCAGGTAAAGAGCTTCTATAAACTGTTGTATTAACCGTGACAGAAACATTAAAAGTTGATATTTGATATTTGCCAATTCTGCTAATTTTGGCCAGCTGTGACTTTGGGTGGTGGTCTAATACACATTTTAAGCACTGTATATTCTCTCTTAGATTGTCACTATTATTTACATTTAAGCATTTAGCAGAGGCTTTTATCCAAAGCAACTTACTTATTGACTCAGTAGGGATGAGCCAATTCAATACTGGGCATTTGTAATGGTCCATTACTGGTCACAAAAAAACTGGGTATCATAAAAAGAATAAAGTAATGTCCAATCATTATCATGTAAATACTTCACTACACATAGATGAGGTGACATGATGCAAAGAGAGACTTTTTCTAAATGCTTCTTATAGCTTGGTGGTATTTGACCCACATCTGCACCAGTAGATAGGCTGTGATTTAGGTATCAAATGTGGAGAAAAACCGGCATTTATTATCATATTTTTTTAATAATCATATTATCATAAAGAAATAGAAACTGTCAGGCAGCCTCTAAACCCAGATATGAAAAAATATACTCATTCTTTAGTTTCATCACAGTTTTGCCCATGCCCCATTTTTGAACTAGTACATATTGTGGTTGTCTCATTACCTTGAATAATGCAAACGTATTGAAATATACAGTCTTCAGCTGCAAAGGGTCCTTCGCTGTTTATGATCTAGATCCCCTTTTGCCTTATTTTATTTATCAGTAGTACATGGTGTCATTGGATGAAGGTCTGTATTTACAGTGTAGTTACATGTGTTGAGTGAAGCTAAAGGATTTTATCCGAGCATGACTTCTATTATCCTAAGACAACAGCATCTGTGTTGTTCCATCACATAGTTTGCTCTCCTTGTAACAGTCCAGCTTTACCGATTCTTTATTTCCACTATTTCTCTTTATGGGATTAGATATCTTTGCACAGTTGGTATGCTGAAACGATGAATTAAATGCCAGGTAGCTCTAATCTGGTGTTCAAATATTTTTATCTTTTGCTTTTGTCATAAAGTAAATGACATTATTATTCAGAAGATGCTCAAAAGAAGTACGTTATTAAGAAACAATAAGTGCTACTATCTGTCATGAGAGCCAGAACTACTGCTGACGAGACCTGGCCTGATTACAGTCCTGACTTTGCCCTATTGCTGCATTGGGGTTTTATCTGCCTTGTGGTCCACTTTCATATTAAGGCGCAAACCTTAATTTATCATTTGTAATTTATATACAATTCATGCTTAGTTATAATTCAGGTATTTTGGCTGTTTCAGTGTGTGTGTAAAATAACACTTCCTACAGGATTACTCGTGTGTCCTTGAAACCGTATTTTATTCATTTTAATATATCTTTGGAACAAGTTTATTTCATCCCACGTCACAGACCACAACCTTTTTGTTTTGACACCACATACTTTAACATGCTTCCCTCTGAGTAGGCCCCCGCTGCTTTGTGTGACTGTGTTATGTTAACTTGGTTGGGCTGATCCACTCAATCCCTCCCTTTAAACTAATTCCACCAGCAGTATTTATCAGCAGAGTGGAGGGATACTAGCATTAGACCTGGGTATAGGACATAATAATATTAATATTATTAATATAGTAATAATATTTCTGTGATATTTTATACCTTAATCTCATCAGCAACAGTGAGCCAATAACCATGCAGCATTCTAATTCGTCTAATGAGAACTGTGTGAGTGTGTTTGTGTTTTAAGAAGATGGTGCTTGTTTAATTGATTAAGGGATATTGTGAAGATCTAGAGTAAAATTACAAATTAATACAGCTGATTTTGCCGCAATGTGTGATGTACTTTTTAGTTAAAACAAACTAAATGTATTTGTTATTGATAAAATAAGGTTCAGAAATTGGTATCGAAGTCCAGATATCGATACAGTAATGAAAATGCTTAATTTGGCACATCATTGGGGCGTCTCTACTAAGAGGATTTGAAATCTTTCGCGTAATGCTTGTAATGCTGTACAGACAGTTTCACCACTTCTCAGACTTCTCAGACGTGGAGTTGCTGGAAATTTCCCTGTGCACTTGAGATATTGTTTTTTTTGAGAAGACATTAACTTATGCTCCTTAATGACAAATTTGAGTCTCTTTCTCCTACTGTTCTTTCTGTGAATTTTTTTTTTCTCATTAGTTTCTAATTTTTTGAAATCAAGATCTCTTTCTGTGATTACAGCCACATAACAGTTTATGTAAGTCCCAACAACACAATCCACCATCCGTACTTATCTTACTGTTGGGACTTCATGCACATGCATTTCAAACATTAGCATCCCATGTTCTTGCTGCATGGTGAGTTACTCTGGATTGTGTAGTTAATCCATTAAATTTAGTTAAAAAAAAAAAAGAGACCAGTACAAATGCATTCAGGACTAAAACACAGTTAGCATGAAGTCACGTGTGTTAGAGTCACAATCCCGATTCATATGAGTTAGGAGTGAACACACAATTCAGGAAGCATATTCAGTCTTTATTAAAATGATATTACCATTTCTTGCTATACATTTCTTCCGCTGTGCAGTCTAATGATAGCGAGAATGCTTAAATTATACTCTGTATTAACAAAAATGAAGTGGTTGTGCTTGTGGAATATAATAGAGCTGAAATGAGTTATCAGAATTGTATAATCATTATCTGTTATCATTGCACTCACAACTTACAAAACCTTTTCTCAGACATTGTAATGACCAAATAATGAATTGTTTCATGTTAAAAACATAATAAAATAAATCTTAATAAAAGTAGATGGGGACCTAAACTAATTGATTTCTTACTTTGAGATTGCAAACCCCTAACATGGATGACAAATCCATTGAAGTCCCCAGTTACTATGTTAAATGATTTCCATGGACATTGGACAGGGAGTGGGTCACATGCTCTGATTGTAAAGCATCACACAGTTACTTAAAGGAATACTTCACTGATTTGCATGTAGCTTTGTATTGCTAGAATAGCAGTATTATTTTTAAATTTTTTAAACATTGTGCTTCCTTCCTTCAGTTTTCCACTGAGTTGTAAAAAATGTTTTTTTTGCCCATCATTGACACGATTCCCTTCTTTTACGTCACTGGTGGGACGTCATGTACATGAGAGGAATTTTTTTTTCTGACTTTCTCGGCCAAGAAGGCACTTGCTTCAATTATTATTTCACATTTCTACTACACAGATGACCCAGTTTTAATAGACATCCATCTTTTCGATGGCGGAATATCCCTTTAAGGACACTAGAATTACAAATTTGCATCTCTGCATGGCGCGACTCGGCACCGTTTTCTGGCGTTTCCATTAGTGATGGTAACTGGTACCTGGTTCTATTTTATTACCTGCTCTGGCGAGGTTCCAAGCGAGCTGAGCCGATACCATGCGTGACGTCGACAGACTGATTTGGTCAGCGTGTCGTCACTGGAATGAGTCATGAGCAAGACTTTCGACACAAGAATTAAAGCAAACAATGCCAAACTTTAGATCAGTTGGGAACTTGGGTTAATCTCTAACATTTAGTATGGAAATGTGTAAAGTCTTAATATTTAACAGAGGAGTCTGGTGTATTTAGGGACAGCACTGCTGAAAACCTGCGATCATGAGCAGCGAGCCCCATCACAACCCCTGCCACTGTAATTTAGTTCAGCGTCAGACAGAGTCTGTGTTCCGGTCATGCAGGAAGTACTGAACTAACCTTTTTAATTAACTGATTCTAATGATTCAGTACATAAAAAATAACTAAGTTACCCCCTTACACAACCATTGCTGTGAGTGGCCGGGAGAGATTTGGCTCCTCGAATAATTATTGGAACCTGTAACTATCTTCACAGTTACCTGTACTTGCCCTTTTTGTCTGCACTCTCTCACTGCACCATTCTGGTGATGGACAGTCTGGGATCATGGGGACAAGTGTTGGGATCAGGATGTCTGTTGTGTAATGGCCATTGTTTTTTTAGTTTTTTTTAGTGTGGGTGAAGACGAGGCGGAAATATCTGTGATCTCCTACTGAATTCATATTATTGTATTTCTGTTTCTGTATGTCTACTCTACCTTTCTGCTGGTGGATTGGTGATCAGATAACCCTAAAAACCAGTTTGAGTACACAATATACAGCTTAGAAGTGCATCAGACCAAAATAATTACTAAGGTGTCGAGCAGGGCACTGTGAGTGCAGCTCGGCCTGCATTCATGCCCTATTTTCTCATGAGAGGAAGACAACAGTGATGTTTGCTGTGACAGTAGAGGGCACAAATGTCTCCTCCTCAAGCCTGCCGCCTAACTAGAGGATTTTTCAAATCTGACTTCATTATTAAAACGTTTTAATCCTGAGAAAGCACAGACTAGAATTTCAGGCAGGAGATTCCAGCGATTTGCGATCTCACAGAAACTCGTGATTTAACATAACTTCAGAATGTAAACAGACTAACGAGTATTTCTGGTTCTACAATTCATCAAAGATGGTTATGTAACGAACAACGTGGTAGCTTGGCATCCACAGCAATATGCAATATTATATTTTAATAAAGAATGAATATGATAACAGACAATTATCAGAATGTTTAATAATTTTTGTTATTTATAAAGTTTTAATAAATAATCTTAGCACCCCTACATCATAGATTGTAGGGGGGAGGGACACTGCAGTGATGACCAGTGTGTCAGGTCTCCTCCTGAACCCAAGCAGATTAATAATACATTTGGTTACCAAGGCACCACCTGCATCCATGGTAACACTGTACACTGGATAGTGTTTCCTTCACCTCTTTTATCTCACTCCACCCGTCACAGCTTCATGTTTTTCTGTTTGCTAAATGTATGTGTGGGTCTGACAGTTTCATCCTGGTGTGAAATGTATAGGTTGGTCTTTACTAAGAGCAGGTTAAATTTACTACAACCGTACTGCAGTGTAACACAATGACTGGAGGAGTCCTTTAAAACATGAGGATATGAAAGTTGCCATCTTTAGAGATGAAGAGATTAGTAATCTCGAATTATTATGAAGAAAAAAACATTGGAAATGTGCTTGAAAATCAGTTGTTGCCACCCTGTTTCAATAATGTAAGTAAACATGGCCAACCATTTACTGTTAAGTAAAGCTTTATCTCCATCAAGTACTACAGTATGGTTCAGTTTGATATGTCACACGATTGTTGGATTTTAGGTTTTCCACTGTCAAACCTAGAGAAGCAATCTTTCACTGGGGTGTACCAAGTACAATGGTCCGGTTCATACAGGGTGGAGCCACTGCAACCGGTTGATTTGTTGACATGGACGTTTTTTTTCATGTCGACCTCAACTTTCTCTCAAACAAACCTTGACGCTATAGCTTGTCTGGAAGACAAGTCGAGAAGAAACAACACAGAATGCATGATGACCTCTGTTTCTTGTTGCATTCTTCTTCTGTGTGAAACACTGTGTAGTGAGGCTATTTACTTAGCTGAATAGCTACACAACTGCAAATCATATCAAGGCTTATTTGTTTATCGTGGACTTTGCTCATAAGATTAATTATGGCTCTTATCTTTTCTCAGATTGTAATTACAACAGTGTGAACCTTCTCCCGCACCATGTCTCAAGACAAGAGTGGATACCCTGGTCTGGATGAGACCAACCCACTTCATAGCAATGTCTATGGACCACCTCAGCCAGCTTTTGGTATGCCCCCACCTAACTACAGCCAGGCCACAGGGGGAGCTTATCCACCAACAGGTGGCTATGGGCAGCCAGGCTTCGCCCAGGCAGGCCCAGGTTTTGTCCCTGGTCCTTACCCCCAGATGCCTTATCCTCAGATGCCCTACCCACAGGGACCCTACCCTCAAGGGCCTTATCAGGAAGGACACACACAGCCAGGCTTTCCTGGAGACCCCACTGGTGAGCAGTTCTTTCTTCACCTTTACCTTTTAGGTACCAGTGTGAGTGGAACTTTCACTGTAGTTGGATTCATACATTAAAGGCTTGTTAAGGTGAAACATTTTGAAGCACAATTGTATCTGGGTCAGCAAGAATACACTTTAGATTACATTTAACACAGCTGAATAGGCAATCAATGAGATGATCAATACCACACATAAAATGTGCTGACACCATAGGCTCCATTTGTTTAGTCAGGTTTTTTTTAACCTGTGATTGTCCTTTTTATTGTTGTTCACCAGGACCTGCTGGCAGCCCTGGCTATCATGGCGATGGGCCTCCAACTTACTATGACAATGAGGAGTTCACCAACTCAGGCTTTGAAGATAAGAATATCCGACAAGCCTTCATTAGAAAAGTAGGTCTTTCGTAAGCTATGTTTATTTACATGGACACAAGTAATCGGAATAAAATCTTGATCCGAATTATAATATGTCATGTAATAGAATAAACTGGTCTGCTATAAAAGTAAATAATATGGTCTGTAATATGAAATCTGTTTCCCACTAGGTCTTCATGGTTCTCACGGTGCAGCTGCTCGTCACCTTTTCTTTCGTTGCCGTCTTCACCTTTGTCGATGAAGCCAAGACCTTTGTGCGACGCAACCCATGGACATACTACGTGTCCTATGCAGTCTTCTTTGTGTCATTAATCGTCCTCAGTTGCTGCGGAGACTTCCGTCGCAAGCACCCCTGGAATCTGGTCGCACTGGTAAGACCTTGACTTAAGGGTAGATTTTGTAAAACGTATTACTATTAAGTAATAAACTGACCATGATGCAGTGTGGAATCAGAGATGAATTAAACATGTGAAATCAAATGGTACAGCCAGGATTTAAATAGGTTAAATGGGGGGCATAGTTACGCATGTGTATGGGTATGTTTATCTCTTATGAGTGTACCTTCTTATTTCCATCTTTTGGAAATTACTTGGCCTTGAATCTGTGGAGGGTAGGTGAGGTCTCCCCTTGTTTTAAATGCTAATGAGGCAGTTTTACATATTGTACATACAGCCCCCAACAAACCCTAAATGACAAAAAAAAGTAGATTATCCATTCCAAAAGGCTATTTCCTTTACAAATAAACAGAAAAACACATTGAGATATACTGTTTATAGGATAGAACTACCTAAGAAAGGATAAATGGGTTTTATAAAAGTGTGTGAATGGGTGCAAAACTGCAGTGGAAAATGTTGTAAGGACCATGATAGAATCTACCCTAGCACATAATTACAACGTTTCCTGTGTGTTACAGTCCATCCTGACCCTGAGCCTCTCCTACATGGTGGGTATGATCGCCAGCTTCTACGACACAGAGACCGTCATCATGGCTGTGGGCATCACTGCAGTGGTCTGCTTCACTGTGGTCCTGTTTTCACTACAGGTCTGTGCACACAAACACACACACATTCTTCTGTTATTTGTTATTTGATTTACAGGAGAAGAAAAACGAGTGATTCTGATGAGGGTTCCACGCACACACACTTTTAGGCCCTCTTTTATATCTGATAGTCATTACAGGTGGTTTCCTCAGCCTTTTCTTAGTCTCCTCTTCTTTCTTTTTTTTACCCTTACAGAGCAAGTACGACTTCACTTCCTGTCGGGGTGTGCTGTTCGTGTGCCTCATTGTGCTGTTGCTCTTCTCCTTCCTTTGCATCTTCATTCGCCACAGGATTCTGCACATCGTCTATGCCTCACTGGGGGCTCTGCTCTTCACCTGCGTAAGTTTCTTGCTCAAAGTGAGGCACTGGAAAAAAAAGCTTTTCGATATGTCGAAAAGTGGCTCACGATAATCTAAACTGTGTGGGAGTATTTTAGACAGACACCCGACAATCTGGTGGTTTGTAAGATATGGCGTATCACAGCAGTACAACTGCACGAAAGCATCCCAGGGAGAGGTTCTGTTTCACTTCCAAGAAATCGAAGAAGCTCTTGCTTTAGTATTATATTGGACTGTGAAATGAAGATAACCAGTTTTAGACACTTCAGATGATTGAATAAAATATTGAAATATTAATGAGACAACATTTTAATACTTATTTTGGGTAAATTCATTGTTATATTAATAGAGTAATAAAATAATAATTGTCAGAATAATCAAGAAATGAATCAAGAAAAAAATCACCTTTACACATTGGCTGTACTGCTTGTGCCACAGTGACCATTTTAAGGGTTAAGGGATGTATTTAATAATGCATTAATGCAAAAAAAAAAGTCAAAAATCAATTAATAGGACTATTCCTTTGTTATATTCTTTATCTATTACCACAAGGTGTCAGTAGCGACAAGCATTTAGCTGAAGGCCTGCATTGATTTCCTGAATGCATCTTGAAGCCACTTCTCTAAACTCATCACAACAGCTAAATTGGGATGTAATTTATGTGATGAAATTTACTAGGGTCTTTGAATGCATCACGTTAGCTGTTCCTCTTATCGTAACGCGCTGTGAACCCTGCATTTCTCTCACTAGCTCTCATGTGCTGGGGTTTGTTGTTGTTGGCTGGAGCACTAATGTGTTGTTTTACTCCTCATAAAGACCACGGTGAAGTTAGTTTGACTCTTTCATATCAAGCTGGTTTTAGCTTTACAGTACATGTTTATATTTTAGATTTAAATGTAAAAATTGTTATTGAAATGACTCATTCATCCATCTTTGTTCTTTGTAGTTTTTGGCTGTTGACACTCAGCTTCTCCTTGGCAACAAGAAGCTGGCCCTGAGTCCAGAGGAGTACATCTTTGCTGCCCTCAACCTCTACACTGACATCATCAACATCTTCCTCTACATCCTTGCTATTGTAGGACGCTCCCGTGAATAACGCAGCATCTTTAAATGAAACCGTGTAGAGTCCCATTATTGTGAATTGTTACTAACATGCCCTTTTATCTCTGACTCTTTTACGTTCCCTTAATTTTCCTCATTGACATTGGCCTTTTTTTCAAAGACATGTTGAGCCTGTGGAGGAGATGCAGCTAAGAAAAAAACACTATTTATCAAGTTCAAGTCATGGCATTAATGACAGAATGCAATGATCTGTCTTTTCTGCAAGTGTGACCACTCTGCTTGATCTAACCTCTATCCTCTAACTCTACTAACACAGACGATGTCTACATTAGTCCCGCCCACCATCACTCAGTTTGGCATGGCACATACAGTATAATGCATTATTGTACATTAATTATCCTGTGAGTGCTTGGTATTCAGCGTGGCTGCAGAAATGAAACGAGAAAAGAGCAAGGAAAGAGCATCCATAGCGCTTAATGGAAATGACACGGTAGAAATACCTCCTCCTTGAACGTTGTCCGTTGTCCCAAACGTGTATCTCCTTTTTGACCCTTCTGGTGTAAAGTAACTGCATGACAACAATGGAACCACAATGTGAGGAATATCTCTAGCTTGCGTGTCACGGCTGTAAATAGTTAAGTGTAATAGTGTGTTTGATGCCACACTGTGTGCTGCTTATTTTGGGGAAACGTGCTCTGATACTCTGAACCATGCTGATCCAGTAGAATAACTCTATTTCTTGAAACAGCACAAGAATGATCTTCAATGTATATGACAAATGTGAACATAAATTAACACTAATAGATTAAATATTCTTATTAACTATCTTTCCAAATATGACATTTTTGAGTTCTGAAAGTGTTCCCTTACCCTCTTTGTTTTTTTTGTTGTATGTGTGTGTGTTTGAAAACTGGTCACACTAATAATTCCCCTCTTGTCTGGTTTGCGTGAAGAGATGTTTTAGTGTTTTTGTTTTCCTTTCAAATAATGAAGAATTTGAAGTAACTGAAGAATGTCTAACTGATTCAGAACCTCTGAATTGTAAAACTGCGAGTATGAAGTAGACTTAATGAAGTCGGCGTTCCCTCAGGATTTAGTCATACACGACCCTGAGCTTTCTGTGCTACTGTTCTGGCTGTGTCCTCGTCGCACTCCTGATTACCTCACTCCCTCGAGGAACTGATGAAGGAATAACACTTTATATTTATTTTGACGTGGATGGCAGGGTTGCTTTGAAGTTGCTATATAAGCTGATGTCAAGGAAAATAGAAACTGCTCAAACTGTTCAGACTTTTCCTTACGTTTATTGTGAAACATGCTGGTTGCATGATCTATGAAGCGCAAAAGGAGAAAAGGAATCAATATGCACTGACAGCCAAAATACTGACAGACACTGATTAAATGATATACTTCATAAATGTATAATTATGTCATTGTTTTGATTTTCCACCTCTTGCATGAATTGTTTCTCCTTTTGCATGTGCTAATAATGCACATACACGTACAGGTGTTCCCGACACTGTTGTTTGACCTTTTTTTTTTAACTCTTGTGTTCTAACTTATGTGGACGTGTATATATAAAAACTCCTTAGTGATTTGATGTGTATAGATGACGTACATTTTGGGCGTTGTAGGACTGTTTGCATTGTATATTTGCATTAAATCAAAAGTGGAACCTTATTCCTCTGCACAGCTGCTTTTCATTAAAAGTGATACAATGTACAGGTGTTGACTTGGTGTGACTCTACTTAAGTCGAATTAACTTATTTTTTGATGCTGAGAAAACACTTGTTTTAAATTACCAGAGCCTGACAAATGTATCAGCATCAACCTACCTATCAGCCAATAAGTGATAATAAATTGCGGAACCTTAAAGCTCAAGACAGATTTTTCTTCTTCTCATGCAGCTCTGAAAATAAATATTTTTTTAGTTTGGATACCATGTACAATTTTAATTTTAGTGAACTGTCACTGGAACAACATGGTTACAATATTTTTAAACAAAAAAAAAGCCTAAAAAATGTAAATGGCACATTTATTCCTATATTTATGTCGGAATAATATTATTAAGGAATAATATAGCTATAGGAATTTTTGTTTTGCTTTTTCTTTGATGTCGGGCTGTTTCTGTTTAAATATTCTAAGTTAAACTTACTAAGTTATAGTAAGATAGAATAAAATAGGTTTGCTGTTCTGGCCAAGTGCATAAGCACAACACTATGAAAAAGCAGATATAAATAGAATCAATATAATAAAATGTTGTCATTTTAAAAGTCAGCAGTCATTTCAATTCTATGGAACTGCAGAAATAAACAATGTATAGAAAAATAGCTGTGATCTAATCGGCATGAATCTGTCCATCCATCAGCATGCGCTCATTATCGTCCTTTTATCCTTTTATCTTTGTCGCTTTGAACCAGTAACAGATCATACAGTAGGACCCACTGAACCTTATCACCTCAGTTTAAAGAAGGTAGGAGGAAAACAAATTGACAAATGTAGTTGTTAAATCCAGAAGATGGCACTTTTGCAGCATCACATTAAAACCCTTAATTGTCCCTAAATATTTGTTGTGGGCTTTTCCCTAAAGAGTATGTAGAGTTATTCTTACCTTTTCACAGATTGTTCTTTCCACAAAGTGAACCTTCTCTCACACCATGGCCAATGACAAGAGTGCAGACTCTGGTATGGCTGAGACCAACCCTCTCGACGGCGACGTCAGTGGCCCAACTTATGAGACGCCTCCTCCCAGCCACAGCCAGGCCACAGGCGGAGATCACAAACCTTGTGAGAAGTTCACTATTAATCACTTTTCCTTTGATGATTGTCAGGATTGTGAGAAAGTGTGGTAAAACCACAGACTAACACTTGTTTAATCTAGTTTTTGTTCGTTTCTTGTTTGTTTTTCAACTGAGGTTGCCATGGTGAAGGGCCTCACGACGACATCGAGGCATTGGCCAACTCAAGCTTAGTAGATAAGTATATTCAACTCAGAAAAGTAGGTCAATCATATGTATTGTATGTAGTTGGGAAAGCCGAGTCGATCCATGCGCAGTCTGCATTATTACCACAGTTGCCTGCATACAAATCGATCGCAGATGAGGGCAGCATACGAGAATGGCTAAGTAAGCAGAAGTAGATAAAGACCCCAAAAAGTTGTTTAATTGCATGTTCATTTACCCGGTTATTAAATAAAACAGAAAAACAATAGTCAGTATTGGTGACTCAGCATTCCCAACTAAATATGATATGTAATATGATACAAAAAAAACACCCAAACACACCATATTTTCATAAAAAATGTGTTTCCCATAGGTCTTCCTGGTTCTCACAGCGCAGCTGCTGGTCACCTTTACTTACTTTGCTGCGTTCATATTTTCCAACGAGGTCAACGCCTTTGTGAGGAGCTATCCATGGACATACTATGCGTTCCACACAGTCTTCTTTGTGTTGCTGTGTGTGCTCAACTGCTCTAAACACGTATGCCACAAGAGCTATTGGAACTTTGTCTCGCTGGTAAGAACTTGCCTTAACAACAAATGATGAACATGATTAATTATCCATCTTAAAAGGGTTGTCTCCATCCCAAACAATCAGAAAAATGCCCTTTGACATAGACCAAAAAAAACCAGAAAGAGGTGCCTTTGAGAATCAAACACAATCTAATGTAAGGGAATACTGGTGTCAGTGTTAAATGCCTAATGTTGTTCTCTGGAACTTTTTGTCTGTGGTGGACACATACAGATGTTCTTCAAAAACTCTCTGAGCAGGGATGTTAGCGGGGGTGGAAACAAATTAAATTTTAGACTGTGGGGTTCCTTATTCCTTGTGAATGTTCCTGAGGTCACAGATACATTTATACAGGTGATAATGGAAGCAGGGTTCGGACATACCTCTCTGTTGTCTCCATTTTTAAATATATTATTATCTCCCTCCAACTGTGAAGACTACTAGTGTCTGGAACAGCTTCAAGCACATTTGATTTCTGACTGGTTGTACTGTAATTAAATATAACCTGGCACCTAAATGCGTGCTTTGAAATGAACACATGAATCACACAAAGTGCATCTCAAGTCACATTCATTTGGTTGTGTCTTGCCTCTTAAGTTCTTCGTGATCCTGAGCCTCTCCTTCGCGGTGGGTATAATCGTCAGCTTCCACGACAGGGAGATCGCCGCCATTGCTTTGGGCTTCACTGCAGTGGTCTGCTTCACTGTGATCCTGTTCTCACTACAGGTCCATGCACACGCACGCACACACTCTGGTTTTTGTTATTTGAGCTGACCCGGTTTATAGGTAGGTAGGTTTTTTATTTCACAAGACATGTGCAACGTTCACATTGACAGCATATGCACTTACATCTCGTTTGAAAAGGAGTAGGCAGAAGAATAAACGTATATGTGTTCCTACCTCCATTCCTGTTACACACAACTCAATTTATACACTACTTTATCCCATCACCAAATATTTACATATTTACAGTATTAAATTCAATGTTCTTAATGTGGCTTTAAACACGACCATTTCCATCACCATCTTGGATTAAACTGCTGTTCTTCAACCTTATATTTATTTAACATTTGTATTTTGGAGATTCTTTTACAACAATGTCTCTCTGTCTTTTCTGAGTTGATACTATTTTATTTTATTTTTCAGATCAAGTATGTCCTCACTTCTTGGAGGGATGGGCTGCTTGCGTGCTTGATCGGCGTGTTGTTCTTCACCATCCTCTTTATCTGCATCGCCAAGATCCTACAACAAGATCCTACACATCCTCTATCCTTACCTGGGGCTCTGCTTTTCTGTATACATGTGTGTGTTTATATGTATATATATATCTTTACTCATCTGGGGACCACAGGTTAAGCAGGAAGGCATTCAATGAAAGTTCAGCACCACATGAGGAAGTAAAACCGTGAGTGAGATAGCACTGTCTCCAGATTATACCTGATATCTGGTTTTATGGCCACTATCTTCAGTGAGGTACATCCTTACCTGTTACTCTCTCAGAGGAGTATCAGAATATGATGAATGGGGAGTCAATGAGATATGATTATAATCTCTGCTCTATAGAGAACTGCAACTCTCTACAGAGACCCTTCTGATAATGCATGTGAAAAATCACTCTATAAAATAAATAATCTTAATCCGGTCAAGTGCAGGAAGTAATTATGTCACTAACTAATTCTGTAAATCATGTCATATTTATTTATATTGTGAACGTGAAGGATGTTAGCATAAATAAACTCATTTTGCACAAACAAACATTTTGGTTACATTCTCATGTGTTTTTAATATATATTCAGTTTCGGGTAACTGTAATTTTATACTTCCCGACATTTATTTGTAACTATTATTTTGTTGTTGTGGATTCGTCTCGAGCACACGTTCTTCTTGCCTTTACTCGTGAGGAAAAGTGGGAACTGAGTTCACCTTAGATTAAAAGCGCTCCTCTGACTCAACTCGTGGGAAAATGAGCAAACTGACAGGTTAGACATAATCATTTGAAGTTGTGTCAATATTGTGGCTATTCCAAAAAATATTTAAAAGTAAGCTGTTGATAGCTACTTAAACTGTAGCATTTATATTATCTCTGTAGCATTAGCAGCTAAGGCACACGAACAAAAATTAAGACACGTGAAACGTGTTGAATATTTATATTGCTGTTGTTAATTACGTTGCACGAAAAGTATAACGACACTTTAGCTCAAAAGTAAGCTAGCGTTAGCTGCATTTCAGCTCAGGTTTTGACTAGAGGTTAATAAACGACCGTTAGCGAGAACCAGCTAGTTAGTCAGTCACTTGGCAAAAGACGAGCCATCTATAACACATCTGCCATTTCTCTTCTTTTTTTTACTTCTACAACAGGACTCAACTTGGAGGACATGATTAATGTTATTCCACTGGAAGGAGGTAAAATAACCGCTCAGAAAATTGAGTTTTAAACGTTTTCAGTGAATCCAGTGTATATTTTTCATGTTTTTCTCAGCTGGACAAACACAGGAGCCTAACGTTGACCAGCTGCTTACTAAGCTAAGAGGGCTTCAGCAAGGTACAGTCTGACTAATTTGGACTAATTTAATTGGTTGTAAAGCAGGTTAGGGTTAGTTTTCTTTCAGAGTAAAGTCTATCACCTTTCTTCATATTTCTTATAGATATAAGGTTCAAATTGTTTAAAAACATCTGCAGGCATGTGGTTAAAGGATGTACATATATAACAGCGTTATTTGTGGCCCTGTTACTGTACGTTATTGTACGTTATTGTCTGTCTGATTGATATCCAAAGAGTAGATGGGAAACCAGAGAGTTGTAAAGCCGTACTTCCGCTTTCGTGTTGCATTCGCGACGCTCTTTTGCGGTGCTTTGTTTCATCGACGGTCAGGTTTTACGGGTAATGGTTTATGTAGTATTGAGTTATGACGTTAAGGGACGAGTTTTCTTCTGACTGTGAATCATATAAATACGTGTTATGTTCGAACTGCGTTGAATGTGACATGTTAATTGAGCCCAAACCGGGATGTGGGATTCACATCTTGACTTTGTCATCTTTGTGCAGCGTTTCTTCCACTTCCGCTGTTGCGTGGACTTTGTTTTCTCTCGGAGATTTCGTCCAAAAACACATTTTAATACAACAATCACGTGGGCGCGTGTCGGATGTCCTAAAACGATTAACGATTTCCGTTACAACTGCGCAGTGAAAACACTAAAGCAGGAATAAACACGGATGATTTTAACATTTGCCAGCGTGCACCAATAACAAGGCAGCGCGTGATGACGTTATGTTAATGAGCACACACTTTCTGTCAATTTGATCAAAAATAGCAGCGTGCAGAATATAAATCTTTATAGATTTACTCATTTAGGCACTAGATGTCAAGCAGAAACGCACTGAATGAAAATACAGCGCCACACAAGGAAGTAAAACCGTGAGTGAGATAGCACTGTCTCTAGATTATAACCACTCTCTGGTCATGTAATCAGTATCTTCAGTGAGGTACATCCTTACCTGTTACTCCCGCAGAGGAGTATCAGAAACATGATGAATGGGGATTCATGAGATATGATTATTGTCTCCGCTCTGTTGAGAACCGCAACACTCTTCAGGGACCCTTCTGACAATACATGTAAAAAATAAATACTTGTCTCTCAAATTCAGCAGAATAGAAATCGGTAGTTATCTAGGTTGTAAGTGTCTCGTCTTTCTAAAGGGAAACGAACACTGGAGAAGGAATTGGAGGAGATTAAATTATTCAGTGACTCTCTGAAAAAAGACTTGGCGAATTGTAAGTTATAAACTCACTCAAACCTTTTAATATTTTTTTGTCCAAGTATTGTTTTACATTTGTTTTGTTTTTAGCGTCTTGATGTTTTTTTGTTTGTTTACAGTACTAACTGAGGCTTACCAACTTGAGGGCATCCACGTGGAAAGAGAAGGTAGTTGCTGATGTTCATGTTGAATACACTGCTTACAACACACAACCTATTATCCCTGAGTAAATCAGAATAACCCAGTGATCACGCAGGTGTATTCCTGATGTCGTATTCAGAGCTTTGTAGGAAGCTGCAGTTCCAGTTTGAAGATTTGGAGCAGGATTCTGCCAGGTGAGCTCCTTCACATCACAGCAGCCACATCAGTGTGAGGCTCCGACGAACATGGTTCATCTCCACTTTCCTATGACCATGTGTTTATGATGTCTGACACTAGATGGCAGTAAGAGTCAAATAAATAGATTGAAGGATTTAAGAGCATAAACGACTCTCTTACCAATACAGTACATTTGTTGTGATATTGTTTTCAATACGTTTAAGCCCCAGTATAACATTTGTGGAAACATTTTAGTTATTTTTAAATTGCAGTGTGATGCTCAGTATGTGTGTGTGTGTGTGTGTGTGTTTTATAGGCAATTAAACCAGAGCATGAAAAGTGAGGAAATGATGGAACAATACAGATGTGAAATCCAGGAATTCAAGCTTAAACACCGGAAACAGAGGTGTCTTAATGGACAGCGCAATCATTTCATTTTCCTTGAAAATGTCACATTTATACGAAAGCCTTTTTTCTCCCCTGCAGAATGAAGTTTGAACAGCAACTTCATCAGCTGATAGAGCAGCATAAGAATCTGCGCTCCATCTTTGTAAGTGGGTTTCATTTAATATGTATTAAAAGACTGGTGCTTTTGCTTGTCATATATTTTCCTACTACTGAAAAGGGTACCGCGACAGTGTGACATGGTGTTAATTTATTAAATATTTCGAATACGTAGGCGCCAGAAAGGCTCCCAATTGAAATCGAGTCCGCTGAGAACAGAAAGCTTCAGCTGGTGTCTGCTGGTAAGTACCCGCTCAACTACAGTTCACTCATTCTACTGTATGTACATGTGCAATCAAATCATTTCTGTTCATGCATATATTGTTTTCCTTGTCTGGCCCTGTTGATGTGGTCTTCTGTGGTTCTTGTAGAGCAGCTGAAGTTGGCTCAGCTGTATCAGCTCGACGAGGAGCTTGACGACGTCAGGAAACAGAAGCAGTCAGGTACAGCAGCTGCAGATCCTCCTCAGCACTAAATCTACATACGCAGTACGCGTTTTTGACTATCAGAGGTTCAAGTCCCATGTTTTCCTTTCAGTTAGAAGCACTTTGAACCACTTTCTTTGTCAGGAGAAAGTCTTAAATCCTAGCGTTTGAATTCTGACATACATAGTTAAATAAGCTTCAGTCATTCTCAAAATGAATTAAAAGTAACCAAAGTTGTACTCAGGCCTTCTCCAACTAAACCACCTATTCCTGACTCCTTGGCTGGTTTGATCAACTTTATACTTTGTTCATATTAACAGTTCTGCACTTGTTAAATGGTCCAGTAGACTGCATTTATGAAATGTCAAATACTTTACATGCTGTTTCAAAATAAGTAGATATAGTAGAAGGATCCTGTTAATTCTCTCATTATATTTGTATTGATATGATTATAAAAGTGTTCATGTATTTAAAAATATAATTTGTGTGTGTTCATAAATAGGGTCTCATTTCATGGATCTTTAAGAACATACAAATACAGTGATCTAGTACAACATTCACAGCCACGTTTGAGCTTTAAAGAGATTTAATAAAACACTTTTTGCAGTATTACATATACAATGTAATACTATGAGGTTTTCTTTAAAAAAAAAAAAACAACAACAACAAAAAAACAGCACGTTTACCCTGTACAACTGATTTTCCCCTAATTAACGGCAGTTACTTTTTACAGCCCAGACCACATGCTTGTGTTAATTAAAAATTAGCATAAGGCACGTTGATAGTACAAGAAGACTGGTCATAATCAAGTTACTTAAGAATATCAACAAGCTCTTCTTTTATATAAATACTGTATGTACAATATCGTCTTGCATAGAAAAGAGTTAAACCCCTTAAGTGTTCTCCAATTTTATTTTGATTTACTTTACACACAAAAAATGCTCTCAAGTCCTGTCTAACTGTCAGAGCAGGAACAGTACCGTAAAACTAAGTCTTTGGTGTAAAAGTGAAGACCAACAAAGGAGTTTGAAGTCCTTTGCAGGGCGTAGTTCTCAGAAGTCGAAAGTCTTATGTAAGATGACATGGCCCTGTTCCAGTATGCAAATGTACCTGTATTGTGATTCCTCCTTTCCCTTAAGTGGTGATGACTAATTTAAAGGACCAGCAAGGAAAAATAAAGTGAGGCACATTTATTTAAGGGTATTTTTTACACTTTTTCAGGTCAGCTATAAACCATTAATATTTACACTGCATAAGTCAAAGATCAGTGCCTTCTTCTTCTTTTTTTTACCCTACGACTCTGACCGTGTCAGCGTTGAGGCTTCCTTTCTGAATGGTTACTTGACACTTTCAACCCTGAGAAGTGGGTCCACACCTTAATAGAAAGGTACATAATGCTCTCTTGAGAGGATAAAGTTCACCAGAGGCTCAACTTTCAATCAAAACTACGAACTGCTGCTGCCTCTGCATTAGATTCACACATTAGTAAACACATGCTCTCACTTTCTGATGAAGTCACTTTGTGCCTTAAAATCTTCAAACATTCAAATCCTATTCTGTTTACTCTATCATCATATTCACATATTTGCTTTCCACACTACGTTATTAGTTAGTTGCCCCCTTTCAGTTTTTGGCACACTGGGAATCCACTTCAGTCCAAATTTTACTTTCACTAAAAAGACATTGCTAATATACTATACATGTGCAGCGAATTATTATTATTTTTTCATGTATTTGTTTGTTTTTTTTGAGTGCCGTGTCTGCTTTCCTTTCCGTGGACCGTCTTTCCCTCTAATCACGTTCATACAAGCTAATTTGTTGAAAAGCTGCCCTACCTTCTTTGGGTAGGTGAAACATCAGCCCGTTTAGCCAATGTGCGCAAGTAGAGGGACTCTCTTGTTTCTCACCATATATGGTAAAAGTTGTACCAGGTCTTGGCAAATGGGCACATTCCAAACTCAGTGACTTTTCTTTTATTTTCAGTATTTCATATATATATATATTTATACAGTCTTTTCAAGTTTTATTACTTGTTGTGAAAATCCAGGAAAGGCTGCAGTGTTGAGCCACAGAGGTACTTTGACAGTGTCGCTGGCATAAATGGACAATGAGTCTTTTGATCATCTTGCATAAATAGTTTCCATTTAAAAGGCCGCTCCTCCATCTTCCATTAACCCAGGCTGTTCCCCATCTGTTAAGAGAACAACAGGGATGATAGTGAATGAAACAGGTTTAAGGACATGCTTAGCTTAGTGAAACTAACCAATATATAAGCAGACCTAAGGAAAAACTCAGGTGTTGTGAAGTGTGCTTGTTAGCTTTCAATGAAAACACAGCTGCCAATGTGGATACATGCAATAAAATCTATGCCTGCTTATGTCTAGTGTCCAAAAGTTCATAGAGAAAATCAGTGTTTTTTTCTGCGTTTAACAGCTGCTGGTCTTTTGCTGCCTTCTATAGTAAATTTGTGTCCCCGAGGTAAGTCTGAACAAAGGATTTCTAACACATAGGTCACAAAATAAACCTAATCTCCAGTTCTTTATGGACTTATAGAAGCAACACAAAAGGCTGTCTAACAGTGAGAGAAAGTGGCAAACATATTCTGAAGATATCATAGACTTAAAATTACATGGATTTAATATGGCGAGCCTTTTGTTAAGAGGCTAAAAGTTTTATTCTTGCGTCCCCGCTGGTAGCCATGATTTCAGGGAGGGCAAGTATCAGGTTTTATCCACACTGAAACAGAACTTTTCCCTCTACAATCTTTTTATGTTTTTCTGTAAACGCAACAAATCCCTTACGAAAAAAAACCCAAAACGATTCTATATGCTTTACTACATATACCAGGCCTATAGGTAGCGCTGTATATGAAAAAGATACGCTGTATGTAGAGAGATGGACGTCCGACAAAGTTTATTTTCACAGCTTAAAAGCCGCCACTATGTCAACCCTTCATTTGTTGTTATTTGAGAATAAAAACTACTTTGAATTAAGCTAAAAACATCTGTAATTACTTATAAAAACTATTTAAAAGAACTAAAATAATTACTCTTGATTTTAAACAAATCTGGCTCAAACATTTGTTCTCACATCTTAACTGTAATATATACTAGACAGGTGTATCTGACTGTAACTGACTAGAATCTGGTCTGTCGTTACTATTTGTCGTCAGCATGGAAAACATCATCCTTGCAGTGATAAACTACCTCAAAGCGGCTGTAGACCTTCTTCTCCTTCCTCAGACTCTCTATCCTCTTCAGCAGTCCCTCCCGCTCCTGGACGTTCCCCGTTGGTCGCAGGAATCGATTCTTCTTTAAGGAGTTGTTTTTGTCCTTCTCCCCGGCGTCACCGTCTCTGTTTGCTCCTGTTTCTTCCCGCTCTATTCGGTTTTTCTGGCTGTTGGCTGAGATCTGCTCCAGAATGACTTTGGTGTCATCTCGTAGGTTGCTGCTGAACAAAACGGAGCTGCTCGGCCCCTGGTATCTAGACGACCCTGACGTCCCTGTCGATGTCTTGTGATTGGCTGTGGTCTGATCGGTATTAGTAGATCCTGTATCTTTAGCTGATGAACTCTGCTTTGTGCTCGACTCTTCTGCAATCTCTTTGACCATGCTCATGCCCCTATCATCTCCTGAGTTTTTCTTCTCTTTGTCCTTTGGCCCAAGGAATCCCTTTAGCCTCTGAGTCTGCTTCTTCAAGAAGTCGATGGTCTTACCCTCACCCTTGCTTTCTCCCAGTGTGTTGATGGATGTGTTTGATCCCATAACCTTTTGATGTCCTTCCCTAGAATCATCGTGTTGTAGAGTTGAGGAGCTGTAAGAGCGGCTCTTTTTCAGTTCGCTCTTCTCTGCGTCTGTAGCGTCTGTGGTCAGAATCTCCTCACCACAAGAGATGCGACGGGGATTCAGTCCTTTGAACTTCAGCTGATCCTTCTTGAAGAGCTTAGGGGAAGGAAGAGGCTTTAGAGACTTGAATATATCTTTCTTTTGACCCTCTGAGGCATGCTCTTCTTTTTGAGATTGAGATGTCTCTGAAGACTTCAGGAAGTTGATGGAAGGCTTGGAGTGGAGAATTGGTGGTTTAGAGGAACCGACTGAGGTTTTGCGAGTGAGCTCTGCCAGTTTGGAGGAGATGTCTGACTTCTTTGGTTCAGGTTCGGTTGAAGTGACAGTGACAGTTGGGACTTTAGCAGTCGTAATGATGAGAGGAGGTTTATCAGAAAGATCTGCCTTTTTTTCATCAGGTTCTGGAGCGTTTAGCATCGACTCGGTCTCAATTTTAGAGGCTTTTCTTTTGGCCGCCAAGTCTTTGAAATACTGCAGTCGATTCGCCGGGTCATTCATATTCAAAGATGAAGATGATGTTGTGACTTCAGGTTTTTCAAAAGTTGTGGTTAATGTTGTTGTCTTTGCATCTTCCTTTGTTTTCTGAAGCCCCTCCTTTCTTTTAATGTCATCTCTCAATCTAATTTCCCTTTCCTCTTCAAGGCGCATTTTCTTTTCCTTTTCTTCTTTCTCATTTTCTTCTTTCTGTTTTTCTTCTTTCTCCCTTTCTTTCTCCTTCTCTTTTTCCTCAGCTTTCCTCCTCCACTCATAGGGCTCACGAGACAATGACCTCCTCTTTTCTAAGATCTGGGCAACGATTGAGGAAGTGCGCCCTGTATCTAACTCCTCGTCTTCCTCCGTGGCAGTTTTCAAACCTAGGCTTCCACTGTGCATCTCTGCCTTGGAAGATGAGAAAATAAGTGAAGAGCGGAGACGAGAGCTACGTTGAAGGAGTGGATTTACACGTGAACGGAATGATTCATGTTTGGTCAGGAAGCGTTCTGCAGCCTCTGTCGTCTCCACGTCTACACCAACCTCCTTTGTTGTACCTCTCTCTGAATCTCTCTCTCTTTCTTTTTCCCATTCCATTTCCCTCTCTTTTTTATCCAGTGTAAATGGCTTCAAGTCACTGACTGAGGGAAGCAGATCCTTGGTTGTTGTCGAGTCTTTGTTGCTGCTCTCCGGTAATTTGGGCTTTCCATACCGTGGTCTCAGGATATCTGGTCTGGGCTTTGCAGGAACATTAGGTGGCTCTTTTGTTCCAAAGCGAGGAACTGAATTTTCAGCAGCTGTCGGCAGTTGAGCTGGTGCAGGATCTTCAAATGCATCGGGCCCTAAAGGCTGAGCCAGACCTTCCTCTCCACTGTCCTCATATGTGCTAAGATATGAGTGGATTCTCCAACTCCGTAGGCCGTGCCTAACACTTGCATCTTGATCATTCTGTTGATCAGACTGTTTGAGAGACTCTTTCTTCTCTGGTGGGTGGGGCTGGGTCGGTGAGCTCAGGCAAGCATAAGACTGACCTAATGTTGGTCTTTTATGGGAGGAACCTCCTCCATATCTCCCAGCTATTGGAGGTACTTGGTGTCCTTCAGGTCTAGTCAAGTCTTCGGATGAGAAGTCTTGGCCGTAGATTCCAGGAGGAGGCTCCTGATCCGACCGATAACTTGAATCTGAATACTGGTCAATGGAGAGGTGAGGAGGACGACCTCGAAGTCTGTCGTAGTGTCCGTGGCCAGAACCTGGCCCGGGACCGTCACTGTAGAAATGACTAGTTTGGGACTGCTCCCTGGAAAGAAAAAAAACATGATCAGTAAGGAAAATAGTTTGGGTAATTCAAATAGTTAAGGTATTAAAGGGTTATCTACCTGAACAAATCTGTCTCATCCAGATTATTCATGACTCTGTGCTTCATGTATTGCCTTGAAGATGTGTAGTTATCCTGGGTTCCCTCTGCATAGCTGTGTCTCTGGAAGCCACCAGTACTCAGGTCCATCTGCCGGGACACTATGGATCGCCCCTGCTCCAGGAAGGACTGCTGCAGACGAAACTGTTGCTGGGAGTACTTCCCAATAGTAATTCCTGCCCCAGGCTCAACGCTGTGGCGATATGGGTCGTTTCTCCGGAAAGGAAGTGCAAGGTTACGATCAGTTTCTCCGTAGGGGAAGGCAGAGGGAACCTCAGGCTGCCTTCGGTAACCTATGGGGTTACGCAAAGACTGGGTCCTCTTCAAACCAAACTGACCACCTAAGTAAGAACTGGTGCTACTGGTGTCAGAGAAAGCGAGTGTTGCATCTGACGGATCAATGACTAGAGGCTCTGACTGAGCATAGAGGATGCGGAACTCTTCATCAAAGGTGGTGACCAGCTCACCAAGGAAGAGGTGGGCAATACAGCGGTGGATCTTCTCATAGGACCACATGAAACTAGAGAAATATATGTTTCGTTAATGGGATGAATGGCACAGTAATCATGGAAATTAAATAACAGTTATAATTAGCACAGTTAAATGACTCACCTATAATTCCCACTGAGGACAGCCCTGCAGTCAGCCAATAGGAAACGGTCCTTCAACTGTCCCTTGAATGATTTCCCAGTCCGGGAGTTATAGGTTATTCCTGCCACAGTCCTGACACGCATCGTCTGTAAAAAGGACAACAATAATAGATTGATATTGGAGTTCTTGCCCAAACATTTGGGTGAAGATACAAATGTAATGTAAAAGGGAGAACTCACATGAATTAAGTCCAGGTTGACTTTGCAGTGCATGACCATCGACACAAAGTGATGGGCGTCCTGTTCGTCCAGTAGAATGTAAACAGGAACGTGTCGTCCCGCCGCTTCCAAGAGGTCAGAAAAAATGTCAACGTCTGTGAACATGTCCATCACCACAGCAACAACCTGGAACAAAAGAGAATAGACCAATTGGAATTTGCTGTGTATTGTCTTTATCACCAAAATATCATTACGCTCTTGAACAGCATGCTACAGTGCATGTTGATGACACTGAAGGACCTGAAGGAGTCTAAATGAAGTAGTATATTTATTATGTTATGTTATATTAAAAATACACTCCTCCTAGGTAGTTACCTTCAGACAAGTTGTAAAACTGAGTCAGTCAACAAACTGCATTTCTGTTCAAAGTATAAAAACCTATCCACAAAACATCATAGATTCAGAACAACCCAGTGTTTTTGTTCAAATTGCTGCAGCAAAATAAACGGTACAAAGTGAAGCACTAAACTACCCAATATAAACAAGATTTAAGTTAAGAAAAACATCATAATCATAAAAATTCCAATGAACAACAGGCCTTTTTTTTGAGGACTGTGAAACTGGTTATCTTACAGCTCATCTTTGGAGCAACACCCTACAGGTGCCCCAATACAGCATGGTGAGAATAAACAGACAAACAACAAAATAAACTGGTTGGTCGGGGTTCATCCTACAGCAACATAATAAAACAAAGCATTAAAAGAACTAATTTCCAGACTTTAACCTAATTTGTGTTGGTTTGGGATTAACTGGACAGAAAGTGAACCCCACAACTGTGAGCAGCTGCAGAATGGGACTAAAATGACTTTTCTTTTTATGTATAATATTGATTTTGAGAAATTGTGAATTCTAAATTGTTATAAGCAATATAATGTCGATAAATCTCTATTAAAATTCATATTGCAAACATGGTATAGTAAGATTAGCGACTCGTATCGCTCAGAATCAGTCTGTCCTCCACGGACGTGTTGAAACATTGAGACAGATATAATCTTCTAAATGAACAGATGGAAATAAAGCACAGGCCCACAGAACCAACAGGTTTGACTGCCTTTAGAGTTAGACGTCGGAACAAGGGTCTTTGTGCATGGAGTTTGCATGTTCTCCCTGTGTGTGTGACTGTAGGTGTGAAAGTGAGAGTGAATGGTTGTTCGTCTCTGTGTATTTGCCCTTCGATTAACTCCGCCCCCTGTGCCAGCTGGGATTGGTTCCAGTGACCTGTGACCCTCATGTTGAGGATAACACAGTAGACAATGGATGGATAGTTGGATAGCAAAAACTATGTGTGAAAGGGAGCAGTGGCAGAGCTGGCAGAGGCAGCTCAAAAGTCAGATTAAACTAACAATGAGATAGCATTTCCCACAAATGCACTGGTCTTTTTTTTATTTTATAAAAGAGATAACACTTTGGTTTGGTACAGTGCACACTGATAAGGTTACTCATGAGTAATAAATGGAAATTTACAACTTTGCATTTCGTTTTCCCACCTATCCACTTGAGCACACATGAGAAAGTACACATGCCTATTCACAGCATTCTACAGTATTAAGTAGGGCTCAGTGATTTGGGCGAACTATCTAACTGCAAGAGAAGATGGATCATTACCAAAGGACTGAATATATATACAGTACTGTTCAAAAGTTTGGGGTCACCTATACCATTTTTTTTGTGTTTCCATTAAAACTCACACTTTTATTCATCAAAAGTGTTGCAAAATGAATAGAAAATATAGCCATTGGACATTGACAAGATTAGAAATAATGATTTTCATTCAAAATAATAACTTTGCTTTCGTCAAAGAACCAGCAAAACTGTTTTCAGTTGTGCTTACATAATTGCACAAGGGTTTTCTTATCATCCAATAGCCTTCTAACACGACGTTTGCAGCTAGAATAGTCGTTTACCACATTAACAATGTATAGAGTGTATTTCTGATTCATTTAATGTTATATTTCATTCATTGGAAAATAAATGTTTTTCCTTCAAAAAGAAGGACATTTCTAAGTGACCCCAATCTTAGTAACGGCAGTGTAGATTAATATATATATACTCTGATGCAAGTATGAGAAGTTAAAGATATTAATTATTTCCAACAAACATTCATAACCCTTTTTTAATTGGAATAGAACAATCAAAAATAGAACTAAATTGCAGACGTTTCATATTCTGAGTACAAAACATTGTATTCGTACATTTACAAACATGACATGCTTCTGCCGCCATTTTTTATTTTTTTTAAAATCAGAACTACCTTTTGAAAGCAAACAGGAAATGCAAGTTTAACACCTCCCTTTTACTCACATGACGTGCGTTCTTGATGAGTCTCCTGGCCTGCTCCTTGATGCACGGCATGTCTGGGTCCGAGGGGTTGACCAGAGTGGTGACTTCTGTCGGCCCGACGAAGCTGTGCTGCGGCAACGGCCAGCCCAGGTCCAGACCGGGGGCAGCCAGGTCGGACTGCATCGGCCAGTAGGTGTCAGAGGAGCCGTCCACCTCCTGGCCTCCCTCGAGATATGTCAGCTCTGGAAGGCTGGCGGCCAGACTGGGCCCCTGGATTGTGGACTTGATGTGTTCAATTTCTGTCTGTGACAGGAAGCTGACCACATCTGCAGTCTGGAGGAACTCAAAGTAGCCCTGGTGTTCATGGGAGACACATTCACTTGAATTACATCAGAACACTTCACCACAAAAACACACATTTAAAAAAAAAAAAAAAAAAAAACCGCAGCCTTACCTGAATGTCATTTTCTATCAGCGCATCAATAGCCAGGCGGTACTCCTCACGGTAGTGTGGAGGCAGGTAGTTGGGATCGAGCGGGTTATCGCCAATAGACGAGCCCTGAGATCTGTGCGCCATGTTTGGAGAGAGAAACGTACGGCCAAAGGGAAGGGTTCAGAGGTGATCGAGGAGGAATTTGATCCTGTGTAGAAAAAACAGAAAAACAAAGGTTTAATGCTTTTGTAGCTGCACATATTCTTGTCATTCACGGAGACTGGGTTAGGACTCACAGACTTGTAAGAGATTTGAATTGTAAGGTGGTTGTTTTTTTATCTGTATAAGATAAATAACATGCATAACATGAAGTTGTGATTAATTTATTACGGATTTATGGATTACCTATTCCAAATGTTATCTTATAGACACTTTCTCTTGTCACAAATCATATTGCTAATTGGGTTGTAATATACAACCCAATTAGCAATATACACCCTAACACACCTCTCCTCCACTCATGAAACACAATAGTCATATTTTTCCCTCAATATTTTTTGGGGTGTTGAGAGGCACAAGGCTCGCAGACAGGTCACCTATGACCTCTTACGCAAAGAGTCTATTGTTTCTGAGTCGGAGTCTGTCGTAAATTTAACAAGAACACATTTTTAAATGAACAAACTTCTACCAGCGAACAACAGCTTCTGCTTACCCTCCAGCCGAGGTGTTTTGTTGTCCTTGTCTTTTCTACTGCGAGATTAACAACTTTTTCATGGTCCAATATAAAGCAAGAAAATCTTCATTTAAAGGTGCATTATGTAATAAATCTAAAGCAACTGGCCATAAAAATCCTCCTAATATGTCACAGAGACTCATGAATAATATTCATATAACAAACTGAACTCACCAACAACAACAGTACAGCCAAAATATTTGCATTAAACAAAAGTATTTTGCGGACCGCAAATCATGTTTGGGTTTTGAAATCATGTTTTGGCATGTGGCGCCACCTACCGCCGTCTACCAATCATTGCAGTCAGTAGAGTCTCAGCTGCCGAGCAACCACGGGTTGCCAGTTACGTCGGAACTACAATGGTGGAGAAAACGAAACCTAAAAGAGTTCGGTATTTTGAATTTGAGTGTAGTAACCGTAGTAAAGGTACCGTTCTTACATATGGCGCCTTTAAGTAACTAGAAAAGCACTCGGAGAGCACAGACCTCCGCCAAGGCAGCTCAACCCCCCACCCCCCTTTGGACTTTGAAAATCTACTCTAAGCATTGATATATTGGCAACATAAAATAATAATTTAGGGGAAAAATGCTGTGAAAAAGTTGTGCGCACAGTGCCTACAAAATACACCCTGCCGGCGTGTCTGGGTCAGATAGCGAGTGTTGTAACCAGTGATTGCGTCTGTGGATCCAAAATGTAATCACTTGTTCCTGGTCCTATTGCGGACATTTCCTGAAAATGTTATCCAAATCCATATGTGACTTTTCGCGTTATGTTGCTAACAAGCAGACAAACAAACTCCGGCAAAAGCATAACCTCCTTGGTGGAGGTAAAAATAACTTCAAATAGCAATACAATACATGTATGGTAACACTGGACAATTTCCAATCTAATAAGTCGCAATATCAGGCCTTTATCGTTGCTTACTGTGCATCTTTGTATTTTATTTGTCGCTTTCTGGTGTCCCAGTGTGTAGATGGTATTAGACTGTGACGTACAGTTAACTTCAGCTCTTATTCAATGGTATCACACACACTGAACTATCCTGTTTGTTGTAGTGACCGACTGAGAAATCTGTTGACAAAAGTAAGAACAAAGAGAAAGGATATGGAACACGTAGAGAGAGAGAGAGAGAGAGAGGAAGAGAATGAAGAGCGCCAAGTGAAAGAAAAGGCATGTGTGAGTGAGAGGTGGGAACGGCACGAGGAGGTGTAACGACAGGTTCTTTCATATCTTAGATCGGGGGAAACTCGTCATTCATGTGCGTCATGCTTCAAGTTGCTACTCAGGCCTCATCACGAGCAAAATCTGTGTGAGTTCTAGCCAGCGAATGGATTTAGGAGAGTTCGATGAGTCAGCTGTTAGTTATGTCATGACATGAAAAGACTTAAACTTAAATTAAGTCAGTGAAAGGACCATTGTTACGCAACAGTTTTGAAAATGTTTGATTACTCCGGTAAAAAGACGACGGCGAGAAGAGTTCGGATCAGATGCGGTACGGCTGTGTCTGTGTTGCCCTACACACAGTAGGATTTCACATAAGTATGAATAATCTCATAACGCCATCTCTACTCGAAACACAAGAGCCAAAGTCCCAGTCAGAGGAAGTTAAGACAACTGTCTTTTACAAGCAGAAATGTCAAGACAACAAAACACAACAAGAAGGGATGATTTGGACATCCAGTTCACATATGGAGACTTTGGCATGTAGGGTTTTCTTTAAGGTCGAATATGTACTTAGTTAATGTTGATTCAGCTTGAATAATAACAATGGCTGGTTCTGTATACATGTTTGCCTGTCATTAATGTTAATTGTTGTGTGGCTAACCCTGATACCATAAGAGAAAGTACTGTAGATCATGACGACATTTGTAACTAGGCTTGTTCATTCAGTGGTTCGGTTTCAACACCCCGACGCATGTTTACGTCTGATCACAAATGTTACAACAGAGAACCTCTTAAAGAGAAAACACTCTACCACTAAAGATAATGTATGTATGACAAACAGTATGTTCCTCACCTTCTCACAACAGCCAATCACCGACATCTACGAAACAAGAATGTCGCGTTGTTGAACCGACACAATTGCACATTTGACATTTCTGACTTTACAGTAGCAGCGTGTACCGAAGAAGTCACTTTGGAAAATGAGCAACATTTTCCTGAGGAGTTTATGGTCTCGTCTGCCAGTTTCAATCTTGTAAATTATGCTCCATTTAGAGGAAAACGGATGATAAATCACAGCACACATGGGTGGACACCAGTGTGATTGACAGTATCGTCCAATAGGACGTCTGAAGTCTACCGAATTTCATCATGGCACCAGTCTCCAGGCTTTAAAACAAATCAAATTGTATTTATATATAAAACACAGTTTGTCTCACAGGGTTGGCAACATCCTCTGTCCTTAGACCCTCGACCAGGGTAAGGAAAAACTACCAGGGAAAAACAACCTTATAACATGGAAAAAGAAAGAGGTAGAAACCTTAGGGAGAACCACAAAACAACAGTTCATTGTGCAACCAGGAGACTACACTCTTAGAAATAAGGGTTCCAAAAGGGTTCTTCTACAAGGGCTGAGGTTCTACCTGTAACCATTTGCTTCTGAAAACCCCTTTCCTGAATAAAGGGTTTTAAAAGGGTTCTTGGTGGAACCTTTATAAAAAAAAATTCTACCTGGAGCCAAAAAGGGACAAGCCGAAGGTTATATGGTTCTACTTAGCACTTTTATTTCTAAGAGTGTACATCCATATTTTTAATGTGCCATTGACCATTAAAAAAACTAGTTTTGGCTAGGTTCTGGCTTTCTACACTCTTAGAAATAATGGTTCCAAAGGTGTTCTTCTACAAGAGCTGAGGTTCTACCTGGAACCATTTGTTTTTCAAGGGTTCGTGGTAACACTGGTGGTTCCAGTAAGAACCATTTTGATCCAGAGAACCCTTTGGAACCCCTTTCCTGAATAAGGGGTTTTAAGAGGGTTCTTGGTTACACTAAGGGTTCTCCTATGAGGACAAGACGAAGAACCTTATATGGTTCTACTTATCACTTTTATTTCTAAGAGTGTATCCGTTACCCAAATGAATGCTGCATACTGTACTGTACTCTATGTTGGTCATACGTTAGGTTAACAAGATCTGAAAAAACTAACAGCCAAACTAACACACTCAACTTTTTTACTGTGCTGTATGTTGCAGCATTTAGTGAAAACAGGAACAGGATCATAAATCACTCTGAAAATCTTAGGAGCGGTGGTTGACTGACAGTCTGACTGAGCATAGGGTGAGTAGATGTTTTTAAAAAATGTGTGTGTGACATATTTCCTCTCTACACTTTGGCAATAATGAGTGGTCTCGAATGTGCCTAAGTCCTGACCTGCAATCATTGGGAGAACCTGGTGAGTCACAGCCCGGCCTCGCCTGCAGGGACACTGTTCCGTGGTGACTCATGTGCAGCATGGCAAAATGGCTGACATCCTGTTTCCCTACTCATTTCTAGCCTTTTTGCAGTGTGGTCTGCTGTTGCTCTTCCAAAGTTCCATAGTGGTCAGGGAGACACGCTGTGCTCCCGCCAACAAATGTTTTCATACTTTTAGTTTTTTTTTCCTTTAAAGTAATAGTCCTATGTAATTTAGTAAAATAGTAGAAGTGCACATGATGTCTGGTCGTATAAGGCGAGGTTAAATCATTCTTATACAGTTTTAGTGAGCTGTTCAGTTTAAACAGTTTTAGAACCCGTTTTCCAAACTTTGCCCCCTCTGATTTAATTTTTAACATTTGTTCATATCTTTGGTTAGTTGTAGTAGCTATCCTTTATTTTATACAACCTGTGATGATGATTGTCTAGCATTGCTATAATGTAGTACATGTTTACATTTCAGTATTTCAGTATTTCAGTATATGTCGGCTCACGTTGGTGTGCTTTGCTTACAATGCTCTGGTTTTCTTTCTTTTGTTGTTGTAGGAAATGTCTGAGACTCGGAAGAAGAGTCACGCACAAATGAACTAATTAACCCCGAGGTTATGAGCTACTGTCCGTGGGTGGTTCAAGAGCACGGCGGCACTAAACCGAGCCCAGCGGCGCCCGATTCACCCTCCTGACCCCGTGGGTCTGAGCGGAATGAAGCAACAGAAGAATAGCTCAACGTTAACGGCATGACAGACTCTCTCCTCCTCACCTGGCAGACTGGTAGGATATTCAAACAAACACCACTGCTTTGTTTGTTGTTATAGAAACCACAGCAAGAATCAAACTGTAGAAAGTGACACATGACGATGGAGATTCACCCCCCTTCCCCCTTCCTCCACAGTTCCTCCTTCAGTTATTAAACTGTTCTGTTGCCTACACAAGGATCAGCATCAGCGTGCCCTGAATGCACCGTAAACAAAGCCAGTTTGAAACACTAAACCAGCACAGGCAGGCACCTATTACAGGCAGATAAATTCAATATTGAGATGTGCTCCAATGTTTGCTCACTCAGCGTGTAAACCAGTTCATTCTCAGCATTCCTGCATGAAGACTGACACGAGAAGAGGGAGGGAAGAGCTGAGAGGACGGGGGGAGCGGTGTCTCGACATGTGCATCAAGAGAAACTGACCCTAAGGACCAGCCAACTATCAAGGTCAAAACTCCCCAAAAAAAAACAGTTTTCTCCACTCTCTTTATGGTTTCGACTCTGTCACGCGCATATACGTATGTATCCAAACACGCCTCGCTAAACAAACACTTGGATCGATGTGGCATACCTCCTCTCGCGGTTCATTTTGTGCGATAATTCGGCGTGTGAGAAGAATACCTGAAAACAGGTTTGGAGGGAAGAGCCGTTAATCTGCTGATGCTCGTGTCAGGACCTTTCAGTGGTACTTTTGTCACATGAACACACACGCAATCGTAGATAGCTAGATAAGAGCAAACACAGAGAGAAATGTTTGTGTCTCCGTATATCATCACACCTCAGTGCCACACAAAAGACAACTCAAGGTCAGCTGAATGTACGCCACACGGAGTCGATAACACACAGCAAGCGTGTGCCCTCCCTTTTTTTTTTTACTAACTCTGCTTTTACACAGCAGCACCGCAAGAAAAACAGGTCCAATGAGGTCCTGCTAAGTTTTTCCAAAAGCCTTAATGTCTGCTGTGGTCATCTAGAGCGGAAAAAAACCAGACAGTGTTCCTTCATTATTAAAAGAAACAGTGCTAGTATGTGAAATACAACACATTTGACCCCTTGTAACATATACAAACGCAAACAAACCTATGAATGGGATGCAGCCTTGGCTATAAGGCGAGTGTGAATAGAAGCCCACGTGCAATGATGCACCACCAAAGAAAGAAAAAAAACAAAAAAACCAGCTGGCACTAAAAACTTTCCCCCTTAAATTATAACCACATGCTGGGCTTTTTCTGTGCGGTGACGCGCTGAACAAATTTGGGCAAAGACTGTTAAAGTTAATTTTAAATCAGCTCGTTTTTTCTTCTTCAGCTGTAAACAAAGCGGATCTTTATGCGCCACAATAAATTTTTATCAGAGCCTATAGGAGACCAATGTCCAGCAGAGGTGAACTCTTGACCCAGCAAACAAAGCTGCATGATTACAAGGTGAGAGAGACGTGTGTTATTGTACATTATCTCACCGAATATCTTTAAATTAGAGGGATCTCACGTTGTGTCATACAAAGCATCCTGCAACCCAGCCTGTAAAAAACGTCTGTGCCTTTTCAAGTGCAATTTAGCACCCAAGGCCCCTTCCTCGGTGCAACACAGACAAAGCCCTTCACTGTCTGCAGCCATGCCATTCTCCAAATGCTTGTTTTTCTCTCCCGTCAATGTCTTCAAAGGCCTGGAAAGAGAGAGCGGCTCAGTTTGTTGCAGCCAGCCAACATGGAGCCTTCAGTGTGTGTGTGTGTGTGTGTGTGTGTGTGTGTGTGTGTGTGTGTGTGTGTGTGTTCAGGGCAGTTTCGACAACACTCACCAGCTAATGCAATATAACACTTTACCCTCTATTTAAAAGCTGGGAACGAGACACAAACCTGTATTTCATGGAATGGAGCAATAAACAAGAAAAGGGCAGCACATGATTAGAAGACAGTCACACAATCAAGTAGATAGTAAAACAGATTAGTGCTTGTTCAGACAGATCTGGACAGAATAGACTGCAGAGACAGAATGGAAAGGAATAGATTAGAATGTGTGTGTATAGATCGAGACAGAATAGCCTGTGTGGATAACATTAAAACATTAAATGAAATAGAATAGACAAGGATAGAACTACAATAGAATGAAGCAGACTAGCATAGAACTGAGTAGAGTAGAGTGTAGCAGAAGTGGTGAACAGGTCTTTGTCCCAGGTTGCATGTGCGCAGTCTTAATTTCCACTCCGTACCTCCGAAGTTTGCTGCAGAACTTGTGTCGTCTCCTCTCGTTGTTGTTGTTTTATTTGAATAAACCGTATCGGGAGAGAGAGAAGCTCAGTGTCGCCGTCTGTGGTGAAACTGCCGCCGTGCGTCTCCTCCAGTCCGTACGTCACATTCCTCTGACCGGATTAAAAACTCCACTTCATAATAATCATAATAATAAAAAATAAAAAAACCAAAAAAGAACACTGTGTGTCTGTGTGGTGCAGCCTCCACTTCCGACAGCTGCAGCGGCACCAGCTCCTACTCCAGGCCCGGGCTGAGCGCTTCACACGGCGGTGAGGGAACCTCCGGAGCCGCCGCCTCTTCGGCACAGAGCAGCGCTGCTGAATGAGGAAGAGAGGAGCCTCTCTCTCCGGTTAGGCAGGGCTTTCCCATCGGTGAGACTCCTCCCAAACCCAAGACCATTGGAAGTTCACTCCCAGTGGCATATTTCAAATGTGCTGGCCTTTATGTCATGGCTGATAAGTAGTGTGTTTTAGAGATAAACTGAAGAAGTTAGAACTTACTTCTTTTGGACCTGGCAGTTTTAAAGTGACTCTTTACACCAGGAAGTTCTTTAGCAGTTCAAGATTAAAATCATTTTTTGCACTTAAAGGCAGTGTTGTAATACATGTATTACATTACATTAATGTAACAATTTGCGTATCTGTACGTTGTTATTGTTTATATTTACAGCAACTTTTTTTTTTTTTACTTTTACACATTTCCTAAATAAATTGTGTGCTTTTACCCCACTTTAAAATCAGGTGTCAACAACAAGGTGTTGGTCGGTAACAAAAGACTTCCAAATCAAAGACTGATGCAGAGTGATCCAAGACCAGAGTGAACATCTGTGATGACATGGGTGGCAACAACTGTTTCCACTGGACAGGTAGGTTCACTTTGTCTTTGTGAACTTTTGAGAGTATTTGTTGTTTTATTCCTCATCGCGATTTTAACAAGCATCCAAAAAGTTAGCGTCGCCGAAAAGTACCAAAAGGTTTCAAGCACTTTAAATACATCGGAATATGTATTATATTCAAGGTAATGAATGGATTGTTTAATTTTGGTTGCCTTTTAATGACATTATCCACTTCACCCACCTCTGCCATACTTTAAGGGCAAACCCATAGACAAAAAAGGAAATCTTGTTGTAGTCTTGTTTTTTTTTTTAATTTGTGTATTTGCCACGAAAGAAACAAATTCTCGTTGCTGTGCGTTCAGCAAAGTTCTCCCCATAAACTGCAAATGCACCGGGGAACAATTCCTATGATACTTTGCTGTTGCCTGATCATCAAACTTTTAAATGGGACATATTATACCCTATTTCTCCAAGTTAAACTAGTTCCCTGGTGTCCTAAAGATCATGTCTGTGACATGCTTTGGTAAATATACCATTTGCATGAAGCACCACAGCTGTTCAATCACCCTGCCAAAACAGCCCTGTTCAGAACTCTCGGTTTAGTAGTATCTCTTTAGGTCCACCTTAAAAAAAAGTAAAACAAAACTTAAGGGACAGGAAATGACATCAGTCACAGAGGCTACTGGGAGCTAACAGCAATTAGCATTTGGAAAAGTGATCATTTGCAGGCTCTAGCAGGCACATTAACGTCGTATATAACATGTATCCACTGGACAGATAAATCCTCTGAGGCTGGAAGTTTGTGTAGAACTCTGTGCTGCACTGTGGAGCCAAGAATAGAACTTTTGCTGACTTCCGGTTTTCGGATACCGCTGCCCTCGCCAGCACTCTCGCATGTTTTTTACGGACAAAGCGGAGCTCTGCGAGACAACAATTCCAGGAATTTAGCGTGTTTTATCTCCTGGACTTAGACTGAGGAGGACCACAAAAACATGAGTGAGTCGTCTTTTTTCACACTTTGCCGACTGATAGGACCTCCAGAGTCCCAAATATAAGGATTTAAATGATTAAAAAGTTGATTTTGCATAATATGTCCCCTTTAATAGACCCGTAGCAGCAAAAGTTACATACTGTGCGTTTATAGGTTAAAGCGGCACATTACAGCTTCCAGAAGCAATGGGGATTGTGTGCACCAGGCAAAAGACTCCTGGGGAAATAGACATAGAACTGCGACATACTGTTATCCAACATCAACTCAGTAAAGTCTGGGCAAAATAAATCACATTTTCTGGAGTTTTACATCCAAATACAAACATGCAAGAGATTGTTTGGCTCAGACATGTTCACAATAGCAGGAGAAAGACAGAAATCCAGACATTTGACTAAGGAGTTGGCCGGATAGGTTAGGCCAAACTTTGCATTCTCACGTTCACTCTCAGCTTTAGGCCTGAGGAAATGACCTGCTCTGCTTTACCTGTTGCAATGCTCCTGGCAACTTCTGTTCCCTCAGAGCCGGAATAGGCACCTTTTTTTGGTCATAAACCTGTCATTATATTGTTATGGGTCCACTGTGTTGTATTTTGGATGGTTTATTATCAAGAATTGAATATACTTAAGGATATATTCTGTTTATAAGTATGTTTGTATAAGTGCATAAATGCTTGAACATAAATACTGATATACTTAAGGCAAAAGTAAAGCTTAAATCTCCCTCATGAGCTGTTCGTTCACTGTGTATAATCTAATTGCCAGTTAAGATTGCATATTCACGTTAAATGATGACTTAATTAAGGCACAACAGAACTGCGTCTGTATTCCAAACAAGGAGAATAGCATTCGCCCTGTGTTTATCGTGTTTTTCACATGCGGGTGCTTATTATGACACAACAACACACAGCTCTGAAGAAAAGTCTCTGTGTCCTTTCTGGCATCTTTCCACTGCCTCATCTTTATGACACTGACCAAACAGGAACTGCAAGGGACAAGGTACAGAGGTGTTGCCTGTAGCTTCTTAGAAAACTGCTTGAAAATCAGTTGTGTGGGTCATTAACCTGTACCTGAACCGCTGTCCTCGCACTATTTGGTGAGTGGGTAGAAAGACTGTGAGAAGTGCCTAACTTAATTATAGTGAGTGACTCAAACGGCCAGAATCAGGCCCAGCGAGTTCAAGAGTCATTCTGATCTGAAGGTCTCTTCACTCATCAGTTTAAAGCTGTACTACACGATTTATAAACAACACAGTCTTTTTATGCACTACTCCCCATGGTTCTCAAAGTGTGGTGCGTGGTACCAGTGGTACGCGAGCTTCCTCAGGTGTTAATCATGAATACTGTTCAACTGGAATGGAATTAGATTTGTGTCAATATTTTTTTATATATATTTTATATTATTCACTTTATGAATTGAGCAAACAAATATGAACCACAATGAACCAGGAAGTAGTGACAGGCTTGGAGTCACTGTCCGACAAAATAATTTTAAGTAGCTAACGTTTATAAAACTCCAAGTGTGTGACTACTTCCGGTCCATTGAGCTGTCACTCCAAATCCCAGTAGCCAATCAGCAGGCAGCTTCCTATAAGACCCGCCCATGATCAGAACATGTTCAAACACAGGAGTCAGAGAAAGCTAAATTCTGATCGTTGCAAACAAAAGGTGTATTTTCAAACAAATGAAATGCATTATTTTTGAATGATTAAATCAATATGTTGTGGTTCATTTTTGTTTGCACATTTGCACAGAATTGTTTTTGCTTCTTCAAAAAGTGTTGTTTGAAAAACGATTGACACAAACCCTAATTCCATACTTTGCTATAAATCAGGGTGTGTGATCAGAGTGAGAGAACATTAATCTTGAGGGAGGAGGAGTTGTTGGCATATTGATCAAGGGACTAGATAATGTTAAGAAATCCTGTGACTGAAGCGTCCACATTCTGCATTTCACTGCTAAAATGGTGGACGAGACTGAGGAGGAAAACAACATTCCACGACTTAGTGTTTTAAGTAAATATTCCTACAATAATAGATGCCAAGCAGCAATTAAATGTGTCTTTACCCCACACTTATAGCTCTCTTTATTTACGTCATATAAGTTGCATCACGGCTGCAGTGAGAAAAGGCTTAATGTAACATGGATGTTACAGAGTCTGACGTTAGCCACTATGTTTATTTGTTTGCATTAGTCAATACTTATGTCTGCTGTGGCTCCTTTAAGACAAAAACAAAAAAATAGTTTCTTTGCAGGTCGTGTCTCTGTCAGACACAATCGGTTACCCATTGTTTTTCCTTCACGACGGAACATTTTGTGCTGGATCAGCAGTCTCCACCAGTTCCTTACAGCGCTCAATGTCAATCCTGTGTAAAGCCTGCCTCTGTGCTCCGGGCTGCACGGCTCAGCTCCTCCTCCTTTAATAAAGGCTGGATTTGGGAAGCCCATTGCTCCATGCAGATATGCTGCAGATAAGGGTCACCATTTGTTTTGTTTTTTTACTGTATATCTCCATGCATGTATTGAAACTGTTATTTATAGAGATACTTGGCAAAAATCTTTTTTACTGGCGAACCAGCAATCATAACAGGACTCGAGGTGTAGTGCAGAGAAAGGTGTGTGTGTGTGCTTGTGTGTTTGCACTTTATTTGGGTTGTCCTTTGTCCCAGAACGTTTCTATCAGACAGAACACACCTTGTTATATGGCCCTCTGATAACACACACACACACACACGAGTATGACTGTGTTCAGTCCTGCTCCTCTGGGTGTGCCTCCTGTTTGAAGTCTGTGCTCAGTCTGTGCTCGAGCACCCATTTCATACTAAGCTGTTAGATAAATGCACACACACACACACGCACTTTAGGAGCCGTATTTCCGAGGCCTCTCCAAGCCTGTTTACTCATCTCCTATTTATGCAAATGTGAAACTCTCAGCGGGGATACAGGGATATAAAACTCAGTGTTTGCATACAGGTGTGTGTGTGTGTGTGTGTGTGTGTGTGTGTGTGTGTGTGTGTGTGTGTGTGTGTGTGTGTGTGTGTGTGTGTGTGTGTGTGTGTGTGTGTGTGTGTGTGTGTGTGTGTGTGTGTGTGTGTGTGTGTGTGTGTGTGTGCGAGTCACAAGCAGAACAGCGACAGCAGCGCGGTGAAACTGAAATGATATCCAGTGAAGTTTGAGTGCCAACAGGGAAAGTCTGCTTACATGAACAAGCTGTGATAAATACTAGCAGGTATACAGACGCTGAAACGCAGGGTGCGGCTGTTCCATGGAATGTGCTCAAGGCCTCTTACCACACCCGAACTCATTCTCCTTTCCTCTCCCCATTTCTTCACTCCCTCCTTCTCTCTCTCTCTCTTTCTCCCTCTCTCTCTCTCTTTCTGTCTTCCTGATTCAGCCTCTCTCTCCATGCCCTCCTATCTGGCAGCCATTGAACAGGTTTACAGGTCTGGGCAGAGAGTTCAGGCATCAGCGAAATCCCGGCCTGCACTTCAGCGTTTCAAAGGACTCTCAACTGCCCAAAGTGGAGGCGTTTGAATTCAAACAAGCGTTTTACAGCGTGACTGTTGGTGTGCAGTGTTGACGGTGCAGGTGAGCAACTGCAGAGATATGTATAAACAGAAAGACAGAGAGAGAGTGCACCAACGGCCTCCAGCCAAGCAGGATTCACCAAGTCTCTGCAACTGTGCTACAGGAATAAAGTGAGCACATGTTGCTGCAGAGATATGTTTCCTAATGATGAGTTGTTTTGAAAGCACTTAACAACACTGTTGTTCAGAAGCTCCCGACAATTAGTCATATAAGCCTAATCCTGCAAAGTCAAACCACGTGGTGACTCCTATTGCAACGTAAATATGAAACATTAATATATATCTTTGTTCCATTTATCAGTTTTCACTGGTATTTATTGCACTTTTTGGACATTTCTTATAAAATTTTTGGGATTATTTTAAGTTGAGTTTGTTTGTGTTCATGCCCTACACTCTTAGAAATAAGGGTTCCAAAAGGGTCCTTCGACAAGGGCTGAGGTTCCACCTGGAACCATTTGCTAATGGTTCCAGTAAGAACCATTTAAAACCTCTTTCCTGAATAAAGGGGTTTTAAAAGGGTTCTTGGTGGAATCCTCCAAAAGGGTTCCAGGCGGAACCTTTATAAAAAGGTCCTATGTGGAGCCAAAAAGGGTTCTCCTATGAGGACAAGCCGAAGAACCTTATATGGTTCTACTTAGCACAAGAGTGCAGTTTAGTTACCTTTTACCTAATTTTAACAGAAAAAGTGTGAGGCCATAATTGAAACACCTGTCAATTTAAGTAAGACAACACAAATTTAATTCTAAATGTCTCCTAAGTTTAATTAAAACAAACATAACCACTGATTTACACCCCATGTCTTTATGTTTGGTTTTGTCCAAGGGTGAAATAGGAAAAACTAGGAAAGCACTCGGAGAGCTCAGACCTCCACCAAGGCAGCGCAGTGCCTACAAAATAGTGATAGCATGTACGGATCACACCCAAAATAGTATCACTTGTTCCTAGTCCCATTGCGGACATTTCCTGAAAATTTCATCCAAATCTGTTTGTGACTTTTCGAGTTATGTTGCTAAAGATTAGTAATAAACAAATTAGATTGCAGCACTGTGATTCTGCAAAAAAAATTAATAATAAAAGGCTGAGAAGTTTCCCTCAGTTATATGTCAGTCAAAGCTTCTTATTTGCATCTTAACACTTTATGGATATTTAATCCACTTGAGCACACTTGGTGCATATTTATTACAGCTCTGTGTGTTTTTGTTCCTAAGTAGACATAATCGCTCTTTTCGTTGATCAATGGAAAGGCGGCACAAAGAAACGACTCTTGTCTGATCTCTTTCTTTATTTCTTTTCTTTCTTCTCAGTCTCTCTCTCTGTCCGGAGCCTGCATCGCTGCGACCCTGTGAGTTTTCCCAGCATGCTTTTCTCACGGTGTAATGTCACACCTGAGTATAAGGTGACTCTTTGCAGCCTGGGGTTTTGAGGTCATCTTTACACCTCTCTGCTGCAAGGACACACACACACACACACACACACACACACACACACACACACACACACACACACACACACACACACACAGAGAGCTAATTTAAGACTGTACAGTAGTGTGATGGTTTTTCAATGTGATACTGTGTGTTTTTGTGGAGTAAGTGTGTACACGGAGCCTCGATAATATTTCATGTATTGTGTGCAGTGGTGCTGAAAAAGAAAGTGAAGAGAGTGAGCTGTGTGTGTGTGTGTGTGTGTGTGTGTGTGTGTGTGTGTGTGTGTGTGTGTGTGTGTGTGTGTGTGTGTGTGTGTGTGTGTGTGTGTGTGTGTGTGTGTGTGTGTGTGTGTGTGTGTGTGTGTGTGAGATTACACAATGTTATAATGATTAACGGTTTAATCAGGCACTTTCAAGGTATTTCCTAATTAGATTTGTCTTATGAGCATGTCTCTGTCTGTCTGTCTCTCTTCCTGTGTGTGTGTGTGTGTGTGTGTGTGTGTGTGTGTGTGTGTGTGTGTGTGTGTGTGTGTGTGTGTGTGTGTGTGTGTGTGTGTGTGTGTGTGTGTGTGTGTGTGTGTGTGTGTGTGTGTGTGTGTGTGCGTTTGTGTACTATACATAAGACATAGCAATTTCATAATTGCCATTATGTTGATAAGAGAGTAACACTTAATCAATCACTGTCAAGTACCTCCAAATGAGATTCGCAGACTCACTGTGGGTGTCTATCTCTTTATCTGTGTGTGTGTGTGTGTGTGTGTGTGTGTGGGTGTGTGTCCTCATGGAGACCAAAACCTGGCCCTAATGAAGCAGAACCACATCTCTGAGGAACTGGTTAAGCTTTGGACTAAGATTGTGGTTAGGTTAAGATTAGGGTCAGGCATGAAGTGGTTATGGATAATATTAGGTATAATGATCTAGTAATCTTGTCCAAATGAATGGAAGTCAACGCATTATTTTAAAGAGAAAATCCGGATCAGGTCACCTGTAACCTTTGATAGCATGTGTGTCATTATAGTGAGTTCTAATGAAGGGTGGAGCCTCTTTATGAGCCGTGAACAGCTCCCGAAGAAGGAAAGTCCCCATAGTGAGTGAAAGGTTTCTCTTTTGCAGCGTCACTGCATACCTGTGACAGGTGCAGCAATCCTACATCTATTATTACCACTCGTGAAATGACAGTAATGATTATACATGAATCCGTGTAAGCAAGGGTCTGATTAGGAAAACTGACATGACTACATGCTGTTGCTGGCATGTGTTATTATTACTACTGTTAATATTCCTCTAATTGATTTTGAATATATATTTTAAGATCTAATGAATGACTTTAACATGGCTTTATATATAAAAAAAATGTTTTATTCTTCTCATTGTTCCTTACAAAAGGCTTGGTCTTCACCTTTGGACTTTGTTGTAAACCAAACAGGACGAATGTGGACGTGACGTGATTGAGGTTGAAGGATCCTCTGGATTAAAACAGGTTTAGGTGTTAAAAAAGCACTTAAGAAAGCAAAAAACAAAGAGATGAAAGATAGTGTCACTCCCCCTTCAAAGTGGAAAGATGACCCAGATTAGTGCTTTGCGATCGAGAACTCTTGGTATTTTGTTTGTTTGTCTGAGAACGTCTGTCTGTCTGAGGTACAGATGAGGAGAGCACACTGCAATGCACTGATGGATATCTGTCACCTAACAGGTTCAAAAGAAAACTTGGTAACTTCTACATGTGCAAGAAAATACCTTTATAATAAAAAAAAAATTAAAAAAAATACAATAGTTGCCGTCAAATGTCTACTTTATTTAATTAAACATAACATTTTTAGAGTTACTACATGAAAACTTGATTAGTAGAAAGACAGAAATTGGATAAATCTACTGATCACTGAACAGGCTACTTCACTGTCTGTGGCACTGTCTGTCTTATGCTGCCCCCTACCGGTGGACAGGAGTGTAATCAGCTGCGACTTCAAGCACCTACATCAAACTTTTATTGTACTTACTGAAAATGAGAATGAAAGAAAGAAATTATGCATTAAATGGACACATGTTATTACTGTGACAGCTGAGGGAAACTGGGGCAGAAAATAAGAAAAGCTGCTTAGAGAAAATAATAAAATAATTTGACATAGTCCATCTGTGCAAATTAGAAAAACAACCAAAAGGATATATATATATATATATATATATATACATACATGTATATATGTATATATATATAAATATACATATATACATATTAAATTTAGTGGCAGGCTTGTTTGTAATCTGGATTTTTGAATGTAATACCAAAAAGTCCCTGCCTGCAGCCAAAAACAATAAAAAGACAACAGTTGTTTCTCACGAGCTGCAACTCCTTCAGGTTACATGAGTAACCCCTGGCTGCAGCCCGCAGATCGAGGAGTGGCTCAACATGGGTGGAGCTAAACGACGTTTGACTCCACACACGTTGAGCCACTTACTCACTTTCCCAATACCTGGCGGAAGAGGGAGAACGTTACTCTCTTATTGCGCGCTTTTCTGCCACGAGGTAAGTTGCCGTTCGTTGTTCGTGTAAATTATTAACTAATTTATGGATAAACGAGCAAGTTGATAATAGAACTATTCATGCAAGTAACTTGTTACTTAAGCCTCATGTTTATCTCGTGTGAATAATAGCATTCAGGTGGTGTTTTTGGCAATTTTCAAGTAGAAAATCCAGGTATATAAACACAGTATCTAATGCGCTGTATTTATGTGTTTCTACCCTAGAATATAATATAATAAAACCCTAGTGTGAGAGAAATAAAGAAGGTTAATCAATAATTGAGATACATCCCTTCATTCTCTGTGTCCATTTGTTACCTACACTTACTTTTATTGACTGTGTGTGTGTGTGTGTGTGTGTGTGTGTGTGTGTGTGCATGACAAGTATTGATACTTGCCATTGTAAAGCATTCATGGAACGCTTGAGAAATGTACTTGATTAAGCTATAACATCTACCTTTTTCTATTTACAGATCAAACGTCTGGGAGTAAATTCCATCCATCGTCTACTGTTTTATCCTCCACGGGAGGGAGGATAGGGAGATTTATTAATAAAAATCATTGATGCAAAGTCTTCTGTCTTTGGTTCATTTGACTTAGCTAATATAATTGAGTGTAAAAAACATGTGTATATGTGTATGTGTCTATGTACAGTACATATATATGTGCATATGTACTGTATACATAAGTAAGAAGCCGTAAGAAGTATGTGAATTGTGAGTATAGAGGACTGCAGGTGTCACAGAAAAAGTAATACAAGATGTTATTAATTTGCCGTTGTAAATGGTAATAAAAATTGAAATTATAGCAACAACTTGTAAATTATGTTTTAATCCATCAATAAATGCTTGTAGTTTAAAAAAGGATTTACAAAACAACAATTATATAATTATATTATCTCTCGCTATATATATACTATAATAAATTAAATAATATTGCATTTAAATAATTAAATAATAAAATATAATATTATATATAATATAATATACTATAATAAATTATATAATATAATATAATATATATATATATTTATTGTTATTATACAGCATTGACGTTTGAGTATGTGCTGCCTGATCTCCGCCACCAGATGTCACTCGCGCAACAGGCGGAGTCAAACGTTTAGCTTCACGTTTAGCTCCACCCACGTTGAGCAACTCCTCGATCTGCGTGCTTCAGTCAGGTGCAGTCAGGTGCACTTGGAGTAACATTGGTTTTCCGTGATGCTTTATCAGCTGACACGCAGTTGGACATTTGATTAAGATGGAAAACGAAACTTAGAATCAGCTGGAAGTTAAGTTTCGTTTTCCCCTGAACAGGAAATAAACAGAGAATATAAACAGAGAAGCCAGGGACAGAAGCTCACAACACAACAAACATTCAAGACTCAAGATTCATTCAAGATCAGCCTCTCTGATCATCGACCATGGACAGATCCACAGGTAACATATGTTTTAATAATACATTAATGCTTCACAATTAACATAGATTTTTAGTCTATGTGTTATTATGATAATTATTATTACAACAACAACAACAACAATCTGTTTCTTTTTTTAACTTGTGCAGTGTGGGCTCCTTCTTTATGGCTGGATATATTTGATGAGTTGTATGATGAGAATCAGCTGGACAACAGAGACCATTGGACTCTCAACTTCAACTACAGTCTGACGGACGAACTCACCACAAAGAAACGGAAGGAAGGTTGGAAAATCAACTGTCAACATGTCTATGGAAGGTATGCATCATTGTTTTTATATATTATTTCTCAAGGTAACTGAATATATAGTAGTAATAATGGTTTTATTCAAATTAGAGTTAAAAAATGTATTATAAAACTATGGCGTAATCCACAGGCAGTGGTGTTGTGCTTGCCCACACTAATTAATTTTGCAATGTAACATAATGCAATGGGGGTCAGGTTATTTATTTTGGAAGCTAGGAAGAAAAAAAACATTAAGATTTAAAAAATCTGTCCTGGCCAAATTAGACAGCAGCACAGTTACAAAGTACAGAGTCAGCAGCCATACATAACACACTATAAAAACATAAAGCAATCAATGTTTTCAGAATCATAAGCATAAAAAAACCACCATAAATCAGAGAGAACATTTACAGACAGATGTGTCTGCTTCCAGCATTCTCCTAAAAAAAACATCAGCAGAACTAATGGATAACTGTGGAGTTTGATATAGACTTCTTATTTCCCCTCCAGCTTCGAGTGTGACTCCTGCTTCAGGACCTGGTTCTCGGTGAAGGTGGTGGTGGTGTTCCATTACCGGAGGCGAGGTAACCGAGGGACAGTGATCATGCGGCCTTTCCGTCAAATGTGTCGCCAGTGCCAAAGCAATCGGTTTAATTTCCCTGGTTTCTCAGAGAAAGCTGTTGAAGAGACTTTGTTAAAGCTGCGTTCCAAAATCCGAAAAAATTGCTACGGCGTCGAAGATGATGATGATTCAGAACCAAACTCACAACAGAGATACACCAAACCACACGAGACATCACTGTGTGAAGCCTGCAGTCAGGGCATCTGCAAGCAGGTCGAGGAGTGTGTGTGAGAGAGGGTTTTTCTTTCTTTTCTTTTCTTTCTTCTGTCTTTAATTTCAATATTGTCATATGTGTTCTGGAAAACATTTATCCTATATTTTATTTTAAATCTTTCTAATTATGTTCATTAATAAAATTATTATTTTTTTAAGAGTGGCTGTTAATAGTGTTATTAACCAAGTTGTCTCCATACTATTAATTTAATGAATACATTATCAAATGCATGTACTCATAGTTTAGTCCATGCTCTCTATTAACAAGGTTTCTGACGGGGGCAAGGGTCTCAAATTACTGTAAAAATACATAATTAAAACTTTAACTGGTTAACAAGCTTTATTTAAATAGCACTTTTCTGAACAATTTAAGGTAAGTAAGGTAAATATTAAAAAAAAGTATTGAAACAAATCTAAAAGCAAAGAAGTAGGTTATTACGCAGCGACACTAAAATAAGAGATAATATAAACCGACTGGTGATCATTTAACTCTCTAAATCACATGTTCAATCACAAACTCGAGGCCCGGGGGCCAGATGTGGCCCGCCACATCATTGTATGTGGCCCACGAGTGATTAACTGGTCTTAATAATCTGTGTTAAAATAGGTCTATGCTGCTTTAAGGTGTGCATTGACCATAAACTACATTTCCCACAATGTATGGCGATTGCGTTACTCACAAAGTGACTGTATCCCGCCACTAGGTCGCAGTGTGTCATTGTGGCGGGATACAGTCAGCTCAATTTCGCTGTCGCATGATGCATAACAGCGAAATTGAGCTTGAGACTGTGATCGCAGCAGAATGTGTTCACAAAAGCCACAACCAAAAAAAACGATGAGGCAGTGAAAGCTCGCTTTATTGTGGCTGAAGAAATCACCCATGCTTCAAAGTCTTTTTCTGAGGGTGCGTTTTTGAAGCAGTGCATGCTGAAGGTGTGTGAGCAGGTCTGCTCTGACCAGATACAGACTTTTAAAACTGTTAGTTTGTCAAGAAACACCATCGTGGACCAGGTTACATCTGTAATGCATCATATTTGTAACTTGAATAAGTAATAAATACAGGAAGTTATTTAGCTACGGAGTTGTTACGGAGTAGTTGCCTTTATTTTACATTATATTTAGAGTTACATTTATTCTGTATGACAGTTACATCTGGCCCTTTGAGGGTAACCATTATGTTGTTGTTGAAACAGTGGCCGTTTCTCACTTTTCTGTGTGACGGAACGCAGTTTTAAGATAATTTGAGGCGAGAAATTGGCCATTTAGGGTCTAAACATGTGCTGTGTGTGTTAAGATATGACGTATTTATAGTTCGGCAGCGGCGTTATCGGCGGGGATCAGCTCCGCCTCTGCCAGGACGCCCGGAGCGCACTGATAGCCGGCACAGAGCAGCTTCGCTCGGCCTGTCCTGAGGACCAATCGCAGCTCTTGCCGTCTCCGTTGTCCCTTGACGGAGTGACGGACACTTAAAAAATATTTCGTGCAGACGGAGACTACGCAGAGGCTCTTCGACAGTCTCTGCGTCGACGCAGAGTCTCTACGTAGCCTACGCAGAGCACTTTACGCAGAAGTATAAATTGGGCTTTAGTTGACAGAAACACTGATATAATATGACACACAGGAAGATGGCAGTAATGCAACATCATGGATGCAAGCTGCCAGTTCTTCGACTAAAGACATCTAGCAGGCTGTGCACTTACTGTAAGAGGTGCAATGCTGACCTCCACTGTTGGGAGTTCCCAATTACATTGCAAGCTCATTTTAAATCCAATAGAAAAAAAATAAAAGACAAAGGATATCACAGCACTTTGAATCCCCTCATCAAAGGATAGTTTAGAATCACTAGATAACTTCTACATTTCTTGGCAGAGGAGCCAAGGTCATCAATGAATTTAAGAAAGTTAAACTAGGGCAGAGGGTTTCAGTATCAAATGCATAATGAGTACATAATGGGACTGGGTGATCTGGCCAAGCGGGTAGCATGTATAAGAACAGGAGAGGGCCTAAGACAGAACCTTGGGGAACACCAAAACTCAGCTGTAGAAGATGCGTTGCCCATGGTATTTGAAAGGTTCTGTTGGTGAGGTCGTGTTGAGCCTTTGATTCCTACTCAAGAATCAAGGCAGAGTATGTAGTGGTCAATCACGTCAAAGGCAGGACTTTGATGTAAGAGAATTAGAATAGAGGGGTTAACTCTCTGTAGGCAGCAGGCAAAAGCTTGTTAGTGACTCTGACAAGGGCTGTGTCAGTGCCACGACCAGCTCTAACACTTCACTGGAGTTTATTAAAACGCTGTAATAATAAATTGAGCACTTAACATCTGGGTAATTTGGAGATTGGCCTGGAATTATTCAGGGACATTCCAGAGGTCGTTCCAGTTGCAGGTTCTTAAGTAAACGTTCTGGGAAAATGCATCTCACTGGAGCTATATTTAAAATATGATGAATTACAGAGCAGATGGTGGGAAACCACTTTTTTGAGGAGTTTAGAAGAGATGATATCAAGAGCATGGGGGGGAGGGATTTATACGGCAGGCAAGCTCATAGGCTGTCACTGAAACTGGGTCAAAGAGGCCAAGTTTAAGTGAAGGATACAGCGTGGATCCTGTTGGATCGGAGACAAATAACAAAAATTAGAAAGGAATTTTTTAGGAGCCTCAGCATCAGGCTCGGGAAAGGAAGGAGAGACCACACAGCACAAATCACTTCAAACCGAATGTTTGGATTGATTATGACTGTTTTTTGATATAATATCTGATAATTAAGCGGTCAGCATCTTTGATTGCAGTTTGATTTGTGACCATATTCTTTTTGAGAGCTTCAATTTCAGATTTATTGGCCACCCACTGCCTTTCATGCTTACATGTTAAGTGTTTTCACTTAATGTTACTTTCATACAGTTAAAATGATCCAAATACCCTTCACTAACAGGACCCTATTTGAGTTTGGTGCCTCATATTCATATCCTATTCCTTTTTCAGTAGCTTTTATGTCATGTGACCCACTGTCTCCAAACCAATGACAAATAGTATTTACTGCCTCAGACCACTGTGGAGTATTAAAACTTTTTTTTTTCACAGTACACAATGTTATACTTCACCCAAACTTGTTATACACTGTTATACATATTAAAGGTCCAGTGTGTAACATACTAAATACATCCATACATGAGGGTCGAAATGTATTGAATTGCCACCAGGGGGCGACTCTGCTGGTTGAACTCTGTTTTAATGGAAGTCTATGGGGAAATTATCTTACTTAGCCAATCAAGTGCAGTCGAAGTATGAGAAAAGTCGAAATTATGAGATACTATCTCATAAATATGATATAGAAAGTCATTAACAATTATCTCATAATTATGACTTTATATCTCATAATTTCGACTTTTTATCTCATAATTTCGGCTTATTATCTTATAATTCTGACTTTTTATCTCATAATTTCGACTTTTTATCTCATAATAATGACTTTTAATCTCATAATTTCGACTGTTTATCTCATAATTTCGACTATTTTTATCTCATAATTATGACTTTCTGTATCATCATTTTGACTTGGTATCTGGCTATTTTCCCCAAAGTGGTGGAAACGGGCTTCCATAAGTGCAAGTTAGAATAGTGACATAGAATAAATTAACATTCAAAATACCTGTGGGGGGAAAAAAAAAAGGCACAACAAGTTGATTTATATGGTTATTTTTTCATTGAATGTATTTATTCTTGACCTTTTTGGGTTACCAGATGTCCCTGAGTGAACGCAGACAGCCGACCAATCAGGTGCGAGCCCTCCGTGTGACAGTTGGTGGCGCGCATGCGTAGAACTCTTTTCTTTTTGGCAGCAACAACAACACTCAGAGAGCAGGAGAGAAGTCTCGCCCCTCCACTCTCAGCAGCAGCGGCAGCAGCAGCGATAGCGGCAGCGGCAGCGGCAGCGGCAGCATCACCGGCTCCGGTGGCTGAAAGGAGGATGGTCCAGCAGAAAAGCAGCCTCGGGTGCGAATGACAGTGATACGCTAATGGCGTATGATTTCCGTTGGTTAACGAACGTGCAACTGGCAACCAAGTGTATCGACCGTGTAAGTAGAACGGTGTTGTCGTCCTGCTGTAGGTAGTTGATGCTAACAGAGAGCGCTAACGTAAACCTGAGAGGGACAGTCCGCTAGCTCCGGTAACTACAGGCAGGTTGGCTCCCTCTGGGTGTGTGTGTGTGTGTTACCGTGTTCACCACACCGCCGTTACGGCCGTGCTGAAGCTTGTTCTCGGATACAATGAACACCGAGCAGTCGCTTTCTGGCCGGTGTCAGTGATTCACGTAGACTGACAGCTTGTTGAACAAAGGAGCTTTAACCGTGGGGCCGCGTGGACGGAACCACGCAGAGAGAGACTAGAGAAGTGGGCTGCTGTTTGTGTTTGGGCTGTATTTCATGCTGCTGACACACTTCTTCTTCCAAGGATAACCACGCGAGGTCTGACCTGAATTTTGCTGATACACGGTCACCCGGCTCATTGTCGTAAATGCCGGAGTGCTTTTGAAGTTGCACCGTGTTTCATTCTGAAGCTCTTGACTTTTTACTCTTCCAGAGAAAGTTTTAATGTTTCTCCTGACAGCCTCACTCGGGCCTCGACTCGAGCAGAGAGGCAGCCGCAATGAGATCCACCCATGATTTGGTTAAGCTGTTTTGAGTTAATGTGCATCAGCTGACATCAAGTTTGCATGACAGCAGTGTCAGTGAGATGCTCATGTTTGTTTAAAGGACATCTTGCAGTGTGAGGAGCAAAGTGGTGACTGTTGGTTTGACTTTAAAGCTTTTGGCAGCGAGGGATAAATGTTTGTTTTCATATTTAGATGTTGGCTGAATATAGCTAGACTGTAGACATCTTATCAGATAGATGCTTTATTGAGCCCAAAACTAGGAAATTAAAACTGCGAAAACTGGGTCAAGTGAAGTGACTTCTGTTGCATTGTAATTTGCTCTTTGTAGCTCTTTCCTTGCTTTCTGGAGGCAGCTATCTCTGTTTCACCATGGTTCTACTGCAGCCTAAACGGGCAAACCAAACATGAGCATGTGTTTACTTTCCTTCAAGAATGTAAATTTCACCATAGTTCCCTGAAGCACACGGGGAAGAGAGTTGTGAACAGAGGAGTTCACTGTTTGCTGTAATTGGCTCTTGCACCAGTAGAGATCACTAATTCTTGCACACTGGACCTTTTTAAGCATTTGGCATCTTCTTCTCCTTCTGATTGTGATAATAATAATCATTTCCGATAGGCTGCACACTTACAGAGAGAGAGCTGAAGTGCTATGTGCTTGTTTAGGTTTCTTTCAGTAAAGTCTATAATCAATTAGATCTACTGTCTTGTGTTACAGCAGCACAGTAAGATCTGGCCACCAGGATGAAATGACTGAGGGCAGGGGCTGTTAAAAGGAGACTTTTAAATAACATATGACTATTTTTTGAGCCCCTCGTGGTGCCTGGCCTTTATCGGGCAAATAATAAACTGTACAAAATATAAAATATGAGAGAAAAAAATAATTAAATGTAAAAAGGAGTAAAATATAATACACCACCCCAAAGGACAACAGATGTCTGAAAGCTGACAATTGGTCCTTGGGCTTTATAGTAGTTAAGTTGAGTACACCAGTCCAATCCAGTGACTTTTGTATAAAAGTTTTTACACTGGCTCAACCCTAGTCCAGACTTACTGTTGTTATTCAGTGTGAGAAACGGTGACTGGCAGCGACACAGAGGAGTGAAGTGAACTGGAAGTAAACCAGTGGGCACAAAACAGAGCCAAGCAGACAGACTGACCTATTAACTATCATAAATCCACATCATCACCACCCGCTCATCCGCATACACACACTTTCTCTCACTACGGCGTACAACGCAGGAGCAGAACTTGCAGCATATTGGCATTATGTGTCAGATGTGGCAGCTTCTGTGTGACCCGTATGTCTCCCTCCTGTCAGTGTGTGTTTTCCCTGTCTGTCACTGCATGGAAATGGGGGGGCAGACGAGGGGAGCCAGCCAGCCGCGCTATTCAAATGTTCCAGAGCTCAGCCAGCCTCTGGCCAACTGTAGCTGGGCTAAAAGAGGCTCTTTGTGAGGGCCAGACAGATGGCCATAGAATGAAGACTGTAATGATACTCTCAGCGGCCCAATACACACACACACACACACACACACACATGCACGGACTCCGCTCATTATAGGTTGTAATGGTGTCTGCTCGTGTGTGTTTAAAGACAGGGCAAACTGAACGTGTTTGTGTACGTGAAAGACGGAGACGGGAGGAAATGAGGCGGAACACATTGTTAAGGATGGAGATTATTAACAGAATGTGACCGAAGAGAAGGTGTCGGTTCAGTTTGGGTTTTCTTTTGCCGCGCAGATGATGTTGCTTTATGCATTATGTTCCATGACATAATGGAGTTTATAATTCAGAGGCAGATGGGGAAGGTAATGAAAAGATCATAATAATAACTTATGACTCTGCAGCCACTTTATAAGCTGTTGCCATGTGGGTTCACTTGGCTACATCAGGCATAACTGTGTTTCTTTGGTTTAGCACATAAGAAGCAATGGAAAACTGGTTTTGACCCAAGTGTGTCAGTGCTGCTTGTTTTCACACACTCAGTGTTATGTAGAGGAACGTGTTAATGCTTTGATACCACATGTCTAAACTCTCTAAGCAAACTCGCAAACTCCACTGAGGTAACATCACCTGTGTCTTTCATCAACTGACTAATAAGTCGATGGCTCTTTGATATCATCAGGTTTCCTCTGTGGTCTGCGCTCGTTATAATTATCGCTCTATCTTGCTGTCTTCTTGCTTCTGTCGCTCTGTTTTCCCCTCCATTTCTGGTAAGATAACTTACTTGCTGCACCACATCAACTGATCGATGGATGCACTGATTGATTGAGCCGCTCTCTCTCTCTCTCCCTGTCTCTCCTACCATCTCTCATACTCCTTTAGCTCAATCCTCTATCTCTCCTTTTTCATACTCAAACACGCCTTATCCTGACACACATTATCATTATTTTCTCTTATGTCCCTCCTTTCTGTCATTTTCCTCCAGTAAATCTTGCTCCGTCTCCCTCTTCTTGCAGGGAAGGATAACACAGAACCATGTTGCTCTAAGTTGTGACCTGTGGTGAACGGGGGAGGAGGAAGAGGAGGAGGAGGGAGGTGTAGGCAGGCAGGCAGGCAGAGGGGCATCTGCCACAGCTCCCTTGAGGTGGCATATTGCAAGCTTGGGCCATGGGCAACACAGCCACCAAGTTCCGCAAGGCCCTGGTGAGCGGCGACGAGGCCCTGTCCTGGCAGCTCTACGAGGGCAACCCTCAGTTCAGGGAGGGCCTCGACCCGAATGCATCGTACGGGGAGCAGTACCAGCACAACACAGCTCTGCACTACGTCTGCCGCCACGCCATGACACGTCTGTTAAGGTAAAACTTGTGTTTTTGGATTTACTCTTATCCTTTGTTAAGTTAATGTCATTGTTTTGGAGGCAAGGCTTCGTAATATTAGCAGTTACCTAATGCTGTTACGTAAGCAGTGAGTCAAAACAAAATTGAATAATACTTAGCATTATTTCAGCTGCAGCTGCAAATGTCACAGTTTTCATAATTGCATTTTACCTACATTTACCTAACGTATAGTCATCGATGTTATACTTAAACTGATGTTAAAGTGCATTAGCAATGAGGAATAACTGCACCATCACCGTGGACTCATTTTTTACACATTCTAATCAGGGTTGCCTTGAACTGGGCTTTAGAATTCAAACTTGTGATGTTGAGAAAGATCTGGACCTCGATGTATTCTTTGAACCAGAGGGTCTGACGTTAGACTGTTGCCTTGCACTCTGGGGTTCATATTCACACACGCACACCACCATCATTTTCATCTTTAAATGTCATAAAAGAATCGATAAATGACCGTCACTGAGTCTAGCACGACGTAAAACAAAGGGGTCAATCTTAAAAGCATATGGAGAGCAACACATCAGTGTGTCATTTCACCCCCTGCAGGGATAATTAAGCTGCTGGCCGTGACGAAGACAGCTGATTCAGTGACTCAATTCAATAGCCGTCCTCACCTCCGCCTCCTGCTCCTTCTCTTCCCTCTTGCCCTTTCTTTCCATGATTACAGAAGGGGGTGGGTCAGAGGAAGCTGTTTGAAAAGGCCAGTCAATTATCTGTGCATCTGCATGTGTGCACACATGCGTGTGTGTGCGTTCTGAGCGGGAAACTGTGACTCCACATGTGCTTAATTTGTCCAAGTCTCAGAACATAACACAGTGAATCAATCGCTGTGCTATTTGTGTCCCTTCCCACTAACCTATAATGGGCCAGAGACGTGCTGAACGCAGCCTTCAGCTCCTGACGAGTATCATAGGAAACGTTCCTTTGTTCCGACTGCTCGGCTGGACGCGGGCAAGCAGGGAGACGACCGAGAAATCTCAGACAAAATAAAGAGTCATGCAGGACGAGCGTGGGCTGGTGGACGCAGTCTGTTTTTCAGCTTATATTTAACATGTATCCGCTGCATGTTTACTTTTTCATTCTCTTCTAGATGCTTCTTCGTTTGAATTGGCTTGTGTTCCCATGAGATGTGCAAAGTGGGAAATGACAAGTGGACCTATTATTGGAAAAAGGGGTGTAGTTGAGGAAGTGTGGCCTTTCCCCTATAACAACTGATTATTTGGTATTGGTGGATGTGTAAATAACTCGGGACTAAGCAATGATTTTTGTCTGTTTTAAGAGGCAAAGATATGCAAATATCACCTTACCACAACTTCCCCTTTTTGTTTTGCACAAGTCCTTTGTGTTTCTCCTCTGACTTTTCCTTCATTGTTGCAGCACTATGACAACCCCCCACCTGTTGATTCTTGTAGACTGATATTAGGGCCATTCATACTGAACATGAAGCTTTGTGTGTGTTTATTTGTTGTCAAGTGATTATTACTGTGTGAGTGAATTAGCAGTGGCTTGTGGCTGACCGGATAAGAAGGTCACAAGTGTAAGTGCAGGACAGCAGTAGAAGAAAAAAGGCTGAGGGGCTGCTAGATAAAGAAACAGACGGACACTGTTTGTGTCACTAGTGGCTGCTGCTTCGTCTAAATTGCAGGGCACTGGGAGGGTGAAGTTTTTCCAACATTTCTTATGGATTCAACAAAAGAAAATTCAATGAAAAGCATTCATTTAAAAAAAAAAAATTCACATAAATTGTATTTCTGTGAAGGTCTTTGTTTATTTCATTTGAAAAAGAAAATAAATAAATAACATTTTCTCTGCATGTGCGCAAAGACAGAAAGATGGAAAAGTGAGCTGTTAGAGAAAGATAAATGGACGTTTCTAAAATGAAGAAAACAAAAAGGAAAGTCAAAGATACAGGAACAGGTGGAACTAAATGAAAAGTGGAAATCTAATTAGTAAATTGAGGTTTTGACAGACGAAGAGCAGAAAGAGGGAAAAAACAATTTACTAAACAGAACTGCAACCACAGCTGTGCTCCCAGTGCAACTGGCACATCCATCACCATCTGTGTGTGTGTGTGTGTGTTCACATCCGCCAGTCGGTATGTCCATTATCTCAGAGATGTTAAACAGAAATAGTCAATATCTCCTTGCTCTGTCTTTCCTCCTACCGCCCAACACTCTTCTCATTACCATACTCCATCTATCGCTCTTAAAGTGAGCTTTACTTTTCTCCTGCTTCCCTTTCATCATTCAATTCAAACCTTATTTCCATTTCAGTTATAAACTATGTTTATGATTATGTTGTTTTTTTTGTATTTTTTATACCTTCTTTGTTTGTATTTGCCTGTATGTGTAGGTCCTTCCTGTTCAGCAAAGAGGGGAACCCCAACAAGCGGAATGTGCACAATGAGACGTGCCTCCATGTGTTGTGCCAAGGCCCGCAGATCCTACTGCTGCCAGAGGGAGCGCTGTTCCCACGACTGGCCCGACCTCAGAGAGATGAGCAGCGCCGTGCAGACTGTCTCCAGGTAGAGCCCGCAAAGACAAAACGCACACACTTCCATGTTTGTGAAGAATGGGATGGGATGGGTACCAAAACCCAGTACAAAACAGGCTCCGGGCTAAATTTTGAAATGCCATCAGGTGCTGACGTTATATGTGCCGTTAGCGATATAAGACGCAGTCGATTATGTAGGACAGATTTTCGCAGGGGGCAGGGCTAGCTCTCATACTCGCGGGCGCACTCACGCCGTCACATATTCGATGATCCTTCGAGTCAACGGGAAACACACAAAAAAACAGACAAGATAAGACAAGACAACGTGCACATTACCGAGATGAAATGAACCAAGCCAGGGGATAGGAAGGAAAAGAAAATAAAAGTCATAAAGCAAAGAGGCAAACAACAATGTTGCCAACTTGACTTTGTCGCTGTATTTAGCGACTTTTAAGACACCTGTTGACTTTTCTTCGGAAAAAAAATTGACTAGCGAAGAATCGAGGGACTTTCTGGCATCACCGTAATTACCTTCCGAAAAGGGAATCGCCAGTTCCGCCACATGAGTGAGCTTCATCTAGCTCTATTTACTGCGGGCAGAGAGTAAGACAGAGAGGGAGAGAGAAGCACTGTGACCACACAGACGAGAACGCGCTGTGGATGTGCAGAACAATCACTAATCTGTGTAGCTCATTCAAGTGTGTGTGTTTTCTCTTCTCCTTATTTTATAATTTGGGTCCACTGTTTATCTTCGACACTTGTTTTTTTCTTCCCTCATGTGCCTGAAATTGCTGAGGACAGGATACACCACTGTTCAAAAGTTTGGGCTCACCTATACAATTTTGTTGTGTTTTCCATTTAAAGTCACGCTTTTATTCATCAAAAGAGTTGCAAAATGAATAGGAAATATAGTCAAGACATTGACAAGATTAGAAATAATGATTTTTATTCCAAATAATAACTTTTCCCTTTCGTCAAAGAACCAGCAAAACTGATTTCAGCTGTGCTTACATCATTGCACAAGGGTTTTCAAGGGTTTTCTAATCATCCAATAGTCTTCTAACACGATTAGCAAACACAATGTACCATTAGAACACTGGAGAGATGGTTGCTGGAAATGGCCCTCTATACACCTATGTACATATTCCATTAAAAAAACAGACGTTTGCAGCTAGAATAGTCGTTTACCACATAAACAATGTATAGAGTGTATTTCTGATTCATTTAATGTTATATTCATTGAAAAAAGTGCTTTTCCTTCAAAAACAAGGACATTTCTAAGTGACCCCAAACCTCTGGACGGCAGTGTATCTATCCCCTTTTCAGGATGCTCCAGTTACTTTGCATCGAAAGTCATGGGCCAAGATGGGGTGAATTCTAGCACAAGAGAGAGGGTTAGGACTAGGACGTTATGTTTTAGTAGTGTATTCGTTATCTACGCGAAAATACAAGGCCAGCGTTTTGAGATTTTCCCACTCTGGGACTCGTTTTCCAAAACGCTGTTTCCATGTAGATGAAATGCCAGTACGATTTATATAAAAAAAAAAAAAAACACTATACGGATTCACCTACACTCGTCTCCCCGTGGACAGACCCCAAGTTCCCCGACACATGCCAGTCTGAGGCAGCATCGCGGTTGGAGGTCTTTCTTTGACTATAAGCCAACCATCAGGCAGTGCGTCCCAGGCCTTTGCTTAAGCGTTTTTTTTGTGGGTTTCACCTCTGCCAGATGATCCTAAGCTGGACTGGGGCCAGGCTGGAGAGAGGCCAGTATGAGAAGGCCAACGTCAATGCCACAGACAACCACAACAGCACCTGTCTGCACTACGCTGCTGCTGCAGGCATGAAGAGCTGTGTGGAGGTGAGAGGAAGTGCTCGAAATTTAAACCGGCATTACATTTTGCTAACGTTTGTGTGCAGCAGATTTGTTATGATTTGGGAAGAAAAATACACTACCTGGATATCTTCATTTTGAGATTAGAGAAAAAAAGTTTATCTTCCATCTCCCCATTTTCTTATTTTATGCAACCTTTCTCAAATTGTGTTTTCACAGTTATTTGTTTTCCATTGTAATATCTTCATATTTTCTTTCTTTCTCACCATTTTCATCTCTCCTCACTCTCTCCTCCTCTTCCTCGTTCCCTCTAGCTGCTAATCCAGAGTGAGGCGGACCTTTTTGTGGAGGATGAGGATAAGCTGACGCCATGTGACCATGCCGAGCGGCATCACCACACTGAGCTGGCCCTCAGCCTGGAGTCGCAGATGGTTTTTTCCTCCTCTTCATCTCAGCAGTCAAACTCAGACCCACATGGTGAAACCAACCTTCTGCAGTACAAGGAGGTGAGACCGTAGTCTGGGGTTTTCCTGCTGGCCTAACTTTTATAGATAATGTGTTATTTTTCTGCTTTGTAGTTTGTACAATGCAAGAGTGTACTGTAATACATTATTGGAAGATTCTGATTTCTATTTCAAATTTCACCTAAATTCTGGGCCTTTAATGAAAGCAATGACGTGATTGTGCAAAATTAAAGCAAATGAGAAAAAAAAACTGGCTCTGCTGCTCACACTCGTTTTGTATTATCTTACTCATTCAGCTTTTGCTGAGTTCAGCCAAGTGATGCCAAGCAATAAATTAACACAAGTAGCTGCCGCTTGAGCCATGTTCTACGGCTCTCTGTTTAGTCTTTGCATTTACCGTCAAACTCTCACTTTCAAATGTTACCAAATTGTCGACAAAGCGTTTTGTTTTGACAGTCTTCAAAGGTCAACACTTGGGGCTCGTCCACACTGAAACAGGTATAGGTGAACACGCATACTTTTTTGTCGGAGAGGCATTCCGTCCACATAGAGATGGCGTTTTAGGAGACCTGAAATGATGACGTCGTATTCCCAGTTCTCTCTTGCGCCGTCATTCACCGTCTTGTGCTTGGAGACAGTTTTACAACTACTGTCAATTAAAAGCAACAAAAGTCAGCCTGAAAAGACGCTAGATATCACTAGAACGCGTCCTCCTGTCTTTAGATATTTCCCACTTCACTTTCAAATAAATCAAGTAAAACAAAACCTATGTTTGCACACAGCGTTTCTGACTCTCCGCCCGCAGTAAATGCAGCTAGATGGATCTCGATTGTACAACAGAATTGTACGTTCTCGTTAAGTATTTAGGTTTATGACAGGAAGTCGGTAGATGTGTCGCTAGTCCTTACACAGAATCTGTTTGAGTGCATACACCTTGGGTCACACCTCTTTTTCTCATGATGTTAGTTGAGCAAAGTCAAACAGTGGCTGCTGCCAAATGATTGCGGCCTGATCTTTCATCCTGCAGCCAAATTTATGCTAATACTTAATCTCTTGTTCACACTACAACCCCCCCCATGCTCACTGGCTGTAATCCCAGTCCTTTTCATCTCTCACATCACTACTTACACTGCACTAAACACCAAGCAGATCACACTTTTCATATTTTTCCTTCTTCTTTTGTCTCATTGAGTTCCCTCTGACATAGTCCTTCTCTTCTGTCCTTTCAGCCATATGAAGGACTAAAGCTTCAGGACCTGCGCAGACTGAAGGACATGCTCATTGTGGAGACGGCAGATATGCTGCAAGCCCCGCTTTTCACTGCTGAGGCGCTGCTCCGAGCACACGGTGTGTTTTGAAAGTTGACATTCACACCACTGCAATGTGATTGCAACATTTATGAAAATACACTTTTACACAATTTATGTAAAACACTTTTTTTCTTGCCTCTAAACTTGTGTGTAACCTGGTCTGTCTGTCTGTCTGTCTGTTAGACTGGGACAGAGAAAAGCTTCTGGAGGCCTGGATGTCGGACGCCGAGAATTGCTGTCAGCGCTCCGGTGTGGCCATGCCCACCCCACCACCCAGCGGCTACAATGCCTGGGACACCCTACCCTCACCCCGCACTCCTAGGACCCCACGTTCACCTCTCACACTCACTCTCACCTCTCCCACTGACAGCTGCCTCACTCCTGGAGAAGACAGCCTCGCTACGGTGAGACACAGACACTTCAAATAGGACTAAATGTTTTGTCCCTAGAGGTTGTGGGACAGGTGGTGGTGGACTTGTTCTAAATGTAATGTGGGAAACGTGTAAATGTATAATATGAACGAATGGACAGACTTCTAGCATCTTTGATTGTGGTTAAACATTTGACAGAATGTAGAGTGTCTAACTTATTTAACTACAGTAAGTTAATGTCTAATCTTACTCGAGCAAAGGTGGTCATTTATTCTGCTGTTGCTGTTGAGGCAGGTGTGATCACTCATTTGAGGATTTTTGGTGCATTTTAGTGAAAGTTTCAATGTCCAGTTTGTAACATTTAGCAGGGTTTATTAGCAGAAAGTGATATATATTACCATTTAGTATGTAGGACTGGGCAATAGGTTGATATTCTATTGATATCTTGACATGACAAGGTATAACTGATGACTTTTAAGTAGGCTTTTCATTGATAATCATCATATTTATTGTATTGAATACATTTGTGAAAAGGCACTTATTATCGCTTCTTAATTTTAAGCCTTATTATTTGTGTTCTAACAGAATTTGACCATATTTTAAGACAATGTAATTGTTTTGAACACGTATCCTTCATTTAACATTAAACAGCCTCAAAAATGAACTATGTCATGTAATACAGATCATAAACGCTAGACTCTCCTCTGAGAAGTGCAAACACATCTTTTTATGAAGCCAGAGGAACAACCTGTGTGCAGCTTTATTTCCCCATATATCTCCAATATTGGGAAATATATATATATATATGTATAAGTCATATTGCCCAGACTTATTATTATGTTTGAATAAGTGTTTTAACACTTTAAAATGATTGATTTTTGTAGACTTAGAATAAGGTTTATGGAGGTCTTGCACCACTGTTGACAAAGCAGCCAGAGTGTGAGTTTCATGTTTAAATGTGGAAGCTTACTACACAAATGAAGAACAACTTCCTCCTCTGTATGGGAAGACCACTGTTTTGACTTGACATGCTTAGGAAAGGGAGGATTAAGTAGACGAGTCTTCAGTTTGTTTGGAAACATAATGACATATTGTCCTCCTCCTGAATATAATGAATGTGATGACATGGCAGAACGAATTGAATCTTAATTAAATGGAATGTATAACAATTTTATAGGTGCTGTTATGCAGGGTAAATAGGGTAAATGATGCCATTGTTCTCTCTTGTCTCTTTGCAGTGTGGTATTTGTCTCTGCTCCATCTCTGTCTTTGAGGACCCAGTGGACATGTCCTGTGGCCATGAGTTCTGCAGAGCCTGTTGGGAGGGGTAGGGTAGCTTGTACCTTTTTTATGTTTTAAAATGTGTCTGCTACCCTTTTAGTTGTGTATAAATTTTGTCACACGTGTGTCTTTTTCTAAGGTTCCTCAATGTCAAGATTCAGGAGGGTGAAGCACACAATATTTTCTGCCCTGCGTACGAGTGTTATCAGTTGGTTCCTGTGCATGTGATAGAGAGTGTGGTTTCCAGAGAGATGGACCAGCGCTACCTACAATTTGACATCAAGGTTGCTCATTCACTTCTGCTCTTTATGCTCCCTGTGATACTTCTTTTTGTCCTCTTTCTCCTTCTCTTGTCAGTAATTTGTGTCCTCACTTGCTCTCCCATCGCTCTTTTGTTCCAGGCATTTGTGGAAAACAATCCCGCCATCCGCTGGTGTCCTGCAGCACGCTGTGAACGGGCAGTGCGGCTCACCCGGCCTGGCCCTGGAGACAGCGACCCGCACGGCTTCCCCCTGCTGCCGTCCCCAGCCGTCGATTGTGGCAAGGGCCACCTCTTCTGCTGGTATGCTTCATAGTGGAGACATATTATGCACATATTGTGGACTTTTTAATCATTTTAATAGTTATATTTGGGACTCTGGAGGCCCTATGAGTCAGCAAAGCGTGGAAAAAAAGATGACTCATGATGGCTATTCCGATGCTAACTGCTGTTAGCTACCGGAGCCTCAGTGACGCAGACGTAGTTTCCTGTGTCTCATTTGCATTTAAAGAGACAGGCACTCAAAACCGAGTGTTCTGAACTGGGCTGTTTTGGCAGAGTGATTGAACTGCTGTGGTGCTTCATCCTTAAGGTATTTTGACCAAAGCATGTCACAGACATGTTCATTAGGACACCAGGGAACTAGGTTTACTTTGAGAAATAGGGTATAATATGTCTATTTTAATGCCTGTCCAAACATGTTTGCATACAAACAATAACAGTGATACAAAAAACTAGTCGTAATTATCTCTTTTTATAACATAAAGGCCACATTATACTTCTCCGACTGCGTAATGCGATATCTGACTGCATAACCACGGAGACCCCTGGAGCCTTCATACTTCTGCGTCGTGGTGACGGATACGAGCTGCAATTTCCCGCCCGATCAGTAGGGGTCGCTGCGCAAGGTTGTTGTGCTTTTGGCTACAGTGAGCAATGGCGTCAGAGAGAGAAAGACTGTTGTTGAAACAGTGGCCGTTTCTCACTTTTCTGTGTCACGGAACGCAGTTTTAAGATAATTTTAGGCGAGAAATTAGCCATTTAGAGTCTAAACATGTGCTGTGTGTATTAAGATATGACGTATTTATAGTTTGGCAGCAACGTTGTCTGCGGTGATCAGCTCCGCCTCTGTGGACGCTCGGTGCGCACAGTGAGCCGGCACAGAGCAGGTTAGCTCGGCCTGTCCTGAGGACCAATCGCAGCCCTTGCCGTTTCCGTTGTCCATTGACGGAGTGACGGACACTTAAAAAATATTTTGTGCAGTCGGAGACGACGCAGAGGCTCTTCGACAAGCTCTAATTTAACCTACGCAGAACACTTTACGCAGGAGTATAAATTGGGCTTAAGTCATTGCAATATTTATGTCGCACGCTTAGTCCTTTGTTTTCTTTATAATGGACTCAACACTCCTGAAACAAAAGGCCACTGTGCTGAGCGTGATAATCTTTATAGGAATCCTGAAAGGAAAGTTGTCATACTCGGTCTTCATGTTATTTATTCTACAACACTCTCCGTTTATAACACTTGTGGTCTACAGGGAGTGCCTTGGTGAGGCCCATGAGCCGTGTGACTGTCATATGTGGAGGAATTGGCTCCAGAAAGTCACAGAGATGAAGCCTGAGGAGTGTAAGTCTGTCCCTTGTTTTTTTTTTTTTATTGTTTTTGTTTCCAGGAATGTTCAGTGTTACTCTGGATGTGCATCTCAGTAAACCAGCACAACAATGAGGCAGTTAACAGCAGCTGTCAGGACACTCTTCCAGGATGTGTCTGATTTATTTTTAAACAAAGTGGCAGGTGTTCAGGTCGATGACATTTGCCAAATGAGAGCATGTGTTTGCTAGAGGGTGTATCTGCAAGGCAGGTGTTATGTACCAACTGATATGTAGTTTAACTGTGTCTGTGTGTGTTTTATCTACAGTGGCAGGTGTGAGCGAGGCCTATGAAGATGCTGCTAACTGTCTGTGGCTGTTGACCAACTCCAAACCATGTGCCAACTGCAAGTCTCCCATTCAGAAGAATGAGGGCTGCAATCATATGCAGTGTGCCAAGGTATATACATATATTCACAAAGCTTTTTTTAAAGTTCCAATGTGTAAGATGTAGTGTCATCTACTGGTGAGATTGTAGGTTGTGACAATCGCAGAACTGTGTTGTTGAATGTAGAGCTGAAACAATGAATCGATAACTAAATTAATCAACTATTTTTAAGCTTTTTTCATGATTTTATGGACCAAACGATTACTCGCGAAAATAAGCGAAAGATTAATTGATTATGGAATAATTGTTGCTTGCAGCTCCAGTTGAATTTATTTACAAATACTAAAATGCAATCCCCTCCCCCTCTTCCTCTCTCTCTGTAGTGCAAGTATGATTTCTGTTGGATTTGTCTGGAGGAGTGGAAGAAGCACAGCTCATCGACTGGAGGCTACTATCGCTGTACTCGCTATGAAGTCATCCAACAGCTGGAGGAGCAGTCCAAGGAGATGACTGTAGAGGTACAAACACACAATAAGCAAATACAAAACCCACTTGGTTGATACTGTAAAGCTCTTTTTATGTTAATATTTCATGTAATAGGTTTCCTCTTTGTGTTTTATTAGTTCATATGCCAAAGATTATTCAATATATTTACACACACGCTGATTATGTGACTTTTGCTACAGGCAGAAAAGAAGCACAAAAGTTTTCAGGAGCTAAACCGCTTCATGCACTATTACACTCGCTTCAAGAACCATGAGCATAGTTATAAGGTAATGTCATCTCAATAAACAATTTGTGAATTCATACCTTTCGAAAACATCGATTACATGTTACATATCGGACGTGTCTTCTTTTGTCATTAGTTGGAGCAGAAGCTGCTGAAAACGGCTAAAGAGAAGATGGAGCAGCTGAGCAAAGCTTTCATCAGCCGTACGTTGCTCTTACATCGACTTCCTGTCGTTGGCAGGAGCCGTGTCAGAAAAGTCTTCAAATGTTTGTCAATATTGTGTATATATGAAATTGATTCATGTGTTTTCTCATAAAAGGCAATTATAATACTGCCCATGTTAATTGCTACAGAAAAATGGGGTATTATTTTATTTCTGTTCATTAATGTTGAAATAAACCCCATCTTAATGCTGTTTGTGTTTCTCCGTCGCAGGTGAAGGGACTCCTCCAGACACACGATTTATTGAGGACGGCGTGTGTGAGCTGCTGAAGACGCGGCGCGTGTTGAAGTGCTCTTACCCATACGGCTTCTTCCTGCAGCAAGGCAGCACCCAGAAAGAGATATTTGAGCTCATGCAGGTAATCTGATAATTACAGTGTCTGGTGTTTTTACGCATCCAGTACAAGAACAAGATGGACAACGTTAAACCCCCTTTCCAGCGATTCTGAAAGACTGCTGTTAACTGGGCTTTTCTGATATTACAGTGATGTACCATATTTGTATGGTAAAAGTGTAATGTCTTGGTTTAAAATATAAACAAATGTCAGTTGAGCTCACACAACTCTGCTTATCCTGTCAGCTCTATAAGACTCTCTTAATGTATTCCTCAATCTAGCACTGTTTAAAACAGATGACACTGTGATAGTATAAACACAAATATCCATGAAAAGTTGAAAAATTAATTCCACTGCTAAAAAACCTTGCCCTGCCCGCCTCTGCCCTGCCAGTGTATACACACAAACGCTCCCTCAGTCAGGTCTGATAGTTGTGCTTGACAGATTCCGAGTGAGGGGCCACCTATAATTTGTTATGTCAGAGTATTGCATTTGTAGACAACATTCTGAAAGCGTCATGTAAATGAAACCATGTTTGTACTACGATGCATACTTACTGTCGCCAGTAGGTGGTGGAATGATTGGCCCTTAAAATAAAAAGAAAAAAGGATTAAAAACAGAATGGGCCGAAGCCTGCTGCTATTCCTGCAAACATACTTTCTGCCACCACCGTTGCCATGGTAACAGCATACAGATTGCTGTGTAGTAAAATTTATTTTTGTTATCGAGCTGTTTTCAAGCATGAATTTGCTTAAATTAATATTCTTCAGACGTTTTTCTAGATAGCCATGTTTTATAGAATATTAAGTCAAGATGTAACTTGGTGTTGATTGCATTTCTGATGGTTTAACATTGCTGCATGGAAGTTGAAAGTCAAGCCCTTTGGCTTTTGTTTTCAGCTGATGTTTTGTATTCTCAGACCAAATCACTTGCAAAATTGCTGTGATAAATTTTTCATTTATTCATCAACAACTGTGTTCGCTCGAAGTCGAAATCTTCTTGAACTTCATAAAGAATGACTTATCTACAGTTATAATTAACTAGTGCCCGTAGGAAATGTGTATTCCTATAGTGGCTGACAGTCACAACAGCTAGCTACGCTAATGATAATCGAAAATTAAAAAAAAATTGCCTTGTGCCAAATGAGGTTGCACAGTGTTTGTATTATGTTAGCCCTACGCTAATGCTAATCGTAGCCTCGCTAGCTTACCTTTGGAAAAAGGTTCGCCAAGTTAGCCGCAAAGCATTAGCATGCTAACGCAAAAATAAATATGTGCTTGCGTATTGGTCGGGCCGTGTTCAACCAATATCCAGTCAAGTCTTGGGGCGATCTGACTAACGGTCAGTGAGATATGCCCGTCACAGGCAGACAGACGCACAGACGTAACTTGCTTTATAGATGGATAATGTTATTTATCTCCTTCAGACTGATCTGGAGATGGTGGTGGAGGATCTGGCGCAGAAGGTGAATCGGCCATACCTGAGGACGCCGTGCCACAAGATAATCAGCGCTGCCCGGCTAGTGCAACAGAAGAGGCAGGAGTTCCTGGCGTCAGTGGCTCGTGGCGTGGCCCCCAATGATTCTCCTGAGCTCCCCCGCAGAAAGTATGAATAAACACACTCGCCATAACCTTAGCAAAGAAAAAACAACACATTTTACTTTAAAGAAGTGTCTGCCTTGGAAAAAAAACCCATACAGACATTCAGGAGAAGGTACTGTAAAATGTTTTGTGTTATCTTTCAGCTATCCTGGAGGATCATGGGACTGGGAGTACCTTGGTTTCGCAACTCCTGAGGTAAAAAGAGAATGTCCTACTCTCACATCAAACACCAGCAATCTACCTTTTTTTTTTGTTCTGCTGACATTTCTCGCTAAGATAATACCACTTTCTAAAAATTGTGCTGGTGCAGTCGGTGGCCTACTTCTGAATGAGGTCATTACTGCACGGCTGCGGCTGGAGCTGATTTAGTGTGCCTATTTTATTTTTATTTTTTTAAAGATGGGGAGTCGTCACTCTGTACTGGCACCTGATCAAAGAGAGAGACAGTCACAGGTAATGCACCATCGCTGCCTGACTTTTATTATTACGCAATAGACGTGTAACTCTCTGCTGCTTGGAGTTGGTTTGGTAATGACCCAGTCTAAAATGCTCTCCTGCAGGATTATGCTGACATTCAGTACCGCCGCAGACACAGGCCACGGCGCAGAGGAGAAATGCTGAGTCTGCTCAACCTGAGAAGCAACAGCAACACACCAGAGACCAGCAGGAGGAGCGACAGCACAGGTGTGCACAACATGTTTCATACCTTATATAAATAACTTTTTTTTTTTTTTTTTTTACAAAAGGGATTACCTAAAGGGACTGAAGGTGCATATATTATATACAGGTTTACTGTATGGTACTATTTATACATTTTTAAACACTGCAGCAATACTAACGATGCATTCCAGTCCAACTCCATTCCCTGCCTCGTTTGTAAATTTTGACAGCCAGCTAATGGGATTTTACTTTATTGCTTCATGAATCATTTCAAAGCCCAGGGGCATTGATAACTGGGATCAACCACACAACGCTGCACTTGCTTAAATGCAATGTTTTGTTTTTCTTCTTCCAGAAGGTTCAGAGAGGAGCGAAGGCCGCAGGAGAGTGCTGGGCTCGCTGGATGAAGATGACCCGAACATCCTTCTGGCCATCCAGCTGTCACTCCAGGATTCCCGCAGGGAGCGAGGCCTGGAGGGAGGGAAAGAGGGGAGAGCGGAGCTGGAGCGTGGACTGGACAGGGAGCCTGGTCCTGCAGGAGACCTTGGTGAGGTTGTGTTTCACTCCCTCAACGCAGACGCTCCTCCTGGAGCCAGAGGCTCCTCCTTCCCCGCTTCTCTCCTGGATCCTCCTCGCCCCCCTAACAGGACAGACTCCAACTCCCAGGCTCTCACCTCTAACCCGCTCCCCCTCCCTCCCCCGCCTCCCTCTCTCAGTGCGGAGCTGCTGGAGTTGGGAGACAGCCTTATGAACCTCGGTAACATAACCACTCCATACGACCTAAACCCACACACCCAGGAACAACTGTGCTCACACTACACATACTGCCACAGTCCTCTCACCGCTGACCCCGCGTACAGCGACCGCAGCCATAGACGAGAGCAGAACGCATCGCTCGACCACATCACCATCATAGATCCTCATTATGACGGCAAAGAGCAGAGTTATTGCCACTCTAGCAGTTATATGGCGGAAGAACACACTTCCTCCAGCATACTAGATCACATCCCAAACCCCACACAAAGCCACACCCTTCCTTGTACTTACGACCTGGAAAACGCGGCCACATATGATGGCAATCAAAAACCAGACAGCTGTTCAGAACACAGTAGCTCTTACGCTCAGGAGCGTCCCGCTGCCTACGCTCTTGAGCGCCTGCCCAAAACAGACCCTCAGCCCCCTGTCCAGTTGTGCCTCCCTTCTACAGAGCTTGAGCCGGATCTGCTGCTTTCACCAGTGATCCTCCCTGGGGGCCCTTTAACGCCCAGCGACCCACAAAGTCTGGACGCCCTTGACCCCACAGCCAGTGCCCAGCTGCTGGACAACATCATGGCCTGGTTCAACAACAACATCAACCCACAGAACAACCCACAGAGCCTGGCCCTCATCCCCTCCCCGCCCACCACAGAAACGGAGTCATCCCCCGACACACAGACCGAGACTGAGAGCCAGGCCTCCAGGGCCGTGACTCCCGCCCCGATCTGGCAGCCCCTGGAGGGTGAGCCAGACGCGGACACAGAATCGGCAAGTCCCTGTTCAGGTGCTGCCGGCGTGGACGGCCCCAAGACACCGAGACCCAGCACTCTGGAGCTGGAAAACAGAGAGGTTGGCAAGGAGAGTGTGGATGGAGGGTGTGTGGCAGACCTGTCGCTGGACGAAGCGCACACACACCCATGCTCGCATTCCCAACACGGGAACAGCCCCACACACACTGCCCTTGCCACAGAGACAGACTTGGACCTTGTTCCTCAGCTGGAGGTGGACCGGTCACCTGAGGAGTGGGAGGAGCAAGTACACCTGGTGTGATGGAGTCATATTGAGAGAGAGAGAGCGAGAAAGAGATAGAAGGGTGGAAAAAAAGTGAAGTACTAATGGAAACGTGTAATGGTCAATGACACTTCAGTGAAAAACAGAGGTTTTAGTGGGTTCAGCGTTCACTGTATGTATTATATTGTATGTAGAGAGGACAAAAGCCTTGCAGACTGTCCAGTAAAGATGATGTCATACTTAAGTTTATTATTTTTATTTAAAGTGCTATTCTTAAAAAAAAAAAAGAAAGAAAAGAAACTAATGAGTGTTCATAAATGGAAAGCTACTGATATCACCACCACATAAAATGCTGCACATGTTTTTTCTTATTTTCTATTGTATTTAATTTATTTTCCTGCCTCTTGTTGTTGTTGTTGTTGTTGTTGTTGTTTTCTCTGTTTTGTTCGGGGTGAAGTTTTGGTGCTGTTGAAATCCAAACTTGCCTTGCATACACACACACACACGCACACACAAACACACTTATACACACACAAGCTTTTGCAGAGCTCCAAGAGCCAAATATGATGAGTGTCAGCTTGGAGCTTGTTAGCGTACTGTACAATCAGAGGGCCTAATTCACATTTTTGGACCTTCGCGCACACTGTGCCTGCTTCAAGAGAGCCAACACACAACTGAACTTTCCTTTTCATTGGGCAAGAATTGTGTGGTAATTCTGTCTCAAACTACAGAAGATAATCAGAAGAGATCGGCCTCTGCTACAGTAGGAATTCAGTGTTTGGCTCAAAGGCACTTCAGCATCACAGCTGCTTGTCTTCAGAGTGAATTGGTCCCTTTTTGTTTGTTTGTTTGTTTGTTTTTTAAACTTCACCATCACTGCTACTCATTCAGAGATATTTTTTACATCCAATATGTTTCTGAAATATTGTGTTCATGTTCACTATGGCTCAGTTTTCACAACTGTTTTAAATTAGCAGAACACTTTATGAATTTAATAAAATGTTTGCACACTTAAACGATGAAAACAACTCTCTATCCTAAGGCAACGGGAATAGCATTACCTGGAAGGGATTACGCTGATCCTCAATCTGAGCTGATGCAGGTCAACTACTGTCAAAGAAAAAATCATTTTTTATACCTTTTGTTGTTTTGATCATATCTTTTCCACCACTGATGCTAGGAGAATGTGCAGTTGTTGATGACTAGGGTAAAGTTGAGTTTTTAAAGTCATTTGTCAATGTTCTCAGTCTAGAGATGAATTCTCCACCAGACCAGAGATTTTGGGTCCGAGTGTATTTTTTTTTTCAATTCTTAAATCAATATTATTTGTTTATTTGTTTGTATTTATTCGTTTAAAACCATCTTAATAATTTTAACAATGAAAGCTAATGGAGAACAAACCACTCTGGCTGTCGCCATAATACACTGAGGCTCTCGATGCACTGGTTTGTCCAGGTTTATCTTCACTCCACTTCACTGACACAGAATACAGGTCCACGTTTTACAGCCACTTTATCTGGATGTTGCTCAAGTCTGGTCACCTTTTTTCGTTTTGTTTTTTTTAAATGTAACTCCTGAAGCGTATCCGTAGAGTTGATTGAGTGTTTGACGCTTGTTTGAAGTGAACTACTACAACAACACCTTCTCCCTCCCCCTCTCTCTATGTGTGTGTTGAACATTAAGCTGTGAATGTGCTGCTGAACAGGTGTTTGGGTTCTGATGGAGACATTTCAACTGTCTCAGACTGTTCACTGCTTCACGGACAGGACTACTTTAGCGCTGCATGGTGTAAGAGCGGAAGCACGCAGTCTGGGGTCTTTTTTATTTGCATAAGCATGCAGTTAAGAGCATTGCATTAATCCAGTGCTGTCAGGCCAGATTAAGAGAAGTATTATTATTATTTGAATCATGTTTTTATTTTAGGCAATGGTCCTGTGCCATTTTGTACTCAATATATAATATTTATATTTTAACTATCCCCTCAAAACAGCAACAGCAGAATTAAAAATAAATAAATAAAATTGCACTCTCATTGATAATACTTGATACATTCCCAGTCGATCCATGAGAGAGGTTTGATGTGTGGCCAAAACTGTAAATGAAAGTGTCAGTGCAAAGTTTACTCTCAATAAAAAGAACTGAAAGTGTCGCTATACACGTTTTTGTGTGATGTGCTCTGTGGCTGCAGTCTCACTTCACACTGAAGTTGGCTGCTTTCATGGTTTGTCCTCCTCGATCCATGCGATCAATGTAGTAAAGTAGTTTCAATCATTGAAAAACTGCATTTAAAGGCATGTTCTTAATCATTTATTACATCTTGAACTATTGATTGACGATACTTTCCTTAAGCAACGGAACTGAATTAATTAAAAATGTATTGTAAATGTAATGTCAGTCTCTACCACTGGAAAGGGAACTGAACCAATCAATGTAGTATTGATCAGACATATCTGTAATAGATGAAAACATGAATTAACAACCTCTGCAAATGTTTTCTCCTCCGACGTTAAAGTTAAATTACACACATACGTCTGTTTGAATGTAACAGAACCTGTGATACTTCAAATCGATCAACACAAATCTACAACCACAGTCTGACTCGTGTTCCTGAAATTGTGGACGTGCATTTATTTATTTATTTATTTCCATTTGTCATCATCAAATTATTTCCATGAACACACTGAACAATTTCATACAGTATATTCATACTGGAGAACTAATGATAATTGTGTCCAACTGTTCTTTATTTGTCATGGAAACTCTTAACAATCTACATTTATAATAAAACTTTTGTTGTCCGAATAATGAAGGTAATATAAAATTAATGATGTATTTATATAATGACACTGCATAAAGATATGTTAACACAGTTGCAGTATGTATGTAATGCATGTAATGAAAATATGCCTTAATATTAAGTATTTAGTACTTCATTTAAAATACTTAGATATTGTTTTAGTATTATGTGCAGTAACTTTACTTATTTCCACATTACAGTGTCTTTTTGGTTTGTTTTTATTATGATTAAATGAAAGTGTTTTTTTGTACATTCTGTGTTAGAATGTTTGATTTGAATTTGTTTGACTGTTGGTGTTTTGTTTTTATTTATTTTTAAGAAGCAGTTGTACAATTTGATCCACACTCCATACCAGATGGTGGCAGTAATGCACTAAAATCACCATAAAACCTCAGCGAAAAAGAAGAAGAGGTGGTGACAGTCCCTGGCGCCACCGCTGGGCGGCGATGTGGTTACATGAGTAATCCATGGCATCGTCGCGGTATTAATCTGACGTGACGTCATACTAGGGCGACCGAGACGTGAGTGAAACGACTGCGGCCTGTACGGTTTATCTCAAGCGTCGTATCGGTTGTGTGCAGTGGAGGATTTTGTGTTTAATTCCTCGCCATCATGAAACTAGTCAGGTACGTGGACGTGAACAGGGTTGATGTGTGTTGCTTTGCGGTTAAAGACGGTGAAATTACATCGGCAGAGGCGGATGGATGTAGATGTTACCGGGGACGATGCTATTGAGGCGGGAAGCTCAATGAATGGAGGCGGGTCGGTGCTGTAGTCGCCCCGAAACAAATGTTCACACCAACACTGCGGTTTTTAAAAAGTAATGGTGATAACTATGACGCTGGTATTACAGTTGTTATGCCTGCTAACTGGCTTTTGAAGTGTAAAACATTGGTATTTATAAAATGGAGGCTCCGCTTTGCCATGTTTGCCTTTGTTTTGGTGCAGTTAGCTCAACAGCTAATAGCTAACACCGGTGTTCTCTCGAGATTTGATGCTCTATCGAAAGAAATATGCTGCTTTGCGGCTTTCTAGTTCGTGTACAACTCTCACCGTGTTGTGGCGTATTTTTGTTTGATAAATGTAGAGTAAGAATGCGGGGAGCATGTTTTGATAACTTTTAAGTTATACACATGTGTAATATATACGTGTGTTAAAACACAACTGTTATACATCTGCTCCTGGTCCCTCTCTCTATCTGTACCTCACCGTCCTCTCGTCTGTTCCCCATCTTTGAGTTTTGTCAGATTTCTTCCTGTTCCTGAGTTTTTTCTCTCCACTGATGCCTAGTGTTTGCTCATTGTGTGAATTGTTGGGTTTCTCTCCTCTATAGTATTTTAAATGTTGTGCCTTTATGTACAGTGAGATAAAGCTTGTGGTGTCTCCATAATCTAAACTTCAGATCATGTTTTCACAATGTGAATATTGATCCTGTCCATTGTCGTCCGTTCTCCAGGTTTTTGATGAAACTCAGCCATGAGACTGCTACCATTGAACTGAAGAATGGCACCCAGGTCCATGGCACCATCACAGGTGAGAGTCAGCTGGTGTGATGTACTGATGTGTGTTGAAGTTGTTTCCATACAAACTGCCATTACAGACTCGTTAAGCAAAGTTAAAGCATAATGACTCACTTTGCCATTCAGCTCGTCGGATTGTTCGCTAAACAGAGTTTGAAGTCACAGTTACATGCACAGTTTAATTAATTTGTTGTTTTAAGATGTGTGTGACGCTAAAGTGCAGCACATCAGACAGCACCTTTACTGCTCTGACTTACTTGAATAAACACCTGAATCCCTGCTGGTGGTTTTGTGAAATGGGTGTGAAGTGAAGGTACAGCAGTGATCCAGTAGTTTTTATTACTTTTGCTCAAAACCCCGCCCACCGACTTCCTGATTGAGTTATAGGATCTCAATTTAGATGCTTTGCATGTTTGTTCTGATGTGCCTTCATCTCCTCATGGTAGCGGCAAATCAAGAGGGCGAAGCAAGATAATTGCTGGAGATTGTGATCATCCTTAATTTTCTCCCTTTTACCAATGCATCTTTTTCATTTAATTTTTGTAACTTTTTTACAATGGTTCACTACTATTGGGCTGTGTTTCAAACTGTTTTCAGACTTGAACTCTTTACAATGTCCACACATTTAGGTTTGATTGTTCTTCAGAGATTATCACTTGTACATGAGAAAAGCAGCACTACAGCAGCAGTTTTCTTGGGCTCGACTCTGCTCGACTGTACCTCTCGGCACATTAATGCGTCACAGTCATAAGCACAATACGCTGCATACACGATCCAATACATTAACCTATGATTTGTTCTTGTTTACAATCCTTTACATAAGTATAAATGAATATGGGAAATTATTAATTTTTTTTAATATATATATATATATATATAGAGAGAGAGAAAAACAACCCTTAAAATTGTGGTGCTGGAGGCAACGCTTAAAGCATTTGTTGTGCACCTTAATCTTTCAGTTACTCACACAAGTGCAAAGTTAGTTCGGAGCCCTGGTTACATGAACGGAAGCAGGGCATTTGCCCGTTGTGGACGTGTGGATTCTATAGAATTTCTCCTGCTGTGTTCTCTTAGAGCTCACCAGACCCAGAAATCATACCAGGGAACTGTTGGAACCATCTCACGAGAATGTACAGAGCTATGTTTGGATGTTAGTGCTTGTCTACAAGCGACTGTATGGTTCTTGCGAAGATACAATTTTAGATCAAACCACATCTTATTCTACAGACAGACATTTTAAATGTGTTTTTTCAAATGAAAATGAGCATAATGGTGTAAAAATGACTGTTCCCTCTCATATTGCGATTCATATCGCAATCAAAGTTCCTGTCAAAATAATCGCAATTAGATATTTATTCAAAATCATTCAGCCCTAGTTCTTTATAACTAATACAGTGTATCTGATGTGTAAATTGGAACCACATTTTCATTTTTGAAAAGTTGAATGGCTGTAGACTTTGTGGCGAGACATTTTATATTTGCTGACACAGTCGGGTCATTTACGATTGGAAAAATTGTGACTAAGCAAGCTTCTTTTTCAATTATTGAGTGTAATGATTTGGCGCCAGGACATCGTTGCTAGACGCTGACTCAACTGGTTTCCTCCTGTATTATTCGTTGATCAATTTGTTGGTCTATATGATTTATTTGTTTGATATAAAGTATGAGGGTGCAACAGAACTTGTCTAAGTCTGTCACAATCTTGTGTCGTTTATTCAAGTCGGTGTGCAAACTTCTTTTCTTGAGAACAAGACTTACAATGAAGTCTTTTCACATTGATGCTGTTCCTCTGTTCTCTCGATCTGCCAGTGATTCATATTGATGTTTACGTTCTGATTTAGGTGTCGATGTGAGCATGAACACTCACTTGAAGGCGGTGAAAATGACCCTGAAAAACAGAGAGCCTACTCAGCTGGAGTCGCTTAGTATCCGTGGCAACAACATTCGCTTCTTCATCCTGCCCGACAGCCTCCCACTGGACACTTTGCTCGTTGACATCGAGCCAAAGATCAAGTCCAAGAAGAGGGAAGCAGGTAAGAATGGAAGAAGAGACCAGTGCTGACAAAGGCATGATGATGATTATTATGATTGTGATAAATGTGCTGACTGTTGCTGATGTCTCTTCTCAGTTGCTGGAAGAGGACGAGGCAGAGGACGAGGGCGTGGTAGAGGAAGAGGACGAGGCAGAGGCGGTCCAAGGAGATGAACACCACCGGGCCTTCTCTTGTCTTATTGCCTCATTTTTTGACTGGGTTGTTTTTTTGTTTTTGTTTTTTTTCCTCAGAAAGAAGCTTTGTTTTCCTACTGTTTTCATAACATGACTTAATAAAGTGTCTTTGAATAGAAACAACTATCCATTTGAAATGCTATCTAAGTCAGAACAACGCAGTTGGCTAACTAAAGGTCTCAGTCAGTGCTTGACCACTCATCTGGGGTGTGGTGAAATGTTCTGTGTTAGGAGACACTCTGTATCAAGTGGGATGTTCTTTTTGGCAGTTTTTGGAGTCGTTAACACAACACGGCGCCCTCACTTATGACCACAGAAAGTTTCACTGAAGAACCATCAGTAAATTCCTGTTCACATAGTTTTCAGTACCTTAACGAATGACTAGGCCACATTACTTTGTCATTGAATTAGTCAATATTTGATATAATGGTTGTATTTAAACAAGATTTGCATCCTCTTTGTAGCTTCTACCAAATTGTATTTCAATTCTGTGCAAACGGGACACAACTCTTGCAATTTGCATGTTAGCAAACATCCATATACAGTCTACTTTATATGCAGACAAAGGGATACGGAATTTAAAAACAGTTGTCGTATCTGGATATCTGAGGGGTGAACTCGGTCACAAACAAAACCTTAAGGGGAGTAGTACTCTCATCCTTTGCTGGTGTACTGGAAATCAGACATTTTTACGGTAGTTTAAGATTCAATGTCACACTTTTTTAAAATAGAAAAATTGTCACGTTTGAGATGCAATAAAAACAAAATATTCCATATGTTTTGTACAAGACTGACAAGGTTCTGTTCCAGACAATTTTTAGGGAAATATCATGTTTCAAGTCCCATATTTGCGTTTTTTTTTTATCGAAATTCAAAGCATTATTCGGATGGGATTATTTTTGCAAAGATGGCTGGAGAAATGTTATTTTTACCACAGCACATCTGTCATATTAATGACCAGTTTGCACGGGATAAGAAGGCACAGTAAAATACGGTTTCTCATTTATTGATGAACGCACCGCGCTGCTCGGTGATATCGCGAGACTGCAGACGTGCTCGCATCAGCAACAAAACACCGGCGAAACAAACGGGGAGGAAACAAAGAAGTCCTGGACAGGTGCATTAGAGCGCCTCCATGCTTAAAGGATTTACTGCTCTGTCCGCACGGGATTAGAATTACCTGGGGGTGATTATTCCGGACCTTTTTTAAAGGGGAAGTAAGTAGTTTATAGTGCCATCTAGAGGAGAGGCTGAAATTTACAACAAAGACCTGCTGCTCTGCTCACCCCCTCCCTTCCCTGAGCGCTACGGTATCCGCAGCTGGTCAAATGTCGTCCTCGTCGTCTTTCTCCGTGTCAGCAGATGAGGTTCGTGAGGCGAGGGAGAGGGCGAGCTACCGCGGCCGTAGCAGACGAAGCGGAGAGAGAGGAGGCGGGACTTCCGCTACAAGTAAAGAGACGCTTGTTTTGTTCTCTCGCGTTTGTCCTTACAGGCTCCGGTAGGAACATGGCGTCTCGCTGCTAACAGTGGCTATGCAACCGCGGCCCGCGACCATGTTATTTTAAACGACTTTTTGAAACACTACGAAAATGAAACAAAGAATATTATACAGCGACTAGACAATGTAGGAGCACATAATATGTATAAAAAAGTGGATTTTGGGTCATATAAACCCATAAATACTACATATTGTCCCTTTAACTCAAGATAAAGTCATGGTCACGGACATGGACTCATGACTACTAACCAGACATTTTTCTACTGTACAGTTTCAGAGAGTCAAATTTAAATGTGAAAAGTCTCACATTAGCACTTTTTAAAAACAATTGCGGTTTATTTATGAAAGCGAGCACAAATAACATGTGCTCTTGTCTTACTTCATGACGGAGTTCCTTTTTTTTTTTTGCCTTCCGGGTCCTGGTCACAAGTCACGTGACGAGACACCATGGAAACCAAGTGGGCGAGTCTGTAGCGGGATTTAGAAGAGCTGTGGGAAATCCACAATCCTACATCGAAACTGGCGCCGGGACTGAGACGAGGAAACCCGGGTCCGGTTCTTTTGGACATTGTCGTCCGTGTTAACGCGGTCTGCGGACAGGACACTGCGGGCACATTGGGACAGGACACTGGGGTCACACAACCGTGACAGGACCGTAAAGATGTCCTCGGATGACGGAGAGCGCTTCATGTATTTCGCCTTTGGAAGTAACTTGTTAAAGGAGAGACTGAAGCTGCAAAATCGCTCGGCGATATTTCACACAACAGGTCGATTGAAGGTAACATTTTTCTATATCTATACATATATATGTTTGTGATAAATAACGCTGTCTGTGTGACATATAAGCACAATCTACAGAGGAGAAAAGCTGCTCACACATGTATTCAGTTCATATCTAACAGGTTGGACCTGAAAAGGCACCGCTTATACATATTTACCAATTATTGTCACACAAAGAAACAGCACCGCATTACTTTCCATCACTAAGGAGGGTTTTCTACAAAGCACTGAATGTAATAATTAAAGGCCAGAGATCTCACGATCATATTAATGAACTCAAGTTAATGTGGCCCACCACTTAAAGGTGCATTATGTGATCAATCTAAAACAGGGGTGTCCAAACTTTTTGCAAAAGAGGGCCAGATTTGGTAAGGTGAAAACGTGTGGGGGCCGACCATTCAGCCTGACATTCTTTGAACCAATAACATTAAATACAAATGATCTATTTTATGACATTTTTATTGCAAATGACATCCTACATTTCTTTTTATTTTCAAGTTTTTACCAAAATCCCTCTGCCTTCCTTTCGTATTTCAAGACCACATAAAATGATGAAAAAGTCTGTCTGGAAAGAAACACTTTAGAGAATATTAAACATATCTCAGTTCATTTGAAACATTACATATTATTCACTATTAAATGCTCACTGTAAACTTCTACATTCAAAACGGTGGTTTTGATCATCACAAAAAATCAATTAATTAAGATTTTAGAATTTATTTACCTCAGGGGACTAAACAAATCATGTCTGCACTAATGTGAAGTGTGATACTGAGATCTTGACCACAGTATGTAGTCCAGCTCTGGCTCAAAAACAGTGGTTTTAATGCGAAGACGTCACACAGGTGAGAGTCACTTTCACACCGTTAGTTGGATTGCTTTGGTCCGCACTGGTAAGAAAATGTTACAATGTAGCAAACAGACTGTTTGTGCATTTAATACTCAGGTCAACAGTGCTGGTGAGCCACATATCATTGATTTTACAACAGAGGGTGAGGGCCGGTGAAAATTTGAAAATGGGCCGCAATTGGCCCCCGGGCCGGACTTTGGGCATGCCTGATCTAAAACAACTGGCCATAAAATCCTCCTAATATGTCACAGAGACTCAGGAATAATGTTCATATAACAAACTGAACTCACCAACAACAACAGTACAGCCAAATTATTCACATTAAAAAAAAAATATTTTGCAGACTGCAAATCATGTTTATGATTTGAAATCATGTTTTGGCATGTGGCGCCACCTACCGCCGTCTACCAATCATTGCAGTCAGTAACAGCCAGTTACGTCTGAGCTACAATGGTGGCGAAAACGAAACCTAAAAGACCTCGGTATTTTGAATTTGAGTGAAGTTACCGCTTTTGGCCACATTCTTACATATGGCGCCTTTAATATCAAATATCACGTTATAATGACTTATTTATTCAATTCAATTCAATTTATTTGTATAGTGCCAAATCACAACATACTGTACATCATCTCAAGGCACTGTACATAGACAACACCATGCAGAGCAGATAAACCCAACAATTCACACAATGAGCAAGCACTAGGTATCAGTGGAGAGACTCAAAAATGTGCCTCGACCGGTTGGGGTGAAAGGAAAAATGTGGGGAGAGAAAGGACAAGAGGGAGGTGAGGTAGAGACAGATTTATGTATGAATTTTTGTAATATATTAATTTTGCATCATAAAAAATATTTTATATTGTAAGATATACATCAGCCCATATCAGCGTAGACGCTTTTATTTTGAAATGCTGCAAAAATGTTAGATTTTGGCCCCTGTTCTGGCCACACTAGATACTCAGTGGCCCCCAGGTCGTACCTGGAGCCGTTTTGGCCACTGCCATTCGTGGCCCGGGCCCTATCAACATATTTATATATGTAATTAAATGTTGTATGTTATACATTATATAGGATAATTATGACCACATGTCTTATTATTACTGGTATAGAAAACATTATATTCTCTCACCTCGCTGGCAGCTGTGCCTCAGCTACACACTGTGTTTAAAAGACGGTCAGGTCAGCGGCCATGTTTTCATTATAACATGATATTGAGTGTGTGTGGGCGGGGGGGCGCATGTAATCAATCGGGGGGCCGCCAGTTTGAGACCGCTGCTTTAGAGGCCACAAATGAATGAATGGCAGACAGTCGGACACTTCACCTGATGCCACGCCACTGCTCAGGATAGATGTCAAACCCTGCCTTTCGCCCTATGTCAGCTGGGATTGGCACCAGCAACCCTCACGTGGAGGATAAAGCGGTAGAAGATCGATCTCGTTTACGGTGTGAGCTTACCATAATATACAAGACCGTACATTTATTAACTTCATTTGTGAAATAATAATCTAATAGATTAGATTAGATCAGATTAGCAGAGTGTACGAGTAGGTGCATGGAGCATTATAAAAACTGTGTTAATAATACTTAGTAATAACAACAACCAACAATACATCGACAGTATATTATAACAACGCCACATGTGCACCTTTGGCACATGTTCCATGTTGAGTGTGTGTGTGTGGGGGGGGGGGGGTTGAAGAGTCAGAAGCAGAAGTCATTATCCTGGGCTTTATTTTTCCATGATTGTTGTGTTAATCATTGATGTTGTTGAGTTTTTGTTATCAAGATTTTGTAGACCAGTGAAGAAGGCTCTTGAATTCTCAAGCTGACACCTATATTCATGTGTCTATAACGACCTTTAACCTATTACATTAGTGTCAGGAAGACACAAGCCCCTTCCCTGGAATAATCCTCTCTCTGTTCTGTTCCATCATTATTTATGTTTTGGGTTGCACCACCAGGCTCTGATTGGCTCCTTACAGGCTGAGAATGAACACAACAGCTTGCCCTTGGCACCGACCTTGGAATAGCTGAGTCTGTGCAACAACATCTTTTCTTAACAACAGGATTTCAATCAGTGACGGCTTTATGTTTGTATCAAATAACTCTTTTTAGTACCGTGGTACATGGGCCCGTGTCTAACGTAATGCCTTGTTTGACTTGTGCAGGATTATAAGTTGAACTTTGGCCTGTGGGATACATCTGTGAGCAACGACTGGCACGGCGGAGCGGCCACTATCGAGTCCTGTCCAGACGCAGAAGTGTGGGGGGTGATCTGGGCTTTGAGCAGCGAACACCTCACAACCCTGGACATGTGAGACACTCACAAAAACACAGCGGTATAAACCGGTTAATGTAAATGTTCCTAATTAAAGCTCATGCTGCATGTTTGTTGCTTTGAGTCCTCAGGCAGGAAGGCGTGAACCTGGGGATTTATTCACCTCTGGAGGTTTCAGTGGAGACTGACAAAGGACTCATCCTCTGCAGGACCTATCAGATGAACAACTTCCACGCATGTCCGCCCTCTCCTCAGTACAAAAAGGTGCGTGTATGCAAAACTAACACACACACTCGGCCTGCAAACCACCATCATGCAACAATTACAAATGTCGTCACGTCATGAAGATGCTAACATCCCATTCTGGGTTTTGTGTCAGGTGGTGTGTCTGGGGGCTGAGCAGAACGGCCTCCCAGTGGAGTACAGGAAGTGCCTGGAAGTCATCGAAACCAATAACTACAGCGGTCCCTCACTCCTCGATCAAATCACAACTATCAAGTAGTTTTAAAAGTTTATTCTTTTATTTATTTTTTTAACTGCTTTTGAGTTGCCAACTTAGGTTATTGTAACGTTAAGTACTTTTAATCTCAGAGTTGTTACAATGAAGGAGCTAAATGTTTAAAATCACGTTAGTGAAGTTAAACATTAAACAGATGAAGACGCATCTCGTCAGTCTCTTATTTCACTGCCTTTAAAAGTCCTCTGTTCCTGCTGGTGAAGACATTTTAAAGTGACCTAACACTGGTTACACATGAGACAAACGGCTTCATTAAAAATATTTTTATTACAAACTGAAAATAAACAACAGGTGGATTATGGAACGGAAACATGTTTATTTTATTTTACAACACAATCGTCTTGGATAGAATGAAAATGCATTTCCCAACATGTTCGATCCTCTAGTACTTATAGAAAAATAATGGAATAAAAAAAATATGGTACAAAAAAAAAAAAAACATCAACATCATGGTTTGTTTTTTTGAATGCAAAGTTTAAAGCTGTTGTCAGTGAAATAATTTCTATCGCTGATCAGTTTCAGAGCTCCAACAATAAACTTTTCAAATATTCATCCAATCAGGAGCGAGAACTTCACAAAGAGGCGGTCCTCTCTGCTCATAAGGTCTGGCAGGTTTTCGGGTTTTCCGATCAAACGCGTCCATGAGGCGACAGCAGCTTTAAATTTCCACAATGTTGCAAATGTGTATTATCTGACAGTAAAACAAATAACATCCACGTTAAATAATAACCAAGTGCTCATTATCCCAAGGAACCCAGCAAGTTCATATCAGTCTTCTTAAAAAAAAAAAAAAAAGGTGTGGTTTCAAAACAGCAAGATGATACCAGGTTTTTGTGGTTGGTGAAAAAGCAACACTCCCTGTTTTTAACAGTCTAAATATAGAGCGGGAAACGGTGTAAACAAACAAACCAACACACGTGACTGAGGGGAAAAAATAATGAGGTCATGCATTTGAATGAAATAGGTCCAAATATGTAACAAAAGGCAAAAAAAAGATATAATTCAACTCTATATAGTGAAAAGCAGAGAAGAAAATTAAATCACAATTCAGTACAAAGGGGGGTTTTAAATAAAGAGGGTGCAACAAACGCAGCTTTCAGGCACAAATCAGTGCTCATATTGAAGTCAGTAGGTTGAATAATATATTGTGATCAGCTAAATGCTAAGGCAGCACAGCAGTCTGCACCGCAATACATCTGTATCTTTGTGTTTATATATACAGTATATCAATATATATTAGCAAGTATCACAACATGGCTCTGCTGTTTTGTGTAGAATCAGGGCATCAGCCGCTAACAACATACTGAAGTCAAATGAAGCACTATTATGAAGACTACATTTAATTAATAAAAAAAAAAAGAACTGCCCTCAGGTAACGAGGTCTGTGAGGAAATATTCTGTTCCACAACATAAACCATTGACTGTCAACACAAAAAGGCCATCGTTATCCGGGTTTCAATCTTGTTTTTTTTAAATCAGCGAGATCTGTATCCGAATTACATTTCCGAGCTCATTCCATCTGCTCCACTTTGTCGGTGGCTTTCTCACTCGCACTCTCATCCATAGGTTCAGGCGCTTCTTCACTCTTTTCCAGCTGCACTGTGGTATCGTCAGACTGCTGCTGCTGCTGCTCGGTGAGCTCTGCAGGCTGCGGTTGTGGGATCAGGAGATTGTGCTTAAGTTTGCTCACTACCTTCATGTTGAAGCCGAGGAGAACGTTCATCCTTTTCCTCTTCAGGCTCTTCATGCACTTGCTGCGCCTCTTGCTAAAGTGGGCCGCCAACTCTGTTCGGGAGAGATTCAGCCTCTTGCACAGCTCTTCAGCCTCAGGTTTGCTTGTGTACGGGTTCCGGTTGAAGTACTTGGAAATGAAAACTCTGCGCTCCTCAGTGTCGCGCCGCTCGGCTGCCGTGGGCTCTAAAGCTAGCTTCACTGCAGGGTTGACCTGAATTTCAGGCACCGGCGGCGGCATCAGCTTTTCCTGTTCCCGCTTCTTGCGCATGACTGCCCTTTGTTCTCGCTCTCGTTTGTTGTCCTCGATGACCTTCCTCAGCGCAGTCTCCAACCTCTTCTTCGACTGAATTTCTGCATCCGATTCTTGAGGAGCTTTGGGTGCGGGCTGAATTGGACGAACTGGCGTTAAAGACTGTTTCAGGGTCATCCCCTGTGGTACTTGGACGAAATAGAGTCCGGATGGTTGAATGAGCTGCTGAGCTGGTTTTGGAGGCTGCTGTGCTGGCTGTGCTGGCTGTGCTGGCTTTGCTGGCTGTGCTGGCGCTGCCACAGGAGGTTTAGGTGGCGGCTGTGGTGGTTTTGGTGAGCAGCGGCATCGCTGAATGTGGAGCATTACAGCCTGCTGGGTGACCTTTCCCGTGTACACCCCGTTACAGTATATGCACTTGTAAGCCTCTGTCCTGAGGATGGCATGAATGGTGGGCGCTACAAAGTGCTTCTGTCTCAAATGCTGAAGGTGCTTGGACTCGTTCGGAAACCTTTCATCACAGAAAGGGCAGTACGCACCGTTTTTACAGGCTTTTACAGGCGCCGGACAGACTTCTGGCTGGTTGCTTGGCTGTACCTTGAAGTAGATCAGATCGAGTGAGCTCGTAACCAGGGCCAGATTGACCTCACCGTCTCCGAGCACCTCTTTTGGTGCAGTAGTTTGGACATCGAAGTGAGGGAATAAAATTCCACCAGCACCTTTTGAGTAGACCCTGTACTTCTGCCTTAGGAAATCACAGTAGACCTTGCTTGAGGGACTGTGCTGCCTTACATGTTCAACTAACTGTTTGATTGAAAAGAACATTGCTGAGCAGAACAAGCAACTCAGGCCATGCAGCAAGTGTTGGAAGACGCTTTTTTCTGACAGGAGCGTTTTGCACGCTAGACATTTGACTGTTTTGTCGGGCATTTTCTTCAGGAACGCTGCCCGTGCTGCCACACTCTCCGACTTGGATGTAGCAGATTTTGTCTGATGGGCAACCTCTGTATGTATGTCAAACACATTGGAAGGGAAAAGTTCATTGCAGAGAGGACAGGTAATCCATTTCTTGGTTTGTGGTATGGAGTTCGTCTTTTGCTCCACAGCTTTGAGGGGGGTACCTGTGCTCTGAGAGGTAGGCGCTGCTACTTGCATTGGCGCAAACGTGTATGTGGGCATGCCATTCACCTTGTTGCCAGTCGGAATCAAGTGATTGAGCAGAGACTGCGAAGTCAGCATGGTGCCTTGTAGGGGGACTTGGCTCGTTACATTTTGTTTGACCATGGCAGGCTTCGGTACAGCCACAGTTCCAGCTGCCAAGCTGGCCTGTAAGGCTGATTGTACAAGGAGTTGCTGTGCTTGTGGGTTTTGTTGTGATTGAAGAGTAGCAGGAGCCAGAGCCAGTGATGCCTGATTCAGAGACAAGTTAGTCCCAGTGGGAAATTGGACTATAGATGCACCTTGGGATAAAGTACTTCGCAGGGCTATGGTGGCGCCAGGCTGGAGCAAACCTTTAGCCTCAGCACTAGCCAGCTGTACCAACGCTGATGCTTGAGGGGGCAGAAAAGCTTGGTTGGTACCAGGGGCACATATCAGAGTAGCACTGTTTGTAGCTCCTTGTAATTGCTGTAAAGCCAACACCGTCCCAGTAGCTTGGCCGTTGGTGGGTATCACAAAAGGCTTACCGTTGATTATCTGTGCGTGCTGTGGCTTTGGCGCAATACTCGGGAATGTCACAAACAAACTGTTTCCGTTGGGTGTTGGTTTGATGGTGTAGTTCTTGTTCTCGTATATCAGGCCCTGCACCTGTGTGCTGACTGTATAGTGGGATGGCTCAACCAGCATGTGATGCAACATTTGGTCCAGATTTCCGATGTTTATCTTACACACTTTGCAGCAGTAGACCTTTGCAGTTGTAGCTCCTTGGTGAGTTAATCTGTAACCTATAAACTGTTCTGCCAAACTGCTCAGGTGCTTGAGAATAATGTGCTTCTTCATTGCAAAGATAGAAGAGTTTGGTAATCCACATCTTCGACACTGATACCTCTCGTTTCCACGATGGGTGGTTAATGATGCTTCTTGCGGCGGCGGTGGTGGTTGTTGTATATGGTAGGTGGTAGGTGGTTTGGAATGAAAGAGCAGCATGTGCTTCTTGACAACCTTGGGGTGGCCGACAAAAAGGCACTGAGTGCAGACCGTGAGGGCACAGAAAGCCTGAACATAGCCATGGCAGCGGGAGATGTGATTCCTGAAGTTGTAGATGTTTTGTGTGGAGTACTTGCACATGCTGCAGCACAGAGCCTGGGACCGATAAGGCCACTGAACGAGAGAAAAAAGACAAACAGTCAATCAGGTTAAAATTGACCAAAAATGAAATTACTACTCAACAAAAAGCACAAGGGGTCGCATTTACCCTTTTCTGATGTCTTGAGTCATATCCTTTTGTAAAATCTAACCACTCCGTTTCCTGAAAGGCTTTATCTTTGTGTTGATCTTCTTCATCCTCATCTTTCTCATCATTTTTATTGAGATCCTGGACAATACAAAATAAAACACACAAAGGATTCAATTATACGAAATAGCACAATACAAAACATTAAAAGGTCCTACACAGAAATAAGGATTAGCAGGTTACATTATGCAAAACATGAAATAACCATATGCAGTTGTCAGTTTGAAATAAATATCCAACGAGAATCTCACGGCCCGCATTTAAAGCTGACCTTACAAATCAATATCATGTTTGAACACAACTGATAATTAACTATTTATTTATATTTGTCTTGTGACTGCCAGTAGATATTTGCACAGGATTTACTCACCTTCAGCAGGCTTTGACAATCTTCCAGACCAAACTCACTAAGCACGTTTTTCACTGCCTTGCGTGCCTTTCTGATCTTCTCGACATTTCCCACCGGGAGTTGATACATGATACCTCGCAGGCCTGATAAAACAAAGAATTAGTTGGAACAGGAGTGCGCAAATATGAAGTCGGGAGAAATACAGTACAATACAATTCATTATCCATGTGTTAAGAGCACTACAGGTGCAGCTGTTTGGTGAAGGAAGAGAGTAGAAATAAAGAAGAAGAGTTAGAAAATGGCAGTATATCTAACAAACCAACAAATCATCTACTTAAGGTAAACCTTTAGGAGTGTCATGCCATAAAAACATACTGCTAACAAAAGGACTAAATAAATCCTGGAGGGAATTCATCATTAAGCAGTAAACTAATACTACTTCTCCCCTTTAGGGGTCGCCACAATAGACCATCTGCCTCCATCTTGTCCTCTCTATTGTGTCCTCTCCTGTTGCACCAACTGTCATGTCCTCGTTCACAATCACAACACCCACAATCCTTTTCTGCGGTTCTTCCTCTTTTGCTCTTGCCCGGCAACTCCAGCTCCGTCGCCCTTTGTCCAATATAATCTCTCTCCCTCGCCTGCACGAAACTAAACCCTCTCAACCTCGACTCTCTTACTTTATTTCCAACCCACTCGACCCGAGCGGTCCCTCGAATGTGCTCATTTCTAATCCTATCACTGCAGCATAAAGATTAGCCTACCTGGAACAGGGACCGGGCGATATTACATGATGTTATCGTGCATCGTGACAAAAAAGCTCACAGCAAATCGATTGTGGTGAATTAGCTTGTCGAGCTTATTAATAATAATCAGTCCTGAGGACTCATTTTGAAGAGCAACAAAAAGTGGGGCCTCTTCAGTCATTTCCCAGCTGTAGGGGGGGCACAAGAGCAAATCCTACATTGTGTTATTTTAAAACGTTCACTAAATAAATATGCATCCGTAGTAACATGTTTTGGTAACATTGTAATTTGCAAGCAACATTGTAAAACTATGTATACCGTAACGTCTTTGCCGCCACAGTAACTGTTGTTTTTCACATTTTGTGATGTCACATTTTTGTTTATGTTAGTAATGTTTGTAACACTGGTTTCCATCGGCTCATCTGGTTTCTCTGATCAGAAAACTGCAAAAAATAAAATAAATATATATATATAATTAATTATATGTGACATTAGTCACAATGTCTTTGGTTTGATTTGGTGAGGATAACTATGACAAGAAATGGGCATATTGTCCCATGTCTACATTTAAACAAACCATTTATTTATGTAGGGTAACAATTCATTGATACTTATTAATATTATAATGAATATATAAATACATTATTATTATCATTATTTAATCCTTAAATGCCTTAGGTGTGCTATTTCAATCCTGCTGAAACAACAACAACAAAGTAAAATGTATTATTATGAATGGAGTAGATAAATATGCTGCAGGATTCAGATTTGCTTCTCTCTATATTAAACTACACATCCCAATAAAATAATATGTTAATAATGTCGTTTTGACATCAAGGTGATAATAAAACCATAAACAGTTTCTGTGCAGCTGTTGATGTCACACTCTCCTGACTCATGTTACTGTTGGGTAACAACTACATGTTTTTAGAAAGTGATATATACATTAAAAATAAATAAATAAAACCACCTTCGAAGTAACACATGTGTATTGACACAGTTATGATCATGCCAACACTGCTCGGTGTGCGCTGCCCATTAAAACAGCCGCTCCTCCATCACAGTGCAGAGCCGGGTCTCTGCGCCGCCGCCGCCGCCTCCTTCATGAGGATGCACCCCCCCCCCCACACACACACACACACTCACACAAACACACGCACACACTCACTCATACACGCGCGCCCTCACACGCACGCGCTTACCTCGTCTTGTTCTCCGTTGATAATTACGGTGACACCTCCGGCGAAGCTAAGGTTCTTCTCTTCACCAGCCCGCAACTGTGTGTGCGCGCCTGTGTGTGTGTGTGTGTGTGTGTGTGTGCCGACAAGCTGCGTCCGTTGCTAACGCTGCGCTCACGAGCTCATCCACGCAGCATCCTCTGCCCACGTAGACCGCGTGCGCGAGGAACAACACTGAAGGTGATTTTGCGAACCCCCCTGCGAAGATAAGTTAATGTCCGTCCAGCTTTTGTCCCTTTCTTCCTCTATTGAGGAAAAAAAAATATGGCGCTTAAGTTCAGGATCTGACGTATCCGCCCTCATTTGCATACAGCACACACTGACCAATGGGAAGCCTCTCACCCTAAAAAACTCTATAACTTTTTATACTTGGACCACAGCTGTCAGCCGCTGTCCTGCGTGTCCAGGTGATAGAATCCATCACACACTTTCAGTATCACATGTAATAAGACACTTGTTGATTGGATTTTTCTGATTGTTCAACATATAGCTAGGCTAGGGGGCGTGGCCACTGCAACCCCCACTGGAAGTCACGTGATACACACTGGGGCTAGCCAATGAGCTGTCGAGGAAATGAGCTAAATGGGCGGGCCTTCTGCTGTGATGTCATATCATGCCATTTTTCAGCCAATTACATCAAACCACCATTTTGATTAGAGAGGGAGTGACGTTGATAGGTTAGACATAGTTGGCCTAGCATTGCAGAGTACGCTTCTACTTTCTACAAATGTGTTTTCACGATAACAACAAACCAAAATGGCTAACTGCCACTGCGCAGCCATTTATAGTAATGGCCAAACTAAATCGCAGTTGGTCGTACTCGGTTACCATCGGTTTGAGCGGTAAGTCAACTCAAAATTTGTTGTTTTTTAATTAACCCTCCTACCAAACAATTCGCTGCCATCATGTGTCCTGTCAGAAACACAGCCTGCGTTAGTCTTTACTGACCTACGTCAATTTGTTTGGAGATTAGCAATTAAGCATCAAGGTGATGTTAGCCAAATTTAAATCATAGTTGAGAGGGACGAGTTATTAAGAGGCTCTTGCGTAGTAAGTGCACCGTTTTTGATTTTTCTTTGGTCTTAATCAAGAATTCAAATTCAGTTCCAGGTGGCACAGATTGTATCCCGTATCTCCGACTGTTGAGAATGTCTAAATCAAAATTATACGGTATGAGTGAATCTGGTGTTGGGAGCGATGCAACGACATAATTAGAAAGGTCAGATAATTATAACATTGTGCCGTCTGGTGAGGCAATGGAAACCAGGATGAGTCGAGGGAGGAATGGCAGCATTTCCACAACATTTCCGAGGCAGCACAGCTGCATCCTACAGGTAATAATGGTCAAGGACAACAGAGTTAGATTACATCATCTATGAACTTGCCCAGTGGTGACAAAGAGGTTTTTTACAGTGTCACACTAGTATGCAATTAAAGCAACCAGAGAAATCACAATTCACAACACGGCATGTGTCCATGCTCACAGTGACAGTGATGCTGTAAATCAGCAACTCCTCACTCATCTTATTGCAACCCATTCACCTGTTTTGTTTGTGTAAAAGCTGCACTTTGAAGTGTATGCTCTGGTGCTGTACTTCATTGTATTACCACTGCTATCAAATACACCAATGGCTATTTCTTCTGCCAAAGCTAAAGTACACAAATGTGACTGAAATGATCTTGCAGCAGTGATTCACTCACACCCAGGAAATGTTTCCGCAGTAGTAACGACAAATGGCACTGAAAATATATATTAGTCCCAATGCTAAATCATACTTAATGAAGGGTTAGAACACGGCTTTATTGGGAGTGACTCGAAGTGCACAAACAAATGAGAGATGAGTGTCTCATTCAGGGACCTGCTGACTGAACACATTAAGGTAATTTCCTCTTTATGCCATTCTAATCTGAATTCCCACTGCCTGTCTTTATTTGCTGCAGTTAAACATTAGTGTTAGAGGGTTGTTTTTGAATGCTGCAATGCTGAGATGAGCCTGAGCTCATTCATAATATACTATAACTGAAGTGTTTAGACCGTGCCTTGTGCCCTGTGTCATTGGCTCCAACGACCCCTAACGTGGAGGCTAAAGCGGTAGACAAGGAATTAATGAAGTGCATATATTTTATTTGAGGTCGTAGCCAATGAGCATGTCAGCTGACTGATATTAAGGTGATTTGGAATGGAAATAAATAATTTGTATGATGCTTCAGTGTTTCTAAACCACTGATTTTCTAAGATTTGTTGACATTAAAAGCTGAAAAGCTAACATTTTTAGCTAACACTTTTTAATCTCGTTGTGCAATTAATTGAACAATGACAATAAAAAAGATTCTGATTCTGATTCTGATCTAAAATTTACAATTAGAATTGACATTCCAGAAACGCAAGTTGAATAAATAGAATTTTAAAAAAAGTGTATATCAATCAAAACTATAAGAGAACCCCCTGTTGTCAATCCATTAGCATAACATGATTCCCACAGCTTTTTAAAAATCACATTCAAGGTACATTTTCCTTAACATCCCCATGGTATCTTGCCTTCTTCGTCACAGCCAAGCACAACATTTTGTCTGAGTTGTAGAAACCGACTTATTTATGAGGTGTAATAAAGCTGAGAGGGTGAGAAACAAGAAAAGAGCTATTTTTTTAGGCTATACATTGCACATATTAGATCACCTAATTTTAATGACTAGACTAGTCAAAGATTGAGAACGTGCATAAAATAGTAATTTTTGCACATCACAGCAGGAAGGACTTCAGTCCTCACTGCACTTAAACTCAAACCATTGTCAAATGAGTTCTCTGTGTTTCACAGTATATTGGTGTTTTGTTTTCATGCCTGTGGTTACACAGAGTGATGCATCTTACGTCACAACTGATGTAAAGTGAGACACCAGCAAACGAGAGGTTAAGGAATTATCCCCAGGTCTCTGAAACACGAACGAGGTCAAGGAAACGTTGAAAGAATGTAGGTTTAAGCGATACCAAAACAAACATTGAAAGAGAATATGGATGTTGGGTCGTCCTTTTAGAAAGCTCTTCGGGTTCAGGCTTGGTAGAGCTGGTTTTCCATAATGATACGGTTTGGTACGGTATGTTTTGGAACAGTAAAGCCCTTAGTCAGGCTTGTGTTTTGACCAAGAACAGTACCTTTACTTGGTAGGGGGGAGTGAGCGGTGCCCAATGGTCGCATCAGTGAGATACGTAGCGTGACGTTGTACCGGTGCCCCAACAACAATGGAGCACATTCAGCAGCTTGTTTTTTCTGCTCCGTTTGTGGCGATTTGTCTCAACGAGACGTCAAGCTTTGTATAAGAATAGACCACGGGAGTTGAAGAAACAGACACTTTTCTGTCGCCCAATCAGCTGACAGTCATGGGTCTAGCTCCACCCCACCCGTACCATTACTCTGGTAGGGTAACCAAAAACAGAACAGTCGGAGTTGGTTATTTTGGTACAATTCTAGTACTAAAAAAAATACGTACCATACTGAACCTTTCCACTCAGTGGAAACACAACATAGTTGTGACGCACACATTGTTTTCAGAAACCTTACCCACATTTTTCAACTCTATCACCTCCAACACCAAAGATTACACAGACACACTAAATGATTTCAGTCAGAAATGTATTAAATTAATCACTTTCATTACTCAAACAAGCACAATTTACAGTCAAAACAGGCTATGGTCCATTAGTGCCTTAGACGAGCATGTCATTAATACATTAGTCATTTTTAACACAAGGGCAGGATTCTTTAAAAATTGCAGTTACGTCAGGTCACCTTTAATATCATTAGACATGAGATTTAGCTGTACACATGACTGCGATTTATGTCCCTCATAAAATTGGGAAAAGTCTAACATCATTTGTACAACTATTGTCTTTCATGTTGCACATATAGACTTTAAAGTCTATACCTGTAACATGCAGGTCATAATATGTTCAAGCACACATAAGAAAAAAAAAACCTTTGCTGGTTTTTCAGATCCTGGGAGAAGAAGGACCAATCCCTTGGCAAGAGACACTGATATGAAGAGCTAAAAAGGGCTGCACTGGTAAATGTCACAGTATTTCTTTAACCTACAAAAGATTTTGTGCATGAAAAACCAGATTAACCTCTGTTTCAATTAGAGGCAAGGAGTGCATTTGGGTGTATGCAGCTTCTCTGTCTAACTCAGTGTTAAGAGAATCTCCCACTGCAATCCTTCAAACCTTTAGAGTAAAGGGAAACCACTGAGGTCACAAATGGCAATCACAGCACACTTATATCCATGTAGCTTTAAAAAAAAAACAAAAAACAAACAAACAAAAAACATTGATATTTTATCAGGAGAACACTGTTAGATGGGCCACAGCATAATACCTGGGCCAAACACACAAAGATGGGGCTTTAAATATCCCCAGTAATATCTGAATCCAATAAATAAAAATGCATTGAGGTGAACTGCAATAAAGAAAAAAAAAAAGGTTACATAATTGTCATAATTTAATTTAAACTCTGCAAAGTGAGGGGTCTGAAACACAGAATCCACACAAGGCATTGATTCTCTCTTCAAAAATCATCTACAGACAAAAAAAAAGTATGTGTTGAACAGATACAGGATTTACACGACTGTCAAAAGGTACTTAAAGAACAGGATTTAAATCAATTGTACAATTTGTAAACGGGATTATTTAATGTAGGAAACAAAACCACCCCAAACATGTTGGGGCAGGGTCCCATCTCCATCGAGTCGTCCATTTTGTTGCATAATGTCATTTGGGCTTGGGCTAGAGTTCTTCGAGCTGACGGATTTTGAAACCAGAGGGAGGAGTGAAAAAGATTTTCTTCCAGATAACATTTTTCATAATGGAGTTACTGAACAACCATTTGTAGAAGTAAAAAATCTAATTCCTTGAAGAAATAATGGGACACATCATTTTCCATGGTGGCTGGAATGTTGACCACATTTAGCCCCTGGTCCTAAATACCACACTGACCCTTCTGCTTGCATGGTGGAAAGACAGGCTAAGAAGGATCTGTGCAATATCTTATGGAACAGGAGAAGAGGGCAGTTTACGCACTGTACTGGACCATGGAGAAATTTTTCATGGCACTGTCCAGTGCCACACCGGCCTCCTGCATTTCGTACCTGTGAACAACACCAAACATCAGAATCAGTTCTCTGCAAAAGACACAGAAAGTGATGGACCTTCGCAGGCTAACTTGCTCTGTACTCACCAGTCAGAGGTGGACACAGTGTAGTAGACGGGCAACTGTGGAGAGCCAGAGAGGAAGGTGGACTCCTCCAGGTTACATGCTCCCATATTAGAGAAGAGAAGCCAGTCTCCCACATTGAGTTCAGGCAACAGGCAGCGCTCCACCACCTGGTCCAGGTCGTCCAGTGACGGGCCCCAAAGGCTGCTGGGATACACCGTCTCTTCAGAACACAGCACATGCTGAAAAGAGAAGATGGTGCCATCAAAGTATGCAACAGTAAGATAAAAAAGTAATTGAAAATTCCCATGTCTCACGCACGGCTCGACTCAGGATAGTACTCGATATTTAACAGAGGAGTGTGGTGAATTTAACGGTCGCACTGGTGAGCCCCATCACAACCCTCTTCTGTCATGGCAGTTTCATGTAGCCGACGAGTTTAGTTGAGCCATGTCGTAATTGTATAGTGGAAAGCGATATGTCAACATTACTTTTGGTTAATTGTAGGCTCTGTGTGTATCAGCACAGTTGATTTGCAAACATTTCTGATCCTGCTTCTATAAATGCTCACAGAACATTTCAGCTGCTATCAGATGTCTCATTTACACTGACTGGGGCCTATTGCTTACTAACCTTGTGCAGTGATGGAGCAGCGATGGAGTTTCCCAGGAGCTTGCGGCTGAATGGACCATAAACACCCTCATTCATGTAGTACAGGAACTCTGTATCCTCATTGTTCTCACCTGTAAACATATACAAAGTGGGTAACCAGGTCACAAATGAAGATTATATCTATGAACTGAGGCCTCAAGGGTGAGACTTGACCTAAATTGGATGAGTTGTGATTTTATGCAACAGCAATCTGTAACAAATACGATAACACAAATTATTCTGTCCTTCCCACATCATAAAAATTCACATATTTACAGCCAGGGTTGAGACACAAAAAGGTATTACAGTCTAGTCTGTATAGTCTGTTTTAACTAAAAATGTCAACTCACCTTGAGCTAGACTGTTCCAGTGATGCGTCACCACCTTTTTGCCAATCACGCTGACAGCCAGGCTGAATGCTGAAGCCACATAGAAGCTGCCAGGCTGAGCCAACACTTGCACACCCGACAGTGGAGGAAAGTACGCATCCAGCAGTGGCCTGATTGCAGACTCCACCTATACAAACAACATGGAGGCAAACATACCCATATAAGCAAATACGCTAAAATAACTATAGTTTTAGCCATAACACTCCTAAGATACTTTCATTTTGATAACAGGCTATAGGAATAATCAATTTTTGAATGCCACAGCTGTTTAAAACATACCTGTTTGAGCTGAAACTCTGAGCCAGTAAATCCACCACCGATGTCCAAGATGTTAAAGTTAAAGCCAAGGTCCAGCTGATCAAAAAAAATATAAATTACTTATAATCCTTGATTTAAAAAAAAGAAAAAGAAAGTCCTAAAGATTCTAAGACATTGAGGTTGCAGAAAATAAAAAATATATTTTAACAGAAAGTACTCACCCCCATGTCGAACACACAGCGAGCATTTGACAGCGCATGGGTGTAAGCCTGTTGTAAGTCCTGACAGGAGCTGGGGATGTGGAAGGTCACCCCCACCACCTGGACTCCCTGCTCCTTGGCTGCCTCCAGCAGATGGCGACAGCTCTTCAGAGAGGAGCCGAAGGCCATGCTGGTCTCAGCCGCATGGGCCTCAGTGGTCAACTGCAGCAGCAACCTGAAGATCAAAACATGAACAAATCCGTTTATTTTCAGTCCAAGGAAAGAAATTATGCAATAAAACCATGTTGCAGAAATGCATGACAGTGAAAAGCCATGACCATGGACAAAAGTTTGCAGTCTAATTTTAATCACTTACTTTGCACGAGGGTGCAGACGGGAAATCTTGGACAGCTCTGCCTCGTTTTCACACACAAGATACAGGATGTTGTTCTTGGCAGCATGTTTGATGTGGGCCACCTGCTTGCAGACTCCTGACAGAATGATGTTTTCTGGTATTACTCCATGCTCCAGAGCTAGGGTTATTTCAGCCTGGGAAACAGAGAGCAGATTTGGAAGATAAATGGATGCAACAAATTCTGAATGCCCCATCAACACAGTCACACAGGTACTGTCACCAGCTGACCAGTAATCAAGTGAGTGCTCGTGATGTGATTGTCTCGAAATGTCAGGAGCTGCCGAGAGAGGATGAAGCACCAAGCATTAAAATTAATCAGAACTGTCTGAAACAGTTTCGATTAAAATTTACCTTGTTGGTGCAAACGAAGCCCAAGCCCAAGGACGCCAGCACCTGGAGGACAGCAGGGCTGCTGTTGGACTTGACTGGGTAGTAGGGCTGCAGCTGTGGCACAACGCTCTGCCAGCAGGCATGCTGTCGCATCAGTGCACCGAGGTCGCCCACTACAAATGCACTTTTCTCCACCTGTTAGCACAAGATTAAACAAAACAGCAGGTCAAACTAATGCAGGAACATAAATAAGCCAAACTGCATCTTAAATATAAGGAAATATAACGGGAAGTGTGTTCAATGTAAGCCATGAAAACGCCTTCAAGCTGAACTGACCAGAGCCTGCTCCCAGATGTGTCCGTCAATAACATCTTCAAGGGTCTCTCCTCCCTCCAGAAGTTCAATGATGTAGTTGGGTTTGTCAGCAAATCCTTTCATCTCAACCGTATTCCGCTAATCCGACAATCATAAAGAACTGATAAACAAGTCAAGGGGTCACGACTGAGCCAATGGGGTCCTGCTGGTATGCAACAAACTGGAAGATAGAAAGGGGGAGGAAATATACGACTTAATATCGTCACAATAAAAATGATTTGCCGTTTAGTTCAACTAAAATGAAACCACAGACATTGCACCTTTTAAAAACAGCCATGTGTAAAAACTAAACGAAAAAACAAGCAACAGTTACAAAGACCAGCCACCTCATGGTGCCTTTATACAAATGTCTATTGATTTCTAAACTCAGTACAAAGTTGTTTTTCTCATAATGGTTTACCAAAATCCAACGAGAGCACAATGATCGTGGACTTTGTTACGTATGAGTCAGTTTGTGTGTGTGTGTACAGCAGACACTGAGTCACTCACATGGACAAGTCAGGAGATGGACCTGTCCCGCTATCAGCTAGGATCCCAAGGTGGCTCAGCGTTGAAGTCAAACTGCTCCCGGTAAAGAGCGGCCCCTAGGCCTTCTGGGTAGCGCTCATACACCTGTGCAGAGACAGGGGAGCCCTGTGGGGAAAACACACAAATATTAGCCCTCAACACGGGTATCAATAAAAAAGGAAAACATGCACTGAGCTATTTGGTTTTCAGAGGAGTGGACCATATGGCCACAGTAAAAACCAGTTTACTAGTAAGTGAAAGTTTAATAAATCAACCGACTGTGGTTATGAACACCGTCATGAGAACAAAATAACAAACAGCGTTGTTAAACAGTGACCCGTGTCAAACTGTGTCTGTGCAGTAGTTTTTATACAAAAAAGAACATGAGAACAATATCTAAATATAAATGAGACAATTTTACAATAGTCGCCATGTTTCTTATTTAAAAATACACCTTTACATTATTTTCATGATCAATTACTTTCTCGATTAATTAAGTACGTGTTTAGTACACAACATATTGATCAGTTAACCAGACCTGGAAATGGTGAATGTTTTGTTTTGTCCACAAACCAAAATGATTCCATTATAACAGTGTATTTGTTATATGGAGCAAATAACATATTCACATTGAGGAAGCTGAACAATCTGAAAGCTTGTTTTAAGCATTTAAACACAACAACACTCAAACCGATTAATCGATTATAAAAAAACAACAACATTGCTGTTGAATTCCTCGCCCAGGAAACATCCAGCAACATTAGTTGTGACTTATCATTATTTTTTCAGCTGTGCGCTTCTAATCACCACTGCTTCACAGTACTATGCGGTAACAGTCTAAATACAGCATGCGCATGCGCGGTAATGGTGCCAATAGAATCAACTATACGCGAGACACGTTATAATCCCAAATGTGTCAACATCAACTTTAACAAATGAATAATAACATGTGTAATAACAAGACAAAGTGGCGATGTTCTGAAAACAACAAACGCCACAGCGAGTAAACGCTGCTGCTGCTGCTAACGCTGAGCTGTGGCTACATTCACACAGCACGTCGACACAAGAAGCTCATGTCAGCGCTGTATTTTTAAAATAACACCCAAACAAACCTCGACACTGACACAACACACGATTATAAACCAAACCAGGCCAACGACAACGCGACACAATCTCACTACAGGTTGAATTCTAGCAGAGAGACGAGTGAAATAACATCACAATGAATCGGTCTGTCATGTGTGGCAAGAAGGCAGAAAGAGCAGCCCGCCATGTTACGTCCGCCTGCTCACATCCACACAAGTCAAGTGGAGTGTTTCGCTGTTACTTACGTGAGATAACGGCCAGAATGTTTTGGAAAATCGTCTTCTCTTTTTCGGCGGAATTTTTAAAGAGTAGTGGGCACACCGATAAAAGAAAGAAAGAGGGCTGTTGCGGCCATATGTCGACGATAGGGGACGAGCGTCGGCGGGCTAACGTCTCTCTCTCGCAGTCGCAGGGTCGGAGAGCTACTGGAAGACAGAGCACGGGAAGTGGAGAGGTAGTCAACGGCCCCTAAGGGGGCGGGGCTCAATGTTCAGTTCCACCAATCGCCTCCGTTCATTTCTGAGCACATTACCATATATGTATTTCCGAACACCACCACTCGCGCCGCAAAAGATCACTGATGTTTATTCACGTTACGTAACCATGAATTTTCCGTAGATGGTCTCGCCTTTCAGTCAATCGGTCCCTCATGACCTCTCCAGCGCTTGTTTTTGTGTCACATAAACTTTCGCAATTTCACGCACTATTTATACAAATCACTGATTTGATTTTTGATCCATAAAATTTAAGTCTTGGCATTTAGTGACTTTTAAAAACTTAAATTAAAGAAATAAAGTTGATTGATTTAACTATAAAAGCTTCAGGAAGTCTGTTTAATATGCATTAATTGGCTTCCCACAAAAGGACATACATATATATATATATATATATCAGTATATCAGTATATCTAATATCAGTATATTAGAGCTGAAATGATTAATCGATTAATCAATTATTAATCGATTACTAAATTAATCGCCAACAAATTTGATAATCGATAATCGATTTGAAGTTTTTTTCATTATTAAAACAAGATTTTTGATTGTTTTAGCTTCTTAAGTGTGAATATTGTCTTGGTTTCTTTGCTCCACATGACAAAGAAACCATTACAACTGAATCATTTTGGTTTGTAAACAAACAAGACATTCGAGAACATCTTTATTTAAACACTGATCAACGTTTTTTTTTTTTACATTTTATGGACCAAACGATTCATCGATGAAACGAGAAAATAATCAACAGATTAATCGATTACGAAAAAATTATCGTTAGTTGCAGCTCTAATATATATATATATATATATATGTGTATATGTATATACTATATTTGCATTTATCACTTACTTTGATAAATGCAAAACGGCATGTAGGAAGGGCCTCTCGATGACATTGATCCCCTAAAATGGTGGGAAATCATAATTATGACACCCTGTATTTAATTATTGTGTATTCACAAAAAAATAAGTCAGTAGATTTTTTAAAATAATAGATATTGATAAAATAAGCAATAAGTTGTTGCAGCCCCGATCATAGAATTGCTCAAATATTATTTCACACAACCAACTTACATATAATCCTTGAACAAGGTCTCAAAACAAATCTAATGTTTGCTCTTCCCTGCGGTGTATAGTCCACGACTGCACATGGAAATCATTAAACATAACACTTTATACACGAAGGTGTGGCTGAAACTTTGTTCCCCTGTCTGAAAGCCTCAGGTAACCTTTTGCATTGTTTGTTTAGCTGTTGATGCTCTTTCTTTGTATTCATTTACCAATGTGTTACAGAAACAAGGCATAAATCATGACTGATTGGTAGCTTTGTGCGTTTGAAATTGAAATTTCATTAACATTTATCATTAGTTCAATAATGAATTATTTAAACAGTATAAAAAGTACATTTCTACATACAACCACATGGTGGTAAGTTGTAAATACAATATGCTGCTTGTTGTTTTTTTTTGCTGCAAAATGTCTTGTAGTCTTGCAATACATATAAAAAAACAGCTGATATTGTGCCTTTCAATGAGCGTTACTATACTTTTTTAAATTATTAATTTGTGTTCACAATGTACCCCCCCTGTTTCAACCAAGACTTTCACTCTTGGAGGGACAACTTTATTGCTCATATGGAGGATAAAGCTGAAGAAAATTTATGAATTACCACATATAATTTAAATAAATATGATATAACACAATACATATTATATTTTCTGGGTTCTTTTGTTGTTGAATGCAGAATGGTTAGTTAAAGTAAATTAGAGGACAAAGTGTACATGACTCATGATTTCTGGCTCCACCAGTCTCTGATACCTTTGGGAACATTCGTAGAATTCTTGCTGCAAAATGCAACACAAAATGCAAATTACATTCTGGCAATGATGTTTTTTCCCCACGTTCATGTGCCTCAAAGACATTCATGTGCTCATCTGTATGCCATAAGTGCAACCGGCCGACAAACAAGGACACACTAAAAAACACAAACTGTTTCACTTTCACTATGTTTGTGTCTGATGGAATGTCGAGATTAAAGAGTCCACATTTGGATGTTTTTATGCAATCAAGTTCAATTGGGAGGAATTAATTTTAGCAAAATCTCCTCCATTAGACATGGTAGTCAGGAGTTTGGCACAGAGTTGGAAAAAGCTCCGCCTGCAGCCACCTTAGTCGTATGACTTGTGTTGTTGGTGCTGGTGCATTTCATCTGTCTGTCTGTCTGTCTTATAGCTCTTATCTTTGTTTTATCACTGTCGCTCTTAAGGACGCTATGTTCACTAAACTACATGGTCTTGAAAACACCCGCAGCAATCTGATACTAATATTTTTCGATTATCTGTGCTAAGTATTCAATCTGTACCTTATTCAAACCCTTAAAGTACTGTACATACCACAGAGAATCAAATTGGGCCAGAAGCTAAACTAGGGCCATAAATATCTCTACATCTGTTTGAGACAAGTGGGTCAGTCAAGTTATTAAAGTAATGTTGTTCTGTGTAACAACATCAGTGTGAGATACAAGATAAAACCAAAGCCATAAATCGTAGAAACATGACAATAAAAACAAGGTGTGCAAAAAAGTAGAATCGAGTTTGTTATCTCTATGTGTGAGTTCTGTTTAATTGGACTGTGACAGCAAATGGGTATAATGCTGCGTTGTAAAAGTATATTGTGCTTGAACGTTCACATCATTGTCCATGACTAAAAGAGATTTAGTTTGTGCTTCAGTTCCACTGAGTTTGGTTAAAACTCTTCACTGTCTTCAGAGAAGGAAATTAAATAAGCATGCATAGATAAACAATCATCAGCATAAATAATCAATTCTCTGTGGCCCAAGCACAGAACCCTAGAGTGGCTTAATTGTTTGATATCGATATTAGAATGCCAGAGGATTCGCTGAGAGGGAAATGTGAGGAATGTTCTCAGATATTTACAAGGTAATTAAGAAGCAGTGTGTGAAATAACTTTTCCGCGATAAAAAAAACCAACAACTATTAAATGTCTGATATGTACAATATATCTCTTTATCATATGTCAATGCATGTGTTTACATGAGAAATAAACTCATGATTTATATGGTGATTATATTTCAAGATTCAAGATTCAAAGTGTTTATTGTCATATGCACAGTAAAGAAACACGTTTCCCTGTACAATGAAATTCTTACTTTGCTGTCCACTCAAAAATACCAGCATAAAGTAGAAAGAAATGTTTTAAAAAGTATAATATACATAAGAAAAAATTGTAAATAAATATTACCAAAAAACTAAAATAATATATATGCATGAAATAAGTATAAACATGTGCATGAGTAAGAAGAACTGTACATAAAGTGCACACTGGTTGTGCAAGATGTTGTGCAACAGATTTAAAGTGACATGTGTCAGGTTTAAAGTGACAATTGTAGTCCTGCTCAGCTGTTCAGGATTCTGATGGCAGTGGGGTAGAACGAGTTCTTTAGACGGGTTGTCCTGCATTTGGCACTCCTGTACCTCCTGTACCTCTGTCCTGAGGGCAGGTATCATATTTGATACCTGTTGAACAATTTAGTGTTCTAAAAAAAATTCCAATCTAAACTGAACATGAAGGCATGAACATGTGGAAAAACCTCGAATAGTAGCGTGGAGAGGAATTGTTTAAAGTGTTAAATAACAATGTAGTAGTTACATCTTACCACGAGAGGGCGATGTTGCCAGAGACTGACTGTCTAATAAACGCTCATGCGACCTTTAAATACAGTTGGGAAACGTAATCAAATGTAATAAAACTAAGAAAAAGTGGATTATTTGAAGTTAAATAAATTCAGTATGCACATTATTCTGAAATTAACTGTGGTAAGGGTTACGGTTAACTAACGTTGTGGTTTTGTTACTTTTTTTACATTTACTTTAAGATTAAATGGCTCCTACCACTGACTACTACAGCTTCATATCATGATGGTTTACTATTTTAGTTCACTTAATTCAGCTAAGATACTTTTATCTCAGCCATTTTGCTAAACATTTAGCCATAAGAACAAAAATAACCCATGGTACAAGAGTCTGTCCATTGCTGTGAAATCAAAAGCACCTCATCAAATGAAAATCTGCTCATAGATTGTAGGTCATCCAGATGAAAACGCTATGAATCATCCTACCACAATAACATGTTTATACTGGCTTTCATAGTTTAATAAGGTTAGACTGAGGTTAGACCAGTTAATCTGGAAACTAAATATGGAACTTAAAGGAGAATTAAACACCATATTCTAGTCCATGGTGAATGAATGACGAGGACAGGTAGATGAATAATGAGGACAGGTGAATAATGAGGACAGGTAAATTAATCATGAGGACAGGTGAATTGGTGCTAATTAAGGTGCCTGAGTGAGTGAGAAAGTATTTGTGTTAACATATTTTATTTAGTCAACTCTTTAATTTGTAAAGGTTTGCCACAATTCATGTGAGATATCTGTCCCCTTGTCCTTTTTGGACTACACAAGAAAGAACCCCAACCTTGTTAAAAAAAAAGAAGTAACTTTTACTCCGAGTACATTTTAAACAAAGGTACTTTTTAACTTTTTGCAACTTGTGTACAAACTGTATGTCAGCTGTAACTTATATTTAAACAGCTATATCATTTATGGATTCATATGTTAAGTACAGTGTATGATGGGATGTGGCAGTTGGCAAAATGTATGTATGGACTTTTTCATTAAACCGGTTTTCACTCGTTTAGACAGTATGAAAATACAGCAATATACTTTATAAACATTTTTTATATACCGTGAATGACTGTTAAACACATTTGCTGTCCAGGTGTGGCAGCTGTTTTAATAATCTACCGCTGAACACAACTATATTTGAGTTTTTGTTTGTTGTTTTTAGTTTAATACTGAGACACGGAAAGTACCGACACGTTTTCCAGACACATGAATGCAGCATCGTTCTCAGCAGCGTGAGCGCATGCGCAGTACATCTCCTCTGATCAGCTGACTGAGTGAGAGAAGCTGTGTCGAAGGAGCTCCGGGCGACAACCTGCCGTTATCCGCGCTATGTAAGCGAAGCTGCGAACACTTCGCTGAATAAAAACCGTGTGGACCAAACACCGAAGCCGCTAAATCTATCGGTGAGTGTGAAAAACAGTCCGAGTAATGACGTCGTGACGGCGCGAGACTGCGATGATAACAAGCTCGTGTCACAGCTGCAAGCTAACGCTGAATTTAACCATGTATTAGCCGTGTTTATGCTGTTGTCTTTGGCTGCTTTTGATTGGAGCAGGCGCCACACGTGTCACCTGAGCAGCAGCAGTTCATGTGATGTCTTCTCCAACGCTGACACTGATCATATGACACACAATCAGCAGACATGTTTGTCCTTTTCCTGATGCAATCAGCTTTGTTCTGCTCAGCTCTGTAGCCACACTGTGGGAAATGTGAGGAAGTCCTCAAATCTGAGGCAAAATGGAAGTCAAAAGAGGAAGATTATTAGTGTGACTCTGATTCACACAGGGATACATGCATATGTGTAATGGTGGTAAGAAGGTAAAAGTGCTACTTATTTTAATTAATCAAATTAATTAATGGTGAAATATAACAACACTCACAAGTTATTAGCATGCAGATAAATATTTTCATTGCAGCGTACTTATCTGAGGTGAAGGTCAACCCTTACACCAGGGGTCACCAACCTTTTTGAGACAGAGAGCTACCTTAAGGGTAAAAAATAATGTGGAGGGCTACCATATAATATTTTTTTGTTTGTTTACCATTTAAATTAATAATATTATGCATTCAACTGCATACACATTAATTCCAGTGCTTACTCCTAATGATTACCAAGTTTTATAAACAATATCAAAGATATTTTACTGAGCGATCATACGGATACATGCAAGTGAGGTGAAGTGAAGTGAGCCCGCGGGCACCGTATTGGCTGCCTGCGGGCTACCAGGTGCCCGCGGGCACCACGTTGGTGACCCCTGCCTTACACTTTATCTATCTTCCAAAAGTTAATTGGTCAACGTTCCATTCTTTTTCCTTTATTTAAATGTCTGTTATGTAAGAATTTGTGACATCTAAAGGTAAGATAGCAGATTATAACAAACAGAGGACTGCTGTCAGTTTTAATCTTGTATTTTATAGAAACACAAGAATGTCTGAAAATGATATGTTGGTCCTTGTTAAATTTGTACACCTCTCCATTGTCTGATATATTGTTTGTTTTGGTAATAAATTTAACATCGGTGTTATCACTTGTGTCAGAATAATCGGTGGCTAACCTGGTTAGCTGACAAGAATCCCTATTGTTCCAACTTAAATGGCTGACTAATCATGTACAAACATAGAGTAAGGAATACATGATCATGCACTTTAACTCTTTGTCATAATGGCTAAATACTCCCAGAATTATGAGGTCAGAGTCAGTGGAAGGGCACACATCACAACAGAGATTTAAAAGTTATTTCACTCTGTCCTCTTATTCGCAGCAGAGTCCCTGTGGACAGACCTCCTGCCAGCAGCCATGACAGAATTCTGGTTGATCTCTGCTCCGGGGGAGAAGACGTGTCAGCAGACCTGGGACAAACTGATGGTCGCAACGTCGCGCACCAACAACCTCTCCACCAACAACAAGTTCAACATCCCCGACCTCAAGGTGACACACAGCAGTCATGCGTAGCAGCGTCAGTAACGTCAGTACGTTAACATGCACACTTTAATTGAGCTAAGGCTGTAGTCCTCCAGTCCGACTAAGTGTATACATACAGGAGTAATCAGACTATGAGTCGCATTATCCAGGCATGTAAGTCAGACTAAGACTAGCTCGATTTTAGTCAGACTAACTTTTGTGACATTAATAAAACTGAATTATTGTCTTTGTCCGACTAAAATCCAACTTTTAACACGCATGTAAAAGCATTGAGTGAAGCACCGTGATGGAGCTCTTTGTATTATTTATTAGCTCTGTGTCTTATCAGGTTGGAACGCTTGACGTCTTAGTGGGTCTGTCAGATGAGTTGGCGAAGCTGGACACTTTTGTGGAAAGGTAAACTTTGCATTTACTAAGGTTGATTTGTACAGGTTTGTTTCATAGATAATTTATTTTATTTTATATTATGTATTTATTTCACACACAAATAGAAGAAAACTTCAAAACGTGGTAGAAACCTGGATTGAAAAATTAGTTGTCATTTCCTGAGGTGGTGACCAATATTGTACATAAACAATAGTTTTATTTACTAGTGCATCGTTCCTTATGCACGACAATGACACAAAATAATCTATTAAATATAGATTTTGATCTCACCAGGATATAAATGTTTTTGACAACTTAAGCACACTGCTGATCCCTCATTTTAGTCTCTAAACTTTTTTCCTCATCATCATGTTTTTTCATCGTCAGTGTGGTGAAGAAGGTTGCTCAGTACATGGCTGATGTTCTGGAGGACAGCAGAGATAAAGTCCAGGAGAACCTGCTGGCTAATGGAGGTAAATACATTCATATTCTCACGACACGGCACCCTAAAATTATTGATTATGTGATGTGATGAGTAATGCAGGCGGCTTTAATCTTTGTGTTTTTATTCTTTCACAGTTGACCTGGTCACCTATATCACCAGATTTCAGTGGGACATGGCTAAGTACCCAATCAAACAGTCTCTGAAAAACATCTCTGAGATCATCTCCAAGGTAAATCAACATTAAACGTACGTTTTCTGGTTGGAACAAACAAACAAATCGAGCTTATGTCAAACCGCAAACATCTTCTCCTACTTGTTTTCTAGCAAGTAAGTCAGATAGACAATGACCTGAAGGCTCGAGCTTCAGCCTATAACAACCTGAAGGGAAATCTGCAGAATCTGGAGAGAAAGAATGCGTGAGTAAAAAACACAGATGTCCTTTTTTTAAATTTTTTTTTTTTTACTTCAGTCACCAAATCACAAAAAATGGGATATTATTCCAATTAGTGTTAATCTAAAGACAAACACTGTAGTGCTTTCTACTTGAATAACACTCAACAATCACAATTACAGTATATATATTTTCTTTAAACTACATTGTTGCCTCACTAATGGTACTGTCTGTCCCAGTTTTCAAGACTTTGGACACTAGTTCTAATATCAAAATGTAGATATTTTGCAACATTGTTTGGATACGGGCAGATATTTTTGTTTCACTGAGGAAAATTGTATTGAAGTTGTGGTTGGTTTTCTTGCACATTTGTGGCTGCACGGTGGTGCAGTTTTTTTTTCCAAATTAATGATTTTTTCTTCATGATTGTGCTGATTAATCTGGAATATTTTGTCTTTATTAAATAAATGTTATTGCACTATAGTTTATAGGTTTATTTTTTATTTTCAACCTTTGACTTTGAACCATACAACCACCCAAAGTGGCAGGTGACGACAGTGAAGGTGGTGGATGTACTCTATATAAAGGTGTGCACTGTAACTCCGTTTACATATAATATGCGTCTCCTTCTTTTACACACCTTTATTTATATATATATATATATATATATATATTTATGTGTGTGTGTGTGTCTGTATGTACTGTTCTAAACAAAACAAAAGAGGATCTGCATCCAGACAAGAGTTTCAGAAGCAATCAAAAACACACAACCACTAAGGTACAATTGGGCATGTGTATGCAAGCATAAACAGGAAGTTGATTATGTCCTCTGCAGTTGTTTACTTAGTTTCAGAGAGTATTTACTAGGAGGAGAAACAACATTGTAAGGATGGAACTGACTCTCAGATGATAAATGGCACATAAATTAGATGGGTTATAGATGGCCTTCTGTGTATTTGGAGCATCTGTAGCTTTGGTGAGAAGCTTCTGAATTTTGAGTTGTCTGTGTGTTTACATGTGTTGTCCTTTAGGGGGAGCTTGTTGACCAGGAGTCTGGCCGACATAGTGAAGAAAGAGGACTTTGTGCTGGACTCAGAGTATTTGATTACCATGCTGGTAGTCGTCTCAAAGTGAGTACGCCTGTATACTGACCAGTTTATTTGGTTAAATTCATTTTTATTAACTTATTCATTCAAATGTACACTTTTAATAATGTGCTTTATAGGGACTCATGGTCCAATTGCATGCATGCAACATAAGGTGTTTGCTTTTTGTTTTTTTGTGGTCCTGATCAGTCTTTTTTAATGTTTTTTTTCCTCTGCACCTGCACCAGGACAAACTATCCTGACTGGCAGAAGACGTATGAAACACTGGCTGAAATGGTCGTACCACGCTCCACTAAGTAAGAATATTTAGTCATCTCATTTCTTCTTTTGCCAAATGTATGGATGATAAATTAATTAATTTACATTCAATGTCCCAGAGGAAGCCACATTCCCACCATCTCTCAATATTTTGTCTCTAATTTCTTTTTCTTTTTTTCCTCATTATTCTTATTCATTATTTTTCCACACTCAGTTTCCATGATGTATGCAGAGGTTTGCGTGTATTTTTTTCTTCATGTGAGTAGAAAAACAGAGGAGAAATACAAACTGTGTGACTTTTTAAGACAGGAAACAATTCACGGTTGATCTGCGAGATGCAATTGACTCGCATTAGAATAGAAAACCTTATGTGGTTGACCTGTAGAAAGGGATTGACCTTTTGCTAAGACGACCTGGACGATTTGCGACGTTGGTCACAAGCTTTTGGATTGACATTTCTCAGTATGACCTAGCAACCTGTATTTCCACAACAGACATGGAATCAGGGATCTTCTAATGATCCACCCAGAAAATTGGACTGTGACAGTATTTTTTTTCACCACACCTATTCAGTTAACTGCAAGTAACAATAGAATGGTACAGATTCTTTTTTGCTTTTAAAAGCCCCCTCCCCATCATAATGACAGAGTATAATTAACATGGAGTTAAATGGATATATATCTGTTGAAATTGCTAAGGGTGCACAGAATTAGAAATGAGCACATGATACGAGGGACAGCTCATGTTGAGAGGTTTGGAGATAAAGTTAGAGAGGTTTGGTCGCGTGCAGAGGAGGGATAGTGATGATATTGGACAAAGGATGTTGAAGATGGAAAGAGGAAGGTTCATGGATGTTGTGAAGAAGGACATGAGGACAGTTGGTTTAACAGAAAAAGCAGAACATAAGATGTTGCCGTACACACTGGTCAAAGACAGAATGACGATTAAAATGATCTGTCTAATGACCAACCGTCTCGCTGCTCTCTTGTCTTGTGTCCTCTCCTCCAGGCTGCTGTTTGAAGACAACGAGAGTGGTCTGTTCAGCGTCACCCTCTTCAGGAAGGCTGTAGATGACTTCAAACACAAGGCCAGGGAATGCAAGTGAGTTGTTCAATTTCACCTTTATCATAAGAGTTATGGGCTGCTAAAGATATTTCAATTAAAACGTTGTTTTCTATGATTCATTTGTTATTATCCTTTGTTAAATCACCCACAGATTAACAGAAGCGATGATAGGCTCGTTTGAAGTGTGCTACCTATTTGGAAACACTTTATGTGCTAAAAAAAGACATTGATTCTATAATAAACACAGTTTGGTCAGCACTCAACAGTCTCTCCAATTAGCACAGATGGATCTCACTGATGTTTTTATGTAGGCTATTTTCAGGAGTGCACTCGAGTCTTTGTCTCTCTGTGTGTGTGTGTTTGCACTTGTATTTACGTCTTTGTGACGTCTAAAAATATTGCTTCATGACACAGTGGCTACACCCCCACAGTATCAGAGCAGAGAATGAAGCTGAATTTGAAACCTCATTTTGAAACGCTTTGCAACTTTTTTTTAATCACTCAAATTTGCTAAGGTGATTACTAACACACTCCAAGTAATGCTTGTATCACTTTTCAGGGACTTTAAGGTTAGAGAAAGAGGCTAGAAAATGCTTTAGGCCAATGATGTTTCCTCACTAAGATATAAAAACGAGTCTGTGTGCGTGTGTTAGCCGACACCTGACTGCCACCTCTCTGCTGTGTGTCCTGACCCAGGTTTACAGTGCGTGACTTCCAGTACAATGAGGAGGAGATGAAGGCAGACAAAGAAGAGATGACACGTTTGTCCACTGACAAGAAGAAGCAGTTTGTATGTCTCCTCTTCTTTTCTTTACAAACCTTTAACAGCTCTATTGGATATATATAGATATATATATCTATATATCTATATATACACACACACGTGTGTATATATATGTATATACACACATAGATTTTATTTAAGGAAAACAAAAAAATAAAATCTAAACTGTTGGTATATGAGAGGGCACTGAAATCTGTGATTTAGTAGTGCATATTCAAGAAGACTCTACAGGACAATCTTATATAAAGGCAACATTTTGTTCTCTATCTGTGTGTAGTCAACACCAGAAAAGACAGCCGTCCAGTGGGTCAACTGCCATAAATATAAGAAGTCCATAATTCTTTTATATTTATTTGTTTAATCTTTATTTAACCAGATAAATTCCCATTGAGATCGAGATCTGTTTTACAAGGGCGACCTCACCATAGATCAGCAACTCACGCCATAGTAAATACAATATGAATACACATAGGGATGCTGCTGCTTATTGAAGAGTGCAAACCTGGGCTAAGGCCGTTTAGTTTCTGTATCTGCATCATTACCAAAAATCTATGAATTCACTTCTGGCTCCATAATCAACATTTCCAGAAAATGTTAATCAAAATCTGTTTACTTTTTGAGTTATGCTGCTCACAGACAGTCACGCAAAGATTGGTAAAAAGAGCAATACCTCTGTGGTGGACGTAATGATGTCTAAAACAGCAATAATTTCAGCTAATCATTACTAGTAAATGATGTGTTTTCGTTCAGTTTCAGCTTATTAAGAGCCATATTGAAATGTTGCTGTGCTTGCAGGGGCCCTTGGTGAGATGGCTGAAAGTGAATTTCAGTGAAGCCTTCATTGCGTGGATTCACATAAAAGCTCTGCGTGTGTTTGTGGAGTCGGTGTTGAGGTGAGAAAGATTTCCTTCCATACTCTGGTCACAGCAAGTTGACGGCTGCATTCATTTGGGCGTCCACGGATGTAAGATTTGCGTCATGTCCTTCATGTGGAAAACTGAAGAGAGGCAGCACTGACGGACTGCATTCGTGTTTCACAGATATGGGCTGCCGGTCAACTTCCAGGCCATGCTGCTTCAGCCCAACAAGAAGAACATGAAGAAGTTGAGGGAGGTGCTGTATGACCTCTACAAACATCTGGACAGCAGTGCTGCCATCATTGACGTGAGTCTATTTCACTCACTGTTTGACAAAGTGGAAAAAGTAAAATTCTAGTAAAAAAAAAAAAGAGGTTTGTATGAAGGTCCTTTTAGATCATCTCTTGTTCTGGGAGTTCAGAGTTAATGACATCTGATTGTTGATGAGCACATGCTAAATCACCCTGCCAACAAACACCTACTGACACCAGGAACAGAAACGGCAGGTCAACACTTGGGCGTACACCTTTACTGTTAAACCTTAAAAATCGAAAACCTGTACGAACCATGTTTTTTTTAGTGGGCACTATAAGGACATAATTCACTAAATGTGTGTTTTGCACTGTCACCATGGGAACAGCAGCATTGACGGGTATTGAAAGCAAATGTGGTTTTAGTTACGGCTGCACTCACTGCTCAACTCACAACCAGAAACATGGCATCATCTGAGAAGCCACTTGTGGCACCCCATGGTGCTCCCGTTACCATGGTTACAGTACACCACAGTACAAAACAAACTTTGGTGAATTACATCTATGTATCTCTCGCTTTAAGTTTGTCATCTGAAATGCAGTTTCACTCATAAATTGTCCTAACATTTGTCTTTTCTGATGTGTTTCTAGGCCTCGATGGACATCCCAGGTCTGAATTTGAGTCAGCAGGAGTATTACCCCTATGTTTACTACAAGATCGACTGCAACCTGCTGGATTTCAAAGTCTAGACGCATCGCCATCATGTGTTCTGTTCTGTTTTGATTTATTCCTTCCTCCATTCCATTTTTTCCTCCATTCCTTTACTTGCCTTTCAGTGCTTTTCTTCTCCTCTTCCCTCCTCTGTTCCTGGTACATTCCTGGGTCGTAACTTTGCATAGATTGTTAGGAATCAGAGGACTGATCGATGTTTGTTTACGTAAACTGGTCTCCAATCATCACTTCTGTTTTATTATATACTTGAATATGGGCCCTATCCTCCTGTTGTCTGTGAGCGCCCACCACCAAATCACCAAGCACATGAAAATACTTCATTTTTATTTATTTTCATCCATTTAATCACATGAAAAATACAAACGTGGGGGGAAAACCTGGGGAGAAAAAAAAAACATGTATGTTAAATATAGTATTTATTTATAGACTCAAACTCAGTGAATGTGATTTTGTTTGTCGAATTTTTGAAGGTGACGTGTTTTTAGCTCCGTGTAAGGAATGTCTGGTTACAAGTTGGTGTTGACCATCGTCTCTCCCTCTCAAACTATTAGTCCTGTGAAATATGGAAATCATTTTACAGTATGAAGAAGCAATACGTTTGCTGCTTGTTACCCCTCTTGATTTCTGTATGTAAAACATTTTAAGAGTAATTATGATGAATATATGCACAAATACTGTGACGTCAGTATAACTGAAAAATGAACCACATATTTAAAATAAATGTGAGAATAAAAACTTTACGTGAAAGATGCTTGGTTCCATCTCACTTTGCCGTTTATTAGATTTTCCACGACAGCTACTCAATGTTTGTGGACATGTAGACATGGTCGAGAGAATGATGAAGTTCAAATGTTAGTGCTGATCGCAGTGTTTCAGAAACTGCTGATCTACTGGGTTTACACACAACTATCTCTAAGAGTTTACAGAGAATGATACAGAAAGGAGAAAATATCCAATGAGCAGCAGCAAAAAATGCCTTTTTGATGCCAGAGGAGAATAAATGGAAAAGAAACCCAACTCTTCACAGCTAAGGTACTGTATGTAGAAGACCATCTCTACCACTAACTTTTATTAAAGATGCAGTATGTAAGATTTAGGTAAAATTATTTTCATTTATTGAAATAATGATTTTTGTTTTTTTAAGTGTACAGTCACCTGATTATGTGAATCTTTGTTTTATCTGGAGCGGGGTCAGCTATATGGAGGCTGCCATTTAGGACCGACATGTTTTGAGTTTTAATGCCAACTGAAGGTCATGTGTAAGGCTGGGGGGGAGTGTCTTATTTATGCACTTCTGTCTTTTTTTAATCATTTAATCAGTTGTACACAAACATGTTTTATGGACCTGTTGCTAGGCTGTTTAGTTCTGCAAATACCATTTGGAGCTGAAAATGACTAGCCCGGAGAGGCGCCTGTGTCCATATTTACTAATTCGAGTCAGATTTACAAATGTATGGACTGAAAAAAGTAGATTTTTTCGCTATTCAATTGGCAGCATGCACATTGACTACTGCTTATGTTTCATATCTCATCTGTAGTCTTTCCACAGACATAGCTAAAGTACATATTTGGCTAAGAAAGAATGTTACATAATTGGCAGCCATTCTGATCATTTATCCTGATTATCAGGTCTTGTGTTTTATAAGGGCAGCTGCACTGGTTTCACCGATCACGTATGGGTGATTTTTGCACAGTTTTTACCTCTATATATTTTTTTTTTGGGTTCACAAATGCACCCCCTATCAGTGCGGCGAGGTACTGTCTGCCTCACCTTGTGCTGATCGACAAGACTTAATATATCACACGCATTTATTAAAGATAATGGTCAGACTGTGGAAAGTCCGGGTGTAAAATAATAACAGCACAGACCAAGGTGAAGCGTGGCGCTGCCGCCGCACCTCGTGTTTCTCCCCTGAATTTGAACAGGAAATGTGCAAAAATCCATGGATATTTAGTGGACTGATTTATTTCATATTATCTGTTCGGACTTTCACTAAACTGCTCACTACAGCTGTATAGTGTGATGACATCATAGCACTGTTTGTTATCAACATCTAACCTTCATTTCATTTCATTTAACTGATCATCAGAACCTGTACGCTTTGTCCGTTTACAGCGTTTGCAGCTAACAGCAGTTAGCATTTGGAAAAGCCATCATTTGTATATAATTTCATATATAAAATGTACCCATTGGACATGTAAATCCTCTGAGGCTGGAAGTTTGTGTAGAACTCTGTGCTGCACTGTGCAGCCAAGAATAGAACACTTTGTAGACTTCCGCTCTTCCGGATACTATTGCCAGACTATCGGCCGACTATCGATGTACATATCTGTGTTGATAGAATTATAATATTTGAAACCAAACTAACCTTGCATCGCATGCATTTTTGAGGGACTACTTTCTCAGCACTATGCTGAGTTTGCCGCTGCCGGAAGTATGACGCGCTGCTGCTGCTGATGAGACATAAATCCTTCAAATTGCAAGGTTGGTTTTATTTCAAACTTTCTACCAACGCAGATATGTACATCAATAGTCTGCTGTTACAATTGATTTGCCTCGGGTGCACTGTGGAGTCGGTATGAGTGTTTCTAATGCCGTGCTAGCACATACTATTGACTCGCGCTAGCCATAGCACCAGCGAACTCGGCAACTAGAAGAACTGAATGAAATTTCTTGAAAACGTCTCCGAACTATCACTTTAACGTCCACTACATTATAAATACATAGAGCAGTTTCCTGCTTGAAAGTTCTACATTATCATAACTAGTTTTTACTCTTCACGAGGGCCACTCCCAGTTTCCGACCTCCGACTTGTGATGCAAATGGAACGCGGCATGAGTCTTACACACCGGCCCTTTAAAGCTCAGGAAACAGCAACACATACTCTCAATATAATGTGTGAGTGATTATGATGGTGGTGAATATTTGCACGATGATGATGCTGATGATGATGATGATGATGGTGGTGTAGTGGAAATGCTGACAGCGGCTGTAGTTGATTTCCTCCACAGCCAATCAGCAGTCGGACTGGATGCATCTTTAACCCGCCCCCCCCCCCCCACCCCCACTCCCCTGGATGACGCAGGTAGCCGTGGTATGTGTTCATGCTGCTGCTGAACTGATGTCTGTGGACAGCAGCGTCAAGCATCAGCACCAGCTGATGATGATGGTGGAGGCAGAGACGAGGATGGAGCTGCTGCAGTAGAGAAGAAGAAGAAGGAGGAGGAGGATGATGATGATGATGGTGGTGGTGATGGTGATGGTTATGCTGCAGCTGCCGTGGTGAGAGACCACAGGTGGAGGAGCCGTGTTCCACTTATACGTGTCCGCTGCAGCGTCACTTGCCGTGGATGGTTTTTCTCATGGGTTGCGGAGGGAGTCGGGCGGACGTGATCGTCGAGCCGAGGTATCATGAAAGCTGGACCAGGGAGACGGAATCGACGTGGCTCACCAACACGGACGTGGAGACGCCTCTGCCAGTGGCCAACAGTAAGAAGTGTCGTATGGATCACATTACACACACACACACACACACACACCATACAGCAGCCTCTGTTGCTCTGTAACATGACAACATGACACATTACAATGATGGTTATTCATTTAACACACACTAACCTGCCTGTCTAATCCCAGTTATGTGCCATTTCTCTTCTTTGTTGTCTTCACGCTGAATGAAGCCAGGACAATAATCTCTTACACCGTCAAACATACACTCACAAGTCACCTGTTCAACTTCCTATTAATGCAAATACCTCATCAGATAAATGTGACTGAGAGATGGCTCTTAATGAGTGTGTCACACTCTTCTGATGGACCTAGATGGACCGAGATCCAACACAAAAACAGTTGAAGAATCAGAGATTTCAAGTATGAAATCAGAATCACAATCCTTGAATTAATCCTGGAGGAAATTGTGTGGTCACACACAGTTGCTCCATGCCAGATTAAGAGATATACAGTGAAATTAAAACGAAGAACATGGGTAACAGAATGTGCAGATATGTGCAACCTATGGTTTATGTGTATTTAGTGCTGTTAAATGGAGGAGTTATACAGTTTGATGGCCACGGGCAGGAGTGACTTCCTGTGTGATATCAGTCTCTCTCTGAAGACATGCATGATGACACTGTATGGCCACGACAAACTTGTAGACGATCCGACCAGATCCAGAGATAGACGGGCAACAGTGACTCAAATATCCACTCATTACAACCCTCTGAACCTTGAACCAACTGCAGGAGACCCACTCTGGCTGCTACTCCAGCCACTTTATTACTGTAGGTGTCCTTTGTACCTAATAAAGTGGCCTGTGTGTTAACGTGTGGCAGAACTAGGAGTGAAAATAGCCTGAAATGTTATTTTGTGTGCACAAAACTACTGATTTATATCGTGAAATGGGTCCTTTTTTTGGCAGATTGTAATCTAAGGTCCTCTCTGATGTCCACAGGTAAAGCTCTGGAGTCCAGTCTGAGAGAGAAGAGGACGGTGACCACAGGCACTCAGTGTGGGAAGCAAAGCCTCTCCTCCACCGGCTCCAACCACCAGAGGAGATCCAGACGCTCGCTGACTGATGTAGGTCTCACGTTGGTTGGGCCGAGTAATATTTTTTCATGTGTTTCATGTATTTAATCTTTAGTTTAAATGAAAGTTTATAGAAAAATAAATCAGCATCAGTGGAGGATACACTTTAGCAGTTTTTTAACATCATTTCAGTCCTTGTGACATTCTACTCTGCACAATCTATTGCAAACGGTGAACTCAAAACATGAATTCCTCTTTCTGGATAAACGTGCAAATCTGTGGTGGACGTTTGCCCGCAGAACAATGACTTTTTAAATGCCGTAAAAGACATAGTACATCTGCGTCGTGTCACACTGCAGCGTTAAAAGTAGAAACGGTGCGTCATATTATAGTGCATCCAAAAAACTGGAATAAAAGCCGCTGTGTGGGTGAGAACGTGTTATATTCTATCTTCAGCAATAAGTATTCATCCAACCATTTAGAAGATTAACTGATGGTTGCATAAAACTGGTTAGATGTTTTTCCATTATTGTCTAATCTTATTTGTAAATAAGTGTCATTTTTTAAATATCTCAGTTCTAATGTTTTATAGATAGTTGTACCACACTTGTGTTGCTCTAGTGCAAACAGCGAACACTGAGACAAGTAATTAGTTTAAAATATTCCTAACCTGCCTTCCAACCATCTGTTTGACCAACTTTTTTTTTATCTCAAGAGCACAGAAACTGAGTGAACTCAGCGTTCAGAATGCAAATGTATGTGTTTTATCTGGAATGTGCCGCAGGGAGAAAGAAAACCTCTCACTTAACATTTTGTGGATTCAGTTCGGGGATCTATTATAAATCGTTTTTTTTATAAATACAATAGCCGTTTTCAGCGTCTCAGAAACAAAGGCTGCTGTGTTTCATGTATTTAACCCTCCACTTCAGGGCAGTGACTCAGGTCTGAGTCGACCAACTTCACCCACTCACTCTCCACCGTCCAAAGTGTTGACATTTAAACGATGCGACCTTCAAAATCATTCATCATTCATTTTTGTTGTCGTCGTCGTCGTTGTTGTTGTTTGCAGCAAACAGCTCGTGACTCCAAAAGGCGGGCGTCGAAGGAGGCCAGCGTTCCTACGTCTAAGGAAGGGCAGCCGGTCAACATCAGCGAAGACGCCGACGCGGGCAAAGTGTGCGACGAGAGATGAGGAAAAGCCAAGAGCCTGTGAAGCAGAAGATGGCCAACGCTGTTAGCAAATCGCCAGGAGATGGGGCGGTGACTTAAAGACGATAAGTGTGTGATTCTTGGCCTGTCGATCTTGGCGATGTACAACATAAGCACCTGCATACGTCTCCATCCAAAGATCTCGGGATGCTGCATCCTCCTCGCTGTGCCATTGTAAATGCTTGCATGAAGCCGGGAGTGGCTCACGGTCCGTGTGTGTTCACACTCTCCACCGTGCTTGTGTCCCACGCTTGCGGTGCTGGTCGGGAATGTGTCACTGTGTTAAGCGCCAGTTTGTGAGAAAACAAGACTGGACTGGTCCCATATGCATATGATAATCACAGTCGACACATCTAAGTGGGGCCTTCCTGTAAGAGTTAGCTTCGGTTCTTTGTGCTTTCGCGTACCTTTTCCTTTGTTGTGAATGTGAGGAGTCGACGAGAACGGTGTTTCGCCTCAATGGTCAATGCTGTAGATGATTTTCATTTAGTTGAACCTGAAGTGCTGTTTAGAAAAGGAGGCTTGGAAGGTTGGAAAAGCTTGAAAGGCTTGAGACTCTTTTTTTTTTACAACCTTTGCAAGATAAAGAAACAAACTCACCCGCATGTGCCTACAAGATCATTTACATTTGAAGTGTTCCTGTGTTCACTCTGAGAGTTTAAGAGTTTATTTTTTAACATTGTTGAATGTTGTATTTTCCACTTCTCTAACATCTTTTGATGTATGTATGTATACATATATATATATATGTGTACATGTATGTGTATATGTATATATACATATATACATAGATATATATGAGGATACATATATATATATTTATATGTATATATATATGTATGTGTGTATATATGCATATGTATGTATATGTATGTATATGTATGTTTATGTATGTGTATATATATTTATATATATATATATATATATGTATGTTGAATGACTGTGAGTTTTTATTTACCACAGTGTACTTTAAACGTGTGTCATTTGTGTGGCTTATACTGATATGCATGTATAAATCAGACAAAATGATGACAGTCTCTGCACAAATATTACCAGAGGCGAGATGTTTGTTTCAGCTGTGTCTTACTTACTGAAAACTCCCAGGACAACAACAACAACAACAACAACAACAACAACAACAACAACAACAACAACAACAACAACAACAACAACAACAACAACAACAACAACAACAGCAATGACAACTGAACAAAACTATTGATTTTCACAATAACTCTCTCTTCATTTCTGCTCTGCTGGATGGATTAATTAAAGTCAATGGTTTGGTCTCGTCTAATTGTAAGATCTAACGCTTGTGATGCTCACCAAAAATGTCCACTAAGCCAATGAGAGGCCAACTTTGTTTTGTTTTAAAATGTCAAACTAAATTTTGAATTGAACACGCAGAATTTCTGTGTGTATCAAGGCGTGAAACCAACACAAAGAGAAATGTGCAGTCATTTCTCATTCGCTACAGCCAAAGGTTATTTAGACTATAGATGTGTTAACTTTTAGCTAAGCACATTTAAATGTAGGTTTTTATTTATTTCCCCCCAATTTTCCTCTTTCAAACTCACATGATTATTGCAATTTAATGTGTTTGCTTATGGTAATCATCTTAAAAGGCCCTATGATAAAGAAAAAAGAAGAAGAAGAAAAAGTATGTATATGTATGACTAAACATGAAATGGCAAAAAATACACTATTTTTTCCATGAAATAAAACACATCACCCAACATTACCACTGTGAATTTGAATCCTTCTTTGATGATTTGATTGTAATTGTTGTCAGTGGAAGATGTGCTCCAATTCTGAGCTGCAGCCAGTCTCTAATCTGTAATCTGACTAATCTGTTCAGTATATGCAGGAACAGGACCGACAGCAGATGGAGCTCTAGTAAAGGACATGTATGTAGCTACAGAGAAACTGCACTTTAACTGCACTTTTATTTATTTATTTATTTTTACAAATAGTGAGTAAAAATGTGGCATTTAACATTTAATGATGAGTTTCAAGTTTCAAATGTAAAAGTTTGTTAAATAGGAGTTTGATAAACATGAATGCGTTAACAGTAGAGGAGAAAATCAATAAATGTATATAATAATAATAATAATAATAATAATAATAATAATAATAATAATAAAAATAATCAAAAGAAAATATAATAATTCTACTACTATTACTACTATGATATTTAGAAATCAGTGCATTCAAAGTTAACTTTATTGTCAGATCAGTCACATGTACAAGACACATAGTCAAAAAACAACAACAAAATATGAAACAAGTAAATACAAGAATAACATTAAAGTATAAAAACACCTAATGGCTGATTAGGTACCTAATGGCTAAAGATACCTTTATGAAGAAAAAAAAGATTAATTTATGTATTTTGTATGAAAAATAATGCATTAAATAATGATTAACTACTAAAAAAACCTAACTAAAACTAACCATATAAAATTAACTTATTTTAGTGACTTATCAGCTCTGTAATGACTTGTATAGTATTTTTCGTGTTTCGAAGAACAAAAAAGTGTACATTTACATAGATAAATATGAATAAATAATCATTAAATAACAGTTATTTGCTTTTCTCTAGTATTAGTTTTGTTCTTTTCGATGGGCCGTGAACGACACACCTGAAGCTCGTTGACGTTGATTATCCTGGATGAGAAGCGTGTAAACCGGCGGACACTGAGACCACGCGGCGCACAGCTCTCTCTCAGTCGCTGTTAACCGTTGTTGCTCTTCGCTCTCACAGAAAACACTGAAGAACCGCGGAGCATCAAGGAGGAGACGTTAACGTTAAAACCGTCCACAGACTACTTCATTCTGTCGTGTTTCCTGCAAGGTATGCGGGTATAACAGTGTGAGGATGGCAAAGCGACCCGGCACTGAGGACGGGATGCGGACTTCACCTTCCATTCTTCGGGATTTAGTCGTCGATTTGAGCATGGATTGCGGTGGTGGTGGTGGTGGTGGTGACGGAGCCGCGGAGGACGTCTCCCTGGAAGAAATCTTGACTCTGTACAGCCAGCCGATAAACGAGGAGCAGGCGTGGGCAGTCTGCTATCAGTGCTGTCGGACACTGGCGCAGACACACCGGAGGAAAAACTCTAAATATGCCGGCGCTTGTGTGCGGAGGATTGAAGGACCCGGGGACGTGAGGATCGGGAGGGACGGGACTGTGGGACTGCGCTTTGATGAGAGCACAGGTAACACGGCCTGGTCCTCACAGAGGCGTGTGTCTGTCTCTGGGTAAACACGACACCAGGTCCACAGTCTGTCACTTACCAGGCGTTTTTCCCCTCGCGTCACACGCAGGCCTGAACGAGTGGAGCATCCTCACAAAGAGGCCATATTGTTGTGGTTTTCTGCTTCCAGCCATGTGGTGATCTTGTTTACAGATGTCTGCTGCGGTCGTTGCTAATGCATCATACATTAATCATCGCTTTGCTCTAAGAGCTCCAGAAACACTAAATGATATGAGCGATATGTTCATCAACCAGTCGATTAGCTAATTAATCGCCAATCGCCCTTATGTTCTAACGTTTTGTTTTCCTTGCTCCTCTACGACGGTAAATGTATTTATTTGCCTCCATCACCTTTAGGTTTTACATTTTTTATAGGCTACACAGCCAATTAATATGTCAACTGAGAAAATCGAGATGCACGATATTTAACTTTTTGCCGATATCTGATATGCTGATATTAATTGGGAGTGCTTGGGCCGATAACAATGTTTTCACAGATCTGCACAAATATCACGCAGTAAGAGAGAATGAGAATAGTCATATTAAACCATATGACCATTCCCTCTGATGTCACAATTGCAATTCCTGTCAAAATTAGATATTTATTCATAATCGTTTAGCCCTGCCACTGTTCAGCTCATGGTGTGTTTGCTGATATATCAGATAATACACTTTAAAGCCTATATCTGATACCGATATCGTGACAATAACTTTGTGCATCCCTAATATATAGGGTTTGATAGGACACACACAAAATGGTTACAATGCACAATTAGATGGATGAGTGAATACGATACTGAATATCGGTCGATACTGGCCAAAATCACTGGATCATAAGGAAAAATTAATATGGTTCATGATTTAGCGTGCAAAACGAAGTCAGGGCAGTTTTATGCACATGCTGTGCAGTGATGACTCTGCCCACATTGAGTAGGTACTTTTTTTTTGTAGTGGAAAACCAACCTGTGCTGTGGCTAGTTGAGGCGAGCTTAGACCATAGTAGAAAAAGGCCATACATCCCGGGGTGTTTGCTCCCCCTTGTGGCACTTCAAAATAAACCGCTTCGACTGTATGCTGGCTAGCTAAATAACCTTTTCAAATGACCAACATTGCATGTAATGATTTTGCCCACGGGAATTCACCATGATCTGCTTATTTCTAGAAACTATTATTGCGATGCTGTAATTGCGTATATCGTCCCCATCTCTACTTCTAAATACTGGGATAACCGGTTCCTGCAAAGAGAATGTGATACGTCGTACATGTATGGAAAACATACTTGATATCGTGTCAGTCATGCAGGGCTCATTCGCTATTGTCGCTCAGGGTATGTGTTTGAAGTTATGCTCCTGCAGGGTTAGCTTCGGTAAACGATGAACCACGTGATGCAGAGCACGTCAAAATCACAGGTTACTCATTGTGATTAAACGCTAAATTATTTGAGTCATGTGTACAAGGCACAGGTGAGTGTAAGGCGAGTGGACGCTCGGTGATTCCGTAGTTCTGAGCAGGATGTTTGACACATGAGACACTTGCACCTGAGGCGCGTGTGTGGGAAAACAAGGAAGTGCAAATAGTTTTAATGAATCTACTGCACAGTCAAAGATCAAGATGAACCTGCTGCATGTGTTTTGTTGCGTGTTTGTGTTTCACATTTGTATCAGAGCTGAAATATTTCAAGATCAATTTACATCATTGTCATGTTGATAGTGTCTTATTTTGCATGTTTTCAAGCTGAAAGCAGTCAATACTCTGGAAGTCACAGCCTACATGGTATAGAATACTGTACAGACTCACATCTGGAAACCAATATAGAACTCTGTGTGATGTAATGGATATCCGGTAATTATCGAACATGATAATTAGGGAATCATCAAAGATGAAAATTAGGGAATCATCAGACGTGATGTAGAGCGCCTTGTACTGCGTCTCGGAGCCTCGTACTTTTGCAATTTGCATTCCAGGAATGTCTGTTGGGTGTGGGGAAAATGATGTACTTCTGTCAACAAAGCAACTGAGTTAATGTACGTCGCTGTCTCCTGGGAAACTATTAGCCACACATGAGTGTATATAAACACACTGTGTCAGTACTGCTTACTGTGTTGCTGTGTAGCCAAAAATAGGGAGGGAAAAAAAAAAGAAGCTGATGTGAAGCTTTAGTGTAACTGCAGATGAGATTAGAGATTATGGACGGAATCCTTTGCTGTTCCTCCTAGATTTGTTGAGGTAATTTTGGGACAGCTTGACCCTCTCCTGGCCTCCAGTAGCGCAGAGGCTTCTATCCATGTAGAAAATCAATGCTCACACAGCCTATGTATGAGTCAGGATAAAGGTGTCATGGGTTGGCCAGCGCTTAGACCACAACACCGAGCTCCACGTTGCATTGCAATTAAAAAAAAAAAGAAAAAAAAGTTGTTTGCAGCCGTCTTGGCAAACAAGGACGAGTTTATTGTTGTGATTTATTGCCGAGAGAATCCTGCTAATGAGCAGTCTTGCTTGACACTTGATTTGATTCTAAATCGAACTGATCTGCAGTCAGATGAGTTCACACGAAGCACGGCTGTCGTTCCAGCTCCCACTCCATGTGTTGAATCTGAATGATGAAGCTTGTTTACCCCAATGATTCATCCCTGCCCTTTTTTTTCCCAGGGTTTTTCCCCCTTCTTGACTATTTGATGCAAGAAGTATTTTAACTGGAATCATATTCATACACTTGAATTGGTAAATTAGCTCCCTGAATGGTTTAAGGCAAGGATGAAGCTTCTTCGTTTAATTGCTAAAAGATGAACCATTTTCTACTTTTACTTATTAAAAGACGGCAAACTGATCCAGATTATGCTCTGTGTGAGAGAGACGAGGGCCTTTGCCAAGCTGCCTCTCCTTTGCTGGGGCAAACAGAGGAGCTAGTGTTTCCCAGTTGACTGTTGGTAGAAGACTGTTTTTCCCTGTGTTTCTGTGACTTCATGAAAACAAGCACCTCCTGTCGGTGTGTGTGTGTGTGTGTGTGTGTTTTGTTTTTTTTTAAATAGCAGACCACATCGGTGTGTTTCTTATTTATTTAGGATGACCTCATCTCTTACACTGTGGACTTGTGTGAAGGTCTGTAGTTATACTGCTCTGATTGCACTTTCACCCCTTAACGTTGCCGTTCCCGACACTTGTCTTTTGTTCATATCAGTATTGCTCATAAATACTTGGCGTGTCGAATAAAAACTAGAATAAAAGTAGTTACTTGCGTGAAATGTTTATCAGTCAATAAAAGCCCTAAGTATGTACGATAACAATCTTATAAAAACTGTTACTCCAGATTACTTTGGATTGCAAAGAAAACACGATTTATTCACTCTACTTTCACCATCTGCAGAGCTGTGATCATGCACATTCATCTCCTCTGGTTTAGTTAAGTCGTTCTCTCTCTCTCTCTCGGAGCACGAGCAGTTAAATGTTTCATGTTCTGTTTACTGTGTGAGCGTTATCTGGTGTCTTCATTCTTGTGCAATGCATATGCGTGAATATTTCATAGGTGTGTGCGTTTGTGCCCTTTTTGATTGACTGGAACAAATAACTGCTCGCCCGACTAATAACCATCTTCAGTGTTAATAAGTGTGAATAACATTCTCCTCTCTCTGTTCTCTCATTACAGATGAATACAAAGCGGCGCCCACGTCATTGGAGGTGAGTTTTTCCATTCTGGAAAATGACTGCTGCCTCTCAGTTAATGCTGTTTTTGCAAGTTTTCTATTAACTCGGGTCCAGCAGCAACACCTAAGACGGAATACACTGGTTTTGTTTAATTAATTCAAGTAATTTATTTAGGGCAAAATACACAAACACAACAAGAGTAAACCAATCGGATGTGAACTCAAGGATGGGTTAGTGCAAGGCTAAAGTGCAAGTGCATCATCAAGTGAACTGACCATTTCTCAAGCTGTTACTGTTCAACAGCTCAATGGCTTCTTTTACACTCAGGCAGCGTAAATCGCTTTGCTGATGGTAACTATGGTTATTTATAATCTTATCTTTTGAGTCTTGAGTGTAAAGCATTATTTCCTGGATAAACGGAGACCGAACAGTTAAACGGTTATCACGGCTTGCTCGCCATTGAAGCTATAGGTGAGCAATTAGACTGGTGTGGCCTTTAGGAAAGCATTTTGTAATGCAAGGGAGTCGACTCCAAAGATGTACTCCACCCTAGACCTGACAAACAAATGAAAGACGTCTATATTTAACATAAATGACCACAGTTTGAACTCGCTCAAAGTAAATATTAGGCTGTTGCTTGAAAAAGCTGCTTGCGGGAGACACGGATATAATCTGACTTACCTTTTTGGAAAACTGGTGCGTTTGCTGTCCACCAGTTAATAATGGCTTTGTCATGGAGGACACTTCGGTTTCAGCACACATTTGAAAAGTTGTGACCCACAAGCAGTGGCTTCATGGCTGTAGAGGCAGTCTCCTCCTCTGATGCTTTTTGATGTTTTACCCTCTGTTGGTATAAGTCATAACTATACGGTATGTGGGGGTCAGAGAAAAGTAATGGACGTTTTCGGCTTGCGGAAAAAGTAAAACGAAACTTAACGGACAGGAAATGACATCAGCCACAGAGGCTACTGGTAGCTAACAGCAGATAGCATTTGGAAAAGTGATAATTTGCAGGCTCTAGCAGGCACATTGCCTTCATATATAATATGTAATATGTATCCACTGGACAAATGAATCCTCTGAGGCTGGAAGTTTGTGTAGAACTCTGTGCTGCACTGTGGAGACAAGAATTTTGCATCAAATGGGACCTTTTAAAATTCAACAAAGTATAGTCTAGAGAGCCCTGTTCCACATTTCCTTTTATGTGACGACACAAAATACAAAATGCATGAATTTCGATCACGTCCCGTCAATCCTGAAAAACCATTTTCTCTGGCTCTCACGGCGTCCCTTTCATGTGCTTTTTTCCTTGAAGCTTGAGCCCTGACCTGTGAGACACTAAACACAGTGGGAGTGAGCTTTGCACGCATGGCACTCTCGACTTTGTTCTGTGGTTTGTTGGTGTGAGCTGCACCCTAATGCAGAGGAGAGCACTTAAAAGAAAGCATGTCTTTGTTGTTCTGCTCTTTTTCATTCACGAGTGTGTTTTAAAAAGAAAAAAAAAATCATTCTACACTGAAAGATCAGCACCACAAACATGTAAAAGGTTGTATGTGAACTGTGTGTTTGGTCTAGCAAGGTGCATTGTGTAATGAAGGGAGGAGAAGTTTCTGCTGTGTACACAGGCTAATTACACACAGCCCAGTCGGATCTTCCTTCGTGTTTGTTAGCGTGGTTCATGTGATCTCAGACATGCGTGTGTCTGCATGACTGAGTTGGAATTGGAATTCCTCCATCAGCTGACGTTTGGATCACAAACCAAATCTCATGGCTGAACCGTGACCTCTCAGACGCTGCTCTCCAGTGAATCTTAACCTGCGAAAATATATAACCAATGTGCCGTCGTCTTCGCCATTAACCTGCATTCACCACCATGTTTTACTGGATTGCTCATCACATAGTGACGTGTATTGTGGCGCTGCTCCTGAGCAGGGTGTGTTTGGCCTTGTTTGTGTTTTTGAAATAAAGTCTTGCCTAATGGTTTGTGCTTTGGCCCGATTATCAAACGCCCCACAGAAAAGATCCATGCGGCCAAACCTTAAGCACACCCATTTGTACAACCGTTGTGTTTTTATATAGTATAAATAGACCGATATGGTTTTTTCAGGGCCGATACCCATTATTAGTAGTAGAGGAGGCCGATAACCGATATTTGGAGCTGATATTCATTTGCAGTAAAAGTGAAAATATTGGCGTCAAAATTTTGAATAATGCAAACACCAACACTTAACTTTGTTTTATGTCTTTAAGCATATGTTTATGAAAGAGCTTTTCATGTTTGCAACATGTTAAAGTCTTTGACAATAGACCTCTTTGATTTAAAAGTCTATCAAAAAGTGCAGGAAGATCCCAGGCTCCCAGGCCCAGGTTCATCCATGTACACTGCATGTAATGGATTCTTCCCTGGGTCATGTCACACCCATTTACATAATATAATAAAGTCGGTTCTGTGGTTTTTGAGTAATCTCGCTCATCGGCAGTCATAAAAGCCTAACTTCCTCGTTGGAAGTAATGACTCGTCACCTGTGTGAGTGCTCAACACTGTTGAAGCAGAACTATATGATATTTTTGCCCTACTTTAACAGCTTTGGGGGCATTGTGATGTTGAATGGCGTCTTCCCTCTCCCCCCTACTGTCTTTTTAGTGGAAAACCAGTCTTGCGAGATCAGAGCCGCTGGCTTGTAATCGGAGGCCTCGTGAAGTCTTGGGTCTTGTGAGGAACACAAATTGCTTACACTACACACATCTCATATCTCTACCCACTTGAGTTTTTTGAAGCTAATCATTTGTTTTTCTTTTCTTCTGTTACACCACAGAAGAAGTGTTAGAATTATTGTCGGTGATGGCAAACACTGACAGATTTATTTCTTAATTGAAGGGTGCACTTTCCCCTTGTTGCCGACTGTCATCGTTTCCCTGCCCGTGATTATTTCTGACAGGAAAATTATTTATTTTAGCTCGTCTCTTGGCTGCAACAGACTCTCTGTCCTCGGTCTAAAATCAATGTATGATTCGCTGTTTTTACAGCTTTTCCAGTTTGATAGATCTGCTTAGAACCTATTGCTCACTTTTGGGTGAGATGATGGTTTGTTTACTAACGCCATGCTCAAACTAAAATAGGGGTGCTTTCACACCCACAGCACCAAATTTGGTGTGGTTCAGTTTGTTTGCGTAGGTGTGAATGTTGTCTGGGTCCCTTGGTGCGCACCAAATCAACCGGTCCGAGACCTGCCTGAAGTGGTGGGCTCGGACCGCTTTATCTGCCCTACTTTGGTACGGTTCCTCTGGTGTGAAAGCAACCAAACCAAATGGGACGAAACGGTCTAGTTTAATGCATTATGGGTATGAGATGCGGGATAACCCTGCATTTACACCGGGCGCATCAGCCCCTCGGAACCTCATCGGCGAGGTTTTACGCCGTTCTCTGCCACTTCAATCCCCACCGGCGCATTACAGCTGCGCGAGCCAGCCATATTCGCACGCTTATGTTCTGCCCGGTGGAAACTGGGGGTTAATCCGGTTCCGGTGCCGATGGTCTTCGTGGTCTATTTTGATTCGTTTAGAACTCTGCATATGTGAAAGCAAATCATACCCACTGTCTGTTTGCTACATTGTAACATTTTTCTGACCAAAACAATCGAACTGTAGGTGTGAAAGCGCCCTGAATCTAACGAACCGTGTTTCCGTTCTTGTTGAGTTGAGTTGATCAGATAATAATGTTAATCCATTATAGAGTTATCTCCTAAATGTAAAGCATTATTCACTCGCATAACTGGCTTTTAAGGTAAATTTCCTAATTCAGGCTCAGGATTGTCTTATCAGATCTGTTGGATATACACACACTGACCTTTTTATGAGGTCCACAGTTAACACAACAAAGCGGCTGCAGGCGTGGTCTCCTCCTGCTGTAGCTTCAAGGTTTGACATATTTAGCCAGAGAACTGCTCTGGATCATTCTCTGTAAACCCTTCCCGTCTTGCTCCAATAGTCGTGTCCCATTCTGTTACTTGGTTTGAACGTCACCAGGTCATCTTGACCATGTTTACATGCCTACAATCCATCCAGTTGCTGCCACGTGATTGGCTGTTTAGACGTTGGCTTTAACAAGCAGTTGGTCGCTTACATGTGTACCTAGCTGAGCACTTGCATATTTGTATACGTTTGATTCAAACTAAGTTGCGGTGCTTTTTGCATATATTTGCATGTTAACAATGAGTAAGTGGATGAATTCATGTTGCATGAGTGTGTTGGGGCTGAATGCCAATCATGCCAATCACCCTTCAACAGTAATTTAATGTCATCAGTTTTGTCAGACTGCTCATTTGGAGACGATAGGAAATTAATATTTTTATCGAGTTATGGACGGATTTCTTTGAGAGGTTCAGACAAAGACGCCTGGATTGACACTGACACATCATTTGATTTCCTGTATGTACCAGTGAACTTTCTCTGTTGCTCTCTTTTTTTTTTATCGTAATCGATCATGACATTGCATTACTTAAAAGCACCAATACAGCTTGTAATTCGGTCTCTGATATTTCGGCTCATATAGACATTTTCACAGCAACTTCAAAGCCAAAGGAATGGAGTTTTAGCAGTCTAAAATATTTGAGTTATATCCTTGACAGATTTAAAAAAATGCCAAGCTTATAAAGCTATAAAAACCACAGATATTTATAGTAGGTCAGAAAATGGTGAATGTGATATTTATGTCATAGCTATATGATTATGACTCAAAATGTTTTAGAAGGAACTAGATTAGATTTTTGATGCATGCTTTTGTCATTCACTTGACAATCTGTTAAACAATAACTCTCTGGCACATAACAATTATTTTGTGTACATAGTTCTTAAGCACATCTCTCAGATTTTGTCACACTGATGGTTAGGAAAGATGGCATCAATTTCCATCTATGGCGGTGTCAGCACTTTCCAGTTTAAGTGACTCAAAGCCAACTTGACAATCTTTGACCATGAAGACCTATGAAGGAACAGCCTTATGTTCTATGATATCTGATTTCTGTTTTCTTTTGCTCCATATGACAAATAAGTCATTCAAATTGAATCATTTTGCTTTATGGGCAAAAGAAGAAACTTAAGATCATCATTTCCAGGTTTTCAAAAACAATGGTTATCTGACATTTTATGGAACAAACACTTACTTGTAAATGTAAATGTAAATGTACTTTATTTATACAGCCCTTTACAACAATCCTTTCATTACTTGATGAATCCAGAAAATAATCATTAGTTGCAGCCTTAGTTCTGCCCCGAGTGTGACAGAATAGTGATGCTGCAGACTGTAGAAGGCAAAGCATCAACTCTGGCAGTGAAAAAACCTCTAGATTTAGCTCTGGTTATGTAACCGTCTGTCGTGGTGGCTTTGCTCTACTACAGAAGCAGACTGCTTATCTGTCTGCTTTGTGAACTCGGGTGTCCACAGCGATGCCTCGGGTCACAACTGCTCACTAGAGTATGAACGTGTTAAGTCTTAGCCAAATATTATGTCAGACCAGTTGAAATGTTAAACAAGAACAGGATTCTGCACTAAAGTGACTATAAGTTTTTATACTGGATATTTGGCAGTACTTATTTTCTCCATGTCCTGATGGTTAGTTTAGACATGAATGATTTATCTCCATTTTGATCTGTACTGTCCACTATTGAAGTTTCACTGTCATATCTATTGGTTAATTTGGGCTTATTGGGAAACTAGCTCCGCTATGATGAAGATATGACCTCACCACATCCATTCCTTCATGAGATTGTGATTCATGAGTAAAAGAAAAATAGTTTTCATATTCATCATCTAAATGATGACACTCGTCTTCACTGGAGATTCTCTAGTATGAAACGAGTCATTGTTGGAAAACCACATGATATCATGCATCAGTGTAGTGAGAGAGAGCGGGAGCCTGGAGTTAAAGTCTGAATGGAACTAGAATGTTGAAACATGATCACATCCAGCCTGTTTACCCTTATTTATACTTCAGCCCACTTCAGCGCTGAAGCTCAGTTTCTCCTCTTGACACCCTCATGACTCTTCCCTCTGCATTTCCTTTCCACGCATTTGAAAATGTGTGTGTGTTTTTGGGACTACCTGTGGTCGGCTAAGTCTGCCACCGATGGAATCATGTGTTTTTGTTTCCTCCCGCTGTGACGAGCTCCCACCTTCTCCTAGGTGGAGTTCAGTTTTAGTTGGTGGTTCAATTCCAGGTGCTGAAACCCAGCAGTGGGTTTTCTGCACGTCTTAACCAAACTGTGTATCCACAAACTGGTTCCCCGCCTACTTCATCCTTTACAAATGACTCTGAGTCACAAGTCTTTGTATGAGATTATGATGCATAATTAAATTGAACAGTTTTCCCTCCTTCCTGTTTTAGACGCCTATTCCTCATACCTTCTGATTAAAAGTGCCCACAGCTTCTTTTTTTTCTGTAATAGAAGGAACTGCATGAAGCCACACAGCTGTTGAGATGCTGTGGTTAATCCAGTTTTTTAGTGTGTATTTGGCAAAAGCTATTATTTATGCTCCAGGGTGTCTAACCCATTGTATTTGAGTCATGTAATCAATAATACAACTCATGATAAGTGTAAAGTAACCAATATTTGCCATGGTTCTGAGTACTTTCCACACATAGGACCCCATGGTACTGTCTGTCACTCAAACACGCTGTACCATCTGTATGCATTGTAGTGCATGTCGTCCTATAGGTGGATTATGAGCTTACATAATAAGACGTTAAGGAAAAGAATATTTATTTTAGCCCTGGCACAGGATTATCAACTGCACACAGAGATGATGTTGATAAATGTGAACGGCGTAAAATAACACAACTGATCTTTGCTCAGATATAGCATCTATCATTGCGTAAAATAACTTCTGGATGCTTTTAAGCACTGATGGGGTGATGCTGTAATATATATTTTAACATTTTTAATTGAACTTAAATGTGTCCTGTTGACACCCTCTCTCATTTTCTCTATTGTACAACACTCCCAGGCTCAACAGCCAAGCACCAAACCCAAAGCACAACCATGCCAATCGACACCAGCTTAACCCACGTCATGTTGTTTTTGGTCGCCTCCCTTATTTTGTAACAATAGTGCTCCATTCCTTTCTGTATCAGAACGTACAGTGCACTAAATGAGTCATGGTATGCAGCCGTTTACTGCATTAACTTTAAATAGCTTTGAGCTGCAGCGTTGCCATGTCATGCACTGGAACCACTGTGCTGTCACTCATCATCATTGCAAGACCTTTAAACCTGACTATTGCCTAGGACCATGGTTCTCAAACTGTGTCACGGTACGAGATGTGGACCTTTTGTATCGATGTTTTGGCCAGAGTGACACACTGAAAATACGTGACAAAGCGAACAAACTCGAGGAAGAATTTAGCCTAGTTTACTGTAGTTAACCTCAGGATTGACCGCCCAAGAACATTCAAGAAGTAGGGCTACAACTACAACTGATTATTAGTCAATTAGTATAATCACTCAGTTTAGCTCAAGTATGAAAACCTTCTGGTTCCTTTATTGTTCTTTGACCGTAAACTGAATGTCTTTGTTCTGTGGCCAAAACGAGACTTTTTAAGATTTCTTCCTTTCCCGAGGTTTGAAAGGCGATCACATTTGTAACCACGAATAAAATGACTGTTACGTGTAGCTCTTCTTCGAGTCAGCTGTGTGGGAACATTTAGTTCATTTGCCCTGTCCAGAAGATGTCCATTGTGCTGTGTTTTTTTTTTGGGGGGGGGGAGCAGTGGTCAGATTGAGTCAGGAGAGGACACTGGATGTGCTGCTGTGAAAGAACACCTTTGTCTTGTAGTCGTCCAGTGGAAGTTTGAGACGTTAGGATGAGCTGGAAGAGGCTGTGATTAATGAAGTGAATTGTTTATTAAATTAATAAAATCATCCTTGGATTATATTATTAACTGTGCTGTTTGGAGGAATGTTGTGACCTTGTTTTGGGGACATGATGAACCATCTTCTTGTCTAATTTAGTTGAATTAACTTTTAGTGTAAAATAAGAGTTGCTTATCCAACTTGTTCGGGGGTTGCATTGAAATTAGATTTGTTCTATGATGATGTGCCAGAGCACAGTCAATTATTGATCAGCAGGAGCTGAGAGCATGTACAGAAATGATGGTCCCTCTCCACAGGGCGAAATTATTTGCAGTTGACTTCAGATGAATTATAGCTACAATATATTAAAAACTTTTAATATCAAACTTAAAGGAGACAAATTATGCAAAATCTACATTTTAATCATCTTAATACTTATATTTGGGACTTTGGAGGTCCTGTGAGTAGGCAAAGTGTGAAGAAAGATGACCTGCTCATGTTTTTGTGGTCTGCCTCAGTCCAAGTACAGGAGAGAAAACTTGTGATGTTGACTTCTGCACGAAATGTGACGTCACATTTTGCAAATTGGAATTGTTCTCTTGCAGAGCTCTGCTTTGTCCCTAAAAACCGCGAGAGTACAGGCGAGGGCAATTGTATCCGGAAGAGCAGAAGTCTGCGAAGTGTTCTATTCTTGGTGCACAGTGCAGCACAGAGTTCTACACAAACTTCCAGCCTCAGATGATTTACGTGTCATCATTTCATATATGACAGCAATGTGCCGGCTATAGTCGGCAAATGATGGCTTTCCAAATGCTAACTGCTGTTAGCTGCCGCAGCCTCAGTGACGCTGTAGTTTCCCGTGTCCCATTTGCATTTAAAGAGACAGGCACTAAAAAATGAGCGTTCTGAACAGGACTGTTTTGGCAGAGTGATTGAACTGCTGTGGTGCTTCATCCTTAAGGTATTTTGACCAAAGCATGTCACAGACATGTTCATTAGGACACCAGCGAACTAGGTTAACTTTATGAAATAGAGTATAATATGTCTCCTTTAAGAAAATAAGTTCTATGTTGAATGAAATATCTGAATCCAAGAAAATAAAATGTATATCACATTTGTTTGTTCCCCACAGGTTATCGACTCGCTTGGCGTCATGATCTACAAAGCTCTGGACTACGGTCTTAAAGAAAACGAGGAGCGTGAACTCAGCCCGCCGCTGGAACGCCTGATTGACATGATGACCAACCACGATAAAAGCGTCAGCGACCCCTGTCCCGACGAGGGCTACGAGGCTACTGAAGAGGAGGACGAGTGTGAGGAGGAGGAGGAAGAGGAGCTTGTATCTGCCACCACCAACTGCACGGTCGTCAGAATACGCAACTATCGAGATCTTATCTTGGTAGGTTATTTATTTTTGTCGTTCCCTACATTCTCACATCAAGTCTGTCAACAGAGCAGCAGTTTGTCCATATGTCATTATCGCTCCGGCTCTGAACTAATTCCCCCGATGGAGGCCGTTTAATTCCCCAAGAATCTTCAGAAAAAGGGACCGGTAATTATAACTGTGTAAAGTAAACACGCTGGTATTTGGGGAATAGGCTTAGAAACTTTCACAGCCTGTTCCCTCTATATAATAAACCTGGTGTAGAACATAAATATACATGTCTGGCCTGGCTCTTAATTCCCCCAACAATGTTTCCACTGGCTTTAAACTGCAATATGTTGGTGTGATGTTGACGGATTAGACAACAACACTTTCTTGAGTGACCTCTTTCCCCGCTGATCTTTCAGGCCTTGTAGGTTGGGTCGTGAAGCACACCAGAGTTGACAGGAATTGCTGGTGAAGAATGTCACTAAGACAGGAATAGTTAGATAGTGAATGCGCTGAATCATTCTGTTGTTAAAGGAAGTGAAATGAGAACCGTGAATAATCCTTCAACATCCTTTTTACCAGTACTGTCAAACTATGGTTATGGTTTGGATTATCGTCAACACTTTTAATTGTTAACCACTCAACAAATGTAATTTGTCAGTTTGAAAACAATTATGTTGCACACCTTGTTGCACACCTTGTTGCTTACCTTCACTTTAGCCTCCCTTTCTTATAATAAATATTTTATTGTTGATAACAATCGTAGTGTTTAGTAGAAACAGTGGAAAGCACAGATTCAGCGATACTTTAAACATAAACCCTAAATACCCACCTGAGTAAGTACTACTCGGGTGTTATTTAACCTGTATATTTGCCCTGTAGTGACAAGGAAGACGACACTTTTACTGAGTCAGACATGCCTGTGACTTGCCAAGCCCATCAGGTGAACACAAAAATATGTCATTCATCTGGTTTATTCCTTTGTTTTCACAGGAGATAATTTGACAGGCCATCCATTATGGTGGCAGTCAGGTTGTTTTTAGTTTTTTTTTAACTATCATTACAATCAGTCAAACAACAAGGGTCAGATTGGAAGATGAGGCGACTGGACAATCAGGTTCACACAACAAAAACCTAGAGCTGTTCGACTTTGTTGTTGTCCCCTAGTGACACCATTAAGGGACCTCTTTTTTTAGTTTTCAGTCATGATTTCCCCGGTTAAATAGATACTCCTAAACTACTACTAAAAAAAGAATAGGTGTGGTCATGCACATTGTTGGAGCACCTGATTTAAAAGCAATGGTGCAATATGTCACTGGCCTTACTCATACTTTCACTTTTTGTGTACAAGAAAGTCGATGCAGTCGTTTAACAGAAATATTTTCCTTGTGATACCTTGATTATGTTCTGTTATTTGCAATCTGTCATCAGGTAGATTGTATGTTATGCCCAAACTCACCCATGATTAATTAAGGGACTAAATAAAAGTTGGACACAGCCTAAATCTGTATGTAATGTGGTACATAATGGTGGTTTGGTCATCAAGTCATTAAGTCATTTTATGTGTTGAATGGAATTTGCATATTAAGAGGAACCTTTCCTTTTTCTTCACAGCTATGTTCTTCCCACCTGCCGAGCCCTTCAGACGCTCCCAGTCATTACCAGGCTGTGTGCCGCGCTCTCTACGCCGAGTCCAGGGAACTGTGCACCTTTCTGGAAAAGATCAAGAGTGCTAAGGAGGTAACGGAGTCCAGAATCTGTCATCTTACCGTAGCAAATTATACAATTTAATGTCATCCCTCTTCACATATTCAGAATATATTGGAATTTAAACATTCACTTTTAATAATTGTCCCTCATCCACATTCTCAACGTTGGTCATGACTTAAACAGCAACCTCCTCACCCCGGTGAAACCAAAAGAGAAGGGAAAAATGTGAGAAAGTACCAAACGCTCTTGTCCGGCATGGATTTACCACTCTTCTTTGATACATAGATTTACTGTGTAGCAGCATTTTAAACCGTTGAATCGGGATCTGTTTTGCCAATAACACTTCTGTTGCTGGGAAGAGACAATGCTGACTCGAGCAGTGCCCAGAAGTTGTACAACAACAACAAAACAGCCCACAAAGCTGCAATGAACCAAAAGAACCGAGACTGTGGAGGTGCCCTTGTCTGACCTTTAGTCCAGGACATTTGACGATCTTTTTGGCTGTAGTTACAGTGTCTCTGTGTGCATGCCAGTGTGGTAGTTAACTGGCAGGTTTGATTAATGGAATATGATTAGTTAGAAATTCCCTATATATATATATATATATATATATATATATATATATATATATATATATATATATATATATAAAGCCCTTCAGACTATAAACCAACTGTGTTGGAGGTGGCTTGTTTTATTTCTAATTAAAATAACTTCAAAGATTGTGCTATAAAACATAAAAAATGACGACGTGAGCCAACCCGTATATTACAGTTCAGTGTTTCTATCGCAGTTTCTTTCAAAAAATAATGCAAGTTTCCCTATATGATCTTTTTTGTTACTAGTTTTCCAGAAACACAACATGGGTTCAAGAAATGTCTTAATATGCATGAGACCCTCGGGTCTGAACAATTAATCGTTTTCTAATCAGAATTGCACTTTGAAAAAAAGAAAATGCTTGTAGCAAACCTCGAAGTTGATGCTATTTTGAACATTTTGAAATTATTTTATTTATATATATAAATAAAATAATTTCTAAGATTAATTCATATATTAATATTAATTATATAGATAGCTCAGCTATAGTACGTTTGGGAATCTATTAAACTTTATCGTGGCACTGACTGATAAAGCAAATAGTTTTTAATAAAAAACTTTGATGAAAAACACAGTATATTGAGCTTGTGGGAACGTGTACGCTTCACCTCACTCTTGCAGTCAAAATGGACATCGAATGAAATTCCTGTGCACTTACTAATCAGCTTCTGTTTTCTCCGATTGAATTGCAGTTTATTTTGCACATGACACTCTCTGACTTAGTCTGCGTAGCATACCTTCACAGTATGTGCACACTGGCTGTGACTTCATGCAGATGTTCTTATGCAACACGTTATTGAATTAAAGAGTAACACTATTACATCTTATGGAGGGGACTGCCAGGCTGTGGGGGCCCCTCTTTACTTCCTGTAGCACTGAATGTTACTGAATAACTGCTAATGGGTTACCATGTTCACTGTCCCTCATCACACATGCCTACATATTAGTAAAATAGTCAGTAAACCTTTCGCTGTCAGATTTCTATGTAGATTCCCCATTAATACAGTAAATCACTGAAACTCCTGAGAGTTTATGTGAAAGAAAATATGTTTATCTCTTACAAAAACAGAAGAAAATGTTGTAAGGTGAAGGCAATGCTACTCTGTATTGAACAAGATATTAGTAGTTTTTCATCCGAAACACAAGGGTTGGTGATAAGATTTGAAATTAAGGACTTTTAATCTCATATATTACAGTTTATCTATTTTTCTGAACTGAACTTGTGATTAAAAAAACCTTTTTATGTAGGGGTGGGACAAAATATCGCTTTGGTGATGTATCGTCTTAATTTCTCGTACAACACGATAGTCGACGCGTCAATATTTTAATTAACGAATTAAGGAGGTCAAATTAAACTGTCCCTGACCGTTTCAAATGAATGAAGGAAACTTGGAAATCCTGCACTTTTATCTAGTAACGGACACTTTCTTTCCACCATTTAGACGCCACCGAAATTTATCGCTATATGATTGTCTTGCGATGCATTGAATTGTTGTATCGTGATATTATTGGTATTGTGGACCATATCATGTGGTACCATGCGAGTCCCACCCCTACTTTTATGCAATATGAAGATGCAGTCTGTGTGACCACTCTCCTCCCTCAGCACACACTCGTGCCTTCAGTTAAAAACAAATACAAGTGAACTGAAAGGATAGTGTCACGACGTGTTTTAAAATACACATAGCACTTTGCTTGTCTTCATGTCCAGGTTTGATGCATGCATCCAACTGTGAAGTAGATGGATGCATGTAACCAATACACGATCTGTGAGTAATCTGCTTGTGCAGCGAGGATTCAGCAAATGCAAGTTAACTGCAGTCGTTAATCGGCCAATAACTTATTGTTTTCGCCTCTGATACAATTAGTCCTATATAATTAAACATCTGTTCTGTTTGAAACATCCATCCGTTCATTAACCAGACAGCTATGATGATATGGGCAGTTTGCTATTGAACCTTTAAGCAGTTCCAGACCGTTCTATGAATGCACCACTTGTACAAAAAGCATGTATCATTATGACATAAATGCACATTTTATGCCTCATGTCCTTTTCTTGTAAACACAACATCCCAAGAAAGCCTTGAGGGGAATTTAATCTAATATTTGTATGAATGAACAGTTGGACTGAGAGATGAACAGAGTAGATTTTGGTTTTGTTCACTGTGAAATCACAAATCACATAAAAAAAACAAAAACTTGTGACTGTCTGTCTCACAAACAGAACTTTGGGAATCCTTTTCAATTTGGCACACATGTTCACCAAGTGTTATGTAAATCTGGAAGTTGTGTTGACTAAAACTGTATTGAAGCCAACACCTGTTTTTTTTTGTGTCCAGAACCTTCGGCGAATGGAAGGTGGGACGCGCGATGAACCCATCAAAGACCTCGATGAGCTGCAAAATGCAGATTGGGTGAGGAGAACGTCAACGACGACAACTATTGTTGAACATTAAAAACATTATGTTCCACTTATTCACATGTGTTTTATAATCCCACTAGGCACGGTTCTGGGTGCAGGTGATGCGAGATCTTCGACACGGTGTGAAGTTGAAGAAGGTTCAGGAACGTCAGTACAACCCACTGCCTATCGAATACCAGCTCACGCCCTACGAAATGCTGATGGACGACATCCGCTCCAAACGATACAAGCTGCGAAAAGTCATGGTGTGGAATTAATTATTATTATAACTATGACCATTAGTTCTTTTCTTTTTTTTTTTTGCCATTTTCTCTGATCATAACAACCATGATTGTGTCCAAAATGCATCATAAATCATATATAATCATATATAAAATGTAATTCCAGGTGAATGGGGACATCCCTCCAAGGTTAAAGAAGAGCGCTCATGAAGTCATTCTGGAATTCATCCGGTCACGACCTCCTCTCAACCCGGTGAGTAATGCACACCATGCTGCCAGTAAATTATCAGAAGGTTCTGTATTTCGTTTATCTGGTATTATGTATACAGCACTGATCTGAAATTGGAGTTTGGCAGCCTTGCCGATAACTGTGACAGTCATTATCCATATTAAATGGTCTAAATTGTTTGTGTGTGTGTGTGTTGTGAGCTCACTTCTGTGGTTGTTGCGACAGGCCGCGGCCCGGAAACTGAAACCCCACCCTGCCCGACCGAGGAGCCTCCATGAGCGACTTCTTGAGGGCATTAAAGCTGAGAGGAAGCTGAGGCCGGTCTCGCCGGACATGATTCGCAGAAACCGTCTAGGTGAGACAAGGACACAGAGATGATGTTCTAGTATATATACAAATTACAATCCATAATAAATTCCCTTTTTAGATGATAAAACCCTGTACATATGAGTGGACACCAGTGTGAGCCATATAAATAATTGTTCTCTTTGTTAAAGCAACCAAACGTAACCTTTTTATCCATCTCAGGAAATGCTCTAATTGTGCGGCTGTTAACTTACTGCATGGCGACACTTTATGAACCTCCACACAGGAGTGAAAACCATTAAGCAGGACTTAACCATTCTTAAGTGCATCCATCATGATTACTCTAACAGCTTTCTTCATACATTGATCTGTTCACTTCATCAGAAATGTCACAGTGTTTGAACAAGGGTGACTTTGACTGCTGTTGTAAACCTTCGGTTGTTTGCTACAGGTTTGCTGCTGAAATATCTACTGGTAAATGTCCCTCAGGACGTCCGATTCCCTTGGTTTTACCTTAACTGTTAATTTGTTAATATAATACTGTTATGTCATGCTGCATATGTACATTTCAGAACATAACAGGCTTTTGTATATGTACGTAGATTATGGTTCAAGCCACGTAAGACTTTAATCAGATAAAAGCAGCAGCCATTTAATCAGTCGGTACCATACGGCACATGCACAAGACGTCTTTTGTTGACGGGCTAAGGGGGTAAATGTGCAGCAGCTGTTGAATAACCAACACATACAGATACAGTATAGTGACCAGTGGCGGTTGCTGCTCTGTGATACAGGGGAAGCTGGCCCAGTTATTAAATACGAGACCATTGACTCCCAGAGAAGCTGAGCTTCCCTGGAAGAGATGTTTTTGATGCATTTTTATCCAATCAGTGTCAAGGTCACCACAATTACAATTAGGGCTGTAATCAACCAAAGAAACTCTTGGTTGACTAAAGCCCTGGAATTTCAGATTTTTTGTTGCTTGCAAAGTTTGCTTTGTACTTTTTACAATCATCTACTTTTGAAATATGCTGCCACGCTGCTGATGTCTTTGACATGGATGTGACAGGGAGGCTGTAGCCTAAAATGAAAAGCTGGCAAATTCACGTGGCAAATTAATGGCAACGCTAATCCGTCTCTCTCACATTAGCCACGGAGCGAAAAAAACCCACTGGGCTGGACTAAACCAAAATAGTGGAAAACAAGGGGGTGCTCTAAAACACCCCTATTAGACTTGGTACTTTCCTCCTAATGAAATTCACCATAAAGGAAAAAAAATAGTCGACCAATCGCAATTTGTGTCGACCAATTAGTCGACCAGTCGACTTTGACTTTACTGCCCTAATTACAATAATAAAAAATTATGTTCCGTCTCAAATATATCAATTGAAGCTGAGGTTCTACTGGTTTTAATGCACTGTGCTGCTGTGGTAATGTGCGAGAAGAAAATCTCGTCGGGTGACAATCGGTACATATTACATAACCATTTATTTCATGACATTTTGGAGGAACCGGAGCTTCCTTTGCTGTCAAAGAGCAATCGCCTCTGATAATCATACATATAGTCATACATATAGCAGCCTGGTTGGTTCTCTGAACCTCTGTTAATATTTTGTCTATTTATGTGAAATATTCCATTTAAAAACTTGAATAACTTAACCCTTCATTCGTCCCTTCTCATTGAATTTTCTCCTTTTTCCTTCCTTCCATTTTTTTTTTCCTTTTGTACATTGGTTTATCGGTTAGTCATGCGGCCTCTAAGCACGTCTTACAGTTTTGACTCGTCAGGTAAAGTTAAACATCGCCTGTTGTGCTCCTATTGTAAATCCTTGTGTTTTCATTCCAGGCTATTTTTAGCTGTTGGGCACTTGCTCCTCCCTGATTTTGAACACACACATTCTTGTGTTTTTATTTTGTGTGTACGACTACCGTCACTTAGTGAATGTTATACACAAACCCTCTCTACCCAAAGTAAGGAAGGGATGGCACAGTAAAATCTAATGTAAGACGGTGTGGAATTGCTGTACTGGTGTATCATATGGTGTCAGGCTCTGCCTTAAGGCAAAACATAATCCCCCTCAGAAGAGAATGGCTCACTTATTTTGAGTGGTTTAAATTGAACAGTGTTAAAACAGCTGCTCACAGTGCTGATTCTATGATTGTGAAGTGATGAAGCAGAACTGTTGAGCCAGTCTGCCCTGCTCGTCACCCTAATCTGCTCTCACTGTGGAATATGAGCGTTGCGTAACGCAGATACCAGCAGCCCTCTACAGATGAAACGTTGAATGGCAGACGATCGTCTCGATGTAGTACTGTAATCCAGATGAACATAATATATATATTTTTTTTTTTTTTTACTGTGGCTCATCTTCTTCCCCTGCTCCCCTGGCACTTCACCTCCCGTCTTTGTGCTTTGCAGCTGTGCACAAACTAAGCATTCATGTGTCAACCAGTACGTTTCCATGTACATCCAATCTGGCTCTATTCCCTTCAGCTTGTTGTTGCACAATTTTGTATAAGGCAATTCTGAGGTTTTCTATCATGCATCAATTTCAAAATATTAAATTCATAAAGCTGGTGGCGCATACATTCAGTCACCGGTCTTGATTTCGACATATATTTATTATCATATTTGTATATCGGCAAGCACAGAGCTAACATGCAGTCGTAATTTGACTGGCATCTCCATTATCAGGTTGTGTTGCTCTTTATTAAATTTGGCAGGATTTCAGTTGACACATTTCAATTTGTCCTCAGCATCATGTAAACGTACCGAGTGTTCACACCTGCTTTGACAGATGCTTGTTACTGTCGTCATTCCCTCCCCGTGATTACCAGTTTGGTGTGAAGGGGTTTCAAATATGAATGTGAGTGTGTGTGTGTGTGGTCCTGCTGAAGGCTGTGTTCTCCTCACTCCTCTACAGGTGCAGGAAAAAGCATCAGCACCCCGCAAGACTTGTTCCGAAGCTCAGGTAAACATGCAAATGAAGCATGGTTAAAAAGCAAACGGCGGTTTAATCTGCTTTGTACCGAGTTTGCTTTGCTTCATTTAGTTTAAATGGAGAGTTGAAATTCAGCATGCGCTGTGTGTGGTATCATGAGTGTGCACAGGAGGCATTGGTTGTCTGCTGTTCACGAGGAGACGGTTCATCGTTGTCTGGCTTTTGCATGAAAGCAAATTCATATTTAGGACCATCATCTCCCGTCTTGACGAACTGTCCTGTCTTTGACCCACAGACACTCCCGATGCGCCCAGGAAGTTGGCCGTCAGCACCCAGTCTCTGGCCGCTGGCATCTCCACGGGACCCGGTCAAGGTGCAGGGCAGCAGCTCGGCCAAAGGAAGAGGCTGCTCAAGGCGCCTGCACTGGCTGAGCTGGACAGCTCTGAATCTGAAGTAAGATCATAACTATTCCCCTAATGTTTTACGTTCAGCTTACTGTCCCAACCACAGTTTTGAAAATATTAAAAAGTGATAATTACTACTCGCATGATTGGCTTCCATGTCCAAATGTGTACATTAAAGGTGTGGCAGTTATTTCAGCTGGCTTTTTAAATGTATTGCTTTAGTTTTCCAAAAGCTTACTCGCTTGTTATAATATTGAACATACTTTTGAATCTGGCTAACAGGACGAGTCCACACAGAGCAGCTCCAGTATGTCCACGTCTTTGAGGGACGACACGTCACCCGAGTCTGCTACAGGGAAGAAGGGTACGATGGTCACCTTGCTTATACTCTTAACATGTTATCATATCATATTGCTCTTTAGTCATCTTTTCATGTGTTTTTTTTTCAGCTCGTCCAAAGTTCCTGCCCATCTCTGCTGCCCCTCAGACAGACAAGCATCAGTCTCCACAGAGGCGACACTCCATCGAGAAGGAGACCCCCACCAGTGTCCGTCCTTTTGTTCCTGCATCCAGACAGAGCTCCAAGTCTTTGGTACGTTAACTATTGGAGCAATTCTTTATGGCATTGGAGTTAAGTTGGAAAACTAAGGTGGTATATCATACTCTTAAAGGAGACACATTATTCAAAATCAACTTTTTAATCATTTTAATGCTTATAATTGGGTCTCTGGAGGCCCTATGATTAGGCAAGATAACTCACTCATGTTTTTGTGGTCCGCCTCAGTCGAAGTACAGGAGATAAAACACGCGATGTTGACTTCCACACTTTGTCCCTAAAAACACGAGAGTGCAGGCGAGGGCAATAGTATCCGGAAGAGCCCGCGAAGTGTTCTGTTCTTGGCTCCACAGTGCAGCACAGAGTTCTACACAAACTTCCAGCCTCAGAGGATTTGCGTGTCCAGTGGATACATTTTATATATGACGGCAATGTGCCGGCTAGAGTCGGCAAATGATGGCTTTTCCAAATGCTAACTGCTGTTAGCTGCCGGAGCCTCAGTGACACTGACGTAGTTTCCTGTGTCTCATTTGCATTTAAAGAGACAGGCACTCAAAACAGAGCGTTCTGAACAGGGCTGTTTTGGCAGAGTGATTGAACTGCTGTGGTGCTTCATCCTGAAGGTATTTTGACCAAAGTATGTCACAGACATGTTCATTAAGACACCAGGGAACTTGGAGTTATGGGGTATAATATGTCTACTTTAAGTCTAACCAAATGTAAAGTAGGAGTTTATACATAAGTAATGCTTTGACATATATTTATATTCCTTGACATATTTATAATGTCAAGGAATGAAGCCTCTACATCTACCAACAAAACTGGACATACAATACGTTTCTGTTGACATTGCTGCCGTCCTGTGACTGGTCATTTGTTTGGCATGAGGTCACCAGTTCTCTGAGAAGCTCTGTGCTGGTCGTATGACACAAAAGTAAGGTTGATGCATGTAATTGAAACCACAGGACAGGCCGCTGTGCAAAGACCATTTTAGACGGAATTGGCAGAGGCCCTGTGCCAAGTTACAGCCAGCTGAAAGTGGTCATGTAGGGAGAAGGCGGAAACGGACGGTTCTCATGGACATTCACTTATTTCACACAGAAAAAAACGTATCTCGTACCACATTCAGTATCCAAGTATTTTCTTTTACCAGAACTTGTGTATCTTTATTTTCCTGTTTTGTGATGTGCATCAGTCTTACCAGGACAGTACAAGGGTGATGAGCTCATCTAGTCACACTATTTTTTTATCACACATATCTTATTTATGTGTGTTTACACTGCTCGACCATCATCTGTCCTTCACAAACGTACTTGTAGTCACTTTCTGTTTTGTGTAACGCTGCAGCTAATGACGGATCCTAATGCCAAGGTAACTGCTGTCTGTCCATCACCAACCAACATTAGTTCCGCTATAAAAGCAAAAATGCATCAGTAGAAACATTAAGGGTTAGGACGACACACACACAGGAGAGTTTTGGGATGACTAGCAGGAATGTGTGCAAATTAACTTCTGTACTATTTTTAGACACCAGCTGTGATTTGTGATATCCATGTCAGAGCTGAGAAATGAAATGAGATGGTGTTTGGCATATTTGAACTTTTGTCCTTTTTTTTTTGAGAATGATCGTGTCAGATGATCTTTCAGTCATGAACACTCCCTGGTACTTAATGAGGCATGAAATGGATCAAAAGTTAAATAACAGCATGAACTCACGCAGGGAAGACGAGGTTATGAAATCATGTTTAAAACGACCGCAGGAAACCTCTGTGGTTGTCTTTGTGGGTTTCTTCTAAAATGTCACATTTTTTGCACACATGATGATGTAACTGACGTCATTTCTTGTATTAAATGCTGTGTGTAATTAGCTTGTGGAAATATCCTGCTTCTATTTGAATGTCCTGCTTCTCTGTGTGTGTGTGCTGGTCAGGTGAAAGCTGCCAGCGGTGCTCAGGGAACGGTACGTGACTGCTACTGAAAATAATCCAATTCTACCATCATCGACTCTTCTCATTACTGTGTTTTATTAGGAAGCTATGCAAAAACCCAGTGTACCCATTATTCAACAGGCGTGTCTTGGCTGAGTGTGACCATGTCAATATTGTCATAAAGTGGAGATCTGTGGCAAAGTGAAGAACACTCGTAGTTAGAGGGGGAAATGTTAATCCCAAACAATTTTTCCTTTCTGGACAAATGCTTTAAAGAGTTTTCTGACTTTGTCACAAATCTCCAGCTTGAAGCATGTTGGGGGTCCATGTGACTGAAATTCAGTTGTAATGAAAACATGGTTTGTTTGTAATTTGAGTAAAGCTGTGGACCACCAACATAAAGGGTGTATTACATCACTGGGATGCTGATTGTTGTCACCGTCTTGTTGTCATTGGAGGCATCCATTGATGTGGATGGACTGTTCTCACCCTCTCACTGCACGTTTGATGTTTTCACTTCAGGCTTGGCTGTTTTTTTTTTTTTGCTCGTTCTACCTGCACTCACACGGTGTCGGTGTCTGTGGCAGCAGCTGTGTTCTGATCTGTGAAGGGGTTTTTGCTGATCCGATTAATCTTTCTTTCCCAGGAGGAGTTCTGCTACCCAGTGGAGTGTCTGGCTCTGACGGTGGAGGAGGTGATGCACATCAGACAGGTCCTGGTCAAGGCTGAGCTGGAGAAGTTTCAGCAGTACAAAGACATCTACAGTGCTCTCAAGAAAGGAAAGGTAGGAGCCCTGTTATGGCTTTATTAACGCAGTGAGTTACAACAGGCAAGGAGGTCGAGCCCTTCTACTCGCACACTACACACATTTTACATAATGCTTATCATGTCTAAACTTGTATATTATTATCTTTAATCTGGAGTGGATATTAAGCCCTCTCCGTTTGTCTTAACTGTTTATAACTTATAACTTGGTTATAATTAGTGCTGGGCACGGCGTTAAGGGTCATTAATACGCCGTCAACCTTGACTACTGATGGGAAAAAGACCCGCGTGACGTCATGTTTACGTGCCGCTGCACCGAAGTCCAGGCACCATTTACCAGTTAGCTCTGTTAGCACCTTTTAGCGTCGTTAGCGCTTCTACAGTCGAACTGGAGCGGTCTGTTTATGAAATGAAAAGAGCAGCGCTACAAATAACCAGCGTCCCTGTGTACGGAGTATGTGTGCCTCTGTTCTTTAAACTTTAGCGTTACTTTAGAGACTCTTTAACAAGTGTGAGTCACGTAAACATGACGTTGCACGCGTCTTTTTCCGGTCAGTCGTCGTGGAAACGCGTCATGCTTAACGTTGACACCGTTACTGTTGTTGACAAAAGACTAAATAAAAAAAAATAAGATCGAAGGAAAGAAAACTACCAGTGATGTTATCCAGTTTTCTGATTTGTTTTGAGTGCATCTTGTTTTTTCTACTTTTATCTCCAGCTTTGCTTTTCATGTCGGACCAAGAGGTTCTCCTTCTTTACCTGGTCATACACCTGCCAATTCTGCAAAAGGTATTTTTTTTTAATTATCTAACTTCTCAGCTAAAGTAGAGCAGCTGTGCAGTAATCCCTAACTTTAATGGTTAACTCTTGTTTTTCCCAGGCCTGTGTGTTCCCAGTGCACTAGGAAGGTAGGACACGCATAAAACCTCATTCTGTAAAAACGTGTTTATTCGTGGTAGCTGATCCATGTAAACTCTGATCTATTAATCCTCAATAAGTGAGTTTCATCATTTTGTGTGTCTTTGTTCTTCAGATGCGGTTGCCATCTAAGCCTTATTGCACCTTACCCATCTACTCTTTGGGCCCCGGTGCGATGCCAAAAGAAGAGGCAAGTGGAGCGTCTGCCGCAGCAGACTCTGACAAGCACCCGTTTGGGTCAGAACACAACCGACACAGCCTACGCCGGAGCGTAAAGAAGTATGTTACCATAGATGTGAGGTCCGAATGTCCTGCTTTTGTGGATTGGTTGTACATTTCTTCTCTCTGTCCTCCAGGTTGTCCAAACATGGTAGTAGTAGCAGCAGCAAAGATGGCTGGTCACAGGATGAACTGGAGCTGCCCAAGGAGCTGACGGAGGACTGGGCCACTATGGAGGTGTGTATAGACTGCAAAAAGTTCATCACAGAGATCATCTCCTCCAGCAGGCGCAGCTTGTGCGTGGCCAGCAAGCGAGCCCGTCTCAATCGCAACCGCAAAACCCAGTCCTTCTACCTGTCATCGTCTAAATCCATCAACTTCCGACCCATCAATGAGGTGTAGAAAGAGGGACGGACCTGTGCACTTTTGTTATGCTGAGCTTATTTGTTGAATGAGAAATGATAATGCCCCCTCTTACCACAATTCTTTTTTTTTTTTTTTTTTGTATATAGTCATTTTCAAAAAAACAAAGCCAGTCTGTCCCACCCCCAAAGGTAGACGATGGTTCTTACACCTTTACAGTCTCAGGAAAAGTTGGCACGCTATGATTGTTCATGCGGTAGCTGCCAGACAAAGCAGAGCCATGTTTCTATCAGTGATATTTCAGGCCACAGTGGATACAAGTGAACCTGACGAGCTGCTGATGTTGAATCAGGTAAGAGAATGCATAAAGGACACGAGAGCAGGATCAAATGACAAATAACAGACAGATAAAACTTTCTGTGAAATTGTGTAAATAATATCAAGGCCCTAATCCCTAATCTTAGTGATCAATGAGTTTTCCAGTTCCTGTTTACTTTGCACACTCAGGAAGAACACCCGATTGTCTTTTTTTTTTGACAGAAATGCACTGTAGATGCTCTCGTCAGGTCTGCTGAGGTCAATCTCAGCCACTTTTCTGCTCCCTCCTTTTATTCTTCCAGCAACAGTTATGCCAAATAATATACCATCCACTTTGTTATATGAAAAGCAGAATCATTTTTATCACGTAACATGTTGCAGGGTCAGAATAGTAAATATTTTCTGGGTGGGACTTTTAGCTTTTAGTTCAAATGTATATTCAGTTCTGTGCCTGGTGCCAAAATGTTAAAACTGTTTGTTTTTTTTAGTAACGATGGACCTATTGTACATATGTGTTATAAACCCGATGGAGGACATGTTGGGGTTATTCAAGGTTTGTTTTATTTGCCCTTCCAAGTTCCGAGCTGCGCAGTAGAAGCACAGAAATGTGGGTTGTGAATGTGTACATGCTGTAGATCTTAACTGTCCGAAATTTAAATTTAATATAAAAAAGCAAAACTTAACTAAGCAGAAATATAATTTTACAATATTTTAAAATATCTGACTCTTGGGTTTATTTTTCGAACGTCTTTCTCTGATCTTTTTTATTATTATTATTATTATAATTATTATTGTTATTAATAATGTTATTTGTTTCAACGTAGTAGAATGATTTTATTTCTGTTGTATAGTTTATAAACTCAGTGTTAAGCTACTCCTCTAAATCGCAAATAGCACTTTCATTGGACCAATTTATTGTTTATGTTCTGTTTTGTTTGTCTTAATTAATAATATAATTGTTAAAATCTTTGTTTTGTTACCTCTCTGGGGGGGTCAGTAGTGCCGTTTTTACCAGGGTTTCTCATGAATGAAGATGTGTGTGAATGTTAGCAGTTGATTTGTTTTGTTTCTGAGGAGCGACGCGTGGCTAAAACAAACGCTGACTTGATCGTATGGACTCTTTAAGTGTATAACTGTCATTGAATAGACTTCATGGACATAGTCGAGCGTGCATGTATAGGACACGTAATGCATAACGCGTAAACATCTTCGTGTTTATAGTGTTCTGTGACAGTTATTCCAACGTGAACATCTAAAAGTCTAAACCAGCCTGTCAAATGATGCCATGTTCCAATGAAATAGTTAATTTGTACCAATTTTGAAAATGTGTACGGAATGTGTGCATGCTGTTGCTGTACTGTGATCTATCTGTTTTTATCTAAGAAATAATAATAAAACCATGAAGATTCTTATGATTGATTTCAGTTATTCGACCACAGGAGAGGAGAAGTAAAGGGAAGTCTCTATAATGTTGTCCATCATCCTTCTGTTGTAGGGACATCTTGTGGTAGAGCATGTGTGTTGCAGCTATTTTAAAGCACCTGAAAAGCATTGATGCATTTTAATAGTTAATAATACGAGTAATTATTGTATGAATTATGACGGTAAGAGCCAGTTTTGTTTTTGGAGACATTGACGTGCTCCATTCGGTAAAGGGGATTTAGGTTCAGGTTAATGGGAACGGGGGTTATTGCTCAATCACGAGATGAAGCATACAGTGGTTTATTATATTATATTTTGACCGAATAATTGTTTGGTTTGATTTAAATGTTATTATTTAAGTTTACCGAATAGAAGGAATAAATACTTTAATTTTGGAACTATGGAGAACCATTTGTACACGTGTCAGGAAGAAAGACACTACAATAATTTTACAGTAAAGTGAAATAAACATTATTTTTCCAGTTTGTGGCACTAAAGCTTATACTTTATACTAATTTTGGGATTATACAGTTTCTGCATGTACTGAACTATCTATGTGGGACTTGGGGAGGGTTGATTTACACAGGGCAGTAATGATTTTCCAGTGAAACATTATGTATTAAAAATTATAAATACTGGAAAATGTTATATGTTCTGCTGATGCCTGCATGTTAATTTGGTGTGTGTGTGTGTGTGTTCTTGTACTTGCAGCATACTGAGGACCAGTGAGGGTTTTTAAACAACAAAGTGAGGTCATTTTGGCCGGTCCTCACTTTGTCTTCATTGAAATCACTTCCTTAGATTGTAAACATGCTATACTCTGTTTTTAACAGAGGTCCTCAATTAGGTACACAAACCTGTTTTCCAGCCCTGGTGTTTAACACACTTTTTGCTCTGGGGTGCCACCTGTAGACATTTTAGGGTACTGCACCCATTAGTTCTTTATAGATGTCATTCATGAAGCGAATATTTGTAATTGCGTTGATTTATAAAGTGGAAATGCTGGTCCTCACTTTGTCAGCACTTATACCCGGTCCTCAGTATACAGCAAGTACAAGAATGTGTCTGTGTGTGTGTGTACGTTATTGCATAGCTTTGGCTGCCAATACTGCCTCTTGATAGGTTAGTAACAGACACTGAAAATAACCTGCTACGCTGCAGCCTCCCTAAAGAGTGACCCTCACACACTGGTTTCTATGTACAGACTGATGGCAAACACGGCCAATAAAAAAAGAAAAAAAAAAAGAAGTCTGAATAGACTGTGTATTCAGCAGCAGCTCAGTTAAAGTTTGAACAGAATGTTCTTGAATGCTGACCTGTGTAACCGACAGGAACACATGATATGTGACTCAGCTGATAATCAGCTTGGTAATGAAATTCCCTTTTGGGTGCTGTTTCAATGTTTTCCCACTAATGAGCTGGGATTAAAACGAGAAGAGTGAAATCGGATCCTGGGTTTCTGTTCCTAATGTCGGCTTCACTGCAGGGCTGCAAACAAATCCACCCTCTCACGGTCACAGCGTATGTGTCGGGTGTTTAACGACATATTAAGCCAACATGTGGAGCTCCCACATGGATTGCTTACACTTTGTATGAAGAGAATGTGGACTAAAGGGTCAAGAGGTCGACGCACGTCAGTCTTCCTGTAACAGAACCCCCTGTGTCACTTTCATCTTCGATAAACTGTTTTGACGCTCAATCATAATTCCTATGATATGACACCGGAGTTAAATATAATGCAGTATTTCTGTGGGATGCTGCTCTGCTGCTCTGCTGCTTAATGATGAATGGAGAACAAATGTGTGTCACCCGATAGCCGGTGAACATGTTTCCATGTCCGTGTTAACTGCCTTTCCCTGTGTTGCATGCATCTGCAGACAAATAAATTCATAGTTCAACTCGGGACCACAAACCAAAACACACCAACTGAACTGGTTTTTCTTTTATGTAAACAGATTAAAAGCAATACAGGATTTTCTTTGTTTTTAATCACCTCATACTTGTTCAATAATGTAAAGTACAATCGTGATGTTCTATCTGGTATCTTCTCATGTTGTCTTGGCTGTTTCCTCATGTGTAAGAATGATTTCAGGTCATTAAATGAATGAAAATTATCCCCCAAAAAAACGCTAACTGCAGCATTGTCACAAGTCCTCAAATCAACGTCGCTGCCCGTGAAGCCATTTTCTTTTAATCCACATGATGAAGAGGCCAGTGATGTAGAGCTTTCCTTGCTTTGTTGGGGGTTGTTGGCTAAGCCAAATTGTCATTTCGGTAAACTGTGATACACTGATGTACTTTGTCATTGGAGCATGACCGTTTTCTGTCACAGCTCATCATTAAATGCTGTGTTAGAATCAAGGAATGTGTTTTCTACAAAGTGCAACTGCATCGGCCATCTTATCTTAGCACAGTCTTAACACGCAGATGAAGCAACAATCTTCATAAAACTGGTGTGCACACATGTCTAGGGAATCAAAACTCAAATAGTGTAAAGTGCAGCCAACTGCAGAAGGAGGATTTTGTTTGTGTCCAAACGGCTGCAACTCCCTCTCGTCATCTCCGGGGTTCATTTCCACCGAAGACGTTGCATCTCTGCACATCAGCTGAGCTTATCCTCTGACTGACGTGGAATTCAACTTGGCATAACACACTGCCGAGACTGAGCCGCGTGATGGAATGCACTCACTTTTCAACGGTTTCCCCCTCACTTGTACAGTCGGAGGCTGATTAACCACGGCGAAGGATGTTGGGTCATGGCGGGTTGGGTCTGTTGGAAACGCAGACGAGCGGCAGGGAGCCGTGGTCGAACAGCTTGTATGGCAAAGAGCCCTTCGAGGTCCAAATGTCGGTCTTTGGGTCGTAACACTCAAAGCAGTCCGAGTCCTCGATGACGTCGTGGCTGTTGAGGATGCGTCCGCCGGTGACGTAGAGCTTGTTGTCGATCACGGTGGCGCTGTGATGCATCCTGCGCACCTTCAGATTCTCACACTTAACAAATTTGTTGGCTTTGGTGTCGTAGGCTATCATTCGCCGGGTGTACCCTGGAAATGTAACAATGTATGTAGGTCTTGGTTATGCATGGATATGTTACGACATAAGAACAAAGCAACATTGCAGTGGGCGTCATCATCACAATTGATTTTGACTCTGCTGGGGCACCCATCCATCATTTACCACTTTATCCTCCACCGGAGGGTCGCGGGGGGATGCTGTGCCTATCTCAGCGATCAGCAGGGTACACCCTGGACAGCTCGCCGGTCCATCGCAGGGCCACATTTAGAGTGATCAATTCACCTAATCCCCAAATCTGCATGTTTTTGGACTGTGGGAGGCAGCCAGAGAACCCAGAGAAAACCCATGCACACACGGGGAGAACATGCAAACTCCATGCAGAAAGGCCCTTGTCCCAACCTTGGCTCGAACCCGGATCTTCCTGTGTGTAAATCCACAGAAGTAAATAGTCCCCAACAAATGCACCATTTACATATTGCAAAATTCTATAAACAATCAGGACAACTTCAAAATTTTTTTTGTCGGGTGAACATCTGAACTCACCTCCTATGATGTAGATCTTATCCTCTATGACCGCAGCAGGAGCGCAAACATTTTTCACTGTCCTCGTCTCTAGCCTCGACCACAAATTGCGGGAGATGTGATACACCTGTTGACAGGTGACAAACACCAACTGTCAGCCTCTTTTCTACACCATCAGAGAACTTCAAGAACACTCTCTCTCCACACACACACTAACATCCACGGACTCAAAAAAAAAAGATGAGTCTTAGCATGTACCTGTATCAGTCTGACTGGATTCTGCATGGCGTCCTCGCCTCCAAAAACGTAGATCCTCTGATCACTTGCTGCAACAGCCGGATGCAGCACCGCCGTGGGCATCGGTGCCATGTCCTCCCATTGATTAAACATACTGTTATACCTTTCTACGGACCGAGAGATTTGCTTGTCCACCCCGATGCCTCCCAACACAAATATAAAGTGCAGGTAGGACACACTCTGGTGGGCGTATCGTGGCTCCGACATGGGCTCAGCGGTTCTCCACTGGTTGGTTTTGAGGGAGAGTGTGTAAACTGTGGCGCTGACTGAGCTGTCGCCCGATGTCATGCACAGGCTGAGGCCGCCGAGCACATAGAGGATGCTGTGTATGCACACATACGCAGCTTTGTAGAGCCGCAGAGGGAGTTTGGCCAACCACTGCCAACGCTGAGTGCGTTCATCATAAAGCAGTGCTTCTCTTGATGTTTGCTCATTGTTTTTGCGTCCTCCCACCACCACCAGTGTTTCCCTGCAGGTGTACCGGCGCGGTGTGGTCCAAAGAGGCTTGAGCTCACGACCGCACTTGTTGCTGACTGTGAGCATGAGGCGACGCACCGAGTCGATGATCTCGGTGCAGAGCGTGGACGACTGCACCAGAGGGTCATTCGCAATAAACTGGAAGAGGTAAGTCGGATGGATGTAGCGGAGACGCACTTTCTTGAAGAGATCGTGGATCGCTCCACGTCGCGAGAACGGATCGTGGTGGATCCAGGCCAGGAGAGTCTCAAACACTTGCTCCTCCTCGGCACACAGGCGGTCGTCTTCTAGGTAACACATGAGCTCAGGGAGAGACAACTCGCAGAAGTCCTCTGAGGCGGCAACGTCAGAGAAACACCTCACAGCCATCTCCTTTGCTCTCTCCCTCAAACTCTCACAGTGCAGGATCTCAGAGAGCCGGATCATGCTCAGACAATTTTCTGGACTCAACTGGTCCTGGAGAAACAACGAGCAGGCCTCAAAGAGGCCTCCATAGTGAAGCATGGAAGCGGCCTGCATGAGCGGGAGCACGATCTCCATGGTGATAGTGACGCAGCCTGTGTAGACGTAGTCCACAATGCTGCTGATGACAGTGGAAGAGATTCCCTTCAGGTTCACACGGGCCTGACTGCTCTCCAGGAAGTTGCTGCAGAACATGGCCCGGAAGTACGGGCTGCTGGACACCAGGACGCTCCTGTGGCAGGGGAACTCCCGGTGCTCCGCGCAGAGCAGGACGTCCGTCAGGATACGCTCCTGCCGCAGGACGTTGAGCTGGGTCAGCAGGTGGCAGGGAAGTTCGGAGTCTTTGAAAGAGAAAACCCCACACGATCTGGAGGCCATTCTGTGCAAAGAAGAAAACCAGAGAAGGTGAGGAGAATCGAGGAAGAGTGCAATGAAACACTTGGTAACACTGTATTCACCATCAAAGGTGCATTATGTAATAAATCTGAAGCAACTGGCCATAAAATCCTCCTAATATGTCACAGAGACTCAGGAATAATGTTCATATAACAAACTGAACTCACCAACAAAAACAGTACAGACAAAATATTTGCATTAAAACATTTTTTTTTTGCTGACTGCAAATCATGTTTATGTCTCAGCTGCCGAGCAACCACGGGTTGCTAGTAACGTCAGAAAAAGTTTTTTTTTATTTGAATGTAGTAACCGTTTTTGGCCACATTCTTACATATGGCACCTTTAACTAGGTGCTTACTAACATGCGTATAAGTAGTGTACTAGCCCTTTATTAGTAAATATTAAGCAGATATTAACACCTTATGTAGGAAAAATCTTAATTCATGTTGTAATATAGGTAGAATAAGGTGTTTATACGTGCTTAATGATTACTAATAAAGGGCTAGTATGTGACTTATATATGTTAGTAAGTGTTACCAAACACTTATATCTGGCACATTTGGCTCTGCCCTCAGAATAACTATGTGGATCCCTGTCATCATTTATTTGCTTACGTGTAAACTCTTCCATCACATGCAGGGCGGCTGACTCACACGTTTCTTTTTTTTTTGCAAACTCTTAAATTATCTTTGTGCATCACCGCGGCATTAGAACACTCGTCTGTTATAAAGACACCATCTCTTTGTCTCTCAGTCGTCCTGAAAGTCTCTTCTTTTATCTGGTTCTATTATTTAGTTCTCTTCTCCGAGTTACAGTCTGTCTAAAAGCGTTTAAAGAGATGGAATCCCAATGGGCTTCTAATCACTCCCAGGACAGCTACTGATTTACTCTCACTTATGAACCCAGCGTGTCTGGTATATTTGGACCTCTAATCATTATTGTACACAGTGATTTGCCAAACCGTGTGAGTGACATTCGTCCACACTCTTTTCTCTCAGAGCTTTCAGGGCTTTTCTAACCCTAGAACCACAGGTTTAAAAAAAATTACTGATTTATTTGGAATCCCTTAAAATACAGTATTAAAACAACAATGGCATCCTTAAACACTGTCGGCTAATTTTTCGGAAGTGTCACAATTAAATGATGATGTTGACACATCGTCTGATGTGGATATGAGACGACAATCTATGTCTCTACATTTATTACCTATTTTATATCAATGTTGATGTTCTTAGACTTTATTGTAGTTGTTCTAAATTCTATGCCTTCTTTTATTCTTTTTATAATGACTGGATATTGTGTTTTAATTATTTTACAATGTGTAATAGTTGTCTTTGTTTGTATCATGATTATAATTTTTACATTGAAATGCTGTCTCTTTGGCCAGGTTTCTCTTGAAAAAAAGCAAGACTTCACACATTTTTTTCTACAAAATGTAGACAAAAAAATATAATATCGATGTTAACGTCAAATGACTCTCAGCCCATCAGCATCATCTATGACTGGATGAATCCTTACCTCATGCCTTCAGAGTGTAAACAATATCCAGAATCTCTTGACAGCCTCTTCCAAAACAATATCGCTTCCAGCAACAAAAGAAACCAAATCGTATTCCGGAGAGAAATTGGGTTCTGTTGTCAGGCAACGACAAGGAGCATGACCCCGCAGCAACAACAAGGCTCTCCAGTTAGGCACTGCGTCGCTGGCCATGAGGCTGCTGTGTACATTCCTGCAACTAAGAATAGTATCCTGTGCCACTCTGACTCCAGCCAGGCCTCTCATGTGACACAGAACTGTTTGGTACCCAGTTGCCAGCTTAACAGATTTACCAGGGTTGGGTGGAGAGAGTGTTTATAAGAGCCAGGGGAGAGCGAACCATCATGGGGGACCTGAGATGACCACTGAGGCCACCCAGGCTGCACTTTAATCAAAGTGTCCCTGAGCCGCTGACCCTCCGTCTGCTTTCCGGAAGAGCTTCAGCGTCTCACCTCCCCTCCATCATGTGTGTAACCCAAGATGAAGGTAAATTTAGAGCGGCGCTGATGGGCCATCTTGATCAGGGGAAACAGCTGATTTGGGCTCAAGGTGTGGTGGTGAGCTACTGCTACCAGTCACCTGTGTGAGGCGCCACTTTGTTTGTAGCATTGTGTGTAGGGTATACTTTGGACTGGCAACCTGTCCAGGGTGTGACCCCGGCCTATCGCCCCCAAAATCAGTTGAGTTTGGCACAGCGACCGCCTGTGACCCTCATGTGGAGGATAAAACGGTAAAAGATGGATGGAATGTGCTTAAAGATTCTGGTCTTATTTCATATGAAGACTGGTGCGCTCTTAGAAATAAGGGTTCCAAAACAGTCTTTCTACAAGGGCTGAGGTTCTACCTGGAACCATTTGCTTCTACGAAGTGTTCTTGGTAACACTAATGGTTCCAGTAAGAACCCTTTAAAACCCCTTTCCTGAATAAAGGGTTTTAAAAGGGTTCTTGGTGGAACCCTCCAAAAGGGTTCCAGGTGGAACCTTTATAAATAGGTTCTACCCGGAGCCAAAAAGGGTTATACTATGAGTGTGGTAACATAAGTAAAAATATGATATTATGAACATAAGACTATTATTATGATGATAAATATATTAAACATGTCAAATTTAAACATATATACATTGATTTTAATAATATTAAAAAGATATGTTTATGTTGTGTATATTTTCTAACATCAAGTTTTATTTTTCCAAATGAGTGTCGTTCATAGAATTCTTCTTATCTCTTCTCACTATTAATTCAAGGAACGCCTGTCCGTTTGTACAAACGTTTGTATATACAGTATATACTGTATATGTGTGTGTGTTAACGGCTTCTTTCATGGTCGCAGCTCCCAAGGCAGTGAAATGAATTAATGTCCTGTTTGTTTAGTGTTCAATGTCACGTATAGTATATAAGAAGGCGAGCTGTCAGCGACTCGACGTCAGACATCATGACGTGTGAGCATGTGCAGCTTTGGTGGACTTTGGTCGTCACACGGGGAAATTCTATACTCTCTGTTACCGAGTGACAGCCTCCAGCTCAACAGGTCAGAGTGTGCACTGCAGACTCACACGCGGAACTGACGATATATGAAAAGCTGACCAAAGAAACAACAGATGTAGTTGACATTAAAGACTTCTACATTCAGTTTTAAATCTTACTTTTATCTTATGTCCTGCTATCTTGATACACTTCATTACCGTGCTACTAAATAATGAATTTGAGGATTTTGTTGTCGACAACGCGAACATTGTTGACAAAACTCACGGGGAACGCAAAATATTTCCACACCGGTGATTTCAGCGAAGCTGGAGAGGGTTCGCGTTTGGTCGATGTGTTGCCCCAAATCAGCAGTTGCCATGGTTACTGTTAGTTGGCAGCAGCATCGGGAGGAGGTAAAATGTAGTCGTGTTTCAAACACACCAAAATGAAGTAATAAAAAGAAGTATGACGTTCGTTCTGGTTTGCAAAGACCACTGTAATTTGCTGACTTGAAAGAGAGGAATAAGTAGAAGAGTCCTTTGTTACAATCTGAATTAGATGTAATTAATGCTTACACACTGAACTTTTCAAGGAGCTTGCACTCAAACTGCAGGGAATTATAATAATGGTGCCTTACTTCTGGTACTTCAGAGGATTTCTCAATAGTGAGGGCCAGTGGGGGCCCAGCAGCTCAATTTCCCCAGGTGCCCCTCAAAAAGCTAATCCGCCCATGAACTCAACACAACCTGACAATTCTCTCAGCAAACTCTGAATGCAGCTGCATTTTCTTTTCTTTTTCTTAATGTGATATATTACAATTAACTCGACACTCGACCCCTCTGATAACCAATCGCCTCTCCTTTGTCACGAGTTTCATTCACATCCACTCTGACACGCCTCGGCAGGAAGTGACGACTGTGGCCACGAGCGTGACGAACGGCTTGTTCGAAAATACAACAAGGAAGTGACTGTTAATTGTGAAAGACAATAAACGGCGGATAGAACCTGTCTCCATACCGGGGGGGTCCCTTCGCTCGCTTGTCGCTTGTCGGGGGAGGGTTAAGTCGGCGTGGACTTGCCCGGGAGCCCGTTTGTGCTCGTGACAAGGATTTCTGCTTGTAGCCAGCTAGCTAGCTAGCGATGAACACGGACGTGGAATTTCACATCAGGCAGAACTATCCTTGGAACAAGCTCCCCGCTAACGTCAAACAGGTACTGGACACTGAGCTTTTTATCAGGTCAGGGATGAAGAGGGGGTTTGGATTTAGTGTGTGCGCGTACTTGTGAGTGTGTATGTATGTGTGTGTGCGCGCGCCTGTCAATGTCACCGCTCGCTCCCTGTTTTCCTCTGCAGCGGTGACCATCACTGTGTTTCCCTCAGGCTTTAACACACTCTCATCACATGACACAGAGTCAGAGTGACTTATATTTATCTGTGTCATAATGCAAATCAATTTACATTGTAATATTACAGGATTAGCGATTGATTGTTTGCTCTCTGACTCTCTCTTTTCTTTTTAAAAAAACCCCAAAATCACATAATTGTTGAAATGTTAACATTGAAGATGTGTGTTTTTTTGTTTATTCACTCTTTATCATTATGTGTGAGCAACTGGAATTTTGCCAAGAGGATAAATAACCCACATACCTACACACCTGTCTAACTACTCACCTACCTACCTTTGTACCTACCTATCTGCCTATATGCACAATGTATAGTCATAAAGAAATGAACATGCATGCACCAAAACACACATAGACTGCTTTTAAAAGCTGCATTAAATATAGATTGCTCTGTGTTCTACATTTTCTAAGAACCTTATCGTAATGGTAGATAAATGGTTTTACGGGAGTCAATGAAATGATCAATACATCTATGCTACTGTACATGGAATGGAAATAATGCATTTTTTGTCTGTGTCTGCATTGCTTACTTTGTCTGGGTTCTGTGACAGCAGCGCTTTGTGTACTTCAATATTTGTTTGTTTATCACAAGTCGCATTGTCATCACAATTTTCAACACAGTTTTTTTTCTACACACACAGCCACCCACCACCTAACTCTTCTCTACTCTAATCTGCTTTACTGTTTGTGCTGAGACCTTCACATAAAACCACCAAAAAGGGGGGGTAATATTGGAAGAATCCTCAGGGAACAATAGAGGAGGAATCGTTCTTGACAGACATGCAGTAAATGTCATGAGCACAGATTAAAGTTGCAAAGCAGATTTACAGGCCTATGACACCATTATCGATTGTAAACGTCGATGCAGTTTAATAGCTGGTAAATGGTCTGTATTTGCATAGTACTTTTCTAGTCGTGATGACCACCCAAAGCTGCTTTACAGTATTCACATTCACTCACACATTCATACAGCATATTTATCTGCAGCATTTTTTTCTTTATTGAAACGCTGCTGGCACAGTCGTCACAAGCAAACGTGAGATTGCCCAAGGACACATGTAGACTAGCTGAGCTGGGGAGATGACTCACTCTACAACTGATCCACCGCCGCACCGCAGAATAGTTACCGTATTGCAATTATACCTGTGTGTGCTGGATGTTTTTTTTTTTTTCGCTTGGCAGTGTCAAAAAAAATGCAATGCTTGTTTTGACATCAATAGTCTGCTTAGATCCAGGAGAAGGAGGGTGGGTTGGACAGGTGCATACAGGGTTTTTCTGTTGTTGCTGCATGTATTCCCATGTGTCACTTGTCTCAAGCTGCTCATCTGTGTGTCAACTAGTTTGAGATGTCTTTATTGTCATTGCACAATTACTCTGAATGTAGTTAAATTTTTCCTCATTAATACCTTTTCTAATACTTTGGAATTTATATTTTTCTGCCAATCCTAATCTGTCCATCCATCCATTGTTTACCACTTATCGGCTGCTGGACATAGGGTGATTGGCAGGGAACACCAGTAGTCCATCACAGGGCCAACATAGGGACAACTATTCACAGTCACAATACACCTACGGACAATTTAGGGTGTTCATTTAACCTATGCATGTTTTTGGACTGTGGGAGGGAACCAGAGAACCCAGAGAAAACCCATGCACACACGGGGAGAACATGCAAACTCCACACATACAGTAAAGGCCCGGATGGGGACGTGAATCAGCCACCTTCTTCCTGTGAGGCAACAGGGCTTGCCACGTGCACCACTGGGTGGACCCCAATCCTAATCACTGTTCCTCAAACACTGTTGTTTTCCTTCAATTTAAAATCTGTTTCCTCAACTCAGTAAGCTACAATGTGAGAAGATTGGTGCTGATATTGGTACAACATGTCTGACTGATGTGATTTGTGTATAGATCCCAAATGACTATGCATTAAATCAGGACCAGTTCATATTCAAGCATAGAAAATCACTTCACATTGCAGACAGTGTGGGAGGGAAATGTGATGTGCCGTGTAAATCCCTAGCCACTTTCTTTATCTGTGTTTTTGTTTTTTTCCCTGCAGAGTTTGGGGAACTCTCAGCGAGAGTATGAGAAGCATGTGCTGCTGTATAGCATCCGCAATCAGCTGCGATTCCGCAATAACCTAGGTAGGCACAAACGAAACCTTGCTGTAATGTCTAGCTCTAGAATAAGGCACATGAGTAAATGTCTGCATTGGTAAATCTCATACCATTTTAACTATTTTAGGTGAATGTACAAACTAGCAGCATAATGTTCAATTTATTTTCAAGGTCATGTTGTAAACGGATATTTTCTCACAGGTACATTCAGTCATGACTCCTCTTGGTCCACTTGTATGTGCGTGAGTTCCTGTTGCAGAGTGATTGATATTGACAATATCCTTAAGCATATCTGTCTTCAAAGATTGAGGAAGTGATTATATTACCAGTCAAGTAAGAAGTCCGTCTACAAATGTCTCTAAATAGATACGTAATAGTACAAATGTTATCCAGTCAATCGTATTATATTCTGGTGTGTCCATCTGGAGTTTGTTGCCAATCGATATTCTTTGGTGTAGAAGGATTCTCACTCAGTCACCCTGGGCTTTGACCTGACCACTGTGTGTGTTTTGTGATCAGTGCGGCATGTGAGGAAGGACGAGCGCAAGTATTATGAGGAGCTTCTTAAGTACAGCCGGGACCACCTGATGCTGTACCCGTACCACCTGTCCGACATCATGGTCAAAGGCCTGCGAATCACTCCCTTCTCATATTACATCGGAATCATGGAGGTAAGAAACTTACGATATGGAGACGATAGGGCCTATGTTTAATGTAGCTTATCGTAATCTCAGTAAGTAGGCTGTCACACAACTAGACCTCTATCCTTGTGCACACATTGTGTGAACAACACCCTTGCTGTCGCCTTTTCTCAGACAATAACACAGGTGATTTCACAATGTCATTTGCGCTTTCAGAACAATGAGGTGGGTAAGCTCAAAGGGACAAGGCAGAGATGCTTGTTGCGCAGCAGCAGAGATTTTGTAATTGCTTTGGAAACAGTCGCTGTTAATTTAAGCTGAACAATGCACCCAGCTTTGAAAATTCTTGGAAAAGCATCCTATGTTGCCTTGTTTTTGTATGATCTTCTTTACAATAGCAATATACTACATTATGACATTCTGCAACAGATCTACTAAAAGGTTTCATTCATCTTGTACAGCTGTACCATTGTCTACCTAAATCTATACAATTGTGCATTCAGCAGAGGAGAAATCCGTCTTCCTCACCAGTTTGCCTGAGTTCGTCATACACTTTAATTACATGTCATTTAGAGGGACGATTTTATAACAAGGACTCATTGTGCATTACATCCTATTCAGTTAGTTCATGAAATGATCTGTTGCTATGGAAGAGCATGCAGTCTAATGTGAATAATGTTACAGCGTCCCACGTTGATGTCCTGGCATCAGTCAGGCACTAGGTGTCAGTCAGCGTCTGCTGAAGCTTCATTCATCAGCTCAGGGAGACACAGAATATGATCCCAGTTTAAACACATCAAGAGAAAACATAATACTGTTTGCTCTGCAGTCAGTTTGGAGTGAATATCAGTGTTCCTTTTTTGAAAAGGCAATTCATACTACAAATACGTTTTATTTGTTCTGTTACACATGATGCTGATGAGACATGTTTATTGTGTGTTTTATCCCCAAATCAAACTTCATTTGTTTGGCACCAACTCAAAGTGCTTCACATTGAAAACACCGCCCCACACACACACATTCATAAATACACATGTCATAATTTCACAATCGTGTGTTTCCACATTTGATTGTACCACTTCCCATTTCATCAGAGCAGATGTCTTTTGTTCATCGACCTCACGTACAAACACAACTAAAAACACTTTTTAACGTTTTATCTTGAGCTCATGCAGGCTTTACCCACTTTTCCCCTGCATTCCAAACTTGACTGAGCTTCAAATGTGACCGTCAAATTGCCAGAGGCTATGTCATCTTCCAGTAATCCGGTTTAAGCACTTAATGAAAATGGGGAGAAGAAATTAACATGGCTGCTCAGATCTGCTAATCCTGTTATTAATCATAGGAAGGGGGGAAGGGAACATTTAGTTTAATTCTTCTCTTCTTGTCTCCTTTCTGTTTTTTTGCACCTTCAGGATATTATGAACAGCGAGAAGAGTTACGACTCCTTGCCCAACTTCACTGCTGCAGACTGTAAGTGCTCCCACACTCTCCATTATCCCCCTTTACTGGTGACTTCTGTGCAATTCTCAACTCACAAACCTGTGTCTCTAGTCTATTTACCACATATATTGCTAGCTTTTCTTGATAGTAAAAAGTAGTAGTGATCAGGAACTATGAGAAGAGTCAATGGGTCAATTAGGGCTTTCACACCGGCAGGACTCCATGCCGGTTCCGTTTCTGTTTCCCACACCTAATTTGAACCAGCCGGCGCATTCAGACAGAAAAAATAACAGGTTTGGAACCTGGAAAAATTGGTTCTCGAGGGTTCTTCCCTTCCCTGCGAACCGTGACATCACCAGAGGGCGTGTCATATTCTGGAAGTATTGAAATTTTGCCTGTGTTGTATTTACTCTGTTGTATTAACGTCCTCCCACTTTGGATCCTCTTAAACTGGTGTGAACATGGTGTGGTTCGCCAGAAAGCACCAATGTTCTGAGGCTCCAGTACAGCACCAGAGCCAGAACCAGAACCATGCCTGTCTGAAAGCACTAAAGGAGTCATTTTTGTGACTTAATGTGCTTAAAGTTGTTTTATTTCCGGCTAAGCTTGGTTAGTCTCTTCTACTTTGGATCTACTGTGTTTTACATCAGTGTAAACTCAGTTGACTGATGGTCAGAAACACATGTAAAGCTCACCTGTAGAGCTCACCTTTTTATAACTGTAAATCCTTTTTTTGATTTACATTTGGTCAGCCAGATATTTCACTCTGAAAATATTTCGCTTTTTAATTGACACTTTTCACTCTCAACCTAATCCTAGTTATCTTAAATAACAAAGAAATCATGCAATAGATATATCTCTGAGATAAAGCCTTAAAGCTCTCATAAAGTGGTCCTATCACACATATATGTGAGTTATGGAGGTCTACTCGCCAAGTGATTTTTGGACTCTTTGTTATTAATCCCATAGATACATATTACATATCAAAGAACGAGATGTAAGTTACGCGTGAGAGCACTTTCAGTGTTGGTTAACTTTCTAGCTTTGCCATGAGACACTGCAGCATGAAGGTGCTGTTCTGCCAGGACCCAGAAGCAGAAGGTTGTCAGCAGACTGATGGAGCCGTGCTCAGGGGAGCCGCTCGCTCCTCTCATCTCCCTGGGGGAACTTTGGAAGTGTCAAGCAGAAGTGGGTGGTTGGAGAAGCAGCAGTAAAAAATGTGTGTGTGAGAGAGAGTATTGAGTGGGTGGATGTTTGTGTGTTATGTCTGTGTCTTGTTGAAACAGCAGGATGTGGGTATAGGATTCTGCTGTTTTAGGAGGCTGAAATAAGAATGTCCCTCGCTGGTCCCTGCCTGCACTGGCAGTCATCCCAGCACATTTTTCCAGGCCTGTGCAGCACAGGCAAGAGGAGGTGGCAAGGGTGGATTTGCATAACTCTACATTATACTGACTGTTATATGACCCAGGGTTTTCTCAGATTCACAGTGTTAATTTAATTTGAGGTCTTGTACTTACATGTGTACGAGATCCCTTATATGTGCAATGATAAGTGAGTGGACACACACACACACACACACACACACACACACACACACACACACACACACACACACACACACACAGAATTCGATGAGTCACTATTATGGCTAAGGTCCTATGTTTGTTGAAATAACTTTCCAATATGAAGTTGGAAATGGTCACATTCTCAAACTTTACTTCTTGATGTGATTTTTTTTCTTAAGCCTCTGAGGCTTTAACTGAAAAAAAGAAAATCCTCTGACAATTTTGTAGCTGTGCAGGAGCAGCCAAATATATATGCTGTTGGGTGAATGTGCAGCCAGTACATCATCATAGCCACTCAGTTTTTTTTTTTACTACTCAGTAGAATCATTGTCGTATTGCTCACAGGTCTGCGGCTGCTTGGCATTGGGAGAAACCAGTACATTGATCTGATGAACCAGTGCAGGTCGTCGAAAGTAAGTATTACATTTTCTAAAATAGAAAATGTGCAAAAATTCCCTTTGGAGTGTCTTTAATATTAAATATTGGCCTGATAGTAATTCTAACAACAAACTCACAACCTCATGAAGGTTACTTTAATCACTGTCATGTCATACCTTTGGTGACCTGAGTTGTATTTTGTATTTGTTGTTGTCAGAAATTCTTCCGCAGAAAATCGGCGCGGGATCTGCTACCGGCGAAACCAGTCGAGATCTCTGTGGAGCCGTGGTGGGTCGCTCAGACGGGCTACATCACTGAAGACGATATCAGGGTGAGATGAGAACTGTATCAGTTTCTTGTATGTGTTTAAATATGTTATTTGCAGGAAAAACAGGTCAGATTTACTTTAATTTAGCTATTATCATTGGTGTTTATATCTATAATCTACCTATAAGCTGATGAATAGAATTAAATGTGTTTCCGTGATTTTTAATCTGAATTTCTTTTCAAATGTGCTTCTTATTCTCCCCAATTGACACCTGTTGATCCCTTGATCCTGCATGCTGCATGTGGAGATCTCAGCTGCCAAGTTCCCAGACAGTTTATTCATATGTAAATCTGCTTCTCTGCCACTGTTGTTCACTGGAGATGATTAATTTTTGACATCCATAGAAACGGACCCGCGTCTTGCACAAGTTTACCTGAATGTTGTCACATTGTTGTGTGTAATTACAGATCTGTTCTCCAGCTGAGAAGAAATCCATTGATAAGATGATAGACTCTGGTCCTCAGCTGGCTGGATCAACTGAGTACAATGTCGTCTTAAGTGAGTATTTTACATTTTAGAATATTATTCTAAGATTATGAAAACTATCACAGGGGTGTTGCATATCCTGATCAAGTGAGCATCAGAGATTTTTGCAAGCATCTTTAGCTCTCCATCCTGAGTGATCTGGCCACATAGACAGATGTTAAGTTCAGCTCTGAAAGCACCCGATGCCTCCTGTGTTTGCGTGTCTGGTCACAAAATTCCACATTCCTCTGTCATGCCACATGCTCCTCAAGACAGATTAAAGCGCGCCCACTTATCTTACATCCTCTGACCTGCTGTACTTTCACAGTTTTTATACTCTTCTCACAGCCCATATGGTGATTTATTTGTAGCCACAACCACATCATTTCATTCTAATGGTTAAAATCTTATTTCATGTTGTAGTAGTGTAGCTTTGATTCACTCACATCATGATTTCCGTCTCTCTCTACCTGTCAATGGCACTTAAACACACGCACACACACACCCAAAGTGATACTAGACACATCTGTACAGTTACACCTGTTAAACATGTACTTTTGTTCTTGAACGCAGAAATGAAGTCGGTGTGTATTTGCAAATGGTGAGATCTGGTCACGTGTGGTCACAGGAGATGCATGCAGGTGTGATCAGCTCTACTTATAGCTGTCCACTTTTAATTGGGTCTTTCAGGAAAAATGTTAATTCCAGGTCTAAACAGCACTCATGTTTCTCTCTCCGTCTTGCTTGGTAACTCTTTATAATAAGTACACACTATTAGCATTAGTTAAGCATAAATAAATATTGAATTTCGTCATTTATAACTCATGAATACTCATTAGTATGTAGATTATAAACACAGTTATAAATGTGTTACTCATGTGCTGAAGTGTTGGCATGTACTGAGCGACTGCTGGACACACACAGAGAGGTGAGAGAGCAGTCTCTTGTAAGTCGATCAAAGAGCTTGTTTGTTGGAGGTGGATGCTGATTGGCTGCTTGAGTACAGCAGCTATTTGGACACTGTTCCTCAGCTGATGGGATGAGTAATGCTTCACTAATGCTAATAGTGTGTACTTATTATTGACATAGGGCGACAGTTTGCCAGTCCTTCATAGAGACAAACAACCAGTCATTCCCACCTACGGTAAATTAAGAGTGTCCAATTCACCTAATCCCCAAATCTGCATGTCTTTGGACTGCGTAAGGAAACCGGAGAACCCGGAGAGAGCCCACGCACAAATTCCATGTAGAAAGGGCCTTATCCCGACTGGGTCACAAACCCAGGTCTTCTGGCTGCAAAGGCAAGAGTGCTAACCACTACACCAACCGTGTGGCCTTGCTTTACACAAAACATTTCAGCACAAAATGCCTCCATCTGCACTCCCCTAAGAGAATTGCTTTGCATTGCCTATGTCCACCTCAAGCAATATGATTTATTTTTTTTATAATTCATGAGCACAGCAAAAATGATAACTTTACAGCAGACGATGATGATGTTGTAAAAGACACTGCGCCACCGTCTTCCATTTTCCTAATTTGATCTGGTCCACTGTCTTGTTGAATTTATGTCTCACACATAAGTTTGATTCAGCAGAATTCAACAGAGGGAACAAGCTGCCTTCATATGGTTTCCATAAGAATATATTTGCATTAAAAACCTAAAAATTAGGATGACGGCATCTTAAAAAATAACTTCAGCACTACATAAAGACGTTATATGTCAAATACGACAAAAACATGAACAAATTAACCAATGCATGTTAAATAATGTAAATAAAATTCTAGTGAGGTCAGAAGTGTTTTTCTGCTGACATATGAATGTACTGGGGTCTCAAATCGATGTGTTGCTGTGAATTTAAAAGACGAAGCACAGCGACTAAAGTTGTGTCCATGCAGTTTAGATGTTAATTAGAGAGGAGTCTGACAGCCGTGAGCCTCTGCCACCGGAGTGCTGGGGAATAAGCGGGAATACAATTAAATACCGGAGGTGCAGGGTGATTTGAATACAAGTCGCTGTTTAAATGAGATTTTGCATTTCCCACCGCCCTTGAAAGCACAATTCTCTATTTTGCTCGGTTCAGTCTGCGCAGTTTATTTTTTTTGCCTGCACAACAACATCGATGTGAATGAAGAGAAGTACAGTTATGTTAACAACGTCATTGTGCTTTTGTGCTTTTATTACAGGCTTGTACAACCGAGGCTTCATTTACTTGGATGTTCCCATATCTGATGACAGCTGCATCTCCGGTATATGACCCTGTGTCTGTGTGTGTGTGTGTGTGTGTGTGCGTATGTGTGTAAACATCCTGTTATTATCCTCGCTAAGCAATTACCGTGACTAGCTCACTGTATGTAATTAAAATGCAGCGGCAGGAACATAAGCGAGCCTTGTGCTTAATGGCCTTGCAGTGTCTAATAGTATCACTGCAGACACGCACAGCACTTAAAAAAACAGTTCAACAGAAAAACAAAAGTGTAAATTTGGATGTTGGGATGTTAATTACTGTTTGTGTCTTTCAGTGCCCCCGCTGGAAGGCTTTGTTATGAACCGTGTCCAGGGTGATTACTTTGAAACGCTTCTCTATAAAATCTTTGTGTCCATTGATGAGCAGACAAATGTAGCAGAGGTGAGCTTTAGAGAGTTTATTGCTGTGCTCATTGGAAGTAATATGACTCCCTGTGTGTATGATCAACTTTTCAACCCTTTCCCCCTCCACCACCCTCCTGTTCCTTTCTTCCTCTGCGACTCTCAGTTGGCGAATGTGCTGGAGATTGATCTGGACTTAGTGAAGGTATGAATCCACTTGGTAATGTCATGCTAATTAGCTCTTACTAATGCACTAACTTAAGACTGGAGGAGTAGTTGACCTGAGAAACATGTTACAATTATCACTGACAAAATGCTGTAGTGAATATTTTTATTCTACTCAGGCTTTTAAAATGTTTTCCACAGAGTAGTGTTTGAAGGCAAAAAATTGGCATATTGAAACGATTTTAAAATGTAAATTATTGTTTTTTATGATATATATATATATATATATATAATATATACTTTTACTTTCCAAAGGTATGCTATCGTTTAAGTTGTGTGCGGGCAGTTTCTTGGATAAATACATGTTATATAATGAAATTAAAGATAAAGTGATGGTTTTGATGGTTTTGATGATCCAGTGGTACGCAAGCTTCCTCTGGTGGTACTTGGAGGAAAATCAGAAATGCTTTTCTACTGTATATACCAGAGTATGTGGTCGGAGTAGAGTTCATCAAATAAAAAAATTCAAAATAAAATCCATCCATCTTAATCTAATTTCACTACACCAATGTGTAGTCTATGTGAGGAAGAGGAGACATGAGATATATTATCTTATTGGGAATAAATCTGCCTCCTGTGGAAAGTCCATAGCTGACTTTCCTTGACCTATTTACACCACTATTTAACCTTGGTGATGATGGTGTTACTGTATCTTAGGTTGTACTTGGTATAAAAGGTTTGAGAACCACTGCTATAGATATACAGCAAGTGCAATAAAAACATTCATCCATCCATTATTGTTCTCTACAACTCAATCAGAGAGCAGAGCAGCAGCATTCCAGTTGAACTGATGCCCGAGTTTGAACCAGTGTCCTATATCCAGATTCCCTTTCAGTATCAGGACCTTCAGTGGACAGAGCTGAACTCCCCTGTCCCTCAGTCTCTTTTCATTATTGCCACTAAAAAGCAACTCCTCATAGAAGTGATTTAAGGCAGCAATTCTCCAGGAGAAGCTCTTCAACTTCAGAGATGATTGAGACAGCTGAGAGTTATCCTTTGTGTCAAATCTTCTGCATCTTGACTAGAGGTTTACTCGCTTTCATGTAAGGCTCTACCTCATTGGCTGGATCATTTAACATCGCCCTTGACTTGCTTCTTTTTCTATGATAAGAAGATGACAGAAGAGTTTGATTCAACTTGGACCACTGCTGCATCAAGGTGTAAAAAGCAATGAAAATCCACCATACTTGACTGAGGTTGCCTCTTTAGTCTGATAAAGGATTTAACAGCAAGGCAAGTTAATCACTGCCTGTATAGTTTTAATGGAAAAAAACAACAACCCAGCCAACTGTTAAATGGAAAGCACACAGCTGTACCTTTTTCTATTCCACTTTTGAGACGGTCAATGGAATTTTAATTGTAGATGCTGTGGATCATGAAGTGAATATAACCTTAACCTTTTTCCTCTCTTTGAAATGTCATTCTTACAACCAGCAGAGCATCGCGTCCATCAAAGCGCTTAGAATTTTTTTTAACTACACAACGTTCACTTGGCCTTTACAGATGCACAGATAGTTTTTTTTTTCTGTGGCTGTTTATCGCAGTGTGAAATGTTTAAGCAACTTTGCCACTTTTTACTGCAACAGTTTTAAGAGTTACCCCCTTTTTATATGCTCTTCACAATAAAAGTATAACTTCATGCAAGTACTAGTTGAGGAGGATTAGAGGTCTATGATATATGACTGTCTGAGTACCTGACCATTGGATCAAATGCTCTATTTTTTATTTTTATTTTAAAGAACGCAGTATCCATGTACTGTCGCCTCGGCTTTGCTGTCAAGAAAGGTCAGGGTTTCAGCTCCGACCTGCTCCACCCAACCTGGAAGAACGCTCCTTCTGTCAACAGACTCAAGTATGTGCATCCTTAAATTACTTCTGTGTTCCTCCCATAACGGCTTTCACATTAATGTGTTTACTTTTGGAATAGAAAGATTTTAACCAGTCTTAATCTGTCTCTGTGTGTTAGGAGCACCATGGACCCTCAGAAGATGCTGCTGTCCTGGGAGCAGGGCAGTCCTGTTATGGAGGGAGGCTCCTCTGCCACTGACACTGACACCACCAGTCTGGAAGACCAAGGTCTTGGCACATACACAAACGCACTCCTCCAAGTATATTCAGCAAAATACATGCGCTGCAAAATGCACACAGGCACTGTGAATACTTACTTCAGAAGGCTGCAGTGATAAGTGATTGTTAAGACCGCTTTGCCATGTCTCTGCAGGTCACTTTCACGTTGATATAATCCACTATTTTGAAAGTGTGTTAGATTTAATCGATTTAGGAAATGAGACCTAAATCCTGAGCTTATGTTCCCAAGTTGAGAAAGATAACGTGCACAACATGCATTTATATTACTGCACATAGTTGAAGCTGTTGTTGTGTGTCTCCGTAGCTGACACAGCCAGCGTTAGCAGCCTGAGCATCCCAGCTGCGCCCACCAAGAGGATTGCCTTTCTCTTTGACTCAACCCTTACAGCCTTTCTCATGATGGGCAACTTGTCTCCGGTTAGTAGATGGCTGTGAATATTTAAAGGCTCATGACAAACACAATTATTTTAATTGAAGGGTCCAGTACAATACTGTGTGTGGCTTTTAATATTGATTCTTTGTATTAGAACCTGAAAAGTCATGCGGTCACCATGTTTGAGGTGGGTAAGCTGTCTGATGAGACGCTCGACAGCTTCCTGGCTGAGCTGGAGAAGGTGAGACAACACTTAGAACAAAGATTTATTAGGTTTTTTTTAAGCTTTGTAGTGATGCCTTTGTTCGAACTCTTAATAAATACACTCACACTTTGATTTTTCCTGTTTCCAGGTAGAGAGCACAGCAGAAGGCGAGGCCCAGCGGTACTTTGACCACGCTCTGACCCTGAAAAACACCATCCTCTTCCTGCGCTACAACAAAGAACTTACTCAGGACCAGGGACATGATATCCCAAATATAGGTATCTATCTACTCTGCTATTACACCCTCTGTTACATTACTTTATGGATATGTGCTTGCTGTCATGCTTACATTGTATTGTAAGTAAGAGTACATGGTGCTGAGGATAACATTCAGCTAATCCTCTTGAACAATACTCTCAGTACTGTTACAGCAACAAACAACTACTCTTAATGATTCCAATGCAACAACCAAAACTTATTCTGTGGTCGCAGAAAATCAATAAAGAGTTGCGTGATTATGTTATGAATCAGGCTGGAAACAACAACAACAAAAAAAGGAGCATATGTTTTTGTTTCAGCTGCTTTAGGCAAACTATATCTCATTGTCAGCTGCATTTCACCTGTGTCTGGTTACTTTTTGTCTTGGATATTTTTGCAGAGGCACAGAATGAGTCAATAGTTGTTCTACTTGCGTCTCTCGGAAAAAGCAGCAGAGACCCGAGTTCTCCAATGACAACGAGGCAAATTTCTGAGTCTCCATGTAGCTACCATGGTGCCACCAGATGCTGTTTGTTTGCTTTGGCATCTTGCCTCCTCTCTGATTATCTTATCTCTCCGTCCTCCTCAGCTGCTGCTTCTGCCGAGGAGTGAGCACAGAGCGCCTGCGGGCTGAAGCTAATGGTGCAAGAGTCTAGTGATGATTACTCATTTAAGAAAATCTATCTGGCCAGCGGACATAAATTGTTTAAATACTTGAACTGTTTTAGATTATCGTTAGAAAAGTAAAAGGTTGACTTTTAATTTCAACATAGCCAGAATAAATAATTAAATTATGGTGATGTACTGTTGTACAAATATAACCATTCAAGCCTTAGACTTGTCAGTGAGAAGCAGCTTTTAAAGGAAATGCTTCTCTCTGTGCTGAACTATATTCAGTTCTTTAAATTATTCATCTGTGACGATCAAGACTTATGGACACCAGTTAAAATGAGATCTTCTGTTGGAGGCAATGGGTGATTATTCTCTTAGAATCTCAGAATACCTGGTTGACACTTATGGTCTTTTGAAAGGACCATATTCACAATTCACCTGCAAAGTGTGAATGCATCATACAGTGCATCATACAGTACAAAAATTCAAAGGAAACAAGGAGACAACATGGTTGTCTCCTTGTTTCCTTTGAATTTTTTTAAAGAACATAATGTTAGAAAAATAAATAGTCATTAAGTTAATGCAGTCATTGACAGGGAAACAGGGACAAGACATAGACGGGAATAAGTGAGCAATATGTGTTCAAGAAATGTACTTTTTCCATACAACTATGTCATAAAAGACGAATGTAAATCAGGGCTGCGATGATTAGTAGATCACAGATTTATTTCAGCTTTACTATGAAAAAGAAATCAGAAAAACTGAGTATCTTTGGTGACAAAACAACAAGTTTGATGACATTAGTCATTTTGAGGTTTGGGAAACACTGCTTATACATACCATTTTTTGAAATTTTATGGACCAAAAAAATGATTTTTCAAGATGTACAGCCCTGTACTACAGACATACACATGATGTTTTTCAGCCTATTCTGTGTTGTAGTAGTGACTCTTCCTGGTCCCCTGCTCTCCACCAGGTTTCCCCTTGGACATGTTGCGGTGTGAGAGCTTGCTGGGCCTGGACCAGGCAACCTGCAGCCGTGTCCTCAACAAGAACTACAAGCTGCTGGTGTCGATGGCGCCGCTCAGCAATGAGATCAGACCCATCAGCAGCTGCACGCCGCAGGTACGATGACACCTGCACCGTGGGAGAACAAAGGCGACACTGGCTGTGTGACTTACTGCAATATTGATGTGTGTGTGTGTGTTATCACTGATAGTGAAACGTGTGGTTGTGTTTGCCCCCATCGCTCTGTGTGTACACACTTGAGTGTTCAGAGTGATTTGTGTGTGTGTATTCTTTGTGATCGCTCAGTCTGCAGTTACCCCAACAACAATACTACACAAAGAGAGAGAGAGAAAGGGAGGAGAGGTAGAGAAGAGGTGAGGCTCATGAGTCATTCCTCTGCCTGGCCCGATGCCAGATTTCTAGCCGAGCTCTGAGAGATGGAGGGAAAGAAGTTTAAACTCTCATTGTGCCATTCATGCTGATGCTTACACTGCTGTGACTTAGAACAGTGTCAATGATTCCCCCTGTTGTTGTTTGCTTATTATTCCTTTGAAATAATGTGAGAAATGACAGGAAATCGTCTGCTTGATGAGGTGTACGTTTAAAGCACATGCATCCGTTCTACTCGGCTACATTTGTGTGAGTACGTGTGTTTGTTTGTTTGTTTTCCCCCCCGCAGCACATTGGCCCAGCCATCCCCGAGGTGAGCTCCATCTGGTTCAAGCTGTACTTGTACCACGTGACCAGCCAAGGCCCGCCGTCTCTGCTCCTCTCCAAAGGCTCCAGGCTCCGCAAACTGCCAGACACATTCCAGGTTAGCTCAAACTATTAGTTAATTAATTTAAAGGTCTCATATTATACCCTATGTCTCCAAGTTAACATAGTTCCCTGGTGTCCTAATGAACATGTCTGTGACATGCTTTGGTCAAAGTACCATAAGGATGAAGCACCACAGCATTTCAATCACCCTGCCAAAACAGCCCTGTTCAGAACGCTCTGTTTAGTAGTATCTCTTCAGGTCCACCTTAAAAAAAAAAAAAGAATAAAAGTAAAACATAACTTAAGGGACAAGAAATGACTTCAGACACAGATGCTACTGGGAGCTAACAGCAGTTAGCATTTGGAAAAGTGATAATTTGCAGGCTCTAGCAGGCACATTGCTGTCATATATAACATGTATCCACTGGACAGATAAATCCTCTGAGGCTGGAAGTTTGTGTAGGACTCTGTGCTGCACTGTGCAGCCAAGAATAGAACTTTTCGTGGACTTCACAAACTTACAGTTTTCGGATACCGTTGCCCTCGCCAGCACTCTCGCGTGTGTTTAACTGACAAAGCGGAGCTCCGCGAGACAACAATTCCAGGAGTGTGAGTTATCTTTTTTCACACTTTGCCGACTGATAGGGCAAGGATTTAAATGATTCAAAAGTTGATTTTGCATAATATGTCCCCTTTAAATGAATAATTAAGATGTATAATATTACAGACAAAGAGCTAAAGAAAGCTATTATGTCACATAATAAAAGGAATGTGTGGGATAGCTTTTTTCCATCATCTTTGCCCTTCATCTCCTGTCCTGAAGAAGTCTGTCCTTCTGCCGTTTTCTCTTGAAAGAACAGATAATGAGAACAATAAAAGTAAAATTGAAGGCTTTTCTGTGTCGCCTTCATTTCTCAACAAAGCTCCAGGTTCATCAGGCTGCACCTCATTTTCCTCCTCCAAGGCTTCCCAGCTGTCTTGGGATTTTTAAAATCTATCCTGGTAATAATAGACACACATGGAACAAAGGAGAATTTAAATGTCGCAAATTCCCAGGGTGGATTTGGTAATATCATGAAAATTGGTCATTTTATGAACCACAGCACATTTTCTTCTTATTATTTTAAACTTTGATGAACTTAGATTCATTATTTCACCTTCATGTTGACCTTCAAATATAGAGAAAACTATATTTCTTTCACCACTTTCTCAAAGCACATGGAAGCTATGAAGTTGCTCTGTTGACTCACCTGTTGTGGAGTGAAACCTTGGTTCTATTTTTACCGTGTAGTGTTTGCTTTAGCAGGAAGCTGACGTATCACTTTGAGCAGAATAGTGATGTTTACAGGAGTTCTCTTTTGCCCCCTGACTGTAACATTTGATAATAATATAATAATAAATAATAACTGTAGGAAGCTCTGCTCCTTCGTTAAACCATTTTTATTTCTTTGTCGCAGGCCTACGACAGGTTGCTGATCACTTCCTGGGGTCATGACCCCGGAGTCGTCCCTGCATCTAATGTGCTGACCATGCTCAACGATGCGCTCACACACTCTGCTGTCCTCATCCAGGTGAATGCACGCACACACACACACACACACACACACACACACACACACACACACACACACGCACACACTTTGTGAGCCTTTTTATGGGGTGTTTTCAGGTTGTCTACACTACCATTCAAAAGTTTTGGGTCACCTATACAATTTCTTTGTGTTTTCCATTAAAAGTCACACTGTTATTCATCAAAAGAGTTGCAACATGAAAAGAAATATAGTCAAGACATTGACAAGGTTTATTCAAAATAATAACTTTGCTTTTGTCAAAGAACCAGCAAATCTGTTTTCAGCTGTGCTAACATAATTGCACAAGGGTTTTCAAGGGTTTTCTAATCATCCAGTAGCCTTCTAACGCGATTAGCAAACACAATGTACCATTAGAACACTGGAGAGATGGTTGCTAGAAATGGGCCTCTATACACCTATGTACATATTCCATAAAAAAACGCTTGCAGTGTTGTGGAAATTTCTCTGCTGCTGGTGAAGAATGAAATAGAGAACTTCTGACGGCCGACAAGTTTTTATTATTATCGTTGCAAAGAAAAGGTCAATCTTCACAGGAGTGATCCTAGCTGGAGAGAGACCCCGAGCAAATTGAGCCCTCCACATTCATACCTGAGCAACTCCCCTTTTGCATTCCTCCAATAGGCAAAGAGTCTGCCATTCAAGGCGGTGTTTTTACACCTTTTTGTCTACTGTAGGTATCAGGGAGCTGACTCCCTGTGGATGCTGTAGGAAGATGTCAGTCCAGGCTAGACACAATATACAACACACTATACACAAAGGACCTGGTATTCTGTACTGAGCAGGTATAGGGTGATGGGCAGTTTTATCTCTGAGTCAGAGAAGTTGAATTTACTATTACAGCTAGAATAGTCGTTTACCACATTAACAGTGTATACAGTGTATGTCTGATTCATTTAATGTTATATTGATTGAAAAAAGTGATTTTCCTTAAAAAATAAGGACATTTCTAAGTGACCCCAAACTTTTGAATGGTAGTGTATATGTATTTTAACTTGTGAGCATTTAAATCATGTGTACTCGATATTTGATTGTAAGTATAACATGTAAACTATGTGTGTGTAAAATAGGGTCATGGCGTGCATGGCCACGGAGAAACAGTCCACATTCCTTTTCCCTTCGATGAGGAGGATCTGAAGGGAGGTAAGAAAGCTGCACTCAGCTCTGTCAATGAAGCTTTTAAAAACCTGTCTGGTTATTGATGACATTATACTTCCATGCTAATAAAAGCTGACTCTAAATTAAAGAATAATTAAGTGGCATTAGTTACTAGTAAAGTGGCATCTGGTGTGATCCTCTGCTGCTGTAGCCCAGCTGTCTTCTGTGTCCCTCGGCTGTCGTGAGAGGTTATTTGAGTAACTGTTCCTTTCCGTCACTTCAAATCAGTCTGGACATTCTCCCCCGAACTCTGTCATCAACAGGGCAATTTCTCCAGATATTGTTTCCTAATTTGTTTTGGACCCTTCTCTAGAAACTGTAGAGATGATTGTGCTTTTTTGATTGGGCGTTTATTTTGATGCTTGGTTTGCAGGTCATCTCGACCATGTCTACGTGCCTAAATTAATTGAGCTTGTTTAGATATTTGCAAAAACAAGCCGTTGAACAAGTGTCCCATTGCTTCTGTTTGTCTGTCTCTTCTTCCTGTGCAGATTTCTCTTATTCCAACATGTGCGTGCACAAATCGCTGCAAAAGCTGAAGGAACATGTGGACCTGGAGCACCAGTGTGGCTACGTCACCATGCTCAATTCCCACAATAGGCACCGGCGAAGGGCCAGTGACAGTACTGAGTGCAGAGGTGAGCACAGCTAACACAATGTTGTTGTTTTCGACTGTGTTTACTGAATTGCGAGCGAAAGGGGGAGTGGCTACAGTAGAGCGGAGAAAACCAATGTGTGCTTCTTTTACCGAATATATTTAACGATATCTTTTGCATTACTTATCCAAACAACGTCAAACTTGGCAAACTTGACACCTGTCAAGTTTAAAATCAGTCGGACGAGAGATATGCGAATAACACACACAACACACAGACGTTCCTGGAATTTCTAGATAGATGATGTATAGAGGAATTAGTAACAGTGTCCTCGCCTCTGGTGGCCTATGGTGCTGATGGTGCAAATTAGATTGTTGTTTGTTTACATAATCGTGGCCCTTACTGTGATAGCCTCTGCTAATGGACATGGATCGAACAGTCTTAGCCTGGGGGACTTTACCTTGAGATTTACACGTTTAATCTTTTTATGTACCTTAAAGATTTTCATTAAACATAGATGTTCACACATACACAAGAGGAATTCAACGCCTAAAAAATCTTGCCCTTCAAATCTAAATGATGTTGATGTATTTTTGAAATGTATACCAGTTATACCAATTATGAATTATATGACAATATATGTTGATTTTAACCTTTTGATCCTATTTGTTAATTTCATTTTCTTTCTTCTAGGAGACACTCATCTGGGCGGAGGCCTGGACACTAATGGCAGCACTGAGTCTTTTGAACTTGTGACAGAGGAGAACAACGGAGAAGGCAAAGGAAAAACAGAGGGTAGGTTTACCTTTGTGGTTAATTAAAATGTAATATGTAGCAAAGGTTTTAATGCTTGTAAACAGTGCGTCTCGTGTCATTTGCGCTCTCGTTTTGCAGCCCTCTTCTCTGAAGACGAGTGGGTCCCTCTTGAGCTGTGCTTCGGCATGCCTCTCTTCAGCTCCGAGCTCAACCGCAAAGTGTGCCGGAAAATCGCCTCGCACAAACTCTGCAGCAATGAAAGGTGCGAAAGTACAGAAAGCACAACACGACACCCAGCGTTGTCATGAACGTAACTTTTGTAAAGTGTAGAAAAGAAGAAGCATTGCAGTGGTGCTAGACTTTGCTGTTTTCTTTCAGCCTTCAAGAACTACTTCACTCGAGCCGAAAACTATCGCTGAAGGTGTTGAGCTTTGTTCAGTCATTCCAGGTAACAACACGCCACACGTCATGTTTCCTCTTGAGAAAACACACAAACCAGACAAAACCCAGCCTCTGTATAAATAACCAGGAGGCAGACATTTAATTGCACACATAGAGTTTGTTTGACTGGTTATTTGTTGGTTCAATTTGGTTTTACATCAATGCCTTTGGTTTAATAGGCATATACGTTTGTTTTGAATCTGTATTAGTTAATTAAACACACAAAAGGGACAGGTGATGGAGAGACAAAAGAGGACAAACTCTAATTTACAATAGTAGAAGTAAGAATAAAGGAATACAACTAGAACAACATTAAAGACAACAGCAAAAACAGACAATAAGATAAGGAGTCATTAAAACCAGGTTCTTAAATGTGAATATTTCTGTTTTCTTTGCTTCATATAACAATGAAATCATTTAAACTGTATAATTTTGGTTTGTGTACCAAAATGTAATTTGGGAACATAATCGTTTTAGAGGTTTGGGAAACTCAACATTTTCTAAATTTTGTGGACCAAACTCATGCTCAATTATTCAAGAAAATAATCGACAGATTAATTGATCATGAAAAATAATGGTTAGTTGCAGCCCCAGTGTTTCAGTCTGTTCAGCGGGAGCCGACTCGTTTCTACTCGCGCAAGGCACTGCAGCCAGGACAAGCAGCCAGAGAGGCATTTATGGTTGGCACGTGATGCGCGTTAATATGATCCGCACCCCTGGGCACCATAAGAGGAAATTGCCTGGATAAAGTCAGCAAGATAATGTCTGCCAGTGCATATAGTGGTTACACTAGAATAATTGCAATAAACCAGTGTTTATTCAGACATTAAAACCTTTTATTTACACATTTGAGTTCTGTTTTCGCACCTCACTCGTCTATTAAAGTACATTAAAGTGGTGAAAGAGATGTGTGATAGATGTGGGAAGTGTTTAATGTAACTTCTTCCCTGTGTTGCTCTGTATTTATGCCATAAAAAAACTCCTCTACAAGAGCCACAAGATCATCTCTGTGGTGATTTAGACATGTCTGCTTGGCTAGTTTTCCTCCTCCACTGCCCGCGTGTCGTTTGCATGGTTAGAAAGAAATTCTGATGTGCACGATACAGCCGCCGTGACAACTTTCGAAGCCCTCGCGCTGGACACGCTGTGGTGTGTTCAGTCTTTACCCAAAGACTGAGAGGGGAGAGAAAACCAAATAAGGGGGGAAAAAGAAAAACTAGTTATATGCTTTCAGGAACCATTTTACACAGCCTTTCCCGGCTGTTTCATGGTCACTGGCCCACATGTCGTCTCTACCATGTCATGCTGATCTGTGATCTGTGATCTTTGCCCTGTGATGGCAGGACGGCATCCTGCCCGCTGATATGGACAGCGGCGTGTCGAACCCTCTCAGTCAGCCCCCGGCCGAGTCCGGCGTCCCCCTGCCCGCCCTCAACCTCCTCTTCAAGGACGGACTCCTGAAGGAGTGGAGCGGGCGGGCGCCACCCGCTCTGGACATCTCGTCTCTGCAGAAGGACCAGCCCTCATAGAGCGGCTCCCGGATGTGGTCGCGGGGGGGGAAATCTCCTACAAAATGCACCACCCCTGATTTCAATCGTCACGTCGTCTGTCACTGAGGAAAAAAAATCAAGGTCCGAGTCTGCATTTTCATACACGATCACAAGGAAACACTTCTGTCCCGTCAATGGGAAACGAGTTCTGCCAGCACTTTGTCATTTACCACGTGTATGAGGAACCATTCTCACCAACACTAGTTACAACTCCCCTTTTTCGCCGTCTCTCCCTCTGTGACTCCTCGTGTTCGTAGGCAGTGTTATGTGTTGGAGTGGTGCTATTATCACAGTCTGTAACGGTGATGCAAGTAAACGGCATAAAACCTGGACGACCATTCAGCTGGAAACACAAATACTGTTCTCCACTGACCCTCCCAACACCTCCCATCCTTTAATCATGGATGTTTTGTGGTCCTTGAGAGCCGAGTGTAAAGTGGTTGATATTGTATAGATGTTCTAAAAACTGACCCACATAATAAACGAAGTGTTGAACTGACTTCTTCAGGAATCATTTGACAGTTATGCACATTTAAGATCCAAGTCTTGGGACTTGACAGACAACAGTGAAAGTCTTCAGTCAGACTGCCCCCCCCCCACCCCCCGCTGCCACCGTGTTGTCTCATGTTTAGTGATCTGATGCATGATACCGTTGCACAACTTGTACCGTTTAAAAAAAACAAACAAAAAAAACATCTTAATATGTAATCAAAAATGGGCATTTTGTTTTAATTTGCACTGTGCAGTATTTCACCAAACCTGTGGATGAAGTGATGTAATTTATTTTCCTTTTTTTTTTTTTTTGAATGTCGGATCCCTTGTCGTAGTGCACATGATTTTTAGAGGACGTGTTTCAGATCAGAGCAGATCAATTTAAAACCTTTATTTCTATGCTTTTATCTTTCTTTCTTTCTCAGTGCAAGAAAACACCAAAGACCATTCTTTTCCCCGTTAAAGAGTAGCTTTTAACTTCCGTCCCTTTTTTGTTTCCTTTTTATTATTACTATTACTAGCAGCCAATCAGAAATCGTCTGATTTAATTTCTTTATTTGAAAATATTTTTCAAATGATTCATGTGCGTTGCGTCTGTGAAGCCAGTATTGGGTCACAAACTAGCCATTTCCACCTGAGCTGGAGAATCGGACAAGGATGACATGAGTGTATCAGTCTGGTTTGTGTGTTTGACCCGGGCCTGTTGCTTGCTCGTAGCTCTCCCTGGACACTCTCTGGTTTGTGTGCTGTGCAGTGCACAACACTCTTCTTGTCCAACCCACCGCTCTCTCCAAGGGATTCTATGTACACCATGTTTGTGAAAAATGGGCTTTTTAGTTGAGAGAGGAGGAGGCAACTTCACTGCGAAGGTTTTCACAGACCCGAGGGATGGAAATGCAAATGCTTTGCCCGGTTTCTCTGAGATGTGATGCCCCCCCCCCCGAAATCTGTCTGAAGTCTGTCAGGAATTGTCAGTGGTGCTTCAAAAAAGTATCGAGTACATTTTAATTCAGAGCGGTAGCGTCCATTTTTTTTTTGCTGAGTTTCATTTTTTTATTTTTTTATTTGAAGAATCTGCCCCTGTGCAGCAGTCGTTGACCCACTTGTGGTTGTTGTTTCTAATAATGTGTTTCTGAAATAGAAAAAGAGACTAAACATGAGGTCCTGTTGAAGCATGATGACTGTGTAGAAACTGTCGAGTGTGCGTGTTGTGTATGCGCGCGTATTGTGCACCTCACTCTTGGTGTGTCTTCATACACGTCTACCTTTTACGATTCCCCCTCTCCCCCCCTCCCAATCCTGCCTGGTTGTTACTTGGCTGCAGTTATTTGGATCGGTCCAAATATCTCCCCATGTTCTCCCAGGTAGACTCCCACCAGAGTATTAAAAATACAACAACAAAAAAAATGCTAGTTTTATATGTTAGTCTATATTTTAGGAAATCTTAGTTGTAGCTTGTTTAATGGGAAAATGAATATCACTGACTTAAGTTAATGAAAAAAAAAAGAAAGAAAGTGACATTCCGTCATCATAACCCTCCTCTTCCATTCTTGCGCCATCTCCTCTCTGTTCCAGATTCATGTTATAATTATTATTGTTATTATTACAACAAATAAATATGTAAAAAGTATATGAAAATATAAATAAATATGTAATAAAAACAAACACTTTTTTCCCCCCTCCATGAAAATGCCTCCCTCTTTCTCTCTATCGCTGATTCAAGTTCCTGTACGCGAGGCTCTGGATCGCAGCCAATTACTTCACATCGACATTAGGCCGTGAGATGTTTCCCGCGCCAGGTGGAACAGATGGCGTAGCAACATTCAGCTCTGAGGGCGCTCTCCCCCGTCTGCCCTCTCCGTCTGCCTCCAGTTTCACCCAGAGTAGATTTTAAGCTGAAATACGACGTCTGATCTACTAGTGTGAAGCCCTTTTTCAGAAGCTGTGACAAAGCCCACGTGTTTTTTTTTTTTGGGGGGGGGGGGGGGGGGGATTAAGTTGTCAGTCTGTGACTGGTCGCCCCACCTGACAGGTGGAGCCCTGCCTAATTGTGAACGTCTCCCATGCCTCCGTGCGCCGGTAATTTCCCATGCAGCATTACAAATGACTCCATGTCACGGGGGGGACATTAGGGGCGTAAAGTGGGTCACACCGCCTGAGAATAAGACGTCGTCAAATGAGCTGCATGTCATCATTCCAGCGGTTCATTTATTTCCTGACACCTTCACCCATACGCTGATGTGACACCCATCGCTTGCTCGGTGAAGGTGTAATACTCATCCTGCAGATTTTGGTATTGGCGACTCCCATCATTAGCATTGTCAGACTGCTGCAATGGCCTCAGGTTGAAATAACTATGAATAGAAGGCAGACAAAATAAAAAAAATAAAAAAAAGCGGCTCACACTCGGTAATTGCATTAACTCGAGCCAAAGCTGATGAAAGGCCGGTGAATAGTAAAATGACATCAGCCTCTTGCGTGTTACAGTCTGTCGCTTTATTGTCTTTGCATCATTTTCAGTCAAACCGATTTTGTTCTGGAATTGGCCCGACTTAAAAAAGGTGATGAAAATAAGGCACACATTGATTTTTATTTTGGATAAGTTACAATTCTAGAAGACCCAGGTTCACGACCCGGTCAGAACACAGGTCTGTCTGTGTGGAGTTTGCATGTTCCCCCTTTGTATGTGTGTGTGTGTGTGTGTGTACTTTCTTCCACAGTCCAAAAACATGCAATATGGGGATTAGGTTAAATTGGACACTAAATTGACCATAGATGTGAGTGTTTGTCTCTATGTGTCCCTGTTATGGACTGGCGATCTGTCCAGGGTGTCAGCCTCATGGCACAGACCCCCCTGCGACCCTCATGTGGAGGATAAAGCGGCAGAAGATGGATGGATGAATGGTTGGAAGTTACAATTCTGACCTGCTGATGGCACTATATTAAAAACCTTCCAGTCCATAGATTTTAAGATAAGTCCACAGATGTCTCCTGCTGGTAAAAAAAACCCGGCTAAATTGTAGGTGTGAGTGAGAGAGTGAATGGTTGTTTTGTCTCTATGTCACCCTGTGATGGACTGGTGACCATGTCAGCTGGGATTGGCACCAACGACCTTCATGTGGGGGATAAAGTGGTGGAAGATGGATGGATCAACGGTCTTGATCTTGCGTCGCTTTTAAAAATACAAACAGGTGTTCGTTACATTATCACACTTGTAAAATGAGTTCACACCATGCTAATTTTTTTTTTTTTTTTTTTTTAGTGTAGTGGTTTTTAAGAGCTCAGGTTGCCCAGCAACATCCCTGCTTTCCTGCAACACTGTGATTGTAAAGCGTAGGACTGAAAAAAGTTTAATATGTCAATTCAGTAACACAACAACCATTAAGTAGGTGCTTACTAAAATATATAAGTCGCATACTAGCCCTTTATTAGTAATCATTAAGAACGGATTAACACCTCCTTCTACATCTCCTTATTCTACCTCTATTATGACATGAATTAAGATTTTTCCTACATAAGGTGTTAATACGTGCTTAATATTTACTAATAAAGGGCTAGTATGCAACTCATAAGCATGTTAGTAAGCACCTATGATGAATATATGTTCCCTAATCTTAAGTGTTATCTTAAATTTGACTCATAAAACCCAGTCATTCAGCATTTTTGATTGGATTCAACCTTCTTGTCCTCACCTGTCCCTGCACTGCTGCTGCTGTATACACACAGATGCTCCCTCAGTCAGGTCTTCATGACAGAGCTGAGGTTTTGCTGCAGCTTTAAACTCTATGACCCAGATTGAATCGTACTAAACCAGGACAAAACATTCAATCTGGATTAATCAACCCGATTAATTACGCCTCCTACCCGATCTACCGCGTCCCCCAGCAGAGGCTGTCCTGCCCTTTAACGGACGTGAAAGCCGCCGCTTCGGGTGAGACATGTCCTCTATCAGGATGGACTGTATCGCGCGTGTGACTTTGCAGTCGTTTTCAGTCGTCTCCCTTGTGGACGCTCGGCTCAGTTTCAGGGTCAAACTCCAAACTCGTCTGCCCTGCTATAACGAGGCTTGTGGTGTGTGTGTGTGTGTGTGTGTGTCTTCTCCACAGACGTCTGTAGTGGTTCACAGCTTGTGAAGCGCGCTCACATCCCTCAGCATCTCTGACTTTTGCAGGACAAGTGTTTCCACACTGAGGATGCTGCAGTGTGTGTGTGTGCCATTTTGGGGGCATACTAAATGCATCCCTCCCTCGCCTGTGAGACATAGTGGTTAGAAAATAGCTCCATAACGGAGAGAGAGCGAGTCTGGGCAGGCCACAAGCCACGGCGAAACACAATGAAGACATTACAGTCCCACCACAGACCAGGGAGGGAGCAAAACGACTGCACCGCTTCAGTTCAATCAAGGACAGACAGGTGGTAAAAACGCTTAAAAAAGATAAAATAAAGCACAGATGCTGGAGCCTTCGCAGTCGTCCACGCCGTTATGTGACACATTCACATGTAAATCCAGAATGCAGCTCTGTTGCTTTGGACGACAACAACAATGGCCGTGAAATGAAAACAACACATAAATAACAAAGTAAAGAGGAGAGTCACACTCAGATAAGGCTTTACTCTCCACATGGTGATTCTACTGTATCACAGTATCTGAGCAGATTTTTTTTTTTTTAATATACAGTGCTTTGATTTGACCACCTGTCATAAATACATGACATTGTTATTGTTATTAAAGGGCAAACAAATTAAATTCACCTTTTGTTTACCCCAATTTTGAGCCGGATCACTACTAAAACTAATTTTTTTCCGTTAAGGAATGCAAATGAATAGCTATAATTTAATATATATATCAACAAATAATAACATGCTATACTATATATATATATTTTTTTTTAACTAAATTTGAAAATACGTAGTTAACAATAATAATTATATTTTAGTATTAAAAATGTAATTTTGGTTTAAGAGCTTCTTCTGGTGTATTAACTATATAAGAAACATATATATATAATTATCAATGCTAATATGGTCTAATAAAATATCCAAGATAGATAAAAAACATAGATAGATAGATGGATAGATAGATAGATAGATAGATAAAACATAGATAGATAGATAGATAGATAAAAAGATAGATAGATAGATGGATAGATAGATAGATAGATAGATAGATAGATAGATAGATAGATAAAACATAGATAGATAGATAGACAGATAAAAACATACATAGATAGATAAATAGATGAAAACAAATAGATAGATAGATAGATAGATAGATAGATGAAAACATAGATAGATAAATAGATAGATAAAAACATAGATAGATAAATAGATAGATGAAAACATAGAAAGATAGATAGATAACAACATAGATAGATAGATAGATAGATAGATAGATGAAAACATAGAAAGATATATATATAGATAGATAGATGAAAACAGAAAGATAGATAGATAAAAACATAGATAGATAGATAGATAGATGAAAACATAGAAAGATAGATAGATAACAACATAGATAGATAGATAGATAGATAGATAGATAGATAGATAGATAGATAGATAGATAGATTAAAACATAGAAAGATAGATAGATAAAAACACAGATAGATAGATAAAGACATAGATAGATAGATAGATAGATAGATAGATAGATAGATAGATAGATAGATAGATAGATAGATAGATAGATAGATAGATAGATAGATAGATAGATAGATAGATAGATAAAAAACAATAATAAAGGTGCGGCGGTGAAAATGACGCACACTTCCTCTTTAAAAGCGCAGCAGCGTGTGGTTGGATGCTGAGCCACAGACCCTCCTTCAGTAGATCGGTGTTGTGCTTCACTGTGCGCAGTGAGTCTCTGTGGATGTGTGTGTGTGTATGTGTGAGAGGGTAGTTGAGTAGTTGATCTACGGCGGAGACAAACACGGATGCTGATCACGCCACGTGTGGAAGACTGGAGTTTGTTTTTATTTCACCTAAAACCTGGAGACCAACGGGGAACTTTACGCAGAGGACGGTGTATGATCCTGTGAGGCGACACCTGAGGGAAACAAGGCTGAATATGTTCATCCAGTTTGTTTGTAATCTCCTCCTCGTGCCCACTTGTTGATGGCGCACCAGCGGAAACATCAGCGGGATATTCGTGTGCGTAATTTGGATGAAAGTCGAGTCCACGACGCGGCGATATTAGGCGCTCTGAGCTGCGCGGTTTCCCTGCAGATGGTGGTCATGTTTGGCGCACGGTAACAAGTGTCTGCACATTAAACTGTCGGGCAGCGGCGGCATGGGGAACCAGATGGACAAGCTGTCACATTTAAGTTACGCAGAAGTTCCCACCATGGACCCGAACGGCGTGGACGCGGAGGACGGACCGCGGATCGGCGTCTCGTACATATTCTCCAACGACGACGACGAGCTGGAGGAAGGCTGCGCGAGCGACGGCACCGTGAAAGACCCGAACCAGGAAGAGACACAATACGACCAGCGCGACGAGGTGTCGTGCGCCGTCTACCACAAGGAGGAGTGCGTTTACGAGAAGAGCGCGAAGTCTGCCAACCTGGAGGTTTACTCTCCGGAGAACCTGCTCAACAAATGCAGGGCGGGAGACCTGGTGGAGTTCGTGGCCACGGGACAGTTCCCGCACTGGGCCGTGTATGTGGGAGACTTCCAGGTGGTGCACCTGCACAGAGCGGAGGTGAAAAACAGCTTCCTGACTGACGCGAGTCAAGGACGGAGGTGCAGGGTTGTGAACGACTTGTACAGATTCAAGGCGCTCGGTGCGGACATGGTGGTGCAGAACGCGATGGAGCAGGTGGGTTTGAAGGAGCGCGAGCTGAGCTGGAGGAACTCGGAGTGCTTCGCCGCCTGGTGCAGGTTCGGCAAGAGGGAGTTCAAAATGGGCGGGGAGATACGGATAGGCAAACAGCCGTACAGGCTGAAAATATTCATATCAGACAAACACTCGCACGTGCTGGAGTTTCAGAGTTTGGAGGACATGGTGATGGAGAAGAGGAGGAACGATCACCTGGGCAGGAGAGCGGTGCTGCAGGAGCTGGACACTCATTTCAACAGCGTGGAGGAGACGAGAAGTGAGCCAGGTCCTCCTGAATGATGCTGGTCCCCCTTTTTTTTTTACCCTTTAGCCTTTACCGAACACAGTCTGTGCCACATTCTCTGCTCCAAACCACTGCTTCAGGTTTAGTTTTAGGCTACGTTTACACTAGCACGGGATTGGGATTTTTAAAAACGGAGACTTTCCCCTGCGTTTGTGCCTTTCCTTTACACACAAGCGGCGATTTCACCTCTGAAAACGATTCTTTAGAAAAAAACAGAGTTTTAGGCAATCTACGCTCCAAAAATGCGACCTTTTTACATTTGGTCATGTTAATTTTTGCATTTGCAAATACAGCTCCAGAGACGTGTTAGGGCTCAGAGGTGAGCCAGACCACGTCACCGGTTTTGGGTCCGACCTGGGCGGACTGCTGTCAGGTGGGAGAACTTTGAGAAAGAGTTTATTGTGCCGGAGGAGTGACAATTTTAAGATGTTGCGATCATCGCTGCTGTCACTCGTCCATACATCGAGGGTGAGAGGTCAGTCGTTGTTGTTGTAGTTGTTGTTGATGAGGATTCTGATTGGCTTGTATGGCTTTCTCCCTCCTCCTACACTGCCACCCACAGGTTTGGCGTAGTTATGATGGCTCTCGACAGCTTATTTATGCGGGTTAATATAAATGGACACTTTTTTGAAAACGATGATGTGTGCACAAAGTTATTTTGGAAAACGGAGGGAAGAAAATATCCGTTTTTAAAAAATATCCAGCTAGTGTAAACGTAGCCTTAAAGGTCCAGTATGTAACATAAGATACTATCCATACATTTGTTTGCATATGGATATAATGGCTTTAAAATAATAATAAAAACTAGTGCTGGGCGCATTAACGCAATAGCGGCGGTTAATGGCATTAACGCACAACGCGTTTCCATGACGACTGACCGGAAAAAGACGTGCGTGACGTCATGTTTTACGTGACTCCGCATTGTCAAAATGAGTCTGTAAAGTAACGCTAAACTTTAAAAACAGAGGCACACATACGCAGCACACAGGTACGCTGGTTGTTTGTAGCGCTGCTCTTTTCGTGTAATAAACAGACCGCTCCAGTTAGACTGTAGGCGGGCTAACGGCGCTAAACGAGCTAATGCAGCTAACAGAGCTAACTGGTAAGCGGTGCCTGGACTCCGGTGTTTTGTGGCAAGTAAACATAACGTCACACGCGTCTTTTTCCGGTCAGTCGATGTCAATAAAGACACTTGGTTCCAATACCTTGAAATAAGGCTTTGTTTGTATTGTTTTGCCTAAAACAGAGAAACCAACATCACATGACATCCTTTTTTGGTTTGTAAACACCACTGTAGTTCCCTGAAGCTCTTGGGAAAGGACGGGGCTTGCGGATGAGTCTCATTAGCTTTGTTTACATGTGCAAAAATGTCTTTGTTTTTCCAAAAGGATTTGTTCCGATCGGAATCTACGATTTCATAATTGAAATGGGTGCAAAAATCAAATGATCAAATGATCATTTGACGTGTGCAGTGTTGTATAATTCTCTAAAAGTAGAAGAAGAAGCTTCACTTCCACTTCTGTAGTAAACAAACTCTGTGATTTTCATATCTGTTAATTCTTCTTTGTTTGGAATAAAAATACAGCAGTAACAAAACGGGACGTGTTTCCCGTTTTTTTACTGCTGTATTTTAGGGTTACGCTTAGCGCCAAACCAGGAAGTCATGATCAGATCGACTGTTTATATGAGCGCAGATCGGCGCAGATCGGCACAGATCAGCCCTCTCATTCAGAATGAAATGAGCTGTATCGGACCACAGTTTTCAGGTTAGTGTGTTGTACACATGTTTTTATTCCGATGACTTGTGTCCATGTAAACATAGCTACAGCTACTGTTAGAAGTCACTCATTCTTACACACTGGACCTTTAATTAAAATAATTCTATGTTTTTATTTTTCTACACTTTAATCATGGCTGTCTATGAGTTTATTTTAATGCTGTTGCCTTAAAGCGATAGTTTAGTTGTTGTTCTTAAGTGAGGTACTTATGCACAGTCAGTTGTTTGATCTCCATCAGACTGTTTTTATGCACAGTTTTTGATTTGCACATTTAAAAAAAACCTTAATGAATGAATGAAACAGAAAATACAGATTAATAGTTTGAAAGGTGTACACTTTGGCATATTAATACAATAATCCAGGTAAGTGCAATGGAGATTTAATTTAATAAAGACTAATGTTTCTAAAAAAAATAAAATAAAACGTGGCTGCTTTTTACTGAAAGATGACATTTTACCAACTTTTTTTTAAAAGTGGTTAAAATGTGCCATACACAGTAAGTCATAGGCTTAACCGGCCATGACGTGTGCTTTAGCTCTGTTAAAACATTAGGTGAAAACACGAGTTATATTTAGAATAATTGTCAGCCGTTTACCATATTTTCCTCAGTGTATTCCTTGCCGTTGTGTCACAGCACATTAGTTGTTTGGGTCGCACTTTTCGGGCTGTTTGACAGTGAGGTAAACTGCTAAAGATATTGTGAACAATTGCGAGGCAGGACGCTGAATGCTGTGTTCTGTATGTAACACACTAACTCTGCATAAGTACCTCACCTCTAAACAATCAATCTATCCCTTTAAAGCCACCTTGATAATGGTGTTATAATAATGATGGGTTCCATTATTTCGAAAAAAAAGAAGATGTTTTTGTCTCCAGCAGCATTTTCCTCACAACATATAGTCTCCTTAACCCTTTAACCACTATCTAAACCATTAAATAATTGACAGAAAATTCCAATTCTTTGACACCTTTATTGGTCCTTATGAACAAACAAACCAAAAAAATTCAAATATCAATTTCCATATAGACGTTTTAATTTGTATCATACTTGATACAGTGGGTCACAATGCTCAAAGATTCTTGTTGTTCAGACAAAGATGCACTCTGCCTTTGTCACAGTGCTCATGGCGTTATTATAGGGTTAAAGCTTCATTCGTCTGTCTGTCCTTTTTTTTTTTTTTTAATTCATATTGTGTCCTGTTACCTGATCCATGTGAGGTTTAGTTTCATCCCTCAGCTCAAACACACACACAGTACACACAGAGCTGTTGAAAACAACACAGATTCTCCTTGACTTTAAGGTTAAATCCTCACACCAGCACATGTGAAGACGCTGCTCTGTGTGTTTCTCTGATCACAGTACGTGTGAATGTACCCAAAGTTCAAGTAAATCATAAATCACTCCGTCGTGAGTCATTGTTTGTGTCGTTATTCGCCGACGACAAGCGTCTCGTCTGTCTGTTTCAACAAGGACGACTTTATTAGACGTGACGTCATTTTGTGTTTGGGTGTAATTTTAAGAGTTTATTTAGTTTTACAAACACATGGAAAATCACCACACCTAGTTTCAGGAGCTGGTTTTTCTGTTTTAAAAAAAATTAGCTCTGCTTCTTTGTGTATTAATCATCTACTTAATGTTTTATAGTTCAGTTATTAATCATTGTGAAAAATCCCTTGGTGATTGCTTCATATAACCGAAATAGGATATGGACAACAATCAGTTTATTAAACAATTCCTTATTGATTATTCCTCATTCATGAGTTTTGATGCCGTTCAACTGTTACTGCTTGATTATTAGTTTACTTTTAGGACTAAAAGGTCCCATATTATATCCTATTTCACCAGGTTAAACTAGTTGTAATAGTAGAAATGACATCAGACACAGAGTCTACTGGGAGCTAACAGCAGTTAGCATTTGGAAAAGTGATCATTTGCAGACTCTAGCAGGAACATTGCCATCATATATAACATGTATCCACTGGACAGATAAATCCTCTGAGGCTGGAAGTTTGTGTAGAACTCTGTGCTGCACTGTGGAGCCAAGAATAGAACTTTTCACGGACTTCTGGTTTTCGGATACTGTTGCCCTTGCCAGCACTCTCGCGTGTTTTACGGACAAATCGAAGCTCCACGAGACAAGAATTCCAGGAATTTAGCACGTTGTGACTTCCAAATGAGTGCAGAAGTCAACATCGTATGTTTTATCTCCTGTACTTAGACTGAGGAGGACCACAAAAACATGAGTGAGGCATCGTTTTTCTCACTTTGGCGACTGGTATGGCCTCCAGAGTCCCAAATATAAGCATTAAAATGATTAAAAAGTTGATTTTGCATAATATGGGACCTTTAAGGATTAGTCGTAATGTTTTGGTCCGTGAAAAAAGTTGACAATTATGGCGTTAACATGGCAACCCGGGTCCTGCTGGGACGGGCTAATCTATAAGCGACGTGTAACACAAGTGCTTCCTCATTAATCAACTGTCGGAGACGATGAAGCTGAAGGCAGCGTTGTGACCAGCAGGGTGAAAAGAGCGCTACGATTCCAGCAGCCAAACAAAACAACAACACTCGTGAAATATAATCTCAACATGCCAGAAAGCGTAAGAATCACAAAACCAACCCTCGACAGTCGTTTACATCCCAACTACGGCGAACGTGTGCTGCACTCTCAGACCATCTGTGCACTCTGAGCCTTAAACTACACCGGGAAACAAACAGCAGGTGGCGAATCGATCATTAAATCGTTAAACAAGATTTGTTGTTGTCGCAGATGAATTTCACTGCATGGTCTTTGTTATTTCGCTTCCAGACAGTGAACCAAAAAAAAAAAAAAAAAGAGCAGGGAAAACATTGGTTTTTACAGACTCGGTGTGATGACACGTTTTTGCATCAATGCCAAGAAAGCGGATGATGATGGCAGCGAATAAAAATAAGAGTTTATTGCGTCCAGGAGGATGTGGCAAAGTGAGCAGTGTAGTTTCATATCGTAAGTCTGTTGGACTGGAAATCACTAGTGACAGTTGTGTGATGCCATGCCTAATTGTCAAGCTCCACCTGTCCTGCAAACATGAGACATTTTACAATACTGGCCATTTTTATTAGGTACAAAAGACAGCTAATGAAGTGGCACCTGCTGGATGGTCCTCTGCATATCCTCATAGTAACAAGTGGTTGTTTGAGTTACAAATGCTTTTCTATCGTTTGGAACCCTTTTTACAGACTATTCTCTGTGCCTAGAGATGGATGTGCTTAACCCTAGAACACTCAATCGCTCAAATTCAAAACACCATCGCTAACGGTGCGTCATCAAAATATATCAACACATGACAATACATGACACTTTTGAGTAGTGTTCTTTTATTTTAAAGGTCACATAGAGTGGTCCTGTTGCACATATATGTGAGTTATGGAGGTCTACTTACATATATTAAGTTGTTTTTATGGTCAAAATCCTCCTAGTTGATGTAAACGAGCCGATTGAAATCTGTCCTTTTCGAAGCGCTTGTCAGTCGCGCTACTTCAGCCATAAATTTCGCCCGAGAAGACAGAGTGTGTTGTGATTGGCCAGCCAGCGTAGAGCCTTCCCACCTGTGTTGTGATTGGCCAGGTATCTGGAAGTGACGTAATCTATCACGTCAGCTCTCAGAAGCGCAGCTCCCTCTCTGGAGCGGTGGATGCACTGCTACTCATTATCAAAACATTGTTTTAACAGTGTTTAAAAATAGCTTCGTCACGACTCCCCGCCGCAGTCCCTTTATGACTTTAAACCGGAGTCAGACCCAGAGTCAGAAGACACTGTTGCTCGTGAAACACCTCCACAACGGACGTTATTCTTCTTCTGCGGTTCAATGTACGCAACCGGATGTGCCCGGACTACCGCCCGGAGCAGGACGATCGGTTGTTCAGGAGAACCGCTGCTTACGTAACGTTTACGGGATTTTCAGTGATCTCGTTGAGCCCCGAGATTACAATAAAACACAACGTTCTCAGCAATGGCTGAACTGTTTGTTTCGAACCGTCAGGCTTCATAAACAAGGTAATGACGCAGATACACACCAAAAAAAACAGCGATAATAGGAACTTCCGGTCGAGTTCCGCTTTAAACTGTCATGTCTAACAAAATGAAAGAAAAGCATCATGAGGGGAAAATGCTCCAAAATTACTGTAAAATTAGGAATTTGGGAACAAAAAATTTATAACAAAAAATAAATAATGAAGATAAAAACTTGGTTTTCATGAAAATCACATAAATTTTTTTGCTCGGGACCCGGCAATGGTGTTCTAGGGTTAAAAACGCTATTATATCAGCAGCAGCAGTAACACTCGCACCAGCCTGTGTGGCATCAAAAATGATGTTCAAAGTCAATTAAATCACCTCTTTTCTTCTCCATTCTGAACTCCAGCGTATTAGTTTTCCCATGCATAAATGCAGGGGTGTCAAACATACGGCTTGTGGGCCAGGACTGGTCCACCCAATGGTCCAATCCCGTTCCAGATACCTGTGACTAAATAAATGTGTTGTGCCTTTGTAGATCCACTATGATCGATACATTGTTATGCACATGTGTAAATGGAGAACTTTTGCATAATATTGTTTAAATTGCACTTAATTATTCTCTATTTCAGGTTGTTCATAATACGTTTTGATAAAAAAGGATACTTGTTTAAATGATTCATTATTTTACTGGTCCGGTCCACTCCAGATCAGTGACCCCTATACTAAAATGAGTTTGACAACCCTCATTAGCTGATTTGATATTTGCATCAACAAGCAGTTAAACAAATAAAGAAAAAGTAGATAAATAAGAGAGTATATTCAGATATGGAGAGCAGCTGTGCAGATGTTACTGACGTGGTCTCATTAACTTGATGAATAGTGGTGTTTTTGGTGGTTTAACAGCATTTCAAAAGAAATGTATTTACAGTAAGTGTTCTGAGGTGAGGCTGGTGCCGTGTTTTGGTGTGTGTGAGCACATGAACTCATCAGACAAATATGACAGAATACATCATGTGTTTACATGCTTACACACAACACTATTCCTATGACCGGCCGTGTCGTTCTACACTCTCTAGACTCTGTTTTGCCGTTTTGTCACAGAATCAGGAGCAGCTTTTTTTACGACACGAGGACAGACAGAAATACACACAGTTGTCAAATGTCACCTGCAAACATCTTGTGCAGACAGACCTGTGTGTGTCTGTGTATGTGTGTGTGTACCTGGTATTCCTCCTGTTGTGGGGACCTACAGTAAATCTGGTCACATTATGGGCACCTGTCTTCCTTATGGGGACAAATATCAAGACCTCATAATATAAAGAACTTCATTTTAAGTTGAAGAAATGTTTTAAAGTTAGGCTGAGGTCAGGGTTAGGATTAGGCCGGCAGGAGTTATAGTTAAGGTCAGGAAATTAATTAAAAGTCAATGCAATGTCCTCTGAAGTCATGGAAACCAGTGTCTCTCTGTGTGTTTGTCCTTGTCTTCTTTGTTGGTCTCATTCTGTGTTTTATATTGATTTGTGAAACACCTTTAACAACAAGTACGTCAGAAAGAAACATAGCTCCCTCTGAACTTGCCGAGACACGAGAACCGCGCAGATAATCGATAAGAACATGTAAGCGACGCCTGGCATAGCCGGGTGGAATCGGCTGCACGCCCTCCAAATGAACGCCACTTATATTGTTGTATTTTTTTATTTATTTTTATAGCAGAGCGTTCCTCCTGCTGCACTAAACAGACAAAGTGCTCCACAGTCTGTCTGCTCTCACAGTGAAGCAGCAGTCTTCCAGCATTAACTGTGTGCCAGAACCATCCTCTTGATGGGAGGTGAAAGCTTGGACATAGCAGATGCAACCCAATTATAATCAACTGTCAGCGCTCGCCTACAGGAGCCTCGGCCTGCTGCTGCTGTAGCTACTGCGTAGGTTTTTTGTTTCCATCGGTCGCTGATGAATTTGATTAGGTTTAGTCGTGCTGTAAGATAGAATTGAATTCTTTTGCCCCGCTGTGTCTGAAACATAACAACGCCAAAGGTTTTAATCCATAGTTATTTGTCGCCGGTGTGGTTTAACAAGCTGTGTCTTTATTATTCCGTGAATAATAGTGGGGAAACAATGCAACTGTTGTACATGCAGATAAGTGGAGTCACTTTATCACATGGGGTTTTTGCCTCATTTTCTCATTGATGCTGAACAGAAGAAACACTCTTTTTTCAGTTTGTTACCAATCATTATGTGAGACTTTACATATCAGAGAACACTGGGAATGTTAGAACCTACATTTTTATTTTAGATATCCTGTTTTTTTTTTGTGTGTCAGTTGATGCATTCAAATCATAATAATATCCACATTATTACAGTGGTGAACTGAAACACATTCATATGCATCAGGAAATTTTACCATTGCAGAAAAGTGGCCACTGTTAACCAAGCTCCACAGGGAGAAATTTGTTGTTTATTTAACCATGTAGTTCTGGTCAAAATACCTTAAGGATGAAGCACCACAGCAGTTCAATCACTCTGCCAAAACAGCCCTGTTCAGAACGCTCGGTTTTGAGTGCCTGTCTCTTTAAATGCAAATGAGACACAGGAAACTACGTCAGCGTCACTGAGGCTCCGGTAGCTAACAACAGTTAGTATTGGAAAAAGCCATCATTTGCCGGGACAATGCCGTCATATATAACATGTATCCACTGGACACGTAAATCCTCTGAGGCTGGAAGTTTGTGTAGAACTCTGTGCTGCGCTGTGCAGCCAAGAATAGAACACTTTGCAGACTTCTGCTCTTCCAGACACTATTGCCCTCGCCTGCAATCTCGTGTTTTTTTAGGGACAAAGCTGAGCTCCGTGGGACAACAATTCCAGGAATGTCTCATTTTGACGTAGCAATGAGTGCGGAAGTCAACATCGCGTGTTTTATCTCCTGTACTTAGACTGAGGAGGACCACAAAAACATGACGTAGTCATCTTTTTTCACACTTTGCCTACTCATAGGGCCTCCAGAGTCCCAAATATAAGCATTCAAATTATTAAAATGTTGATTTTGCATAATATGCCTCCTTTAAATAACAATCTATTATTATAGTGTGTGTTAGCCATCATAATCTAATGTGTGAAATATGAGTGAAGTTTTGTTGCTCAACAGTTCACCCTTTGATTTTGATCTTTCCAATATGTCCTGTTTTTTAATCACTTATGTGATCTTTTTCCATGACAGTGGAAGCAGATCCACAAACACACACACACACATAATTAATGGCTCCACTGCCTAAGTGTTTTGCCCACAACGTTGCCTGAAGCTTCGGTCTTTTATGTGAGATTCATGGTTGAGTGGCACAGCTCTGTGGCAGAATGAGCTGAAGAGGAGGCAGGTGGCATCATTGTCTGTCCAGGCTTTGTTGATGTCTGCTGTTGTGCCGGTTCTTCCAATGGCGCCATTTGCTGACTCTGGCTCGATAAACTTGTCATTTTGACATGATGCTGTGGTGGAGGGGAGGGAGGACTAAATTCATATTTAAAGATGATTGTAGCCAGCAGCTATTATGCATTTTGAGTTATGTCTCAAACACATATTTTATTCAAGAACCTATTTATTCATGTTCCGGAACATTTGACATGAAAGTTTTGATACTGCCAAAAACAAATTCAGCTTGGTAAAGCCAACATTAAAGCTGTTCCGCAACATTAAGCAGCTAAATTGAAGGAGACAAGGACAGAGCGTTCTCATATCACCGCCTTATCTGTGTAAACAGCTGTACGTACAGATCTGAGAGGGGAGAACACAGCAACAAATCACATATTTAGTATGAATTGAATACACTTTATTAATTCAACCTCTCATCTAAACATCTGGGCCTAATTATGCAGCTTATTTATGGTTTGATGACTTTGCAGTTAGCGATAATGTCATTTATTTACCTGATCAAGACCATCTAGCTCTTTTCTGACCCATATGTAAAAATTGATGTCGCTGAAGCCAACTCAGAAGTAACACTACACTGAATGACCACCAGGGGCAACTGTAAACACATATGACACATTCACGCGAAGCACACTTTGCATTATTGCAATTACCCGACAGTTTGCACTATTGGAAAAATGACAGCGGTTTCTGAAAGCTGAGAAGTTGCACATTAAAGCCATCATGTGGTTATTACGGTAAATTCACTCACACTGTTGTAGGACGCCAGCAAATCAGCGTCTTTGTCGCCAGAGAGGGAAAACGTGAGAAAAACGTCTGTACATAGTTTCCATTATTTGGCCTGTTTTTAGACATTGAGGATGGCATTTTAAACAGGTTTTTATATTGATCAAATTTAACATGCAAAATCTGGTGTTCATGTACAACTACAGTGTTTTGTTAATACACTATTTTAGCATAAAGTAAATTGACAATAACTGCCAGAACTTCCAGATTTCTGGCAAAAATCACTTACTCACAGGCCATTTTATGGCAATTTTATGGTTAAAATAAACCCAAAACATTTTGAGGATTAGGTCTTAAAGGTTTATGGGAGAATGAGCTTATAGTTCCTTATATTTATATTATCAGTAAACATTTTCCTGAGTGGTTATTGTGCTCAGTCACTGGATTTCAGGTCTTCTTCAGTGGCAAATGATGTTCATTTTTGGTGATGTCAGTTTCATAGAAGAAGGTCAGAACACCGTCACCTAAACAATGCTATATTATGAATTTGATGTATGTACAGAATATGCCTTGTTTTCTATGTGCACAGATGTTTGTCTTTGTCCTCCGAGCCTCACAGCTGTGGCACTTTCTGAAATAACAAGCCTTTTTTTAAGACTCTTCAATGGCCATTTAAAGTAAAAGACAGCTTTTAAAACCACAGCGATAAACAGGTGGAAGGTACTTCATCATTTACTGTGTCCTCCTCCGACTACACTTTCTCCCTCTTACAAACAAATAGCAGGAACACTTAAAGAGACTGCCCGAGCACTTGCTTGCTCTGAGATGCTTGATTGTGCTGCACCGCTTTGCCAATTTTCATATTAGTCATGAAAGCACGAGAAACGCTGTAATTACTGTCATTTGCTTGACTTCGTCATAACCCCCATGTTTCTAACAATGCATATCCGTTAATGTTATTAAATTACGGGATTGATTTGATTAAGACCAAGCGCACGCTCTAAGAGACATTGTTCCTGTTCTAAAACGTTGTCAGTGCTGTTTCATTGGATTGGAAGTGTGCGCGTCGCTAACAGGCTTTAATTTGCCTGGGCCTCGTATAAAGCCGAACATATTGGTCGTATAATTTTTGACGGGCGAATTGAGTGTCGACAATGGGTGGATTGTAGAGTGACAGCTCCTGCTGCACAGAGCTCAGGGCCACATGCCATCTGTCTGAAGATTTGAGGACCGAGGTGTTGCGCCGAACGCACGTCACTCAGCGTGTTTCCATGCATAGTTAAGTCCAGTTCCACTCCACTCAAACGGTCCACTGCCCTTGTCCAAAAATACACCTACACCGGTAGGGAATCGACTTATTGACTGAAGTGCGCCCCTGAGAAACGTCAACTTACAACTTGTTAGTATTTGGCTTTATTCCAAGTTTTCCAACCATCCCTCAACGTAAAAATAATCTTTAGATCATGCATTTGATCTCCTTGTCAGTCTAAAACACATGTCAGACTGAATTTCTTTTGTGTATTACTTCTTTTATTTCTGGGCATTGGGAGCCTTGCTCAGGGGCAATAACATCTGGTTATGTGCCCAAATGCTTTCCTCTTGGCCATGGGCCCATGCAGGCCATACACATCTATCTATAAAGCAAGTTGCGTCTGTGTGTCTGACTGTGACAGGCATATCTCGCTGACCATTAGTCAGATCGTCCTAAGGTATGGGTTGAGCATGACCCGATGGTGTGCATCCTTGATTTTCGAATTTTTTGGGAGGAATTTAAATTTTCGCTGATTTATCACGCTACACCTGGCGGCTCATCAGCAGCAGCTGTGCTGTCTGTAGCGGGGAGGTGGGAGTGAAGAGGCTGTCCTCACGGTGGGTGAGACTTTTTCACACGGCTCACAACAGAACATGGTGTTATACTGAAACGACATAGTCGGTGTCCATTCACCAATACGCGAGCACATATTTATTTTGCATTAGCATGCTACTACTTTGTGGCTTACTTGGCAAACCTGTTTCCAAAGGTAAGCTAGCGAGGCTATGATTAGCATTAGCGTAGGGCTAACATAATACAAACAAACACTGTGCAACCTCATTAGGCACAACGCAAATATTTTCATTTTCGGTTAGCATTAGCGTAGCTAGATGTGGCTGACAGTTGAAAATGAATGTATCGAAAATGAATGTTTTCCTAATGAGGTTGCACAGTGTTTGTGTTTTGTTAGCCTTTACGTTCCTTATCATGCATTACCATCATTACAGCTGAAATTATTCTTCAGCTCCCACTATAGGAATACATACTTCCTACGGGCACTGCACTAGTACAAAAGTAGTTTGACTCTCAGTCGCATTATAAGTCTGTTTCTAGTTGGACAAACACAATAATTAGTTTTCTCTAATGGCCGTCATTTTCAACCTAAAGTCAGAGCAGGGCAGCACTCACTCAGTTTTTAAAATTACTTCAGTAGATGAGGTCAGTGAAGAAAAGAAAACACTGGCGGTGAGAAGTAAACGGTGAATTTGAATCCTTATAAACAGCTGAGACTTGAATGCCCCCCCCCCGCCTTCATCAGCTCCAGGAGCCGGCAGACTTATCGTCTCCTTCCCCAGCGTTAAAGGCTCTGTCTTTACCTGTCTGTACAGATAGAGGCCATTTGTTCAGATTGAGTGTCAGCACACTGCACTTCCTTTGCTAATGATTCCATAGGTGGTCGAGGTGCTGTCACTAACAGCTTCGCCAGAAGAGACGCAGCTGACTCCTCTACAAAAACCAGCCGTGTTTTCACTGCAGCGAGGTCAGTCCTGTGTGTTATGTGACACATTAGTATTCAGGAGGTTATTTTCTTCTTCTCCTGTTTTAACCAATTAGCTCACTCTTCCTGAACCTCTGGTCATATCTGGGGACTGCATTAGACTAAAATGAGCATCCACGCATTAATTGCTGCTTAATTGCAGACATTTTCTGACTATCCGAAGCTATGAAGGAGACAAGTAGTGTCACAGCTGGCTGGACTTACGTCTCTGGTGATTATGAGTGAACTCAGACCTCCATTATGGGTCAAGTTCTGCGTATGATTTCGGTTATTTAAAATCACTCACTTTAAAGTAACAAAATAATGACTTTAGATGAGGATTTGGAAGGAGTTAATTATCCAAACCTGCAGTTTTTCCTCTGTATTGACACTTTCTTTTTTCACCATCACGATGCATTTCCTGCTTTGGTTTCTCGCTGCATCCTGGGGAAACCAGTGGCTATGGAGCGTTCTCACATCCTCAGCACATTGCCTTTGTTTGCAAAATAATCATAAAGGTGTTTCGGGTTGCCTTCACCATATTGAATGTTTTCAGTACAAACATCACGAAGATAAAGCCAAAATAAACAGTAAAGGTGAGTAAATATTAATATTCCACCATAGCAGCTCAACACATCCTATGTTCTCAAGTGTCTAAATGATCATTTTGTATCATCACTGAATGAGACTGTGGTCCGATCTGTCATTATTCCCTAAAGCAAACTGAGTCAACAGTGAGGTCAAAGGAGAGATTTCACAAAGACACATTTACACCTCTGGTGCTCGTCATGACGTCCAGGAAGTGTGCACTGAAGCTGCTGCCAGGCAGGAGCGTCGTAGACACGGTCACATCCTGACACGCGATGTTCGCCCGAGGCTGAATGAGTCTGACGATCATACTCGACCTGAACAAACTCACAGTATCTTCAGGGAAATGTTAATATTCAGATTACGGAAATTCTAAGATAAAACCAACTACGTAACACTTTTTTTCATATTTCTGTCATCTCATGTGTATTTATTTTAATGAAACTACAAACACAGCCTGAGAAAAGTGTATCTTCTTATTATTATGATCTATTACTGTTCATTCAGAAGCACGGTGTTTACTGCAAATCATTTCATTAACTGAGCAAAACGCAAGAGCTTCAGCAAGTCAAATATAATTCACTTATTTCATGCATTTACAAGCTACCAGGTATGTGTATCCAGAGTGTGTGTGTGTGTGTGTGTGTGTAAGCCGAGAATAATGAATTTGGACTCATGCGGTGCATTTTCATCACTCTCTGCCTGGTGGGTCGACCGAAACGCAGGAAATTCCAGGTCTTCAAGAAGCTTGATTACAATAATAACAGCGGCGCAGAAAACAAAGGTTCGAGTCAGATACATGTGGAGTGTGAGGCTCAAGAGCTTTTCCTCTGATTAGCACAAGGGTGTTTTAGCAGCATGTAATATCAGGGGGAATGTTAATAACGTCGCGAAAGAGTCACGCAGTGCCACAAGTTAAAAAAAAACCAGCTGCACTTAAAGCATTGTTTTATTTTGATTTATTGATTTATTTATTATAGGCTTGCAGTGTAAGACTCTGACTTTATATATTATTATTATTACTGATATTTAAGTGGCATAATGAGGCCATAAGCAGTAGAGGTGGGTAGAAGTTTCAGCCATGCTGCTTCTTCTCTGAAACACAAGTTATTAACCACTCAAAGTTTGTGGTCACCTATACATTTTTTTTGGTGTTTTCCATTAAAACTCATTTAATTAATCAAAAGAGTTGCTAAATGGCTAGAAAATATAGTCAAGACATTGACAAGATTAGAAAAAATTATTTTTATTCAAAAATAATAATAATAGTTAGCTGTGCTAACATCATTACACAAGGGTTTTCTAATCATCCAATAGCCTTCTAACGCCATTAGCAAACACAATGTACCATTAGAACACTGGAGAGATGGTTGCTGGAAATGTGCCTCTATACACCTATGTACATATTCCATTAAAAACCAGATGTTTGCAGCTAGAATAGTCGTTTACCACATTAACAATGTATAGAGTGTATTTATGATTCACTTTAAGATGCATTATGTAATAAATCTAAAGCAACTGACCATAAAATCCTCCTAATATGTCACAGAGACTCAGGAATAATGTTCATATAACATACTGAACTCTGAAATATTTGCATTAAAAAAAATCTTTTGCAGACTGCAAATCATGTTTATGTTTTGAAATCATGTTTTGGCATGTGGCGCCACCTACCGCCGTCTACCAATCATTGCAGTCAGTAGAGTCTCAGCTGCCGAGCAACCACGGGTTGCCAGTTACGTCAGAAAACCAAACCTAAAAGACCTCGGTATTTTGAATTTGAATGGAGTAACTGTTTTTGGCCACAATCTTACATATGGCACCTTTAATGTTGCTTTTCCTTCAAAAATAAAGACATTTCCAAGTGACCCCAAACTTTTGAACGGTAGTGTATCTACTTGGATGGCGTTATTGACTCAGACACTACTCAGCGTTGTGTTTATTGTGTCCTCACACACGACATGACACCACATGATATGACAGCCTCGTACGTTTTTCTGATTCTATTCCACTTGCCGGTGGACTTGTGCTGTAATGTGTGTGTGTGTGCAAACTGAAAACAAAACCTCACATCACCACCGCTTTAACCCGTCAACCGCCCCGTCGGTGCCGACCGAGTGGAGGTCCTCAGGTCAAAGTCATCTGTCAAACTGGCGAGGCATCTGGCTTGACTGCACTGAGGTAATTGGTGGCAGAGCCGCCTTCTTGGAGAGGCCTGACAAAAATCTTGCCATGTGTCAGTTGAAGTTGGTTTGGGGAGCACGGGCTGTTGTTCCTCACATGGCTCCCCCGTGATTGGAAGCAAACAGACAAGCCGAATGCGGCAGCACAGGCACAATCAGACACAGCAGCACTTAGAGGTGTTTAACCCCTCTCAATCCTGATGATATAACGCCTCCTGCAAGAAGCTCTTTCTCTGTCACACTAGAAAGGTCCACACGTTGGCAATGTAAACAGTGAGGATATTGAAGATGTTTCAAAGAAAGGTCCAGGCTGCGAGTTTTATCGCTGTTATCCGTTAGAGGTGGTTTGTGAAATGTGACATGCTTGTGTCTTAGAAATCCCCCCGCAGAGATGTTTGTGCTCCAGGCCAGGGATAGTTTCCCATCACATTTCAAGGCCAATTCTGCAGTTGCCAGGATACAGACTTTCATATGAGGACGAGTTCCAGTTAGGCTTTATGACAGCTGAGCCAGGTTGTGAAAATCAGGGAGCTACTTAACATCTCCCTTCAAAATCTCTTGTTTCAACTTGTTTTTTCGCTCCCTTTCGTGTGGTTTCTTGCCAGCCATGGAGCTATACCCCAAAGTAATTAACAGATATGGTAAGATAAGCGATATACACTCACCCACCGCTTTATTAGATACACCTGTTCAGGTGCCTTTATTGTGATCTAATCAGCTATTCACATGGCAGCATTTAGGCATGTAGATGATGATCAAGACAACCTGCTGAGGTTCTAACAGACCTTCAGAATGTGGAAGAAAGATTTAAGTCAGGATTATTATCAGTTATTGGGCTTTTGCAGGATTTGATAACTGATGGGCAGGGAAACATAGAAAAACACCCAGTACCAGGGCTGAGAATGTATGTGACTTTGAACATAGCATGGTTGTTGTTAGAGCTGATCTCCTGGGAGTTTCATGCACAACCATCCTCAGTATTTACAGAGAATGGTCAGAAAAAGAGTAAATAGGAGAAGTGAGCGGTTCTTCTCTGTACGAAAATGCCTTGTTGTTGCAGGAGGAGAATGATCAGACTTTTCTGACATGATAGGAAGGCAACTGTAAGTCAAATAACCACTCACAACCAAGGTACGCAACATCTCTGAATGTGTCTTAACACTGAAGCAGGTGGACTGAAGCAGTAGAAAACCATGCCAGATGCTTCTTGTGACACTTTATTGTCTCCTTAAGAACGTGGTTGGTTAGTGTATTTAACTGAAGTTGTATATGATTGTATATAGGACACAATGCATTACTTAAGTTTCCTTTTCAGAAGTCATCATTTGACTTTCCCGATCATCGTTTCTCCACAGGTCTCTGTTAAGTTAGTTCACTCTGTTTCTTATTATTTCTCCTCATGACTTTCCCCGACTCATCTGCATATTTGATTAAAAGGGCCACAGAGAGAAAGACAAACAATAACATCAGGTTGGTTTGCATCCTGCGGAGAACTTCCTTAGCTCTGCTGTTGACAGATGCACAACAATCTTTCTTCTCTTTTGGCTTTATTGCAAATAAGAAGCCTATCCCAGGTTTTTTTTTTTTTTTTTCCTCAGCAGGAAACAAGATGAGGATGAGGCGCTCGAGGCCCCCGAGCAGCTGTGTTAGATGGCTCAGAAGAGGTGCGGCCCTCAGACAAGTGCAAGCAATGGAGGGCTTGTGGGATTTGGATTCTCAGAGGTAGACTCTCTGTCTGGCTGGTCAAAACTTCAATGGCCACATGCAGCTCTCTCAATACGCCATCTGATCCCCCTTGTTTGGTTCAGGGGAGAGTGATTGTGGGGTGGAAAGTAACAAAGATCAGAGACGCAGGGGGACGCAAGCAGAGAAAGGGACAAAAAAGATGCAACGGCGTTTTTTTTTTATACGAAGGATGGCAATTAAAGCGGCAACCTGCTGTAACAGTCAAGTCAATTTGATTTATTTTTAGAGAGCATTTACCCAACATCATTCATGCTCAGGGTGCACTTAGGGACTGTGTTGCTTTGAACTAAATGATAATAGAAAAGAGAAAATCTTAAATAGAAGGTGAGCTGATGAAAAAGCAAAGTGAAAGGCTTTCCTCAAAGGTGGGATTCGAGGAAGGTCGGGCAGTCACAGTTCCTGACAGACGGATCAACACCTTGCACACTTGTGGCCCACACCTGGTGACCATTGGGACAGGTGTGATTAACAGGAAGCATGTGGCTTAATTGTCACCTTCAGGGCAACATTACTTCCACAGCGGGAGGAAGGTTTGTGAGGCCGTTTTTTTCCTTTGTTTGAAGAAGTAAAATACTTGCTTAAGATATGCCGCGTGATGTTTGCTCTCATCATGAATATCACGCTCATTTTGCAGTCGCTTCTCATTGTCTTTCCTTTCCTGCTTACATTTGCAAGTTTGCCCCAGAACGTCATTAACCTGGACCTCAAGAGAACGCACGGAGAGAGACAGAAGTCACACGTCCACATTTTCTATGTAGATGCCTTAACCTTTGCGTTTCCGAGCACTGTGCGGTTCAAGCCTAGAGAGAGAGAGAGAGAGGAAGAGCACTTTGATAATGGCTTTGTAAGCTTTGTGACGTTCTGCGATGCTCGCTGGTGTAAATGTAATTATGGGCTGACAGCGGGTAGAGGACCTCACAAAAGCCCAATAATCAGATGCGGGTGATCAGAGTATGTAGCTCATGACCAGGAGAGGCAGTGATGCCGAAAGGTAATTAAAGTCACCCACAGAGAAGAAGCCATGCAAACTGCACTCCCAGCTTGCTATAACACACCGTCTTGACTTCTGACTGTTCTGTTATTCTCTCACTCTAATCTTTCTTGTTTTTCATTTCCTCTCACCTAGTGCTGGATTTCTCTCTCTCTCTTTTCCCCCTCTCTCTCAACCCTCGGCTGTCTCCCCTTAAACCCTTGCATTCCTCCTCTGTTGTCTGTCATTCCTCCAGAACTGTTCTTTTATTCTCCCCATCCATCACCTGTCGAATCGTGAACAAAGCGGGCTAGTCGGAGAGTGCAAAAGTAATGTTGGACCACAGCATCCTTCCACTCAGTTGCACACGCGCACACACACACACGCACGTACGGTATATGACCACTGCAAAAACAGAGAGGGTTACACTGATATCACACTGCAGTTGTGGCTTATCTACTTTGTGTTCAAATGTGTGACCAACTTTCCTTTTAAAATGAGGGGTGTGTGTTTAATATTAGTTACCATGTGTGCAGTAGCGCGTGAGCCCCAACTAATCCTGTGTGCTATGCTAAGGAGCTAAAGATTACCCTCTTCCACTGCTCAGTCACTTCTCCCTTGTTCATAACCCCAGAGAAAATGGAGAGAAAATTATTAAGGGCTGGGGAAGTGTAGTGATGTTGGTGAATTCATATATTTTTCAGAGTTTCATATTTGGCACGGTTAAGGCGTCAGCAGTGTTTTTGCACAAAAGGAAGTATTCACAGTTTGCTTTCATTCAAAACAGGCACCAAGCATGTGTGTGCGCGTGGTTAAGCCGCTATTGAGCCCCACTGAGGATCAATGAAGTCCACTTTAATTAGACTTAACACACTTGTTCATAGGTATGAGAACATGAAGTGCACCCAGTGGTTTACTCAATATAGGAACTGTTCATTCATTCATTCATTCATTCATTTATTCATTCATTTATTCATTTTCAACTGCTTTATCTTCTTGAGGGTTGTGAGAGGGACTGTGGCGGGGGCAAGGTCGCCAGTCCATTACAGTTGAATTTGGCAATATAGGAACAGTGAAAGAGAAAATCCTCCATTCCTGCAGTCTACGTGTAGAATTTAATCAGCTATGATTGATGTTTTTGTACAAGTATGTATAATTATATATATATATATATATATATATATATATATATATATATATATATATATATATATATATATATATATTAATGGCGTGAAAGGTGTTGATGTGGGAAAACAAGATACTTAACATAGTGTAGCATCAAGCAGCAACTAGCAGTTGCAACTAGCAAATTGCTATACTCTTTGTAAATAAATATAATAAATAAATATTTATTTATCATATGATTGATTGATTGAGTGTCCTGAAAACCATTATATTATTATTATTATTATTATTATTATTATTATTATTTTTATTATTTTTAGCTTTCTTCGGGTGTTTCCACATGATAGTGTATGTTGCTTGTTGACTGCTGGATGCATCAAAGTAAGAAAGTATGTTTGATGGTTGTTGATAAGTAAATAAAGATATTATAATAAAGAAGTCCCCTTCAACTTCCCCTTTGTTTTTCATACTACCTTTTTGATTTTGTATTTCCTGTTTTATTTTGAAACTCGCACTTCATGACCTCAGATACCTTTACTTCCGGTCCCCGTGTTTCCCGACTCACTTTGATGACCTGCACCTGTCCTAATGTGTAACACCTGGCTCTGATTGTCTCGGTGTAAAATCTCCGTGTTCCTTCCCGTTTGTGTCACTTTGTGCTCCAGTTTATTTAGCATGTTAGCATAGCATTTCCTTTTGAGATATCTTATCTTTAGTGATACGTTTTTTTTTGTTTTTTTTTACGTTAGCCTGCGTTTTTTGTACTTTTGACGACTGTGAATTGCATTTGTCTTTCACCCAACGTACAATGGTTCGTACGTACTCGACAGGTGAGTAGCAATTTGGCTAATGTTCTCTTTTTTTAGACGATAAGGAAAACTATAACAAAGCCCAGGGGCCTGAAAAGCTGCAGCCACCACCACCATCATTGTTTACTCATTTATTAGACACAGTCTTGGGTTGAAGAGCAAATCCTTTCACACTCTAGTCTCTGTTTAATGTCAGCTAGTCTGTTTTGGCTAGTGCACCATTTTCAGTTGGAGAAACTGCTGAGCTATCGTTTTTCAAGCTGAGGCGTTAAAGTAAAATGTCAGGTCTATTTCCAAATAATTTAGCTTTAAAATGCCATCACGCTATTGTGAGTGGTTGTTTTCAAACTGCAAAGTGGCTTGTTTGTCAATAACTTGTCCCTGTCGAAGTGACTCAATTGGAAGAACTGTTTTTTTTATACAGTATATATTATATGTATTTATGCATTTTTGTATTTTTTTGCTTCATATTCCCTTTACATTTAACTCTTAAAGGGTTAAACTACTGTCCCCAGAGGAATCACACCACCACAATATATGGGATTCTTCACACCTGATATGGTTCAAAAACAGGTACTGTCACTTCATTTCTTTGTACTGATGTTTTGGATCTGCTTAATACGCCTGGTTTGCCTCGCGCTGCTGTCAAAGCCACGTTTTTCCCCACAAAGAAATAGTTAAAGATTAAAATGGAGTGTGCTTTGCCCCAGGATCATGTCCACTTGACATCCAAAAACTTCAGAAAAACCTATTCTTCTAATGAAGAGAACATTCTGAGAGGTGTAAGAACCTCAAGTTTTCCCAAAGTGTTCATTTCCCATCTCGTCTCACAAAACAACAAAACAACTGCTTAAATACAAACAAACCTATTACATCTGTTTCTGCACCACCACCAAAATTTGATTATTTCATTACTTCCATCCTTGGTTTCTTATTTATGACCTTCCTATTTTGTTATATATAAACACATGGTTGGACCGACTGATTTATTGTAGCTTCCGTTCGCAGGCGTTGGTGTACAGCAGAGAGATTGGTGCTCAAACATGAGGGTCAGTGAGGGAGAAGTAAAAAGTTGGCAATGCACCATTTGAACAAAGCAGCCCTAGAAACACAAGATAATGTGCCCCCTGAAGCACGACAGACATGAATGAGAGGGAAGACAAAAATACTATTGTGCTTGAGGAGATGGCTGCAGCATTTCTCATGTAGTGTCTTAATTGTGTCAAAAACATTGTTTGTAATATTTAAAATGTAGACTGTTGATGGAAAAACTTAATAGGTTCTTGGTAAGACATTGTTCTTTTTAAAAAAACGATACAAATGTTGAAATCATGGTTTTACAGCATTGATAAGGCACACTTTTAAGAACCCTTAAGACTCACTTGTGGATATTTTTGCTGTGTTTCTCCCTTTCTGTCCATGTGTCCCCCACAAGCATAGATTCAGTCTGATTTTAAACAAAATGGTTTATCTGGATTTTACTTCCAGATAAACCTTCCTTTTTACTCTGCCCTCATATTAGTATATGGGGTATAGAATTTAAAATCTAGATTGTTCAGACTGGTCTTCTTAGCTTTTATGGAATTTTTCAGAAAATGCTTTTGTCATTCGATTCCAAAGTCGATGGTGGAAAAATGTATCTCTAGGAAACTGAAGTAGTTCTAATGGATGAAAGTGCATGTGGCCTATTCTCTGCTCTACTTGAGAGATGAATGGATATAATGAATGAATGTGGGATGTTGAACACATGGATAACTTCTTGTGTTGATAATTGATACAGAGCAGGAATGTTGGAGTTCAAATTCAGCCCTCCTTTTATTTATATATAAATATAAATAAATGTCCTTAACAGGATAACCAAGTGAGTATTCCTGTCAAGGACATTCAACCACTTGCAATTCAGCATGTTTGAAAAGTATAAATGTACTACATCTGACTGCAATTCTTCAAGGCTAAAGTGAAGAACTGTTTTATCATCAGCTTTTTTTGGGAACTACAATTTCCTAATATCTTTGTGTGTCTGAACTGAGGCCACAACTGCCTTATTGTTTCCGTGGACAAGGATGTGGTTGTTGTTTGTCTCAAATAAAAATATGCAATGTATTTAGTGTGTGTATAGGACATATTCTCCATAACAAATAGTGCATCTTGCCAGAAGCATTTGTTTTATCCAGTGAAAAACAAGCATATGGAGAGGGAAAAATCACTGAATCCCACGCTGTTGACCAATAACCTCAGGTCCATCTGTCCCTTGTGAGAAAGGACTGTTTTATTGGAGAAATAACTTGATCTCATGGATGAAAACACTGCCCTCTTCTGGACATGTGGTGCCATATCATACTCTGTAGTCAGGAGTCTGACATTAGCCACAGGTGCTAATCTGTGAAGCCCCAAGCATCGTTTGATAGGTTTTATTTCTAGGAGTAAACATGAATGCTTGCTCTCCATACCAGACAAAAATAATGTAACGGCATATTGTTTTACAGTTGCAGAGCCTCAGGGCTCATTATAAAAGTGAATTGCTTCTGTAAATTAATTAGCACAAGCTTATTTATCAGTAGTAGGTCACAAAACAGTTGGTAGGAAAGAAAAAAACACAAACTTAAATCGCTTGATTTATTTTTGTGCTCTAATTCATTCAAGTCGTGATAAACAAACCCCGTAAAGCAGAGGACCTGCAGGGCCATGCCATTAAATCTCAACAATGTTTTTGTTTCCCTTTAGTCTGAATAGGAAACAGTCATGATGATAACACAAGAGCCCGTGGGAGACACTTTGCTTGAAATAACCTCATCAGACAAATGCTCCCCATTCCCCTCCTGTTGGTGTTTAAAGAGGCTGTTGACCCAGACAACACTCAAGATTCCCATTTACCTCCAGCAGTGGCTCATGCTGTCAGAGAAACATGAAACATGATGCTATTCCATTTTCATTTTGCAAACTCTGTCTATAGAGGTCTTGCAAATGCCTTTGCTTGGTGTCATGTGCTGATTAATGTGCTGATTATTTCATCCTTTGAAGATATGAGAAAAAAAAATGTCTGTAGCCCATCAGAGCAGCTGTTAGTTTGCTTTTGTGCGTGATGACAAAACTCCTTCCTGACGATAATAAATGTAAAACATAATTGACTGGTTTACAGATCACACTGCACAAGGAACTGCTGTGACATGAAAACATAGGAAATCAATAACAGAAATATGAGGAAGTTCTTTAAATACATGAATGTGCCATGTGTTGGGTAAGAACTCAAACATGTGATGAACCAATTATGCAAATAATTGTGGACTCATTTTCCATCAACCAAATAATTTCAGGCCCATTATTTAATAACCTTATTTTCATAGCATTAACATTTTCTGCAAATGAAGAGTGGTTTTGTAGTCAATTACTTAATGGAATAAAACGCAAAGATTTTTGTGACATTATCAAAGGATTCATCCACATCTATTATATAATCAGAATTTTCATTATTTGAAATGTTCTTGATGTCAAATATTTTTAAATTGCAAGTTTTCTTTTAGAAAATAATTTCCCAGAATTGCAGCATAGGAGGACGCAACTGAGTTGAGTTACAAACATTAAGTTGCAGCTTTCCATTTCTCCACAAGATGGCAGTGGAGATCACAACATAACTCATTTCAGATGACTCTCAGGTAGGCCTCTGTGAATCCTGTAGAAAATACCAGACACACAATCTCCTCACTGAACCATGATGAACACAATACCTCAGATTGCCTCACCAATTTGTATTCTTAAATAAATCTGGTCATTGTTTCCAATACATCAGTTTGAGCCCTTGGACGTGTTTAGAAAGTTCCACGAAGAAGAACCAAACATTATCACAGAGATCGTAAGCAGGTGTCAAAGCTGTCAAATCTCACATCTGCTTCTTCACTTCCCTGTTCGGTGTATGTGCACCTTTCAAAAACGTTCAGATTACCCAGTGGTATCTATTCACTAGGTGGCTTTGGTTGCTGTCACTTCTGTTTTTTCACAGAGGATCAAGGAAATTCCTGATGATGGTGCAGTGTGCGTGGCGTCCACCGTGTCATGAGGAAGTAGTGAGTGTTGTTTTTGTGAGGCTGGGAAACTTTAATGATACCAGATTACAAGGAGTAAAATGTTTACACTTGTGGGCGAGAGACTGGATGAGCTCACAGAAAAATCACACGGTGCACCAGAGCTTATTTCTTAACAAGTAACGTCATTTTACTCCATTATCAAACTTGATCAGACTTGACGACAAACTTGACCCTGGAGGAAACTGAGAGTTGGATGAGAACACGACACCACTATCACTTCTTGATATTAGCAGCGGTCTGTGTGGCCTCGCTTAGCTTATCATAAGCTTATCACCACCCTTTTTAAGCTCACAGAATAAAATTTAATGGCTAGTTATGTGTCAGACTCTCAGTTTTAAAGTGTATCAATGTCCAGTGTGTGACATTTAGCAGGGTTTATTGACCCTACTACTCATAATTTGTACGAGTGTATGGTCACCTGTACAACAAAACCTAATTTAGTTTTAATAGCCTTAAAATAAGCCTTTTTCACTGAATATCTTCTTTAGGCAAGGACCTTGCTTTACAAAGGCCGCCATCTTGCAAATCTATGTTTGTGCACCAGCCCAAATGGACAAACCAGACGGTGCATTTGTTTGCATTATGAAACGGAAGCTTGCTATGCAAATGAAGAACGACTTCCATCCTGGTATATGAAGGCCACTGTAGTTCCCCGACATGCTTAAGAAAGGGAGGGGTTCTCCATTTGTTACAATCTGCAGTCTCACCATGAGATGCAGCTAAGTTTTACCCACTAGACCTTTTAAGGATGGGTGGATTATAGAGTTTATACTGGGCCATTTTTTTCCCCATATGTCTTTTTTTTGTCGGGCCAACTTCTCATTTAAGTGGCCATTCAAATATTTACTCAACACTAAACTAACCTGATTAAGGTACAGTTAACTGGAGACGCACAGAAATTGACAATAGAAGTCAATTTATCTGTTTTTGTCTGTGAGGCGCTGTGATTGGCTACTGACCTGTTCACTATGTACTCGTCAAATGTCAGCTCCCCTCAAAGGATTAGCAGAACAGATAATGGGTGGATGAACCCTAATGTATAATGAGAAAAGTCTTCACTTTTATTAAATCCACACAACTCTGTTCACCACACACACACGCCCCATTAGGCCTTACTTACTACTTAAGTAACTATTACTTAATACTTAATATCTGATCTCATCCTCCCCGACTCTGACATGTTGGGCAATCGTCAGCTTGGCAGCGGTCTGAGGCACCCCGGCTTTTCCTGTTGATACTTAATCTGACTCTTGTGCTCTCTTTCTCACATACACATGCAGGCAGGTATGTGCATGTACACATGCGCACACATACACACAATGCTTACGCAAGCCCTGGCCAGCCATGCCTTGGGTGGTATGTAAACAGGCCAAGCACTTGTATGTCAGAGTGTGAATAGTAGTGTAGCCAGTGTTTAATGATGGGACCTCGTGTCACTTGCGATGCTTCTGAAAATGAAAAGAAGACTATGTTCCCCCCCTTGTGTATTCCAGGAAAAGACCCTGACCCATTATTAACGTATGCGTGTGTGAGGAGTTAAATGTTGCGTTACGCAAAGGTCAGAGAAGAGTAAATGGTTTGAGGCAGCGATGGAGAGAGGGAGAGGTTTTTTTTTTTTGTTTTTTTTGTTTCCGCTTGCAGAGATGAAATTGAAAGCACTGAAGAAAATGAGAAAATGATGAGGAGTGGCGTGGGTCGAACTCTTGCAGGGGAAACCTTCCAGGCATGCAGTCGAGCAGTATAATGTGCAGGTGTTCGCAAGACTTTATGTTTGTGTGTTACTGAGAGAAAAAGAAAGAAAGGAGGGAAGGAGAGGAAGAAAAGCAGCAGTAATGACTGAAAGAACTCTGTATGAAAATGAAAAAATGTGAACTTTATTCAACACGCATATTTCAAATATACAGTACATATTTACATCCTTTATACAATGATTATAACTCTTGTGTGTCACCTGTGTGGACCAAAAAAGAAGCCGCTAGGTCCTGTCACATACATAATTCACAGTGCAATATTAAGTTTGTGCACCCGTGTCCATTCACTCTACATGCCACAGGAACGTGTGACTCTATACGTGTGAGCCCAACAAACATCCTCAACCTCTTAAATTACTTTTCTGCGAGGAACTGTCACAAGTCTGTTTTCTCAGATGAGTGAAAATAACGAACAGCAACAAAAACTGAAATAGCCGGCTGCAGACTTGCAGTATAGCCTTTAAGGCTCGACGTCACTGAAACGCTGCATCCGCCTGTCACAGTCCAGGATGACACGTGGTACATCATGTCACTAACTATGATTACTAGTCTCCATGGATCCACGGCTTTCAACTATAAAAATATAAAGGAGGTGGTGGGGTGGGGTGGGGGATAATATTAATATAAAAACAGTACCATTTAAAGAGGTGAAAGCATCAGAACAGACTCTGCCTGTCAAGGTCAGGACAGTTCTCTGCAGACACACTCAAGTGCTGAGTCATCGTCAGACAACCAACATCAAACACCGCCTGACAGTGACTGATTCAGATCCACTCAATTTATGAAACACAGTGATACGGGTACAACACTTAGCACAGCTCGGCTTTGTTAAAGCGACACAATGTTCCAACAGAAATGAACAGAGCGGCTCCAAATGCTCAAATATGAGAGCCTTCATTTTTCGGTAATGTTTTTTTTTCTTCTAAGTATTGTTGCTCTGAAAGAAACGTTTTTTACATTAGAGGGAAGTTCCACTCCAATTCTTTGCATTTTCACTTTGTCCTTGTCTATTTTAAATTGCCTCCAGGCTTAAGCGAGATCAAACTGTCTCCTGCCTCTGTTGTAGCTGACACAGGAGACGGTCTTTTAAAAAAACAAAAGCAAAAAAAACAGATTTGCTCCAAGCCTTTTTTTCCTTTTTTTTTTTTTAAACCAGAAGCATTAGTGTTGAGCTAAGCAGCGTCTAATTGCTCACACGGCTCTCCAGCAAAAATGATCACAGTCAAATTTGCACAGTCTGACCCTGTTAATAGACACCTCCTCCTGTTCGGTAGCAACTTTTGCTTTAACTATTCATTATGGAGCGAGCTTTTAATAATAGTGAAATATTTAATTGTAACTGTTGGTCTGGTGTCACTAGTAAGTGTGTGTGTGTGTGTTTCAAAGTCACACCACACCAGCAACACCCTGCCTTTCTTCTGTGCCTGGTGTGAGATTTGTAAAATATTCTCCATTTGATGAGCGGTTGCCAGATTGGCAGCGAGACACTTCTGTGGATTCCTGCTGAGTGTGACACATCAGTCCTCTGCTAAAGCGTCTTTCTCACTCTGTCACCGCTTTGCTGCAAGATGTCAAAGCTTGTTCTCGGCCCTCCTCGTGCCGGTCGGTGAGTCAGCCGGTTGGAGCCTCCAGTCTGGTCGGAGAGTGAGAGGTACAACATCCTGATCTGCTTACCTTCCTTTCAGGATTAATCTAATGCATTCTGCAGCTTTATGAGTCCAAGCGTTGGTGACCTCTCTTTGCCAGGAATGACATTTCTGTGATTCTTTTATAGTAGCCCGTGGAGATTATTTTGTGAACATAATCTGGCAAGTTTTGAGTCCTTATTTCTTGTAGCACCAAATAATCTCAAAAACACACACATATAGAAACACAACGAGGTGATCATTGTGAGCAATGCCCTTAGCGAGTAACACAAATACAACAACAAAATACAGTACAGTGTGTTTTTGTAGAAAGCTAGAGGGTGTATATACACACAACCCAAGACAAATGACTCTAAAAAGTGCCAATGTAAAATCCCTCATAGCAATGTTTGTTTTGGTCCCTCAGCCTGACTTAGCTGAATAAAGTTCGTCAGCAGAACAGATTATCGTCCTCTTCCACGTCAAAGGATGGCACCATCTGTTCTGCCGAGCTGACTTCCTGTTCACCCATAGTCACTTCCTGCGATAGCGGTGGCTGATGGAACCATGGATGAGCTAGCAGCTCATTGGCCGTGAGTCTCTCCCATGGTTCTTTCCTCAGAAGGCTCTGGAGCAGACACTTGGCCTTGGGCGACAAGCCTTCTGGCAAACAACACTGGCCTCGGCGGATTTTGGTAAACAGCGTGGCTGGGTCTGGGTCGTGGAAGGGGTAACGGCCAACCAGCATGGTGTAAAGCATGACGCCCATGCTCCACATGTCGGCCATCTTCCCAGAATATGGTGCAGATCCGCTGAGGATCTCTGGGCTGACGTAAGCAGGACATCCGTGGGTGTCTGACATGGAGTCATTGTTTGGGTCTTCCAGGACGCGACAGTCCTCCAGGCTTTCTAGTCTCACCTGTGTCCTGTGATGGGGAAACAGTCAAGAATAAGGTCAGGACATTTCGTGTGGCATTTAAGAAGATGTTGTAACATGTTAAGCCGAGTTTTCCGTTTGCTTCCTGTCCAATTACAACACATACCCTTGAGCCTCAGACCCAATTTGACACAATAGCAGCTTTGACTTTGTGCTTTAGTCGAGCTGTAAATTAGGATGGGTGCAGAGAGAGAGAGAGAGAGAGGGGGAGAGATGCCATGACGATGACATCATCTGTTATCTTGCGCAGAAAGTAACTTTACACATAACAGTGAAACCTAAGGACACGGTGTCCATAACTGTTTTGCTGAATGACGAATACCATGTTGTTAAAAATACAACGTTCTCCGAGTTTCCATGCACGATAGCTTTTAAAGTACAAGACATTCTGTGTGCGCGCGTGTCTGCTTCGAACAGTGCATTTGTTTAACACTGTCAAACATCACAGAGATCTGTTGCATGTAAGTGACAGATTGCATCATGGAAAAACAAGATTTGTCGCTTGTTCATCCTTAAACTGTGGACACAGACAGATACAAGCCAGTGAACTTGCTGTGACCTAAATGCACAACAGGGAGACCCGTCTGAGAAGCACATTTCCAATAACTTCCTGACACATGCTCACGTAAACACACATAAATATACACGACTCCAGCGCAGCCCACCCTCCTCTTCTTCTCACACACAATACTAAATTTAGCCACGCCGTTCACAGGACGTACATTTAGTTCAGCGCTGGTGCACACAGTGCAGTGAAGACTGTCAGAGTGTATTTGTTATCGCTGAAAACACTTGAATAGTGGGACAGCTAAAAATATTACATGTAGGGATACCTTTCCTATAGCAACAGATGAGCAATGTTATATAGTTAAACCTGTTCTTGTCTCCTGAGATTTGCTATATCAGTGACACACAGAGTGAGTCAGATACACACACACACACACACACACACACGGGCAGAAGTGTGCTATTTTATCACACAATCATGGGGGGGGGGGGCGAACTCTGTAAGACGCTCACTTGTCAAAACGGAGTGGCTAGAGAGAAACACACAGCCAGACCGAGATAGAGAGAGACTGATATTTAAACGCTGAGATAGTGAAGGAGCTAAGTCAGGAGAGGTGAAAGAGAGATGAAGACAGAAAAGGAAACAGAACAGAGAGAGAGTTGGAGGGGTGGAGAGAATGACTCATCCTTCTGTTGAGAGTACATATCTTTTCTACTCCTCCTCTCGCTCTCTCTCTCTCTCCTTCTTCCTTGAGCCAAGGCTATCTGCACCTGGGTCCCACACTCACGGCGCCAGCCATCCCATAATTACCCTCAAATGGCTGTTGCCACATCAGTGACGCACAGGAAGGCTGGCCTGGCAGTGAAGCTCTGCATGCCTCTCAGTGCTAGTCACCTTTCCTAAACTGGCTTTTTCAACTGCACTGTGTGTGTGTGTGTGTGTGTGTGTGTGTGTGTGTGTGTGTGGATAGAAACTACAGCATTTGTCAAATTGTTGCGACCGTCTCTTCCAGTCGGAGCGCTGCGTTGTTGGCAGAGATGTTGCATCACAGTGGTTCATGTTGGTGTTTTGAAAGATTGACTTGATTGTGGGTTTGGAAGAATGTGTGACTGAATAAATGAAGTCATGCGCAATCGCTGCGTCTCGAGGAGACGTACACGTTATTATGTTGATGCAAGTCAAAAGTCTGCGTGTGATTGGATGGAGGCAGCAATTTTTTTATTCTTTTTTGGGGGGGGGAGTCAAAGTCCATGATGTCATGCAGCCATTTGATGTTATCATCCAAATCTGTGGCTTTGTCCTTTTCTAGTCGTGCTGCAGTTTGTCTCAAGCCAAAACCAAGTGTGTGTGTGTTTTTTTAAAAAGATGCCATTCCACATCCCCCTGGCTCAAGTGGGTCTTGCATATCAGTCTAACAACATTAATATTTCAATGCTGTAACCTGGCTAACAAAATACGGAATTGCAGCCATTCAAGCTTGCAATGGACCACAGCTTTACAGCTCATATGTTGCACATATGAGCATGCATGTGCACGCACACACACAATGAGCTATGCAGCCCACCCCCCCCCCCCCCCCCCACACACACACACACGCACACATCGCTCCACTCTGCACATATACACTGTGACTCATCGCTCTGCAGCTGTATAGCGATCGCAGGGACACGACCAACTTCGGCCTCTCTCGTTGACTGTCTGCACTCATTCATCTAGCGTGACTCTGAAAAGCCAGAGGTCATGGCTGGAGAATGTTACTGTTAAAAAAAATCTCCATGAAGAGAAGAGGCCTTTGGAAAGCCGGGGGCAGGGGTGGGATCACTGGACACTTACAGGAAAGATAGTGACGCAAGGGCAAAGAGGCGACAAATAGTTTTGTAAGCAGGGGTTTGTGTGTCTTCCTGAGAGAATGCACTAACTCAGAGATACACACAAGGCATGTTTGTGTGTGTGCATGTGGGGGGGGAGTGTGGGAGGAAGTTCAAAGAGTGCTCTTTTGATCATCTCCTTCATGGCTGAAAAGTGAATGAATCCTTGACGGAAGCGTCACTTACTCTGCTGCATAAGTCTGTTTATGAATAAATAATGAGTAATAAATATATTCTGAGAAATAAGACCACAGAAGGGGACGATTGTCTCATTCACCACCGGCCTTGTCTAGCAGCTTTGCCAAACTACCACCCACTACATTCACACACATGTAGGCATGCAAAGCAAACCCCACAACACACACACACACGTATATAAAGAGACACATCCAGAATGAGAAAGGGAGACAGACAGAGAGAGAGGGTGAAAATCTGGGAAGCGATGCAGTCTGCCTCCACAAGTACAGAACCTCCTACTCTCTCTGTGCCCACAAGAGTATCTGCACACATGGCTAAGTGTGTATCAGCTGCTGCCATGTTTGCTCTGTTCTTGGCACATCCCACTACTCTGCATGCAGTCAAGTCTGACAGCATCCAAATAAAGTTGACTGGTCATATTGGGCCTGGATGAGCTCTTACACTAAACAACAAAAAGGTGAGACACTTGCGACATGCAGCAGCTTCCCGTGATCTCACCTTTTCTCATCGGCAAAGACAAACTTGCGCAGTTTGAGGTCGCCCAGCACGATCCCAGCCTGGTGACAGTGCGCCACAGCCAGGGCCACCTGACGGAAGAGTCTGCACGCGTGCTCCTCGTCGAGCCTGCGACAGCTCTTCACCAGCGTGTGCATGTCCCCAAAGTCTTTGTCTAGGAACACGTAGGCCTTGCATTCGCCGAGGATGATGTCCCCGACGCCTGCCACATTCTTGTGGGCAGGAAGGATCCCGTAAGCTCTGATCTTTTCCTGATAGACCCCCATATCAAAGACCTGGGGGAGAAAGATGGGAGAGGAAGGAAGGATGCAGGGTGGAGTTTAGTGAGGAAGACAAGGGGGGGAAGAACGAGAGTGGAGGAGAGGTCGGTCAGTTTGTTCTTTTAATGAGCATCTGAATTAAAACCTTGCAAATCTGTCAGCCGGTTAATAAAAAAAGAGAGTGTAGGAGCTGTTTTGATTCCTGCTTAGCACACTGCTTCTGCAGGAACGTGGTCAATGAATCACCAAAGCACAAAAGCGATTAACTTTATTAATCAGTGGAGTCAAACGCCTGCAGGTCTATCCTGCAGAATAAATACATGGATTACAGTGCAGCTCCCTCGTGATTGTTTTCCTTTGCCTCCCTTTTCTTTTTTTTTGTGTGTGCATGTTTGTGTGTCACGCTGTGGCGTATTGTAGTGACGCGTATGCAAATGAGCCGATCTGACATACTCGGAGTGAAGAGATACAGTGCCAGGGAAAGGTGGACCTCAGTGTTTCCACACCACGGTACAGGTAACATACACAGCGTATAGTCCCGGTCTATAATAACAGCAGAGCTGTCTTAAATGGTAAATAAAGAGCTGTGCATGAATAAATAAAGACGAAACAACACGACTGTTACGCAAAGTGTGACACATTTCGCGTGAGCATGACATTTGGTAAAAAAAAAAAAAAAAGACTGCTAAATACTGATGACATGTCAGACAGGCTGTTGAGCAACGCGGTGTCTTGAAACACCATTCATTCAAAGATGTTGCACAACCACAGAGATTGCACATACATACATACATACCTTGCACAGCAGCTCATCGCCGGTGTCGGTGTTCATGGCGCTGTGCATGCTCTCCCGGTCCAACAGAGGCAGGAGCAGAAACGGTCCTATCCGGGACGGTCCCTGGTGGGTCGCCGACAGAGGGCTTGCCACGGGGCTGACCGGGGAACCGGGAGAGGTGCCGAGGAGTCCCTGCGTGTCCGCCGCCGTCGCCTCCGCGCTCAGCCTGGCGCACTTCGCCGGCGGCTGATCGTCCGAGTCCAGCCGCTTGTGCGCGACTCTCACGGTGGTGCGGGTGCAAGGTGCCGGGCTGCCCCACTGCAAGTTCATCCTGATGGACCGATTCACCATGAAGGCAACAGACGGAGAGCGTGTAGCGTCTTTCAGGATAGCGTATATAAATGGAATTACGCACAGTGCGCACCAATATTCCCCCGCGAGAAACTCATTGTAGTTGAGATGGAAATGAAAGTTCAGTCACGGCGAGCGCTCGTAATAATCCAACCGCTGACGTCCCTTTAAAGAGTGAATGTCCGTGGCTCTGAGGTCTGTGTAATTTTGGTGAGAAAATCCTCACTCCCCAGAGACCTGACTGAGAGAGGGAGAGAGATAGAGAGGGGGCATGAGGGAGGGAGAGAGAGAGACGTGGAGAGAAAGAGAGAGTGCCTCACTCACAGAGAGCCAGAGAGTGAGTGAGCTCCGGTGATGTTGAGCTCAAACGCAGTCCAGCCTCCTGGTGACACAACCATTGAGCAATCTTGTAACGGCACCGTCTTGAGCTGAGCTGGTCTCTGATGAAACCGTCTGCTGTATCACACTATACCTTTCACACAGGGCTGCACATGCTCCACGCTCTCATGTCATCCAGTCTGTGGTGCAATGGTGAAGTCTTAAGTTCCTGATTTGAAATGAAGAAATGATCACTTATCATGACCCGACTCTTAGACAATAATTAACAAACTTTAAAACTGGCATGTGTGACTCAGCTCCAGCTCTTATTGCTGTGTATTACCAGTTGCAACAACATCTCCTGAATGCTTTGCTGGAACAAATTCGGTGTATAAGCCTCTAGCTTTAACATCACTATGATATTTTCCCATGCTGGGCCTGTTTGTTATGTGGATATGACTCACCCTATAAAGACTTATTGGTGCTGGGCTATAAGTGTTCACATAAAATATGCCCTGTAAACAACAGCAGCTGGCTGTGAAGTTAAAAACTACAAGTATGCCCATGTTCCACAAGACAGCAACGTGATCCTGTGCGTTCTGTTAAAATTGTGCAATATTCTTGAAAAACATATAATCAGTGAACTATGGACCATCACTTCAAGATGCAAGGAGCAGACATTGAAGGGTGAAGTACAATATATATATGTATAGCACAGAGACGGTTTTTTTGAGCGCTGAGATGATCTGAGGTCATGAGGTAATTAAACGCGTTTTGTTTGTGTGTTTGTCAGGGTGTGTAGATACACACACACATGACCATGTGGTTGTTGCACAAGAGTTCTCTGTTTCTTCTTTGCCTTCTTTGCTTTAGGTTGAACCAGAACAGTGACAGCAGTGTAGAGACTGAAGTGAGTGTTCACTAAAACATGGAGCACCAGCTGGCCTGTGTGTCTGTGAATGCACCATCAGCCCCTCAAACAGAAGCGTGTAATCATTCCAAACCATTTCTTTCTCACATTTCCACCACGTTTCCCTCCAGCAGACGTTACCCAGGTCTCCGCATCTGCCCTCAGAAAAAAAATCTCACACGAACCTGTCTCTCCATCTGCAGGCCGATGCACATTAGATTCCATTGAAATGATGTTATTTTTCAGGGCCTCACATTTTTTTTTCTTTGTGCAGTGCGAGTCCTACGGATAAGGTGATTCACCACCTGATTGATGCGTGAGTGTTTGTCATGCTGTCAAGCAGGCATCGGAACAGGTTTCCTCTGTCACAGCGGTCTCCCCGGCTGTTTTTGAATAAGTTACAAAAGCAGCGTGAGCAGTGTGGGAATGAGTGGCAGTGGGACAATTGGCCCGAAGGTTTATTGACGACAGACAATAGTCTGGACCTGGTGTGTCAGTACTTCAAAGTGATGATGGTTGTTTGTTTGTTAGCTTCTGTCTCTGACGCAGTGTTTAGGTGTGTCCAAGTGGCAACTTTGTTTTACGTCACCCAGGAGACTCTAAGCTCCTGTTTTGAATTCTTGAGATTTATAAATTGGCTGGTTTCCCATGAAACATGATCTATGAAATCAGCATCATGTGCTATGGAAATAGTGATTGAGATCATTGAGTCCTTGGGAAATTATGTTTAATGGAGTTCTTTTTTGCAACTAGTGGAGTCAATCCAGGGTGGCTGTTCCCACATGTTGGCTTCAGGAAGGAAATGGGAAAACTACTTCAAAGCTTTTTATATACGGTCTTCGGGAACATCCCAGAATAAGAGACTTTTTCCTGTTGGTCAAAGTGTTTAATTTGTCTCACTGCAACTGGAGTTTTGTGCTGGAACCATTACACAAGCTAACACCACGCTTCTTGTTGCGTATTTGCTTGGTAATACGCTTGTGGGAGATGGTTTATATAGCTAGACTCTGGTGTGTACCTCATGAGTTACGTGGGTGTGTGTTATGTGTGTGTGTGTGTGTATACAGTGCCTGTCTGTGTAGGAGTGTGATTGCATGATCTCCACACCAAGGAGCTAGAGGAGAAAACAGTATTTAGGGCACGCTCTCCCTTGTTATAATTAGCTGAGTCACTCACCACTGGCAGCAGTAAAGAGAGGCTGGGAATTGATCTACTCTGAGAATAGAATAGTTTAATTTTCCCTGGCTGACAGCCAGCCATCATCGTGAATTATTCTTCAATTGAGCTTGAACACACACACAAGTGGACAGAACTTAAAGTATATCCTGTCACGCTTGCACACTAGCTGAGGGATTTGCTCACCAATGTGCTGTTGTGTGAATGAAGGGATTAACCAAACAATTAACACATCACTGTGGAAACTTCCACCAAAAATACCTGGCATCTCCTTGGACAGCAAACGTTTCAATCTTGGCAGCACTAGTGCAACCCTACACTCGCTTTAACTCTCTGTAATGAGCCGCTCTCTCTCTCACAGCAGACATTTTGACTTGTTACAATAAACAAAATGAATACCTCACATATCTTTTTTTTCAAAGGACAGGTGTGTGGCAGCAGAATTACTTGAAATAGCAACGGAGCTTTTACGGGAACCTGCGTCAGTTGGGCTGAATTCATGTCACGAAGGAAGGATGGGGAAAACCAAAAAAAACCTCTCCTTTATTTTGACTTGTTCATGAACTTATTTTGGCCCAGAAATAGTTTAGGTTTAAACCAGACAGAGACAGTTTGTGTGTCAGTTGTTTTTTTTTCATCAGTAGTTCTACTAATGTAGTGTATATGACAGTTCTATGATGGCATTATTCATAACATTTTGTTTTATTAACATTTTTAAATCAAGCCTGAGATGTGAGAAAACTTGCTAACTGCGAGTAATTACAGCCTTAACAGTATGACGCCGTATCAGTGATGGAGGCTTCACTTCACTTTATGTAAAACAATTTAAAATATGACAAGAATTGTGATTGTACGGTAGGTCTCCTTCAACCCCATCTTGTTAGGATTAAGTCCAATTACTGTATGCAACAGTAGTTCATCACCTGCTGTATTAGTTTATTACCAGTTTGTTCCGCTATTACTTTGATATGTATTCTCTTCTTCGTGTTACCTGAAACTGTCTGTTGTTTTTGCAATAGCCCTCATATCTTTGGACAGAAGACAATGTGCTATGAAAGTTATTTCAGAGTGAGGGAGATATAAGTTGAATTATAGGTCTGCAATAAAAAAAGATCACATTTCTATTCAGGGAGTACATTCTGCCTTTTTGGAAAAGGAAAAAAAATGTTTTATGAAACTTTGACAAGAATGCATCTGGTCTACTGTATATCATGATATAATCTAGACTCTGTGAACTGTGTGAACCCAAATATTAAGGTCTCGTCCAAAATTAGTCCTCCGTGAGCTATGACCATCTTTTACTGAATATTTTCACAACCTCGACTGACCTCGAGGACAATCAGTCAAACCAGGAGCAGCGATGGGGGATTGTTTCATGTGGACGGACTCCAGACGTCCCGTCTGGCCAAAAAAATGCTGCCTTCCATGCTAGTTATCCCAATATGTCCATCACGCTTTCTTTGATCTGCTCTCCTCAGTTAGTGTGGTTAGGCTGGACACGCTGTGTCTTTGGCAACAAAGATATTTGTGCAATTCAAAGCCCCAGTTCAAGTCAAACACATTCTTCCTTTCAATTTTTACACTAGGCTCAGATTCTGCAACGCATGACACCTGCACACTTATACCCACAGAATTTGTTCTCACACAGGGGAGTTGTCATGTTTACACACACTCAGCATAAAGACTTCCCCTAAGGTCTTCTGAGAAGTTGTAAAGCTTTGGGCTGAAGACAAAAAAATCTGCCGCGTGTTTACAAGAAGTCTGCTTCCTTAGAACTTGTAGCTGTTTCATTATAGCTCTGATCCTCGCTTCATACGTAAACACCCAGAAATAGAACATGCTGATTCCAAGACATTTATTTTTATAGATGTTTCTTTTTAACTTTTTACACTACTGTTCAAATGTTTGGGGTCACTTCGTAATGTCCTTATCTTTTAAGGAAAAACACTTGTTTTCAATGAATATAACTATTAAATTAATCAGCACTCTATACATTATTAATGTGGTAAAACACTATTGTAGCTGCAAACGTCTGGTTTTTAATGGAATATGCACATAGGTGTATAGAGGCCCATTTCCAGCAACCATCTCTCCAGTGTTCTAATGGTACATTGGGTTTGCTAATCGCATTAGAAGGCTATTGGATAATGTGAAAACCCTTGTGCAATGATGTTAGCACAGCTGAAAACAGTTTTGCTGGTTCTTTGACCAAAGCAAAGTTTGAAGGGCAAAGTTATTATTTTGAATAAAATCATTATTTCTAATCTTGTCAATGCCTTGACTATATTTTCTATTCATTTTGCAACTCTTTTGATGAATAGAAGTGAGAGTTTTAATGGAAAACACACAACAAATTTATGGATGACCCCAAATTTTTGAACGGTAGTGTAAGAATGTCTCCAGCAACCACTCAATTCTATTGCCAAGGCTTTGTTGGTTGGTGAGCTTTCAATGTCACAAATGGTGAGGTCATACTTTGAGGTCACATGCATCAGCCATAGACGGTCACGTGTTTTAATGCTGTGGCTATATTCTGTACGTGGTGAGCCTGGACACTTGCCCACTCACTAGCTGGTATCTTTCAAGCTGCATTATCATCTGGGCTCATTTTGCCATTTTTTTGCATGGTAGCAAACGTTCTAGGAAATGTCCAGAAGGACATTTGGGTGCTCCTGGATAACTTCAGGAATATGTGTGGACTTCTGTGCATGTGAAAAAGCAGCTTTACTGAAGTGTTGGGCCTTGATGAACCTCCAGAGCAGCTCCAGTAACGCGTAGTATAGTCTCTACAATTTCTTCCAAATTCATTCTTCCAAATGATAATCCCCCTGTTAGTGTTTTAGGGTAGAAGATTGCCAACAGGCTCCCCCCATACACACACTGTTCCGCTTGGTTGAGATTTTGGAGACTATGCAGAGAATAATTCACATTTTCATATTCATCAATGGCTTCTATAAAAGCACCCAGCTCTGTTGTTTTTCCACTTGACTAACTCCTTGTTACCTACTCACACAGACTCACTGAACACCACATTACACTGATGATTCATTACATACCCTAACCTCAAACAAAAGCACAATTTAAATGAAGTATCAGGAAGAGAATTTCCTCTCTATTTTCTCTGTCGTCCTCAAACATCCGACAAGTAGACTGTACACAAAAAAGGACTTGGTCGTCGTTTAAAAACGAGCTCCAGTTGTGAAGCTTTCATATTCAAGATTTGACTGGTGCCATGTCGGTTTTTTCAACTAGAAGTGCACAACCTGGAAGTCTACTCATGTGCCATACTATTTGTCTCTAAATGACTTTAAAAAATGTCCATTTAGCTTGCATTGAGCTTTACTAGAATAGGGTTCGTTTTTTTAAAAATTGTGCTTCCCAACCTCAGTTTCCCCTGAGTCGAGAAACATCTTCATTCTTTTGTTTGTCATGTGCCCACCAGTGACACTTGGTCCGAGGCTTGAAACTGCAACGCTAATTTTGCACTCTTTAGACCCACCCGTAGGGGTATTGGTGTCATTCCCAGAATGTAAACGGTGTGCGCCATCTTTGCTAACAGTTATGCTAACAGCACCAAGTGTCATTGGTGGCCATGTAACAAAAAAAGAATGCTGATATTTCTCAACTCGGGGGAAACTGAGGTTGGGAAGCACAATTTTTCCAAAACACTACCCCTATTCTAGTAATACAAAGCTAAATGCAAACCGTTGAAGTATTCCTTTCACGTTATATGTTCGGAACACCCATACAAAATGTCAATCTTCATATCAGCTTTACCCAAAGTGGAGTATCATGTGCCCCAGAATAAGGAAATGTAAATTTCTCAGTTAAACTCAAAGTGAAACTGTGCAGTAATCCTCTCTCTTTGTGCAATAACACCATATTCTTGGGAAAGGTCATCACATATCGACATGCGCTCCCCTCAAAACTTCATCAGCAGGATTTCACTTAAAAAGTTCCGCTCACTTCCCCTCCCATACGAAGTACACAATTTCATAACTCGAGCAGTCTCTCCTCACCACATGATTTCACTGAAATAGCCAGCCAAATACTCTTTGCAAATACTCTCCAGGGTGACTCAAGGGGTTTCCTGTTGCTAATGGGAAGTGGATGGCAATTGTGTGTTTGTGTGTGTGTGCGCGCGCGCTGTAGCCACAATACAAACGTCACCACCATACTGTCACCGACCCATCACTGAGATTACACAAGCTGCCTCAGACCGGGCCTGGTCCATGATGTCACCCTGTGGAGTGGAATGAAAAAACACTGATTGAGAAAAGAAGAAGTGACTCTCATTGATGGCTCTGCTAAAAGAAAACAATCAGAGTCTAAAACATGGGTTGGCTATTATTATTCTGTATGTACACTGTAACTAGTTGTATCAGGTAAAATCATTAACACTTCCTCTGTTCGAGGTTTATGTCTTAACATGCTAACATTCCCTAATCAGCCATAAACCCAAAGTACACAAGTGAAGTAGTTCATTTTGCAAGTGTTTCTCTTCTTCTCACACCATTTTGCCAAGGTGTGACTTGCTTTGATTTATTTTTGCCGGTTCACTGAAAAGATATTATTGTACAACCAGTGCCTCAGAGGATGGCACATAAAGCTGTCATCCCACATTCATCTCTTCTCTGCGTTACCTAATGAAAGATAAACTACTGCTGCTGTTCAAAGAGGCATCTGCTTTTAACTTGGCTTCACTTATTTATATTCTCAGGTGAGCAGATCCTCCGTTTTATCTTTATTTCTAGAACCAAGGACACGGTGCAACCCTCCAGCCAAAACACAGGAGGTTGGATCGTTAATGACTTTTCTGGTGAGCTGGATAGACGGAGCAAGAACTGTTATTTGTTTTCAATCCCATCTACAAATCCCATAACACCCATCGTTTTTCCAAAGTGACTCTCCCAGCACTGAATTTATCAAAGTGTGTGAACATGAGCGGGAGAGAAGAGCTTAGCGTTTGGAAAAAGCAATTAATTGCAGGATAATACCCCATGAAACAGGATTTCAATGACTGTTAGTGCTGCTTTGCTCCGAAAGAAGATTTATTCTCGTAATCCCGTGATGAAAGGGATGGCCAATTATTTCCCATGCTTCAGAACACACTGCCTGAACCAGTGCTGGGCCAGAAGGAAAGATGGAAACAAGGCAAGAACGTGTTTGTGTATATACATGTACACACTTACCGTTCAGCGAGCAACAACAACAACAACCTGTCACTCTTTATAAATTACCTCCTCGCAAGCTTTTAATGATATGATTGCACTACAACTCATGGGAGGAAGATGAAAGACGCACGCAGCGTCATTAACTGCAGACTCCATGGTTTCTGAGAATTAGGCCCCGCATTTCTTGGCATTTCATCAGTTCTGAAGGATGCTGAAAAATGTGGGTTAACATTTATATAGTTTGTTTCAACAGCAGAATGTCATCATAGAGGAGTACACACGATGAGACCGAAACGGGCACCAAGAACTTTCAAAGGAATTCATTCGTTCATAGACATTTTGTTCCTGATGGGACAACCTTCTCATTAATGGGTGATGGAATAGAATAAATTCATTTTTCAGAAAAGCAACCTGAAAATGATGATTTAAGTATTAGATTAGACCAGGGGTCTTAAACTCAAAAGACCTCGAGGCCACTGAGTGTTCTTTTCGATAAAAAGACAATGAAATAATGATATTTATGTTGATATTACACATAATTTCAAAATAAAAGTGTTTATTTTGATATGGAACAATAAATAGTTCACAATATAAATGTAAATGTATTTATGAAGCAAAAGCCATACAGAAATAACTCATAACTTGATATTAAGTGGCGGGCAGCAAGTTTGAGACTTCTTGATTAGATGGAAACTTAGATTTTACAACATATCTTATATTAGTTGGATAATAATGATTTTCCCCTGATAGATAGCTAGATATGTCCTGTTAACATTTACTACTAACGTGCACAAAAAACAAATTTAAGAAGAATATTTCTAAATTAAAATTTGACAGTTCATTATCTACATTACTGCGGGAAAAACAAGTGGTGACCTCCGCTTGAATGTCGACTTGTGACATTCAAGCGTGAATTTCAAGTGTGAATTTGCAGGTTTTACAGGACTCTCCTGCTCACGCATGGGTTGCATTTTGTTTTTCTGGAGCGGAGAAATGTGCCAAAAACGGTCTGATGAAATTATTTCATACTGCCAATTCATTCATGTGCATGTTGCAAGCAGGACCAAGAGTAAAGCAGCCAGACTCATGGTTGATTTTGTTTATATATATATATATATACACACTACCGTTCAAAGGTTTGGGCTCACCTATACACTTTTTCCAAGTTTTCCATTAAAAGTCATGCTTTTATTCATCAAAAGAGTTGCAAAATGAAAATAAAAAATAGTCGAGACCAAAAAACCAGCAAAACTGTTTTCAGCTGTGCTAACATCATTGCACAAGGGTTTTCGAGGGCTAATCATCCAATAGCCTTCTAATGCGATTAGCAAACACAATGTACTATTAGAACACTGGAAAGATGGTTGCTGGAAATGGGCCTCTATACACCTATGTACATATTCCATTTAAAACTATGTTCACAGCTAGAATAGTCATTTACCACATTAACAATGTATTGAGTGTATTTCTGAGTATTATTTCTGAAAAAATAAGGACATTTCTGAGTGACCGCAAACTTTTGAATGGTAGTGTATTTCTTAAGAATGTCATAGGAGGCATTATCTGGGTATGCTTCCACTTGGCTTCAGTGGGAAAAAAATGTGTGAAGTGGCCATTAAAACAAAAGCCGCGGCTCCAGTTTCCCATCAATGTGTGCTTCCTGTTTTCGCTTAGCAACACTATCAGTTCAACACCAGATAAGGTGGGCAAGGTGCATGAGAACTGATCCCAGTCTGAATAATATCTGTCCATCTGAAGTCTTTAATAACCCAAGCATGGGCTCACTATTAGATATTAACTGGCAGCTGAAAGTCGGCGATCATTATGTTCCTCATCAGCAGTAAACCTCATAGGCAGAAAGAAGTGTTGGAAGATCATTGTCATGCATAATGTTGCTGAATGATGATTCATTGCACCAGATTTACTCCAGTCAATCAGACCTGCAGGAAATAGGTTTTGTCTTCAATGCAGCACATTTAAGCTCACACCGAGTCAGTGTAACAGGATCACTAATGGTGTGTGACAGCCAAGTGTACAGCATGTCCTGCAGCAGGGAGTTCAGGGACAGACAGCTGCACAGGCTTCAGGCACCTCGTCCAGCGTTATATGGGTGCTGTTGATGTATTCTGTCCACAGGTAGTGTGTGTGTGTGCGTGTGTGTGTTGGTGTGTAAGAGCTGGTGCCAACAAAAGGTTTGTATCTGGGTGTTTGTGTGTCTAGGGTGTGGGCGGAGGTAATTAAGGTGTCAGGAAACATGCATTTTTAATCGTTACATGACGTAATAATAGAGAGGCTGCATGATCTGTCATGCCTGGATGCTTCAACAGCCCTGGGCTGTGTGTGTCTACGTGTGTGTGTGTGTGTGTGTGTGTGTGAGAGAGAGATGGGATTTAGTGCAGCTTTTATGTGCATTGTTTGTCTGTGACTGCTTCGTTTCGAGGCTCAAACCCCTGTGTCAAGATGGTGAGAGTAAACAAAAAAACAAAGCATATATGACCTATTTCAGCATATATGTGTTCTCCACGGTATGTATCCTATTTCTGGTTCTGTCTGGTTCTTGTTTCACAAGGCCGTTCTTTGCCATTCACGACACAACAAAAGCGTGCTGTAAGGGACACTCAGGAAGTGTAGTCGTGACAGGGCCCTCACACAAATGAGGACATAAATTTGTGGCTTGGTGAGCTGTGGATAAGCCACGAGTGTTTGTGCTGCAGCGGTGAGACGGGGCTTACTGTAGGTGTTAGGTAAGTTACCGGGCTGTGAATCAGTGTTTAGTGTTGGTTTCCCTCAGTGTTATTTAAAATTTCCCTCTGGTTAAATTGCGAGCAGGGGTTATGTTGATCCGGTTGTTTTAATCCAGGTTTGAGCGGTGGCATGATAACCAATGTTACAGGAGACTTCTGAAGGCTTAGGGAAAGTTGTTTTCACAGCTAATGAAAGTAAGCCAAAATAACCCATGGGTACAAATCAGCCTCTGAGTTACTTTCAAATAAAAGCAAAGGTGCTTTCCCCCAACCGTACATATTTCATTAAAGGTCCCATATTATATCCTATTTCTCCAAGTTAACCTAATTCCTTGGTGTCCTAATGAACATGTCTGTGACATGCTTTGGTCAAAATAACATAAGGATGAAGCACCACAGCAGTTCAATCAAACTGCCAAAACAGCCCTGTTCAGAACTCTCGGTTTAGTAGTATCTCTTAAAAAAAAAAAAATATATAAAAAAAAAAAATATAAATAAAACAAAACTTAAGGGACAGCTACTGGGAGCTAACAGCAGTTAGCATTTTGAAAAGTGATCATTTGGAGGCTCTAGCAGGCACATTGCCATCATATATAACATTTATCCACTGGACAGATAAATCCTCTGAGGCTGGAAGTTTGTGGAGAACTCTGTGCTGCACTGTGGAGCCAAGAATAGAACTTTTCGCGGACTTCCGGTTTTCGGATGCCGTTGCCCTCACCTGCACTCTCGCGTGTTTTACTGACAAAGCGGAGCTCTGCATATTTATATTTATTTAGCAGATATGAAGTTTCTGACTTTCTTAACTGACGAAATCTTTCTTTCGAGAATAAAGTCGGCATTATTGTTCAGGCTAAATCTCAGATGATCAGCTGCGACCTGCGTCAAGATTTTTTTCAAGTTACATTTTCATCGGGGCTTCACAAATAAAGAAATACACTTCATATTTTTGTCACGTCAGCTCCGCATTATCTTTGGCATCACTTTGAATAGATTGTGCAAGAAACTGAGTCTGTTTGGAAGAAAGAATCACACAGATGAGGAGAAAATCTTCTCTTTTGTGGACTGGAGGAGGAAATGGCTGCTAGTGGTGGCTATCACTGGTTGCATCTGTGTTCTGTTGCTATCTAATAATAATACATTAGATAAAGATCATAAAATAATGACTTTATTTTTGACAATGAGTATCAGCTACGTCACCTTTACATCTCCCTATCTAATGCTCTGCGGGCAGCAATGAAAGTGGTTTAAATAAAGATCATGTAAACGGCATTGGAAAGATAAGAGAACGCTCTTTGGCACAAATGATGTTTAGAAGGTAAATCACGAAAGGTCGTCCCTCATCATTGTTCACTTCTCGTCCCGTTATCCTGTGCAGTAGTTCGGGGTCAGTGCACTCAATAAATCCAGGAGCGCTGCAAGAAATCCTGAAGTGTTTTTCCACCCTGAGGCATGTTCCGTTTTACTGTAGTCTGTTCTGTAGTGAGCTTCTTTGACGTGTTATTATGCTTTACCGCGCCTGGCTGTGCATCTGAGAGAACTGCTAAAACCTGCATGGAGTCTTGCCTGGAAAAGATGGGTGAAGTATTCTTAGTGTGGGGAGGAGGGAGCTGCTCTCAGTGGGTACATTTTACACCTCACTTGTAGCTGTGATTCAGCCCCAGAATTTGTATAGGAAATTCCGATAAACTGTATGTTTGAGAAAATGAATGGTTCCAAACAACACACAAACATTTTCCAGCAGCTATGTCCGTGACTCAGGGGTCTACAGTGGGTTTTCATGTAATTGTATGCAAACCATTTATGCACAGTCTCCACATGCCAGCTGACAGTTCTACAAAAACATCTCCTGATTTATGACTTTTCATGAATGTATGCCATTTTTTTTTCCATTAAAGGAGACTTTTTTTTTATTTTTTAAACTGGCCAGAATCCTTGCGAGACATGAGATGAGGCGCCCGATTGCTCTGATGGCAGATAATCAATGACGATGAGAGATACGATAGAAAACAGTTCCGACAGACTTTTTCTTCTTTCGTGACAAGCGGCTCGACTTTACACGTCACAGATTGGTATCTATGATATCATCTGTTGCGTCATCTGCTCACAGCTAGCTATGAAGGGATACTCTACAGTGGAGGGACACAAACAAAACAGGTTTTTGGTTTGGTCCCACTTAAACATGTTGCAGTCAGAAAAAAAAAGTGTGTTCTTTTGTTGGCAGAGAAGGAATGCCGCCACAAAATCACTGAGAAGAAAAACCACAAAAGCTGAAGAGACTTCAGATTCAGCTTATGGTGCGCCACACTGACACAGAACCGACACAACGCTAACGTTAAAAATACTTTTCTTGTTACCAAAATTGTGTCAGACGCTATGAGATTACAGTCTTTTATCTGCTTGCAACAGTGGCACTGTGTAATTTCTTCGCATGTGTGGGAATTTATGCTATGTTTCAGTGGATCTTCTTCCATATCACTTGTTTTTTCGAGTGCATACTTAATTTAGTAAATACCCGTCCCAATTATCTCTCTTAAAATTTCCTCTTGGTTTGGAGTGCCCTCAACCGTATATTCCCCTCGTTGAGGGAAGTGGCTTCCCTATGGAATTGGGACACCACTATATGCAAATTAGCTAACCAACGTCACATGTCACAAAACAATGTCTCTCTCGAAGCACTCGGCAAATAGCCGCTAGCTAGTTAGCTAGCTGCTTTCATAAATCGTCAGTTATTTTCTGACATTAGTGTTCAAAGCTCAACAATCCTCTGGATGTATATCAAACCAACATATTCCAACACATTTCGACATTGTAACATGCTTATTTGAGAAAATATACTTGTGGCCGCCATCTTTGTTGAAAAAAATCAGCCGGCCCGCTGATTTCCCAAAGCATCATGGGTAATTTCATCTACCACTTCGTTTTAAGCCCACATCAGAGCTCACTACATTTTCAGGGTTGATTATAAGGGCAACATCACACTCCCCCTTGCTCCCCCCCTACACGAGAACTTTAGGGTTAGGGCAAAAAACTGAGGGTCGTGGAGGTATTGGGATGGGACTAAAATATCCATCTTTTAACACTAGTGCATTCTCATTTAGTATTTTTTGACTAAAATATATTTAGTGTTCCCGTTTCGTCCTAAAGCCAACCAGGATCTACAAATATGTTCAATAGCTACATCTGTAAAAAATAAACCTATTCCTCACTTGATTTTTAATGTCAGTCAACATTTTTCTGAGGAGTTAATGGTCTCAATCACTGTCATGTCTTCTTCAGTAGCACATAATGTTGATTTTGTACATGACTTCCCCATATAGAGCAAATAGACGATAAAGCACAACACATATGAGTGGATGGCAGCATGATTGACAGCTGGTATTGTACAATAGGTGAGTGTGGTTGCAGGTGACATCTGGGAACTGTTTGCAAAACATCAACATGGCACTGGGGGGGGGGGGGGGGTTCAGATTTCTGTGGGTGACATCATGACTGGATGCCACTTGGGCGTTTCCAGGCATCAGGATTTTCAGCCAATCAGAAGACACTGGAGTTTTAAGGAGGCCCTTCATAGAGGCACAAGCCAATATTACCTGTTTTAGGAAGAGACTTGACATAAATAAAAGGATTTTCTTTTGTTTACACCATGAATTATTAGAAGTTAATGCATTTGAGTTTCAGATTTAAACACAAAAGCAGCGTGATGATCCATGTAAACATAGTTCAATTGCTGCAAAAAGCCTTGACACAGTCCAGATATTTATGATGTTTCTCAGCTCATTTTTTTGTCATGTAAACTTTTTTTTTTTCATTTAGACTAAACAATGTACTGTTTACCCTGATTGCTAGGAGATTTCACACCAATGAGAAGTAAAATATCTGGGTCACAACGGAAAATAATGAACACAGAATATGAATCCTTGGAGAAGAAGATCCGTTCATTAACAACGATGACCGGACTTGTCTGTTTATTGGAAAGCGCCCAGCGCTATGACTTATTCAGTCATGAGGTTTATACGCTGAGCAGGTTCACGGTCCAAAGGTTAGGTTTAGAGGCATGGAGGCTCTGAGCAGACAGTAAAGGATCAGAGCAGATTCCCCAATGCGACTGAGTAAGACTGTACATGCATTATGTTTGACCTCTTAGGTTAGTGATGAACCTAATAATGAGAAGGTTTCCATCGGAGGATCGTGTGTGTGTGTGTGTGTGTGCCGCCATAAGAGAGGAGGAAGTATATCAACATGTAAAGTAGACATTGGAGGGGGAGGTTTGGTTAGATACAGTGAGTGTGTGTGATTCCCCTGTGGGCAAACACTGTCTGTGTTTGACAGTGAAACAATACACTTCTCTGATTATCATTACACACACACACACACACACACACACACACACACACACACACACACACACACACACACACACACACACACACACACACACACACTGTATCTCCCCAAACCCACCACAGCTAAATACCTAACCCTTACTCTGAACCTAAACTTAATTCTAACGTGGCCATAAACCAAGTCTTAACTCCAGCCAAAAAGTCCATACAAAGTCAAAATGTCCCCATAAAGATAGATTTGAATCAAAAATGTGTCCACAGCCGACTACAGACATGTAAACACACACTCACACAGAGACTCGAGTTCTTCTAATACAAGCCAGATGTCACCTGGAACAGAGTTATCCTCCTAATTTTCAGCAGTAAATATTTTTTTCCCTGTTGGAAAGAGAAAAAGGCCGTATTGCGAAATGACAACAACATGCTCTTTACACATGAGAATACAAGAAAAGATATGAAAGACAATCTCGCCTCGAACAAAAAAAAAATACTCATGATTACAGAATCAGCCTGACAGTAAAACGAGACCACCGGGATCGCTCACATGTTAAAGCCTCCCTCCATTAGCTTTTTCTCACCTGACGCTTTACGAGCGCTTTGACTCATCCCTTCCTGAATGAATGCAACCTTACAGTATAGTATTCTTATAACCCCTTTTTAACCACAGTATTACAGCTGCTCGTTCCTCATAAAGAGTTGCTACTGTACATTCAGCAGGCAAAGCAAGGCGGTTTTCTTTATAGAGCACTTTTCACAGAGGCCGATTCAAGGTTCTGTCCAGAAACATTTAAAACACAACACGATCAGAGGTTTTACTGGTGAGTTAAAACCTCGCTGTAAAGCTTTGTCTGATCAACACACAGTCGCATGGGTTCTACTGTATTTTTGAAAGGACTTAATTCTCTTGACCATAAATAAGTAATTCCGTTAATAAGAACATTCGAGAGATGATTTTACTTAAATATATGACCATCTCCCTGTATTGTTTTGCCTGTTCAGACCTTTTTATGGAAGTTTACTGCAATGCCAGATCTCGGTAATCAAATCTGTGATTAATAGATGGAGTAATTGTTTAAATTCCAGACTTAATAAATACATGCTGTATGTCGTCATTGCGTCAGGCAAATTGGAAACTCTTAAATCAGGACTATTCGATTACAAACTCAGTTGGGCCGCATTTTCAAACCAAGAAAATCGAGCTTGGCCAGACATTTTCAGCCACCAGTAAAAAAAAAAAAAGGTACATCAAAATGTGCATTTAATAAAGAATAAAAGAACTAGTGATAAAAATGTGCTTCACACAACTCAAAGTGTGACCCTACGTGTGACTCAAAGTGCATAAAAGGTGCACAATATTAGCAACAGCATTTGTTTTCTCTTTAAAATAAGATAAACGTGTCATGTACGACCCACAAACATCTCAAAGTGCCTTATGATTTGACGCTATACATATTGAATCGAATTGAATTTAACTGCTCCGACTACTGTGCAGGAATCTCTGAGGGACAGTGAAAAGTGTTTCTCTAGTTATTTCCTCAGTTATATCTGGTGGAACCACAGGCTGGGCCACTAAGAAGTTGGTTATGGGCTGCATGTGGCCCAAGCTCCACCATTTGAATACACTGGGTCTAAATTGACCGAGAGTGTGTACCTGGGTGTGAGAGTGGATGGTTGTTCAATTCTCTGCTGCTGGTGTAGAATGAAATAGGGAACTTCTGCTGTTTTTATTTTCGTTGCAAGGAAAATGTCAATCTTCACTGGATTGATCCTTGCTGGGGAAAACACCCAGAGCATAGTGGGCTCTCCACCTTTATACGATATGAGCAACTCCACTTTCGCATTCCTCCAATAGACAAGGATTCTACCTTTCTAGGCGGTGTTTTCACACCTCTTTGTCTACTGTACGTATCGGGGAGCAGACTCCCTGCGGATGTTGTAGGAAGGTGCAAGTGCAGGCCAGACATGCTAATTACATAATAAACAATACACAATAAACAAAAGGACCTGGTATTCTGTGTTGGAAAGGTATAGGGTGACGGGCAGTCGTAGCTGAGACAGAGAAATTGAATTTACCAGCGCGGCCCTCACGTGGAGGATATAACGGTAGAAAATGGATGGATGGATGTCGTCATGGTAAAAACTGGCAGAGCCTGGAGGAAAAACTCCATGTCCCTCCAGGGACTCCCTGTGCACAGGAGGAAAGACACCATATCCTGTATTTGGGATTAATCTATCCAGATGTACCCCATGTATCCTGTCCAACCCAAACTGTTGCTCTCACAAAGCAAGCAGCAGGATGCTCACTGTATACTTCTCAGGCAGGATATTTGCCAGTGTCCGTCCACACCCCATCTGTCTGTCTGTCTGGTTATCATCATCCTTCTGTCTGCTTCTTGCATTTATTCCATTTCCTCCCATCTCTCTTCCTTTCTTCGGCTCATTCCGTAAAGGGCATTTGGCAAAGCATTAAGCTCTGGGGATGTTTACATCACCGTGAAGACTGATGGGATGTAATGAAACAATCTAACCTTGAGTCGAAAGAACATGTTCTAAGAGGCCGTGGATCAAAATCCCCAAATCCCCTCAGAGTCAGGGGCATATACTGTTACATTATTAAGACGATACAAGCAAGAATGAAGTAATGGCTGAAGTTTATCAAGATAAAATGTTGTGCAGATATTGACTGAAAGTCTCCAAACTAAATTCCCTCGCTGGCTATGGAGCGGAGGCTCTGCTGTACTCAAAAATAAGAATAGAAATTAGAGAATAAGAGTGTAGATGCTTGTAGGAGGCTACATGTTTTAAAAATAAATACCATTGTTTCATGAGCACTGGTGCATATTTCAATGTTGACAACATCTTTAATGTATCTTCAGTAGTTATCTCCAGACATGCTTGAGTTAGGTTTGAAAATGCTTCACGTCTCACCCTTCACTTCTGACGTCAGGACGCTTCCTCAGTGAACACATCGTCACTGTCTGGAGTTCATTCCACACATTTTATACAGTGATAAACTATAAACACAAGCAGTGGAGCTGAATACACTTTATGTATCTATGCAACTTTGATGAGCCCAAATCTGTTATTGACCTCCGCCAAGGATGTTTTGTCATGATCCATAGACACTATCACTTTTTTTATTGCTATTTTGTGGGGGGCTGAGCTGCCTTGGCGGAGGTCTGCGCTCTCCGAGTGATTTTCTCTTTATCGATGGGATGGACACAGTTTATACAAATACAGCAGGGATGAAACAAAAGAAAGCTCAGTGATAGCCGTGTGGACACAGTGAGCTGCAGCAGTAACTCTGAATATCAGTTGTTTAATGTGACACACCAGTGCTTTCCAATCAGCATCTTCCCCTGTTGTATACAGGACAGCATTCCAGGCCTAATATAGATTGAAGTTGTCAGAGGAAATGTTTTGCAGTGACACATTTATCGAGAAAGAGTATCTGAGAGTCGAGGAAGGAGGAACATGTGACCCCAGAGCTGAGCACAGTGACTGAGCTGGAGAATGGGCTGAAAACAAGCTCTATGCTGCACAGCATATGCTTTAATTTTAAAAAAAGATGTAATTATAGGTTGGTTTTCTTTTAGCTTTAGTGGAAATGATGTGCATTTTAAGTGCAGAGTTTTATGGTGAGTTTTGTTTGAAATATAAAAGCCCCCAAAAAAGGGAATAATTTTACTTGACAGTGCAATGACGTGTCAGAAAAACACTCCTACAGCTGGATACTGAATAGATTTTTTTTTTGTAATTTAGATTATGGGCAGTAAATATAATTCAGTTTGAAGTAACCAACCACACAGAGTTGCCTTGTGATGAGCGATGGTGATTTAAACATGTCTGTTTTCACAGACACTGCAACATGAATATGAATGAAAGGGGGAAAAAACAGCCTGTTTCAACCTGAAACATGCTCATTAAAGGGAGAAAAAAATTCCCTCACTCCCCACACAGTGTGTGTGTGGTCTGGGGCATGAATCAAACAAAACAAAAAAAGAAAAAAACAAGGACATTTTTACATTTCAAATTTACTGCATTTCAAATAATCCACTGTCTGTGGGACATGCCTTGTTCTGGGTTGGCAGACAAAGGATTGCACAGGGCGAGATGACTCGAGTGACAAAGGGGTGGTTAGGAATTTGCTCTGCTTGGAAACCAACAAGAGAAAGGGGGAAAAAAAAGAGATTTGCCACAGCCAATTATGACTTGACCTTGTGTTTCAGTGCCGGACCGAGATACATGTGAGATGTTATTAGCATCATGTATGTGGAATAAGTGAAAATGTGTGTAACGCCCTGAGCTGAGCTGCATGCTAAAAGAAAAAAGGGCCCTCATTAATCAAACATGCGAACACCAGAAAAGTGGGCGTACACTCATTTCCACGCAAAGATTTGCATTTATCTACATGGACATTGGTGTAGTCAGTCCCTCCAGGATTCTTTGCGATTAAAATGACTGATTTCGTGGTGGTGCTTTTCCTATTTGTAAACGACAACATCCAAGATAGATAGGCTAATAAGACACACAATGAACAAAATTGACAGGCTGACAGATTAGCGAACATCCAAGATTTGTGGACAAAAGTCCACACTAACATTGCCCACATCGTTCCTTAAATGTAATGCATAAAATGTTCAAAACAAGCTCAAATGTAATAGGCTTTCAATCTAACATAATAGGCCCACATAAAAAATTACTAACATTTGAAAATAACTTTTCTTTTTAGAAATGTGATTTGAATCAAACTGATATAAACAATACCTCTTCAAACAATATTAATTCCTTCAATGTTTACCAGAATATTAATGGCTTCACATATCTGCATTTTCACCAAGTGACTCATCGTCTACTTCCAAAGGACCACACTCAATTCTCTGATGATACTACCAACCCTGGTAGTTTTAACCTGGTCTTTATCAAGTTAACTTTTTGTTAGCATGCCAAACACCAATGCAATCTCATTCTAGTTTAGCGTCAGCTAGCATCAGCTAGAGTTACCTATATACGTAAATAGCGATATAATAGAAAAATATGCATATTACTGATTTTTTTCGGGATTTCATGCGTACGCAAAATCGTTAAAAACTGGAGAGACTGTGTAGTGTACGGCCAGATATCCAAAATTGAAAGAATGATATACATGGTACACAATCGCAGCACATGTGCACACGCAACATACAAAACAACCCCTCACACCATCGCAATGTTAAAAACCCACGATTGAATAATGATAGGTTCAAGCTGTTCACTCAGTTTACCATAGTTTTTGCCCAATGACAGTGAGGCCCAGTGATGTGTACAAATGACAGAGAGCGAGCGTTCATTCCACAGATGACAAATATTACAACTGTGCAGACAAAAGACCTAAATCACCCAAAAATTCACGTTTTCCCTCGTAACCACATAAGGTTTTTATGCCGTGCAAAAACGGACAGAACGAGCGGCAGAGAAAACGGTGCTGCTTTTAAAGCCAGAGTCTGTAATTATGCTTCAAAAACACACCATTGCTCATTTCTGCAATTATTCCCTCACAAAGACATCCATATTTGTCACCACACGACCATAATTGTGGACAGCTACGATAAAACAAGATGGCTTTCCAAAAGCATTAGAGTGGGCAACAGGAGAACCATCAAACATTATGACCGAGTGAATGTGGGCGTAGCAGACATCTGTGTGTCACTATAAGGGGAAAGTGTTCACATACGGTGCTGTGTGCTCAGTGACTGTATCAGCAATCTTGGTACCAGGCACTGGCTGGTGTTTGTGTGGTCAGTAAACACGTGATTCCCCATGGCCAAACATCACGGTTGCAAAGGCTCGAGAGGAAAATGTCACCGCTTGACAAAGATCTGAAGTCACCTTGCCCTCAACTAAATTTCCACACCTAAAGAAAAAAAAAAAAAAAAAAAAATATATATATATATATATAAAAAGATTTGGTTGGTGTTTCCCAATGTACCCACACACACACACACACACACACACACACACACACACACACACAGGTACACTGTCTGTCACTCGACGTGTGGTGAAATCCCTCTGTTTGTGGCCCTGTCAGTAAACACTGGTGTACCAGGAAAGCAGAGAGGATATTACCCCTATACACACCCACACGCTTACGTTTGTCCATAGTTCATTGTCAGCGTTTGTGCTGATAGGTTTACCTTGTTATCAAAACATCAGTTTCATCATCTTCGTAGCCGTCTCTTGACTTTCCCATTAGCTGTGGTTTCATGCAGGTTAATATAACGCTAATGCAGAATTATATAAGCCAACTTTTTACAGTGTGATGGATGTCACTGTCAGGCAAAATGTCTTCACTTTGTACGAGACAGACTGAAGCCTTCAGACACCTGTGGCTTCCCGAGGTTATGGTTATGCAGGAATGCACGCAGACGTACAGGCTCTCACAAGTAGCACTGACACCTACTATATGTAGCGCCTCGCTCATGCAGAAACCATATGACCTTTTCCAAATTTCCCCAAAAAAAGCACAGGTAGCCATGGCGTTGTAGGCTACGATTAAAACATTATAAGGTTGTGCACATGAATCACAACTCCACGCCCCAGCGTATCTCAGCGAGGTGTTTTTGAAAAGCCTGCTGCAACTATTTGTGACCTTTATCAGCGCGTTGCTCGGCATCAAACATAAAAATTGTGCAAGCCCCAGAGACTCAACTCAGATGGCATTGGTGGAAAATGGAAAGGGGAAAAAAAAAAAACATGTGAAAAACCTTCGCAAAACACAACCTCCCCTCCCCTTTCTTCTTTCTTAGAATGTTGCTATTTGCTTTGGGCAAATGGGCTGCAGTTGCACAACTGTGCAGTCATCAGCAGATTAAAACTTCTCTCTCACACACAAACACACGCACATGCGCGTTTGCGTTTCACGATTGTTTTTTCCATTGGCTTACTTTTAACATACCCTTAAATTAGAAACACCTTGTTTTACTGCAGTCAACCACCACACACACACACACACACACACACATTCACGTACCTTTAGTGGAATCTAATACAAGAAGAACCTTGGTTTCATAAGAAAGCCCTACTTACTGCCCCCCAAAGCTTATGAAATGGTATTATGGCTTCAGATGTGTTATGTATCTTAGCTTTGTTTGTATCTTACTTCACAGGAGTCTCCCCCTGAAGGATAAGCTGCTTTTAGCTCTTGTTTTTCAGTCTGAAAAATGCATCTGGTCTAGATTGGCTCCATCAGGTGGGCTTTCCTCTATCCAGTGGCTTAATGATGGGTGGTGGTCCTCTGTTCCATATTTACTGTAATACCCAGGCTTCAAACTCACGGGGGCTGAACTTAGCTGATGCTTCAGGGGAGATGCCCCTCCTGATATACATTGGGATTACGAAGCAATAAATGAAAGAAGTGAAGTTTCTTTCATCATGGCTGGGAAAGTCCAGACTCAAATCAAAAGGCCTTATATGTCTGCATAGGCAGGATCCCCACATACAGTGACTTTGAATGTTATGACGATCAGATAAATGGAACTGTAAATGTATTTTGCAGAGGAAGTCCAGAAATAGTCAAAATCAATTTCACTGGAAATCCCCTGTGGATAGTTCTCTTTGTAAATTCCTCACAAAGAGGAATCTCATGCTGTCAGTTTCAAATTGTGCGAGATAAAAGTAACCAATGTGGTGTCTTTTTATTTTTTTAATCCCATCTTTAATTAATGAATACTGAATGTCCAACTAAAACAAAACTCCTTGATAAGCCCTTAAGGTATATCTTTAAACGTGTGTGTGTGTGTGATCTCTAGATATATGAAAACTCGCCCCCGTATCCACCCCTCCATCCTTCATGCACAGTCCTGTCCTTGGCCAGATTAGACAGTTTTCCACCCCAGGGCTTGGCCATATGCGAGTGTTGGCTCAGTCCGTCATGTGAAGGTCAGTCCTGACGAGACATGTGAGACCCAGATTGTCACCCCTGGGGTTTGGAAAGCAGGACTAATTGACTTTAAACCATGCAACATGACACACATCATGATGCAGTGACTGCACCACTGAGGGACAAAAGACAATTAGCGAGGAACGTGGTCATCCAGAGCAACTTCCTCTGCTTGAAACTGTGCGGTTCACGTGGGTTCAGACGAGATTCAGCTGCGATGAAAACACTGGTTGAACGCACAAGTATAAGTTAGAACAGATAATTGCCAAAAGTCCCTCCTCAACATGAAACAATATGACATTTGACATTATTGAAGTGTGGTTGTACGAGCACACAGGCCACGTCTGCCAGGAAGAACAGATTTTTATCAACTCTGCTCAGTATTTTCCAGCCGTACGCTGCTTACCTTCATGCATCAATGTCCAAAGAGGAAATCAGTCATTTTTACATCACGACACGCAGAAGTTGTCAAACCACTGCTGCCTCCATAAGTCACTTCAAAGGTGTTATCTTGTGACTTTTAGTATTTCAAATCTTCTTTTTTTAGCACAAAGTAGCACAAACTCACCAAATGAGGCAACCGTAGTACATCTATGCTCATGTGTCCCTACACTTACTTTTAAAGGTCCCATATTATGCAAAATCAACTTTTTAATCATTTAAATCCTTATTTTTGGGACTCTGGAGGACCTATCAGTCGCCAAAGTGTGAAAAAAGATGACTCTATCATGTTTTTGTGGTCCTCCTCAGTCTAAGTACAGAAGATAAAACGCGATGTTGACTTACTGGACTCACTGGGACGTCACAAGGCGCTAAATTCTGGGAATTGTTGTCAAATCACTAAAAAAGTAAACTGAACTAAATTATCAACCCAAGCCCCATCCTGAGCAAACTAGAAGTTAACTGGCCCCAGGTCAGTTTGAGTTTGAGGTCCCTGATCTAGACACAGCGTTTTTCTTTCGTGGTGTCTGACAACTATTGTGTGTTTGGTCAGAAGTGGGCGTGGTTAATGCAGGAAGGGGGCGTAAATGTGAAGTATGGAATGTCCTGGACTAACCTATTCTTGCCATCTGGAGAAAACAGACCAATATTTCTCTGTTCGTGTGAGTATGTACAGGCCTCGATGGTGAGATGAAGCTGCGAATATACTCTTAAGATATTGCAGACTTAGCCATGCATAGACTTTATTGGATTTGGCTTTTATTAAGTGGTTAAAATCCATTTTTCTTGCATTCCTGCTGGCAGCCTGTGTTATTACAAAGATGGAGTGTCCGGGACCCAGGCTGGTTCAGGGAAACAACAGCATGCTTGGCAGCACACTGAAGTCAGTGTTGATAATGTGTCAGGAGTACAACCTAAACTATCTCCTTAATATGACTCGCATGTGTTCATATCTGACGGATGCTGGTCCTGGACATTGCTACTGTCAGGCTGGACACTGTTATTTTACAGTTATCAATATATGCATCTGAGGCAGGTGCACAGTATATAAATCCAATCTGCTCATTACAAACATACAGGAGAGAGCTGTTTCCTGTTAGCTGGGAAATGCACCATTTTAATAGCTTTTTGCCAACGTAAGTGCACCTGGCTTTTAAAGGGAATGGGAGGTGGCACTCTGCTTTTATTTATTTTTTTTGACATTTTATTTCACGTTACTTGTGCTGTAAAAATAGAGCCTGTTATGTTATTTTTGTTTAATCCATTAAAAAAACTGAGGTGTAAAATTAAGTTTTATTTCCTTGAGAGGTCGTTTGCCAGACTAATGGTTTACCGAGCTTGACCAGTTTCTGCTTGGCTGCATTAATCTGCTGCTGGCTGTGTTCAGTAGTTTCATATTTATCATGCAAACATGGGAAAGCTGCCTTGGTTCATGCACACAAATAAAATAGCTTTGATGAGAGTAGCTGCAAGTCAACAATAAAACAGTCCAAAAACATTCTTAAAGTGTGTTACATATGTTTCGTGTTTGTTTGTGACCCAACTGAAGTGTAACTAGCCCACACATGCAAAGTTGCACTCCTATTGAGCTCATTTCAATCAGGCAACCTCAGATTTGTGAAATCCTTCTCATAATCCTTCTTGCTCGGCCTCGATTCTACTTCCGATGCCACTTTCATTGCTGTTAGGCCATGTAGGGACAAATCATTGTGGGGAGGCGACTCCATAAACGGTGTTTAACGTGGTGTTTGATGAGACGTCCAGGGTTACCCGTTGATGGAGGCGAGCCAAGGGGAAGTGTTGTGCAATCAATGGGCTCAGTTAATTACAATAGATCAAACAGAAGCGCCATAGCAACCCTGCCACATTTTCCAAAACAAAAGCCTGTGAGGCATTCAGCAGGCGCTGTGGCTGTGACATGCTGTTACGCATGGCTGACACAGGGACGATTAGCAGTGGTCCACTGTTTATTTCTAGGGGATGGTTGCACAGTGTGCATACTGTGATTGTTAGGACAGTCCACAGCATACATAGACCATGCTATGTAACATTTGTTTTAACTGAATACTATATGTAAACATAAGTATATGTATAGACCGTATATTAGCCAAAACATCTCCAAAAGGAAAATCTTCTATACTACTAGATAGCCACTGTGTTGTTTTTCATTTTATTGCATGCGTTTGTCCCGATGGATCTCAACTACTCATTGCTGTTTGCTAGCATGAATGACAATCGCTGTGTTTCAGTAGTCAAGGCTGCATCCTGCAAGGGTGCATTCGTCGTCCAGATGTCGTCAAAAAGCGGCACAGCACCTCGTGGTAGGCTCTCACACGAATCGTCTGCTTCTTCACATGCAGGTGTTTTTTTTTTATAATTCTTTGCACGCAAGCGTTAGAGCAATAAAGGTGGCGCTAAAGCACCTTTCATCTTTTAAAAACCTTTTTTTTTGTAATACCATAACATACAGGCTTGGTGGATGAAGACCAAACTTTTTTATCATCCAATGTAGCTGACAGAGCCACTGACCTTCTCTTGCACACTTGGAGGATGTAGCCTAACATGCTAAATTAAGATGGTGGCCATAGTTAAAGGTGCATTATGTAATAAATCTAAAGCAACTGGCCATAAAATCCTCCTAATATGTCACAGAGACTCAGGAATAATGTTCATATAACAAACTGAACTCTCCAACAACAGCACAGCCAAAATATTTGAGTTAAAAAAAGTATTTTAGGGACCGCAAATCATGTTTTGGCATGTGGCGCCACCTACCACCGTCTACCAATCATTGCAGTCAGTAGAGTCTCCGCTGCCAAGCAACCACGACTGAACCACGTTTATTGTGGTTTCAGTATTTATTTTCAATGTTTTTGCCACAGCCAATTATGACTCAACCTTGTGTTTCATTGAGATAAATGCGAGACATGATTAGCATCATGTATGCGGAATAAGTGAAAATGTGTGTAAAAGGTAAAGTTTATCATTTAATTCATCAATACGGACATTGGCGTAGTGTATGGACAGGCTTGGTGGAGCCAAATGCAATTTAAAAAAAATAAAATAAATCAACTCTAAAATAATAGCAATAATACAAAAGAAGATATAATTGTGATATAATATTTGCCTTTTTCATCATGTGCAGCCAGTAGCACACTTGGAGGATGCAGCCTAACATTGCTAAATCAAGGTGGTGGTCATAGTTAACAATTTCCTTGGTAAACACACAGTTAGTTTACTGTGGTCTTTACCTTCAATGTTTTTATAGTTGTGCGTTTTAGGGATTTACACAAAAACGTTCTCAGAAACACACTTCCATAAATGTATTCATGTCAAACGTGTACTCTTTGTGAACATTACTCCTCAGTCGTGACAGAGACAGACACCCATGTTGTCAGTCTCTCAGTGAGCAGCAGGCACCGTCAACAGGCCACCACTGATGGGGGTCTGTCTGCTTCAGACACCAGCTCTGTTCTAGTAAACTCATTCAGATTTGGCTCTCACGTCTACTTCACAAGCCAATCTCCAGAGCAAATGTTAAGTTTCTATCAAACTTCGCCTCGTCGCCTCATAACTTTCTCTCTAACCCTTTCTGTGCATTACTCTCTCTCTGACCCTGCCGTGCTCCTGTTTATTTACCCCTTCTTCTCTTTCTGTTTTCTCAGTCCTGCTCGCCCGTTCCTCCTGCCTCTACTTGTCTCAAATTCATGTCAAATTCCCCAGTGTACTTGTTATGTTTGTTTCTAATGCAGAAACCTCTGAAATTACAAGCGTCCTATTCTTGGATGCCTTCTATCAGTTCTCATTCATGTGTAAGAGGGCAGCGCTCGGACAGTAAAGTAACTCCATCTGTGTGTGTGTGTGTGTGTGTGTGTGAAGGCAGGTCAGTCATGAGAGCGGAGAGCCCGCATTCCTCTGTGCAGTACTAAATCCTCACGGGATAGACCACATTAGTGGACTAGTTGTTCCCAGGCTGTCTCACAGCTTCTGCGACTGTGCAAAGCGTATGCGTGTCCCTGTGTGCATGTCGTCGAAAAAGTCATCATATGTCGTATATGTGAGAGTCTGTGTGCCGTTTTTTGTGATGCTCCTGTTGCAACGCTGTGTTTGTGTAGCTTCAAAACACAGGTCCCACTGCCATAGCGGGGTTTCTCTGCCTGTGTTTTGACATGCTGTGTGTGGGACTCACTATAATGGAGCACGGCGAGGTCAGTAAAGTTATACAAGTAGAAGAGATGTACTCAAGGGACTATAGCCGTCTTTACGGACTCTTCTCAAACCTTCAAATTGTACATGCATTCACACACACACAGACACACGCACACACTCTCTCCTCACCATGCTGCCATATACTAAAGTGTCCCTGAGAGACACTTAACACATCACTCAGCGACCCTGTGTTCCAGACATAGCTTTGACCCCCTGCTGTTGACCCGAGCCGTTCCTGACAGCTTCTCATGTCACATTCTGTCTTTGGTTTCACTTTATTTTTCAGCTGGAGGAGAGGACGGCGAGAGAAGAGGAGGGTGAGGGGGGGTTGTTGAGGGGACACACTCTGTTCTGATTTTTCAAAAAAGTGGAAGGAGAATGCTGTCTTTGTTGTGCAAGACGAGATGACGGATAATTTTTTTCTCCACTTCTCATGACCAGAGTGCACATTTCGTCACTCTGCGAATTCTTGTAAATCATAACATACCTGAGACATGGAGACGGCTTTTGTTTGTGAAGAAAAAAAATCTTTCATGTTGTAATGTGTGTCTTTTTTGGACTGAGACATTTAAATGAAGAGTCACCATGTGCTCTGCCTGTCTGCCTGTCATTCTTCTTGACAATTTCTGCTCCTGACTTACATTAGAATCTGTTACTGAGTGAGGCTGCAGCACTATCTGTGAAAGGACTCATATTATACCCTATTTCTCAAAGTGAACCTAGTTCCCTGGTGTCCTAATAAACATGTCTATGACATGCTTTGGTCAAAATACCTTCAGGATGAAGCACCACAGCAGTTCAATCACCCTGCCAAAACAGCCCTGTTCAGAAAGCTCAGTTTTGAGTGTCTGTCTCTTTAAATGCAAATGACACTATGTCAGTGTCACTGAGGCTCCTGCAGCTAACAGCAGTTAGCATTTGGAACAGCCATAATTTGCCGACTCTAGCCAGCACATTGCCATCATATATAACATGTATCCACTGGACAGATAAATCATCTGAGGCTGGAAGTTTGTGTAGAACTCTGTGCTGCACTGTGGAGCCAAGAATAGAACACTTCACGGACTTCCGTTCTTCCGGATACTATTGCTCTCGCCAGCATTCTCTCGTTTTTTTTAGGGACAAAACAGAGCTCCGCGGGACAACAATTCCAGGAATTTGCACAGTGTGATGTCGCATTGCGTGCGGAAGTCAACATCTTGTTTTTGTTTTTTATCTCCTGGACTGAGGAGGACCACAAAAACATGACTGAGTCATCTTTTTTCACACTTTGCCGACTGATCGAGTCCCAAATATTATAAAGTATTAAAATGATTAAAAAGTTGATTTTGCATAATATGGGACCTTTAAAGGTGAAGTAAGTAGTTTATAGTGCCATCTAGAGGAGAGGCTGACATTTACAACAAAGACCTGCTGCTCTGCTCACCCCCTCCCTTCCCTGAGGGCTACGGTATCCTCAGCCGGTCAAATGTCGTCCTCGTCGTCTTTCTCCGTGTCAGCAGATGAGGTTCGTGAGGCGAGGGAGAGGGCGAGCTACCACGGCCGTAGCAGACGAAGCGGAGAGAGTGGAGGCGGGACTTCCGCTACAAGTAAAGAGACGCTTGATTTGTTCTCTCGCGTTTGTCCTTACAGGCTCCGGTAGAAACATGGCGTCGTGGCAATGCAGTAGCGGCCCGCGACCACGTTATTTTACATGACTTTTTGAAACACTACGAAAATGAAACAAAGAATATTATACAGCGACTAGATAATGCAGGAGCACATAATATGTCTACAAAAGTGGATTTTGGGTCATATAAACCCATAAATACTACACAGTGTCCCTTTAAATAAATGCACATTTAAGGAGCCTTTGGACAAAGCATGTGACAAAGTTTTACTCTCTACTGCAATACTGGTAACGTATAGGTTACTCACTCATGTTCTACCGGTTTATCCTCCAACATATGAGTCAATCATCATATTTACCTGTGACCAAAGTTGAGAAATAAGAAAGAAAGGTTGAAGTTGTAATGGACTGTAGCAGTGACGAGGCTGATGGACTGCAGGTTATGGCTGATAGCAGAGTGTTATACTAGGAAGTGATTGGCTAACTGTAAACAGAAGACTGAAATTGGTCAATATGCAATGCTTACAGTGACCCAGTGATTCCAGGCCTCTGTGTGATGAGAGTTGAGGGAGAGGGAAAAACAATCATCAACACTCGTATCAGTGAACCGACTCTGACACACCAAGACACACAGAGCCGCACACTGAGGCTGCAGTGACAGTGAGTTCCCATACCGGCCTGAGCCAAAGCCTTTTTCACTGATCACATATTATCTGTTCTGTCTGATAAGCATCTTGCGCAATACATAGATGCAACTCGCACGCAGACACACACACACGCACATACACACTTTGCCTCTCTCCTTCCCACTCTTTTAAAAGCAGATGATTTCGAAATCATTAACAACAGCCATGGGGTGGGATAGAGTGGCAGGCAGAGTATGAAGCCAAACCTGGATATCAGGTTGAACACATGACACACACACACACACACACGCACATTTGCACAAGTCTGAGAAAAATTCAGTAAACATGCTTCAATACGTATGTAATGCTCTTTAATTGGAATGTGACCTTAAACCTTAACCTTTTAATCGCTGTAATACAAACAAAGTGAATGAACAACCTTTTGTGTATTTGGCCTTTTGTGTGCATGAGGAAGCATCAGAATTAGTCTGTAAAGAACACACTCTCACACACCTGGTTTCTCACTTCCTTTTTTTTTTGTCTTTGCGAACAGTGATTGATGCAGAGTGGGGATATCCAAGCGAAGCCACAATGAGGCACTGGAAAATAAATAAGAAGTCGCTATCCGTTTCATCGCCGTTGGATGAAATATTGTGGCAAAGCACGGCGCTGAAACGGTGTTGAAACATACAGTACATTATTGCACGCTTGTTAAAAGCAGAGGCATCTCCTCATTTCGCTCTGTATACCTGTGATCCTGCACAGATACAGCACTGCCCTTGACAACACGTATACGCTGCATTTCATGCTGGTGCATGAATCAGAAATGGGAGCACGAGCAGTTTACTGTACACATGTTGGCAGCTCGAGGTCTCCTCTTTCACTAATGGGAAACACGTGACTGGAAGCACATATGCAGTATATTCTGCAGATACTCATGCAAACGGCATTTAAACACAAATTAGGATGTGAAAATGTATGTATACGTGATTCTGAAGATTTTAATAAATGTGTAAATTCACATTAGGTTATTTATATATAATCATTATTGACTAAAATAATACTTATGTACTTAGGAGAAGTGTCCTGTTAGCATTTCTAAGATTTGACGGCATCTCTGGTTGAATGAAACATTGCAAACGTATAGGCTATATATTTATTGAAATATGATATCATTTGCAAACAATGTATTTATTTATTTTTCTTATACTTCAAGAATTTCCCTAAGGAATGAATTCTCTGCATTTAACTCATCCTTTACTAGGAACCCTCTGGGAATTAGGTGCAGTGGGCTGCCACTTAGCAGCCACCAGGTGCCCGGGGAGCAATGGGGGTTGGGTACCTTGCTCGGGGGACTTGAACCAACAACCCTACAAGTCAAGTTCACTCTCCACTTATTAAAAACACACATTTCTTATTACCTAAACTTAAACGATGTATTGTAACTTGCAGCTGAGAACACCTTTTTAAAAAGGTTGCAAATATCCGAGGTCTACTTTTGCTTTCTACTTATTTTATTTTCCTACCCCAGAGCAGTAATATATACTTGTTTCTATTTTTCCAGTTTACTATTCCTCCATAAAGAAGTTTCTATTGTCATTTTTTTTCTTTTCTGGATAATTGTGAAAATCAAAACATTGCACTGTTAAATTTAATTAACTGGGAGCTGTCGAGTGCAACATGTGGACCTCTTGCAACACACATGCCATTCTAGGGCACAAACGCGAGGCACGCTATGCGCATTCGCTCACACATGTAAACTGTGTTTGCTGGTGTGAAATCCAGCGAACGTGGCAGGGTTCAGAGTTCTCGGAACACCAGAAACACGCACGCAGCGGGTCTAGCAGAGGAATCGGAGTGTGAAGCACACACACAGACAGACAGAAACATACACATGCAATGGCAGTGTTGTTAGTGAGTCAGTGTGTGAGTCACACTCCGGCTATGCTGCCTCTCGATTTTATAACAGCCGCCAGCACGGCACTGTGTTTAATATTCCAAACAACTGCACACATGCACATCCACATATGTATATACTGTACCTCCACCACATGTGTTCGAGCACAAGAGTGAGGAGTTGCACTGGCACACGAATGATATTAATAACCGCACTCCCTTTCATGCCTCTCTTCTCCTTCATTCAAACGCAGAGGCACACTCGTCATTGGGAATGACTGCAGATGAGTCAGAGGGGGAGGGGAGGGAATCCTTACCGCTTTGTGTGCCAGATCAATAGGAGAGCCAACCATTACGTTCATGCACCATAGAAACTGATTCCATTAGACTTGACCTATGAATCACTCCCCTGTGCACTCTTCTTTTTTTTCAAAACATTTTTGTGAGCTTTAGGAGTAAAATATGAACAGGTGTGTATGTTAAACGTCAAGTCAAGACAAAGCTCTGAGTCTGTGTCAGACTCTCAGGTGGAATGTTAAATCCTCACCTGTTTCACGGTGCTTACACTGATCCAGAATCCAGAACTCTGGCTATTCCGGGCACTCGGAACAGTAAAAGCCAAGTATTGATCAAAACAGGGAGTGAACCACTTTTGCACACCAAACGTGGCCCAGTCACTTTTTGTCGTAAAATATTGTTTAGGAAAACTGCGTTGTCAGGAAGGTGGCGACCAAACAAACAAAAAAAAACAATTCAGCCATAAAGTCAGGTATTAAAAGCAGAGAATAGATGACTGTGCAGGTGTTTTTGTCTCACAGTTCAAAAGTCAGCTTTTGTGATTCACTCTGCTCGATGATAAGAGGCAATGCAACACACATTAACTTCCATTCATCTGGACAGTCTAAACAAAGCATTATCCCTAAAATTCCTTCAAATCTGGCCCCTAAACTTAACCAGTTCCTCAGAAATAAGGTTATTCTTCATTAGGACCAGGTTTTGGTCTCCATGAGGACTTACTGGTCCTGACAAGGTCAGTGTTTACACCAGAAAAATATCCTAAAAAGGTAACAAACACAATCTCTGCTACACAAGGAACAACATTTTTCCCAAATTATGCAGTACAGGTAAGAACAAATTTAAACATCACCCTCTGGTGGTGGCCTACAGAAAGTGACCAATCCTGTGAAAGTGGCTTCACCATTCAAAGAAAAGTTCTGTTTTTTATGTAGATGTGGCACACACAGCCGTTCTGCTCCAGGGAAAGGTACTGGATTATAAAAGCACATGCGTGAAGCTGGGGGGGGGAAGTTGAATTTGACTGTCCCTCTTCCCCCATTCTCCTCATTCTCTTGACATCTGGTTCCTTGCATGGATATCCCTGTTTGTTTTTCATTCTTTGCCTTTTTAACAGTCAATGAGTCATAACCTCCTCTCGTCTTCCTTTATCTCTTTGACTATTGGCTGACAAAATGGCTGGCCTTTTTTGTTGTTGTTGTTCTATTGTTTTTGCTTCTTTTGGACCCTTTTCCTTTTCACGACCGTGGCCCGTTCGTCTGCTCTATGATCGTGGAGTGGAGCCTTTAGGTTTATCTGCAATTGGAAAAGCTCCGTGACTCACGAATCGCACAAACATACACTTTATAGGCGGCGATGACTCACTGGAGCACAGGCCACTCAGACGCACGGTGCACTTAAATCAAACTGGTATGCGAGTGTGTGTGTGTTGGTTTGTGTTTGCGTACACTTCAACCTTTACATGCAGTCGGGTAAAATCACCTAAGCAGCTTTTATCTTGGTTGCTATAAGAGCGGCAGCTCTCATATCTGCTATATTATCAAAATCAACTTGTTGGTTACACAATGGCTCCATCATTTATACACATGTAAATGCGCATATAACTGCAGTCTGATAATGGTGTTGACCTGTAATATATACAATGTGTGCCTGTGTGTGTGTGTGTGTGTGTCTGTCATGTCCAGAGGCAGGAAAGTATTCATGAAAACATGGGCACAGTGGAGGAATGATAAACGTGTCGAGTGACTCATGCAAGACTGAGATAGGAGCCATCAGCTGCCTGTGGCGGCAGCAGCAGCAGCAGCCTCCACAGTGACAGACAACACATTCTGCAACACGCATGCACACAATTGGGTCTTATAATGTGCGATGTGAATATACAGGGAGCGTTTCTTCAGGCACCAGTACACGTATACTGATACACGCACACACACACACAGTCAACATTATGCAAAATGGCCTTGACGTTTGCACGTCTGTGGAAAGGATGAGTCACTTTCAGTTTGCTGTCGCCATGTAACTACCATCACTTAGACTGATTCACACTACGAAACCGTTTCTAAAATAACAATCAAGCTCTCTGCAGGCCTATTTATGCAAAGTGACCGAGGGTACACCATGTACTTATTATTACAGAACTGCGACTCATTGCGACATCGCGGAAAATAACAAACTCACTTTTATTTATAAAGACGTGACACCATAATATCGCACATCTTGGCATTGTGTGCAACATAAAAATATACAGAATAACACGCACTAATATTAGTAAAGAAGAACAAGCTCTTTTACGAAGCACAGCACGACAGTAAAGCACCACTTAAATACTGCTCAGATCACCTGTGACAGAGGGGATTTTGGCAATGACGTTGCTTTTCTTTTACAAAAACAGAAATAAAAAAAAAAGGGACAATACGTTAAGTATACTGTAAGAGCAGGTCGTCCTCCAACAAGGAAGTATGGGGTCCAATCTGTCACTGTAGATGCACTGAAGACTAGAAAAGCACGATATAAATACAGACCATTTACACTCTTTTGACATCTCATTTGTGACATACAGATGGAAGGAAAAAGGGGGAGAGTTTAATCTTCATCATCGGTGTCCTCCTCCTCATCCTCCTCCTCCTCCTCGGACTCCTCTTCGTTGTTGTCCTCCTCTTCACCTCTCGTCTGCTGACTGTAAGCTCTTTGTTGCTGTGACAACACACAAACGGTCACTGTACGACTAAAACACACGGCAGGCAGTCATTAATCACATTTAGTGAAGACACACAAATACAATTCCTCTAGTTCACTTAATATAATATTATATGGCCATAAATATGCCTAATATTGAAGGGCCATTTTTGTCCAGTTAGCCTCAGGATTTTCAATCCCCTTTTCTTCCCCGTGACCCTGACATCAAGTGTGTTTTTGTTTAGCAGTGACTGTCAGAGATAATATCAAACCTAATCATGGAAAGAATGGTCGCAATGTGACCCACGCTGCTTTTGAGGCACCTTCTGATGACAGGTGTAAACAGCAGTCTGCCTCTGTACGCTAACTTTGGGACATTTTCTCGATAGAAGATACAAAATAAGAAAACAGCCACAAAAAAATATCAACCATCAAGAAGAGAAGCTGAAGACTAGCTGTCCACACATGTCACAAAAGCAGTGTATTAAATTCACGTGGGACTGCAGCAGTCGTTTAAATATGCTTGGGGTGATAATGTGAACGTATGAGGAAATGTGTGATGGGTCTGATGTCATGCGTTATGTTACTGGCACGCTATGACATGAGGAAATTGTAACTGAAAGATGGCTGGGATGATGCCACACATGAACCCTGGCAGAACTGATAAGCCCTCGCTGTTATCGAGCACTAGTCACTTGTGGTATGAGGAAATCTACCGAGTTCAGTTTTATTTTTTATTTTTTATTATTTCATCATAACACTGAAACTCAGAACTGTCACAGTCAGTCCCATTACAGACTCGTGATCTTCTGGGGGAAATTCTAGTTTTTCTGTCGGGTGTTTTTGGTGTCTTGGCACTTGTCTGCTTCTTACCTGTAAAGTCCCTGAAGTACTCAGAAAGGAGCCGGTCCGATCGAGGGAGGTTTTAGAATTAGCTCGTACTATGTCTAAGCGTGACTGGTAGTCAGGGGGATGCAGCGAACTCCTGAACACCTGCCAAAGACAGTGGGAGGTGCTAGACTTTTGCAGAAATACAGAGGAATAGAAGCAATGCCTACACGCATAATGGGTCATCATAATGTGGGCAATGATTCTTTTTTTAAATAAAACGTGTCATAAAAACTGAAACATTGTGATACAAAAGCGATGTCAAGGCTTAGAAATCAAATGCTGCAAAATAAGAGTGGATGTTGTGTCATCATAACAATATTTGTAACTGCAAAATTATTGTTTTTGCTCGTCATTCATCCCAGATATCAGGCCGTTTTTCGACTCTTTTTAACAAAGTACTGTTTCAGGAGGAAAACAAAAACACAAAAAAGGAAATATTCAAGCAATTAATTGGCTGTCACTGAGTTTTTGTGGCATGTACACTACCGTTCAAAAGTTTTCCATTTAAAGTCACACGTTTATTCATCAAAAGAGTTGCAAAATGAATAGAAAATATAGTCAAGACATTGAGACTTAGAAATAATGATTTTTATTCAAAATAAGAATTTTTGCCCTTTCTTCAAACCAGTAAAACTGTTTTCAGATGTGCTAACATCATTGCACAAGGGTTTTCTAATCATCCAATAGCCTTCTAATGCGATTAGCAAACACAATGTACCATTAGAACACTGGAAATGGGCCTCTATACACCTATGTACATATTCCATTAAAAAACAGACGTTTGCAGCTAGAATAGTTGTTTGAGTGAGTATTTCTTATTAATTTAATGTTAGATTCATTGAGCAAAAAAAAAAGTGTTTTTCCTTCAAAAATAAGGAAAGTGACCCCAAACTTTTGAACGGTAGTATAAACAAAACAGCTCATGCTATGACTCTGTTTGCACAAGAAGCGTCTGTTTAATCCACACCAGTGGTTATCACTTTGCCACAGTAAAATCCGCACAGGCTCTTGATCAGGATTATCTTCATGCCTGTCATTTTCAGATGATTCAATCTCCCATGCTTTGTTCTGTGACTCACTGAAAAACAGCCTCGGCCGGGTGAGGAGTTTCGCTTCAATGCGAATGGAAGGGAGATGATTCAGTGCAAAACACACAGATGAGATGGTGACGGGTGGAGGGAAACTAGGCAAAGAGCAGCTTCACTTACTAAATATTACTGAGGCTTTGTTTTTACATGACAGCTCCTAAAATAGTTTGTCAAACCTCTCAAACAAAGCTGTAAACACAAGAAAGTAGCTGACATGACGCACAGTCACCACTGCAGGTTAATTCAACGTTCCGACATCACTCGAAAGGGTGTGGTCTATTAAGTACATATGAGCAATAGGTTGATGAGTAATAGCTGATAACTTGTTAAATATAACCTAGAGGTCAATGGAGTATAGAACCTGCATTGTGTTCTCGTCGGCTCTTTTCCCTGAGTACACGGACACATTTAAATACACATCCTTTTTCTCAATAATTGCGCCTCCTCGGTTTCTCCTGTACACAAACGTGCATGCTGTAAAACAACAGGGCACGGTGCATTTGGAGCAGAACCTACCTCTAGGTCTTCCTCCTCATCCACACTTTGAATGCTCTGATGGGCCATGGTGTACAACTCCAAGGCCTTCGCATGGAACGACATCTCCACTGTCACAAACTCGCCAAATATTTTCTGTAAGGTGACAAAAAAAAAGAAGTACAAATTGTTCAGTTCTGAAAAGCCTTGGACACACATTAAGAGTGAGGGCAGTAATTTGAGACCTTGATGTCCCGGATTTTCTGTTTCTCAAACTCATCTATGGTCTCCTCCAGCTGCCTGGTTGTCCGTGTGGCATCCATTGTGGCTCTCTGCAGCTCACTTTCGGCCTGGTGGCAAAACAAGAGGAAGTACTACATACTTCAAAACACATGGTGCTATTACAACAGGCTTCAGGCATCAAAAGCAAAATGGCATCAGCAGCATTCCTTTCCACTTGTTGATTTCATTTAGGGGGGGAAATTAGATCTCGGTGCATGAGCTAATATGTATTTGGCGGTGTCACTAATGGGAAGCACCTGAAACCAGTATTGTCCAAAAATATTGCTGTACCATTAGTTTTAGACCTGCAACACTCAGATATTGATATGATACATAAGCTCTACACACACATAGGGAAACACCAGTTCCAAAAAAGATGTTGTTTCTACTTTGTTTTACTAAAGGTGTGTAGAACTGGTCCGGTGATGACTGAACATGTTTCTCCTGAAGAATCTGCATGTGCGATTGTGGGTTTGTGAGTCAGTTATCAGTCACTCCCCTTATGTAATTATAACGAGTAAGTTGGGAGTTGTACTTCACTGTAACTTTGACATAATTATGTGTCATCTTTTGGGGCTAATTCATCAGCAGTGTTGAGATATGGAGATTATGGGACACACCTGAGACTGGAGGCTTGGTCAAGGAAACATGGAAAATACAGTGTAAATCATACAAGTCCTTTACCAGTTTAACTTCTCACAAAAGCTGAGCGGGTACAACCTGTTACTGCATCCACTCCATGGAGATGAATCCTTTTAAAAATCACTGAGACAAAACCTTTTAAATAAATAAATGTTAATTTTCCTGTTCAAACCAGTCACAATATCACACGCACTAAAATATCTATGAGAACACAAGAGGAGAAGGATACAATAATCTGCCTGTCTGAGGGGTTTCTTTGTCTGGTCCTCTCAAGCTGAGCCATCTGTTTCGCTTCTCTGTCTCTGGCACTTTGCGTCGTCTTCAGATCGTCCTGCAAGGATGCACAAGCACACAAGGACACGGCCACAGCCATCACCAAACTTTAGCATTGATACCGATTGGGATACCAATTTTCTCAATACTCAGTCCTCGAGTGCACGCTTTTTATGTTCTCTTTACTCCGTTACAGTTAGCGATGTTAAGCAAATTGATTGAGTGACTAAATGTGTTGTTTCAGCTTTGATGGGAAATTAAAAATTAACCAGTCAGGTATAATTTCTTTTTTTGGCAAACACGATCTCTCTGCTCGACAAATGACTAATCACAATTATTCTCAAAGCAGAGCGATTCGTTTAGCATCTGATGGAAAATGAGCTTTTTATATGTTTTTGCACCTAATCAGACAAACTAAAAGCTGTATACTGTATTTTCACATTCTTATCATCCTCTATACATCAGTGTATTACAATGCGTGTATTTCACATACACATACCCTTACTAAATAATTAATATTACTATTTATTGTAATTATTTGGTGTATATCTTGGCTGGAGTGATTGTAATGAAACCACATTTGACCCTGGGATCAATTGATTCTGAGAACATGACAATAAAACTGCAGCACTGTGTGATTAATATTCAAAATAGGAAACTTGATATCTCCTCATGTGAGTATATTTGTTTTGATCCTGGCCAAAAAATTACGCCATGAAGGGCAGATGCTGGTATGTGAGGCATTAGGATATTATCATTAAATCAATGCTGCACCCTTGTGGTCATATAGCAGTACTGACAAAAACAGAAACATTTATGATCCAAACTCTTACTTTATCCTCATTTTACAGTGATATTGTATTCCTCCTGAAAACAGCACCCCTTACTTAAAAGAGTCAATAATTTTGTAAAACATGAAACCAGGGATCATAACAATAAATAGATGAGATAAAAATAACCAACATTAAAACATAGAAATAGCCCTAAAAACAATTAGTACTGCAAAATATTTGTAATATAAGTCATAGAGCAGGTTGTTTATTAAGAGATGTGAGCTTGTACTGATTGGATGTGTGTCTGATTGATGTATACCGTCTCTCTGAAGGTAAATCTAGCTAGAGCTTAGTGATTTCAGTTCCTTGTTTCCAATAACCTTTGAAGCCATTTCAGTGTTTGATTTACTCTGAATTGTGAGGCGAACCAAACCACGCTGCCATCCCATATCTTCTAATGCTTTTCCAAAACTGCATGATAGAGAGATGTCATTATTTGTGTGCTCACAGGAAGTGGAGCTGTTCTATTTGCTTTGTATTTGCACACATTTACTCTTTAAGATGTTTACTTCACAGAAGCTGCTTTAAAAGGATGGACATTTGAAAGCTATTCGGAAATTTGACAGGATTTTTTATTGAATATTTGAATGTTCTAAACGTCAGTGCATGAGAGTAAGCAAAAGCAATACAGGACTCCCAGCATGTTGAGCTAACAAGATGCAGTTAATTTCACTGTGGCATGAGACTTATTTTCTTAAGAAGCAAGAATTAAACCTACAAGTACGATTAAATCTGCATAAAAGATTGTATCTGGTGAATAACTAAATCAGAATGGATAAGCTTTTGCATTCTCATTTGACTCATTTTGTGTTCGTATAACATGTAATGTCATAATTACCCTTTTACGTTTCACAACATCACCATAACTTTTTAATGGCTCTATGACTTTGGCTTCAAGTCTTTCCACCTGCAAAGCAAACAGATCCATGTTAGCTTACGTCTTACTTCATGCATTTAGACGGGCTTTAAACATATTATTTGACAAATAAAGTCAACGCTACTGTGGTTTTACCTCAGCTTGGCGGTAGTCTTGAATCTTGGCCAGATGGTCAGCATACTGCTTCATGCCTCTCTTTAGATTTGGCGTTTCTGTGTCTGCATACAAGCCGATCTCACGAACCAGGAGGTCAGCCTTGTCCCGCAGCCTGGCTGTTTTACGAGCATAGCCAGCAAAAAGCTGACACATCTCTCCGAAATGTTTTTCTACATTGGTGACGCTCTCCTGGATCCTTCTTGTCTGGTTGTCCCTGGAGACGGTGAAGGAATCCCAGCAGTAATTAGGGTGGGACAATACAACGTAATATACAATATTATCAGGCATCGTGAGAAAAAGCACCTATAATGAGGTAACTGTAACTTTACCTTATGAGGCGCAATATTTGTTAAAATACTACTTTATTAGATGAATTATTGTCCTAATCTACACGCGCTATTCTACAGACTGAGGAGAACATCTTGGTTTCTCACAGATCTGCACAAATATCACACAGTAATCACTTTAAATATGTTTTTCAAATGAAACTGAGAATAATTATGTACTAAACATTACCATTCCCTCTGATATCGCAGATCATATTGCCAAAACAATATTGTAATTAGATATCTCTTATTTGTGCCTGATCTCTTGAGGCAAATGAAAACAGAGTATGAATCATCTGGCTTATGTGTAACAGGTCACAGATAACCAAAACAAAGTTTTCGTTCTTATTTCATAATTGTCAGGCCATCATAATAATATAAGATATGTCAAGTGACAGTTAGAGAAAAGGACACACACATTAGATAATAACACGTTTACAGTTATCACTGTGAGCAAAGCCAGAAAAGCACAACCAGCTAGCTGACCTGCATTTATCTGTTTTGGATGTACAGATCACACTCGATTCGCGCTGCTCATGCTATCTTAGTTTTTTATTTGTAACGGGTACAAATTACAGCTCCACGGGCTTTAACTAACGTTAACACGGGTTCGTGTTGGACTCGTTACCTCGCTCTTGCATCAGGTGTCCGACTCATCTTCGCAGAGATGAACTAAATGGAATGGCGGCAGCGCAAGGCTATGTTTATCACCGTTTCACGCTAACTAGCTGTGCTAAAGGCTAACTAGCTGTGCTAAAGGCTAGCACGCCAGTCTGCCGTTTCCATGGATTCTCCCTCCTCCCTCCGCGTTTCCGCTTGAGCAATGCATTCTGGGAAATTGAGTCGGTAAGCTCAGTTTACTTTTCTGGTTTTTGACATGACATGACAGACGCAATACCCTGGAACAAATTACTCCGGCTCTGTTTTTGATTATTCGATTAATCCAGAACTTTCCATATTTTAGAAGGTTATGGTTTGACGATAACAATGAAATTGAAATGATCAATTAATATTAAATATTATTATTATTAGATCACAGAATTCATAGCCATCGATTGTGATTACCTTTTTGAACATAACTAATAACCTCATATATCATACAACATGTCAATTATTTAAAACAGTATAGTATTAGTAATAAGCATCAGCATGTGAATATATCAAGGCATTTGGTGACAAGTTTATTGAACACTGATCATCATTTTCATGGACAACACGACTAATAAATTAATCGAGAACTTTATAGTTGGATTAACAGATAATGAAAATGTATTAATACATTAAGTAAACCATGGTCCTATCAAAGCAATCATGATATTTTTTATCATCATGTGTCTCACGTTGCATTTTTTCTGAGCGCAGAAACCTGTTTTACTGTTGCTTTACTGTCTGATGGGAAATGTGTGACCCTAATTATAAATTCATGGGTATTTACATAGACTTTACATGTACAGTATATAAAATGAACATAGGACCACACGATTGGCTTAGTGGTTAGTGCTGTTGTATGTAGCACCTGGGTTCACGACCTAGTGGGAAGCCTTTCTGCAGGGAGTTTTCTCCAGGTTCTCCGGCTCCCTCCCACAGTCCAAAATCATGCATAGTAGGGATGCATATTATCTGCATATCAGTATCTGCAGATATTGGCTTTAAAATTGAACAATTTATTTATTTATTTTTATTTTTATTTTGCTCAATCAAGAAAATGTTTATATACGTCTGCTGCGACAGGAGTATGAAAAATGTTGTGTTCATTTTAATATGGAAGAGACTAAATAACCTCTGCAGTTGGGTGCAGGGAAATGCCTATTTTTATATCGGTATCCATATCAGTTATCAGTGTGAGAGAGAATGGCTATTTGTCTCTATGTGGCCCTGTGATGGACTGGTGACCTGTACCTCGTCTTTTGCCCTATTTTAGCTGAGATTGGCACTAGCGCCCTCTTGACCCTGTGATAGATGATGAAGGAATTAATAAAATTAACATTTGAAGTTATTATTAAGGTTTATTTAGATAGGGACGGATACAAAAACATAGACAATTTTGAACAGTCATCTGATGCATGCATCATAATGTTTTTAGCTAAAGCTAATTCACAACACTTGTCCCTAGTAGTTAAGTTAAGACCACTGCTCTCATCTTGTACCATCTTTGATTTGGACACTTATTGTTCTCATACTTGATTTGATTTGTCTAATCTCACTGACAAAAAACAATATAAACCACTGATGAAATTGTTATGTTAGTACTGTTTAATACTATTAGAGATATTTATCATTTAGCGAAATGAGGAAGTAAATACCACTGCTGGATGAATCCAAATATTTGGCTGTGCTCTGGCTATTGCTTCTCTAATTCCCCAAACGGATCAAGGTACATTGCCTACATTGCAACAAAGATGCCTGCAAATAGTCACAGCTTCACTGTTTATGAACCGGTGCCAAGAGCAGACTCTGTGATCAGTGGAATGAATGGAGGCCTCATTGTAATTCCCTCCTCTGTGTTTGGGAATGCATGAATGTCACCAGCTGCCACGTCTGCTCCTCTGTGGAAAATGTCCAAAAACCTTAATTATCACGCTTAATCATCCATGGGATTGAAGCAGGGGAGATCCCACTGTAACAGATTGGCGATGTAAAACATGGCCATTGCATCTGTGTGTCTGGAATCCCAAGAGGATCTGTTTAATACTTTTTGCCACAGCTGATGCAGGTATGGATTAATTGTTCGTAAAATAATTGTATTGGAATATTGAGCCACCTTTAGTGTAATTGATGTTTATCAGGCTGTTATTCATTTCCTTAAACTATTTAAATGTATTACTTTTTACAAAAAAAAGCAGTTAGGTTTTCTCAGCTTAGTGTGCAAAATAATAATAATAAAAACGTATATATTATAACCTATAACACATTGTACTGTACATATATAAAGCAAATTATAGCACTTTTCTCCTTGTCTATTACTTTAATCCTCTGTGCGTGATTATATTGTGTACATGGTTGTTAATGTAAATATAAATGTTTAATAGAGAGACTTGTGGAGGTTAAGCTGTAAAAGTATCTTGATTCTTGAGTGATTAAATATTATTTGCGTGTGATTGCATGACTCAGCCACATGATGGCGATCCACTTCCATTCGTCAATTTGCAAAAAAAAGATGTTACAGCAGCATTACTTTGCCTGGTTACTGGACTGGTAGATGTTTGTGAAGTCTTCCCTCATATGTAAGAGGAGGAATATTTCACTTTATTTCACTTGTACTTGCAGTTTCAATCAGGATAAGTTTATTTTACGTGAGACTTCATCGCACTAATCTAAGATTTGTAGTCCTTTATGCATTTCTAACTGTAGTTCCTGTGTGGTGAGAGAGTTGTTTTCGTTGGCTACTCCTAAATATATTCATGAATGGTGGCATCTTTTTCGACGGTGCATCTTAAAAACAGATGGTGTTGTTTTTCCAAGTTTAGCAGGAAGAGAGCAGCACCAGTACCAGCAGCACCTCTGTCTCTTTCATGCTTCTTCATGTCTCTCTCTCTCTCTCTCTCTTGCTGTTGCTGTCCTGCTGTGCCCTCTCTCGCTCAGTCCTCAGGTTCTTCTGTCTTTCCTGAATCTTGTCCTCTGCAGCTCCACACTAGGACATGGGAGCGATGGGTGGCTTTTGCTGGACAGATTGGGAGTGACATATGTCATACATGGAGGCGACGGGAGGGGGAGGGGAGGGGGGGGGGATCCTTGTGTCTTCAGGTGCAAGTCCTGGTGTGAACACTCCAGACCTGAGGCTGTCCTCCCACACACAGACACACACACACACACACAGCTTCAGATTCCCTGTCATTAACAGTGGGAGTCTGGGGTCTGTGGGAGTTGTTTGCATGTTTGTGTGTGAGCGAGTGTTTGGGGAGGCTGAGGATTACGAACAGTGTGATATCTTGTTTGCCACTTGGTGCATAAAATGAAATTACAAGCCAAAAGTCGATATGTCATCATGCTGATTTTGGCTAACTCCGCTCTCCTTTCCTTTAACAGCTACATGCCTCGGATTTGGCAGAGCGACACGGCGTTGCTCAGTTGCAGGAATTAACCCTGACATATCTCCTCTCTTTCTCTGTGTGTGATTCAAACTCAATTTCCAGTGCTCTAAATTTAAACTAGTCTGAAAATAATAATAATAATAAAAAAGAAAAGCTTTCAGATGCAATTAAATGCTCCTCTGGAGAGTGTCAAAACAACACTAACACAACAAGACAAAAGTCCCGATCAGTTCAGCTTTTAAGTTCAACCAAACTTGAAATTCACCTGCAGAGGTGAACGAACTACCACACCTGTTGTTTTAAAGATATGTAAACTGACATGATCTAGTATTTAAATGGAAGAAGCCGTCCTTGCTGCATCCTCACTAGTGTCCTCCTCATCCTTGACTCCAGCCCCTGCAACAATTCTTTTGAAATAGTTTTTTTTTATTTGCTTATATGCTGCACAATTTACCTTTTACAGTAGTGCATCTGGAAGTTCACCCACAGTTCGATGTTTCCACACTGTATGTTCACTCCTGACATGTTTTACTTGAATGCTAAAGTTTAAAGAAAATAAGAGTTGTTTTCCCTCAAACGTCGCGTCCATTGGTGTAATCTGTAAGCAATAATTTGTGGCTTAAGCAGTTAGTTATCGTCAAAATTCTAACAAAAGAAATGGAGATTATTATTTTTTAGCAGGATTCTTCTTCTTTCCTGGTGATATTGTTGTGACACCTCTGTGCATAAATGACATTTTTTCCTGCGAATACATATTCCCACATTTCACATAGTTCCGTGGTTGCTCTGCCAACCTTGAACAAAAGTCTTTTCACTTGCAGTTAAGCGGGTGTTTGAAGGGCAAGCCAACGCAGACACGGTCCAACGCTTTTATTGACCCAGTGAAAAACCTCTGCACGTCTCCAGGGGTTTGGATCTCAGGTTAGAGTCTTTGTTGTCTGCGTTTATTAGTGTCTCCCTTTTGCCATCTCTCTCTTTCTCCCCATACATCACCCGCACTCTTACTCAGACACCTCCTTTTTCTAAATCCCTCACTCCCTGCCTGCTGCTCTTTCTCCCCCAGGAGCTGGTGAAGAAGAAAATGTCACCAGATCAAATTAGTGGAAGCCTCCAACACTGCCTGTCTGCCTCTGTCTGTCTCTTCCATCGAGTGATAACGTCACTCAGGGAAGTTTCTCCAAGTTTATTTGTGTCCAAACTTTATCTTCCCAGGTATGACACTGTGGGAAGTGATTTTTTTTTTTGTTGAAGTGTAGTTTTAAAAGTACATTGTGTAACTTTTATTGCATTATTGAATTATGTAGTTTAATTTTCCTTAAATTAACTAACTCACTACAACTTCCACGATCGCACCGTTACTGTGCAACGTCACCAATGTGTGTTTGTTATTGTTTGAATTGAGATACTCAGAAAATTATTTTTTTTTAGCCTTCTTGAAGCTCACATAGAGTGGTCCTGTTGCACATATGTTAGTTATGGAGGTCTACTTACATACATTAACTGGTTTTTATGGTCAAAAACCTCCTTGTTGCTGTAAACGATCCTATAGAAGTCCTCTTTTCTGACGGTGTTTCCCAGCTGCGAGATTTGAGACTCAACTATCTCACCCAGAAGACGGAGTCTTGTGATTGGCCAGTACCCGGAAGTGACATATTCAGTACACCCGCTCTCAGAAGAGCAGCTCCCCCCTCTGGAACGGTGGATGCACTGCTACTCATTATCAAAACATTATTTTAACAATGTTTAAAAATAGCTTCTTCACGACTCACCGCCGCAGTCCCTTTTATGACTTTGACCCAGAGTCAGACCCAGAGTCAGAGACACTGTCGTTCGTGAAACACCTCCACAACGGACGTTATTCTTCTTCTGCGGTTCAATGTACGCAACCGGATGTGCCCGGACTAGTGCCCGGAGCAGGACGATCTGCTGTTCACGGAGAACCGGTGTTTACGTAACCGGACCGGGTTTTTTCAGAGATCTCGCTGAGCCGGAGATTACAATAAAACACAGCGTTCTCAGCAGTGGCTGAACTGTTTGTTTAGAACCTTCAGGGCTTCTTAAACAAGGTAATGATACAGATACACACTAAAAAACAGCGTTAATTGGAACTTCCGGTCTAGGTCCGCTTTAATGAAATTCTGAATATAAAGGTGGGGCTGTGTTAGCTAAGGTTAACATAAATTGACACAAATTACCTCTTTAAAGGTGAAGTAAGTAGTTTATAGTGCCATCTAGAGGAGAGGCGAAAATTTACAACAAAGAACTGCTCCTCTGCTCACCCCCTCCGTTCCCTGAGCGCTACGGTATCCGCAGCCGGTCAAATGTCGTCCTCGTTGTCTTTCTCCGTGTCAGCAGATGAGGTTCGTGAGGTGAGGGAGAGGGCGAGCTACCGTGGCCGTAGCAGACGAAGCGGAGAGAGAGGAGGCGGGACTTCCGCTACAAGTAAAGAGACGATTGATTTGTTCTCTTGCTTTTGTCCTTACAGGCTCCGGTAGAAACATGGCGTCTCGCTGCTAACAGTGGCTATGCAACCGCGGCCCACGACCATGTTATTTTACATGACTTTTTGAAACACTACGAAAATGAAACAAAAACTATTATACAGCGACTAGACAATGCAGGAGCACATAATATGTATAAAAGAGTGGATTTTGGGTTATATAAACCCATAAATACTACACAGTGTCCCTTTAAGTGACAACTGTTGATTTTATTTGGTAAATTGTGCCAAGAGGTAACTGATACAAGAAATAGCCTCCAGTTAAAGCAACAACAATGTGTTGATGGAGGTATATTGAGCTAGTTTTAATAGCTCAGGTAGCTGCAGCTTCTTATTGTTAATGTATAGAACGATGAGAGTCAAACTCAAGTAAGAGTTTTGTTTTTTTCAAATACATGATTCATACGTCACCACCATGATCTCATTGACATTCCGAGAAGAAGCCCTGAACTCACACCCAGTTCTTTTTTTCTGCAGCGTCACCACCGCCGCATCACTTATTCATAGCACATTTCATATTCATAGCCTTCTTTACTTCAGCCAGACGCATCGGACATAGCGATCTCGCTCCGTCTGGCGTTATTTACCTTAATGCATTCGAGTTGAAGGAGCGGGGAGTGTTGCCAGACCGCCATCTTTGCAAACAGATGACTTTAATGCACGTTAACCTTGGTGGCCATAAAAGGGTTTTCACGTTATTCCTCTTAAACCAAACACTGTCTATCAGAGTCCATCGGGGGGTGAAACTGGAGCACTTCCAGGACTCCTCACATGGCCCGCCGCAAAAAGGCCTTAATTGAAAATGACTTCAGACTATTGAAAAAGAGGGAGAGGCTTGGTTGAGTGCACATTACTGGGTGTATTTAATAACGTGAAAGGGTGGGGAAAAGATTGTTTGTGTGGTCCATTTTTATTCCTCTGCAGCAGCAACAGCTGCGGCCAAAGGCTTTATGTGCTGCGGCGGGGTTTGTCCGTCTGACAAATCACTTTTGTCCGTCCTAATTCTGTGAAGGTGATGTGTCAGGAACAAGACTTCTTCGGATTTGGCACATATTTAGTCGGACTCACGGAGGAACCGATTCGATTTGGATCGTCACTGTGACCTCTTAAACGTGTCTGTCACTCGTTTAATACTTTTGATTCTATTCCTTCATTATGTGTGTCTGCAGCGTACATCTATTTTTCCAACTAAAGCTAGAAATGTGTGTTTGGTCGATTATTTCTATCTTGTAACAATGCTTCTTGGCATTGTTGTTTGTTGAATGTCTCGTTTCCAACCCAATAAATGACACTAAACGAGAGTCAATAGCAGAATAAGCTGTTTGGCAGTGGCAGAGAAGATTTGGCAAGTTTTTCATGGTCACAACCCACAAATGCATTTTTCCTTACAAATGTGGCACCATTTAAAAGGGAAATAAACAGGCTTTGCAATGGTACAAAATGTATTGTTACAACAAAGAAATAATCGAACAAACACAAATTTAATTGAAGTTAATGTAGAAACTGAATAAACATTACATTGTGGACCACTGAAGTAAAGGAGTGCAAAGAAAAAATACAGCAAAAAATGGAAAAGGATCACACAGAAGTCCATTTCCGCGGTGCTCCATCACATCCAGATGAAAGTGGCCACCGTCCTGCTGCCATCAATATGCAAATGTTAAAAATGGCCCTTGAGTGTGGGGAGCAGTTCCCTCAAGTGCATTCATTACCCAGCGTTAGCATAATTGATTCCCAGTCCTGCCGTAAAAACTGGTCACTCCCCGCGCCGCTCACTCCGGAGGATCCTCTGGGGACGTCACGGGCTAACTTCAATCATAAATCATTAAAGGACACCACCAGCCAATGGACTGTGCCGGTGCCCAAGAGACCTGCGAGCGGCGGACACTAATACTGTCAATGACGTCTTAATCATCGATGTGACATATAAAGGTGCCTAAAGGCCGACATATCCTACACGCCACCTCTCTATCCTCATTTTCTTAACGCGGTGTCGTAAAAATGCACGTGCTGCCTTTATATACAACATGTATCTTAGCATAGCATATGTCAGGGATTGAGTTTTTGGATTTAGGCCAGAAATAATCCCGGTAATTAATTTTGTGGTTTTATAAAATCCCATGAATTGTATATAAAGGTAGCAGTTTATGACAACATATTCTATTCAGCGTATGGGTTAATTCTTGTTGTTTTTTGACGCCGTAGTTTCAAAGAAATTTGAAAGCAAAACCAAACTTGTGTGAGGAATGTTAAAACCAATGAGTATTCAGTGCAGTGTACCCCAGTCATGAGTTACTCTGGTAATTAAATGAACATCAGGGCTGCAGAGTAGTTACTGCAGAAGTCATGATAGCTATTAGCTGCAGCCGTATTTCTCTCAGCAGCATCCTCAATCAGAGCTGGTGTGTGGCTTATTAAGGCTCCTATTAGAGAAAGAGAGTCTGCGTGGTAAAACATTCTTTTTTCCACTCACTCACTCCCTCACTCGCTCCATCCATCCAACCCTCCCTCCATCTGTCCATCCATCCATCCATCCAAACCTCGCCTTTACAGTCTAATTAAATTCATCAGGTTGTGCAGGGAGAAGAGTGAAAGGGACAGAGACACAGAGAGGGGAGTGAGGGGAGGAAAAACAGCCGCGCGTTCATGATGTATTGCCACCTAGCAAAAATAAAACATATTCATAAAGAATATTCATTACCTCTACCAGCCATCCCACAGATGGCTGGAAAATTGGCTTTGTGTTGAGCTGTGGATTCAGGCATGCATATTAATGGCAGACAGATGTAAACGCATATTCAGATTCTTTGGCTTTTCTTTTCTTTTCTTTTTTTTCTTTTTTTTTGTCATAGGCAAAATGATAATGCATTCACCCAGGAGAGGCTGCATCCAGGAAGCAATTCACCTCAAATGTGGTGGGGGGGTGTTTTTGTTATTGTTTTTGTCAGACTGGCAGTGTGTGTGTGTGTGTGTGTGTGTGTGTGTGTGTGTGTGTGTGTGTGTGTGTGTGTGTGTGTGTGTGTGTGTGTGTGTGTGTGTGTGTGTGTGTGTGTGAGTGTGTATACACTTGTATTTGTTGCTTCTTTTGGAACTTTTCTGGCATGAACAGTGTCCTTGTCAGGTTATGGTTATGGCTAGGCTTTAACGGGTGATGGTTAACCTTTTAGTGCTCACGTGGCACAGATCCGTGCCGCAGGTACACCCTTGGTAAATTTGCCGTAGGAATAATACACAACTTTTTGTTTGTTTTGTTTGTATCTTTTTGTGTTGTTATGTGTTGTTGAGTGAAAGTTGTGATTAATTTTAAATTACATATATTTTTTTAAATTGTGCACAAAATACTGTTTTTCTTTGTTTTTGTTCCAAAAATGACCCAAGTGAACACTGAACTGTGACATATTTCACAAATTCAATCCCATTTAAAAGATGCTTATAGGTAGATAGAAAAAGGATATAAGACACTCTATAATGCACATTTTTATCACCTCTGTATACGTTTTAACATAGTAATGGAAAAAAGCAGCCTAAATGCTCACTGTTCTAAGGGTTAAGGTTAGGGATAATGCTTTTCTAAATGAATGGCATTCAATGCAGTGTCCTAAAAAGAATACCTGTGCAAACCTGTGTGTGTGTGGGAAACTGCAATCTGGTGTGTACAGATGTGCCAGTTTAAGTCCAGTTTTTTTTTTTTTTATAAAGAAGTGAATACTTTTACAAGAAAACACTCCATTTCTGACCGAGATTATTCCCAAGTTGTTCTCATTGGACTTTTACTCTGAGATTATCTTTAGTGCCCTCCCTTTAAACCCCGTCTGCAGTCGCTGGCCCGTTGCCATCACCTTTCTATTATTCGTATTGCGACCACTAGAGAGCAGTAGCACTCTCTCAGCCTCCTTCAAGGCCACAGAGCAAAAAAAAAACTATTCCATCTTCGCCAAGATGACTGCATTAATTAGTGACTGGACATATGTAACAGTCCAGTATTTAATGATATACTACAGCAGATTACAGACTATAGATTACAGAAGAACTGCTATGACTGCAGGTTCTTCAGGTGAAGAACGAAGAAGGTGATTTTTAATAACTTTTTAATGCTGGCGTATTTTCATCTTTTTTTATGACATCACTATAATCGAGAACTTTGTCACCGGGCATGAAACCATTCCTCTAACTGATTCTGCCTACATTCATCTACTGGATCTCATCTCCATGTTACAGCCTATATATGTCACAGTGAGAATAGAGGAGGTTTTTTTTTTTTTTTTTTTTTTTTAGATGGCCTCATAAACCCTCCGTCATGTAACTGCACACTGCTCAATTGGAATAAAACCTTCTTTGTGTAAGTGTATGCCAATATGGAAAATTAAAGTCAGTTAATAAAAAGCAGTGCTAAATCAATGGGAGCCATAAAAGATACAGGGCGATATTAAAATGTGGGGTGCAAGCGGGGCAATAGTGGCATTAACATGCTGGGCCTGAATTATCATGTTAATTTAATATCCAGTCTTCAAATGAAGCAGAAAGCCCAATAAAGGTCAATTAAGCAACTAGCCTCCGATCTCCATTTAGAGTTTTATGGCCTCATCTAAATCATGGAGCTGATGCATCCAAGGGGCCCGCTGGCTGCCAAAGACCTCTGGGACCCACAGAGGGTACAAGCTTTTAAGATCTAAGTACATGAAGCTGGTCAGTTTGCACTGGGACAGCTCTGTGACTGTAGCCCATAATAACTGTACTTTGAATTATAGATGATATTCTTGCTGCTGCTGCACACACAAGAACGTCGTATCAGCTGTCGCCATCAAGGCTGAGATGTCTCCTACGTGAAGTGCGGAGGCCAACATGGATTTTAAATGAGGCTGGTGCATGTTTTTGGTTGTAGAGAGCAACATGAAGTAGATACACAGTCATAGCCTTGTGAACACACAATTATTGCTTTCAAATCAAATTGTAATTTTGAATTTGATTTAATTTGGATTTGAAACAATATAATTAGCAAATCACAAAGGCTGACTTCTATGTCTTCTATGCAAACTACAAAGTGTAACTCCCTCTCTCTCTCTCTTTATATATGTATATATACATGTGTGTATGTAATAATAGTAATAATGTGCTTAACTTTTTTTTCCTGTTTTTTTTGTGTGTGAAAAAAGTACATTTTAAAATTCATGGGAAACAACAATAATTATATTTTAGAATTCAAAATATAATTCTAGTTAAAGAGCTTCTACATACTGGTGTATTAACCATTACAGAAACATAAAAAACATATTTGATTTAATTACCAATGCTGTTTAGGGCACATTTGTGGGTGGTGGTCAAATACAGTTAAGCACTGTGTGTATATGTATAAATATATATATATATGTATTTTTATGTATGTATATATATATATATGTATGTATGTATGTATGTATGTGTATATATAATATATATATAAACATATTATGTGTATGTGTATATATATATGTATGTATATGTATATATATATATATGTATATCTATCTATGTATATGTATACATATATATATGATGAAAACCAAACAATAGATTATTTTATTTTGTATCATAAACATGTTTTTCATTGTGAAGTACACATCATTCTGTATCAAAACAAAACACTTTTACTTTGAAATTCTGTGAAATATCATCATGAATATCTACATTGTGACATCAAGTTGTTATTTTAAGCTCATATTGTCAACTCGCGACTGAACAGTTGTTGTTTTTGTCTGCTCTTTTTTTCTCTAGACGACCTCCTCATGACCAGATTAGACGCGTATTCGCCACCAGGTCGTTTGACTTTGACACCTCTGATCTAGTAAGTGTATCAACTGTCTAACCTGTGTAGAGGCTTTTATTTTTGTTGTTTTGAAAAATAACCTCTAAATCCTGAAGGTTTCTCACATTATATTAATGTCTGTATGTTTGTCTCTTGCGGATAAACCCCCTCATGCTTTTTAATGGGATACAATTATTGACGAAGTCAACCTTCTGACCAGAAAACCCTGCTTACACGTCAAACGCTCAGCTGAAATAATGACAACTCACCGTCCCTCTACACTGTGAAGTGTGGTCACTGGAGTTTAAAATTGATGTCCACTGACATGATAGTGAATGAACAGTCAAAAGAATGATGAATGATTCTCATGCAAGCGCGGACGCAATCGACCACTTATTGACGTCTCTCCGGCAAGACTGCTGCATTGACGCGGCTTTATGGAGATCCATGGTCTCATAAATAAATCACTCTGAGCGAGGTAGAAGTTCTCTTCCAAGGTTCTCAGCTGCCAATAAACAAGAGAAGTAGCAATTTAAAAAAAAAAAAAATTATTAAATAAAATAAAAAATGGAGGCCCAGAAGAATATTTCTGAGCTGTCAAGCTTCAAATAAGACTTTCTACCAGATATGATTGATGGGAGGTTATAAGATATTATCAGTGTTGTAACTGAAGTATATAATTCACGTATCTGTACTTTACTTTGTTATTGATATTTCTAGCAACTTTTAATTTTACTCCACTACTTTTCCTATTACTATCTTGGTTCCTTGTTACTACCATATACAACCAGGAGAAGAAGAGTCTTGAGGAACTGCTTTACACTACAGTTTACACCCATTCACACACTGCAGCATGGGGTGAAGTGTCTTGCTCAAGGACACATAGACATAGACTAACTTGTATCAGAAGATTACTTAGTAATTAGTACTAGGGGTGGAGAAAAAATCGATTCACGATTCTGAATCAATGAATTAACTTCAAAATTTTTTTTTTTTTTTTTTTTTTACAGTTATTTTTGTAACTTCTGGGAGAAAAAGTCAGCTAGCCTAAGCTTTTATTTATTCAAGTTATTTTTTGTACAGTAAGTTTTTATTTGTTTTGAATGAATAAATGTTAACGTATGTCTTAAGCCTTTGTGTGATCACATTATCACATTATCTTATACAAACTGTATTGTTTTGATGCCATAATTTGCCTTAACACACTATCCATTGTATCAATTTTTGAATTGAGAATCGATTTTGAATCGAATTGTGAGCCACCCAAGTACAGTACATGTCACATACTTTAGACTTTTACTTAAGTAATATTATAAAAAAAGACTTCAACTTCTACTAAAGTAATTTTCTGGTAACTTACTTGTACATTTACACAAGTATCACCTTTAAGGTACTTTATACAAGACTGGATATTCCATAATCCATAATATTGTATGAAATTGTCCCTCTGAATATGCTTCCTGAGTTCTTTACTGTAAAAAAATGTGAAGCGATAAGTTAAGATAAGATAAGAACTTTATTAATCCTGAAGGAAATTCTTGTTCCAGTTTGCACCAAAATTGCAAAAATCACAATAAAATCAAAGAAAGAACATCAAAAGTGATATATAAAATAAAGTGTCAAAATAATAGCCTGAATTTGATATGATTTACTATTGTTATATAATTATTGATATCAGATTTCACAAATCCACTCCTGTAACGCTCCGTCTTCTCATGATGAAACAGCTGTCGTGATGCACACATGGCTCGTGCATCTTTAAATACACTCTCTGTCTGTAAAACTCCCCCCATGCAAAATTCATAATGTGCAACAATTCTGCTAAATGTTATGGTGGGAAGTGAGTATCCTCGCTTCGTTCCACATGCTACACATCTGGTTCGTGTCTGGGCACATTACATGAGTGAATGGGTTAGCGACCCAGATTCTTTAATGAGATTTTAGGTGTCGGGAAATAAAAAAGTAGAGCTGCTCTTTTTTTTCTCCCAACTTACAATTACGTAAATCATACATTGATTGCGAAGTAACGGTTCAGATGGATTGTTTTTACGGTTTTATGACATTTCCTCCAGTTTGCATGACAGTGTAGTGAAACACCATGGCCCCTGCCTGTATGATTAAAGCCCTGCTCTCTCTTAAGCATGTTTCTGTATTAATTAGTGTGAAAATAGACTTGGGCCTTTGTTTACCACAAAGAAATAAGATCTCAGATATTCTAGCATGCCCAGAGAACACACACACACAGCCTGTGCTGTCTGAACATGCCTGTGAAGCCGTGCTGCGCTGAAGGCAATCTGTCTCTCCCACCCATAACGACCATCTGTCATTAGTGCAGATCAATGGAGATGATAGATGGGGCGGGCTCGCTGTGCTGACAGAAGCACCGAGACAGGAGTCCAGGGCCGACCGCGGTGATGCTGCGTGGTTCTGACCCAGCAGGCAAAAGCCCTGATGTTAATTTTGTAACCATGCTGAGGTTTGGTTTAATATGAGCAGATTTTGGATGATCGAGAAAGCGACTGACTGCCATGTGAAGATTCAGATACATTTCAAGCGTTACATTATGTTTTCGAGCTCTCAACCATGTGTCTTTACTTCTGCGCCAGGACTGTTTTAAATTCTCCCAGAGCGACCGATTTCCCTCCGCACTCGATCGGTTATTCAGAGCATGTCGTACGGAGTCGTCTGGAGATGAGTTGGCAGTTAAATGGGCAGAGAATGGACTGCTTTTACACATCTTAAACCATGACATCCCAATAACCAGCCCAAACCAGCCTCCATCCGCTGGGTGGAATCGAGAGGACTAGACATGATTTGATGAAGCCCATTTCATGCTTTTTGTGATTGGAAAGTCCTGGGCCTGTTCAAATCCCTGGGGTTTCAGACAAGAGCATTAGAGGATTTTCAACACAAGTCATTCTTAACACAGTGGAGAAGACGAAAAACGAGGGTCTTTTCTCCAATTTTAGGGACCAAAATTGAATTGTGATGTAACTGCAGCTCCTCCTATGGGATTTATCCTTCATCTGTGCTCCTTCAACATGATGAAATCAGTTTCTTTTGTCAGCTTATGCTGTAATATTGATGCTGTGTGCAACTGCACAGTCTTTATTTTTGGTATTTTGATACGAGACATTGAATTAACGTGCGAACAAAACACATTTGCTGAATCAAAGGGAATAAAAACTGGAACATTTATACACGTATACATAAACCACGTCTGATTACTTACCCCTCATGCAGATCACTCTAATAAAAGAGTCGTACAATAACACAAAGCCCACACTGTCGGTGAACTAGTAGGACCTCATCCAACACACACACACACACACACACACACACACACACACACACACACACACACACACACACACACACACACACACACACACACACACACACACACACACACACACACACACACACACACACACACACACACACACACACACACACTCTCCTCTCCTCTCCTATACACCCGGGCAGTGGGGATTGGTTCGGAAAAACAGCACCTGCTCCTCCATTTGAAAACTATTTAGGGAGGCATCAAACTCTATCAGGGCAGGTCTGATTGCGGTCGCCTCTTCACAGTCCTCCAATCACTCAGTGAGTCAATTAGCCCCCTGCCCCTCCACACACACACACACACACACACACACACATACAGTATACACAACGGTCTCTCATTCTCCTCCACCCGCTGTGGATTCAGCCAGGGGAATGAGAGTCCATCGGCGGCCTCCCAACAACACCTGAGGCCCCCGCCACCCAGCCCCCGGCGCCCCTCCCTCCTACGACAGTCAGCTAATAGCGGTGCTCCAAGGGCACCCGAACCACAATGGCATTCAATTCACCCCCATTGTACCCCTTTTACCAAACATCAGCACATGATAGAAAGAGAAATGGTTTGAAAGAGCGAGGGGGAAAGTATGAAATAAGCGATGCAACAACAGGGGCCGTGCGTGCACTCACCTCTGCGATCATTTACTTATTTCGGCGAATTGAGAATGCGATTGTACTCTCGACTGTGCGTGTGGCGGTGTCGGTCCTTGTCTTTTGCGAGCATTGGGGGGGGGGGGGGGGTGTTTGTGCTTCCCTTTGCATCCACGGTCACCTGTTTGTATGTGTGTTGAGCCTCTGTTTCATCGAGTCATCGGGTTAGCGGGCAGTGCTCTCTCACAATCGCTTATTTATTCAGGGCCTTTTGAAATAATCGAGTTGACACATCTGTCAGATGGTGAGAGGAGGAATGCTAAAAGGTCACCGGGTGAGGTACCAGCTGCTCCCACACCAAACCTTTCCTGCCTCCAAATAGCACAGTCATTACACCACAACAGATGGGACTCCTGCCTTTCATTTCTGCCTCACTCGCACACGTGTGCACGCACGCACGCACACACGGGTGGTACACACAAATGTGGCAAACAGCCATCACACTTATCTGTGCGTGCACGCGTATGCACAGAGGTGCAGTCACACCCCAGACACTTGTCACGGACAAGACTGGCAAACAGGCAGAGACATGCACCACACACACACACACACACACTTAGTCTCACCTATCCACGTCTGATTTCCATGTACAGGGTCAGTATCAGCTGTCTTCAGGGAACATCAGTCCCTCATAGTCGGACCACAACAAAAGGACAAACGTAGTCGCACTAAGGACAAGAGGGGGCGAGACATTCTCTTTGTGCACTTTACCCCTGCATGTATCCACGTATCAGCTCTCCTCTATTTCGTCTCTGAGCGTTTGTTTAATGATAGAACTGAACAATTTAGCCACCGGGGAAAGTGATGTATAATTCAGACCTCGTGAAATGTGATACAACACACTGTTTAATGGACTTATATCATGGGCCAGTTTTGTTGGGTGGAAAAAGTGCTTGGCATTGTGAAACCCAAAGAAAACCCCGAGGCCTTGCTTGAAGTGGTGCCTTTGATGGAGCTCTGTAGATTCAAGTTTGCCTGAATAGGAGTTTTTTTTTCTTTTTCTGATGACTGCATGAGAAAAATCCATTTCCTTCCCCGAGCAGTGGAGGCGTACTATTTCAGACCTGCTTCTTCAAATACACTTCAAAGGTCATTGATTACCCAATCCAGCTGATGTCAATGTATCTGTGTGGACATCATCAGATCTTATTGAACACTTTTGATATCGTGCGCTCTTTCAATTTGGCGTGAGCTTCACGAGAGGGTCTTTCTGCTCCTTTACAAAAGGCAAGTTTTCTTCAGAAATATGTAATTGTTTCGCAGGAAAACCCTATAGTCGTTTGTCGTATTTGCCAGCTTTACTATTGTTCCAGTTAATGAGCTTATAGGAACCCAGGGCTATGCTGCAGAGAGCGGGGCAATAATAATGTGCTACAGTACAATGCAAAGCTTGCTCTATGCAAATGTGTTGAAGCAAAGAGTAAGGAAAGTCATGTAGAATTCATTAGTAATTAATGATTACGCTATGTGTAGTGTACAAAAACAGCACCAAAGGCACATTAAGGATAAGTCAGTTTTGCTTTGTTAGGTTTCATATGAGGCTGAAATATTATGTGTTACTTAAAGGACTCATATTATACCCTATTTCTCCAAGTTAAACTAGTTCCCTGGTGTCCTAATGAACATGTCTGTGACATGCTTTGGTCAAAATACCTTAAGGATTAAGCACCACAGCAGTTCAATCACTCTGCCAAAACAGCCCTGTTCAGAACGCTCAATTTTGAGTGCCTGTCTCTTTAAATGCAAATGAGCCACAGGAAACTACGTCAGCGTCACTGACGTAACAGCAGTTATCATTTTGAAAAGCCATCATTTGCCGACTCTAGCCGGCACATTACTGTCTTATATAAAATGTATCCACTGGACACGTAAATCCTATGTGGCTGGAAGTTTGTGTAGCACTCTGTGCTGCACTGTGCAACCAAGAATAGAACACTTCGTGGAATTCCGCTCTTCCGGATACTATTGACCTCGCCTGCACTCTCACTTTTTAGGGACAAAGCGTAGCATCCACGAGACGACAATTCCAGGAATGTGACGTCACAATGTGTACGGAAGTCAAAATTGCGTGTTTTAGGCGGACCACAAAAACATGACCGAGTCATCTTTTTTCACACTTTGCCTACTCATAGGCCCTCCAGAGTATTACAATTATTGAAAAGTTGATTTTGCATAATATATCCCCTTTAAATTCAGTTTTTCTACGAGATGACCACACAACATTGCAACGACAGAATGTATTCCCCCTGAAAACTACACAGACGTGCAGTCCACAGTGTGCGGTCAGCTACACAGTAGTGGCCAATAAGACGCATTAAAAGAGCAATTATTCAATAAATCATGTAAATGCACAGTGAGGATATACAGTAACTATTGATCTTTACAGTCTGCTAAATGGAAGATGTTATTTAGATGCGTGTCCTGCAGCTGCTTGAAAGATTACGCTTCCACCTCCACTTTGTTTGCGCACACCTCGGTGTAGTAAAATGTGGAAACCTCTCAGGCCGGACATCTACGACGCCGTTAACGGAGCGTAATGCATATTTTATCACTGACATTTATGGGCTTATCTGTAAAATGGAAGTATAGCGGGTAATACAAGGAATGTCCTGTTCTCTCTCTTAACGCCAGTCACATCAGCAGTCTGCGGCGTCATGCACAACGCATTCATCCTCACGCCAATACGTCATCAATTGTAGTTTCAAAACTAAAAAGTGAGTTTTTAGTTTTTACAGCTTCTTGTAGAGCTATGATATACTGATTTCCTGGTTTGCATTAGTATTGGTAATAATATTGCGAATAATAACGGATACCTGGGTTTTCTCTGGGTTCTCAGGTTTCCTCCCACAGTCCAAAAACATGCAGGTACACTTATTTTGAAATTATTAAATTCAACATTCAATTATATGTAAGCTTGTCTAGTGTTTTAATATGTATATGCTGATTTCGTTGTTTTAATTCTATTTTATTTCTGTCTGTTTTTGTTATTTACAGATTAATTTGGCATCATAAATATGTTTTTGTTGAGCTTATATATCAAAACATACACTTTTACTTTGAAATGACGTGCAATGTCATCCTCAATATTTGTAATTGCAGCGGTATGATTTATTATCAAGATTTCTCATCACTAAACCATACATTTTTTCCCGAATTGTTGGACTTTTTTCACTTGACCCGGCCCCTCATGACCAGACTAGAAGTTCACTGGCCCCCAGGTCATTTTGAGTTTGAGGCCCCTGCTCTAAATTGAGTGCGAGAGTGAAAGTCAATGGTTGTTTGTCTCTATGTGGCCCTGTGATGGATGGATGGATTATACACAAATTAAAATCTAAGCCTCTAATGCCGAGTTAAACGTGGCTAAATCATATCCAACAAACTGGCAATGACAGACATGCTTTCACCGTGATTTGACCTCACACCTGCGTTATCACCTGTGAGTAACTCTTATCTGTTGTTTTCGTCGCTGCTTGGTTCTTCCGTCGCGCCCATATGTGACCCATTAACATAACTATCACAAACACTCACAGTAAGAGACTTCATCGTATACTCACTGATGCCTTCAAGCTCTTCTCTGTCCTCACACACACACCAAGCTGCATGTGTCAAGATGACTCTCTCTCTCTTTGTGTGTGTGTGTGTGTGTGTGTGTGGAGAGAGGACTACTGTAATAACCAAATGTGATTTGACAGATGACAGCGTGCTACTCATGTGTTTATGTGTGTGTGTGTGCGCTATTTGCTCTTCTGTCTTAATGGGCAGCTGCCATTATTAATAACCATTAATCTTATAGTCGGTGTATTAGGATTTCCATTTGCCTCCAGTGTGTGTGTGTGTTTGTATGCACATTTACATACTATATGTGTACACTGATGTGATTGATGTTCCCAATACCCCCCCCCCCAGCACCCTGTCAGATTTAGTGCCCTAACTCCCTTTGGCCCTGGCCCCCTTAAGCACAGTAAGCATAAAGCAGTTGATTCTCTTTATGACTCCTTCACTCCTCTGGTAGATTTACTGTCATTGTTAGGTATTAGCTGGTAGTGGAATGTGTTGGTGTGATAATGTTGGACACGCAGCTGGTCACAGGGAAGGGAAAAATGCTTTAATGATTCCATTTAAGCTAGCAGGTTTTAATGCAATCAACAGAGAAATGGACAGGATTCAATAAAAACTTCCGTTCTTTGTAGAATTTGGTTTTGGGGTTGAAGCTGTGATGACACATTTGAAAACAGGCTCAATGTTAACGGAGTCTTTTGAATGAGAGAGTGTGGTTGGCTTCACTCGTGTATTTGGCTTCACTCGTGTATTTGCATCCTTCGGAAATTGACAGAAGTATCTATCTAACACATTTAACAAGTTTCAGGATTATCATGGGTGTGTATGTTTCTGTATGGGTGCACCCTTGGCTCCTTATATGGACATCCTGGGTGTGTGTGTTTTATAGGTCACATCTTCAGGCTTTACGATGATTAATTTTAAATTGCATATTTAAACGTTAAAACAAAACGCGAGTAGCGATAATTGTGCAGAAGTCACATACTTCCGATTTCAAAACGATGTAGCGCTTTTTGCTCAGGTGTGTTTCGTTGGTGCAAATGAAAAACGATCTTTTTCAGCAGATTGGCTGTAGGTTGTGCTGGAAAAGAGGGATATAAGACACTCTATACTGCACATTTTTATAACCTTTATACAGAAAAAGGAATCTATATTCTCTTTAAGGGTTTAAAGGTCCAACTTGGAGGGTTTAATTGCTGGAATTTAATTTACCACATGTACATGCACTTTAGGCAAGAACCTTGCTTTATGGAGGTCGCCATCTTGTGCCGTGTGACTGCAGCAGCTCAAATGGACAAACACACTAACTATGCAAATGAAGAACTCCTCTGGTATGCAAAGGCCACCCCAGTTCCCTGACACACCTGGGACAGTGTCCTCTGAATGACTCTGAGATGTCACTAATTCTCACACACTGGACCCCGTTGCACCAGTGTCTTTGTCTGCAGCAAAAGTAGCTGTAGACAGCAGCTTTTTACCTTAGCTTAGCATAAAGACCAAGAACAGAAGGATGCAGTAAAAGCCCGACTGTCTGAGGGGAAAATCTGGCTGCATGAGAAAAGCTCATGCATGTATTACTTCTTGTCAATCCATAAAAATAAAGTTGAACTGCAGCTGAGAATCTGTCAGCACAGAGGCCAGAAACAACTGGTCCTGGCTAAGAAAAAGTCCAGGACATTGAACTATTATTTTAACGCTTTAACACCTTCAGTTGGACAAAACGTTGTTTGTGCCATTTCCTCATCATGGCACAGAAACAAACCAATTTCGCAATTCCCTTTTTTAAGGGTTAAAAGCGATCTTTGTTGTTGCAGCACATTTTTTCTTTTTGAAATGTTTTGGCATGCTCGACTATTTGTCGTCAAAAGACATTCTGGGAAATACGGGAAGTTATGAAATCAAAGTGGATGAGACAGGTTTGAGGGGAAAATTGTTTGCAAACACTTCACATATCTCAAAACACCTCCCAGAGTGCACGGCACAAATGGATACATAATAAAAATAACTCTCTCTACGAGCGCAAATTCACGCTGTCGGGAAATGCTAATGGGGCAGAAAAATTAGAGCCGTAAAGGATGACTCTTACATTTATTTTTAAATTGAAGGTGAGCCGTTTAAATGCCATAAATGATATATAATAGACACACACACACATCAGTGAATAAGCAAAGGCATAAACATTTAGGAGAGGGCACACTGTTGAGCTGCTCAAACGCTACTTCTTTTTATTTTAAGATCGTTATCTTTCCATTGTTTTGTTGCATCAGATAAAATCTTCCCTAACCTGATTACGTCTGTGCTTGAAGGGATTCAAACTGTTGAGTTCTGGGACGACTTTGTGAGGCAATTAGGTCTGAAGGATGTTGTTATTGGCGATCACTCAGTCTCGTTCTGATATACTATGACAGATATTAAAGAGCACGATGCCTTCAGCCGTGTCTGTTGATCGGCGCTGCTTAAAGTTTTGGTGCTGCAGTCTTTAGCCTCTCACCACTTGTGCAGACATTTTAAAATGTCTAAAGGATATTCAAAATGTCTCTCTGTAATGCTCTCCATCATGCTCATCTCGTGTTGGTCTGTCACTACTGTTCTGCTCACCCTGTCCATCTTTAAGTCAAGACTCTGGCAATAATCCCCTCTAATAGCGGATGACAGCTCCACATAACTCCTGACATTAGCTTTTAGCCATCACGTCCTGACGGCAGATTTGTCGACCAGTCACAGTAGCAGTGGCGGTCTCCTTTCTCCTGTCTGTCTGTCTCACTTTCTCTCTCCTGACCAGAGAGAGATCAGAGGACACCAAACCTCTTTATTACAGTACAGCCCACGGTGCTTCATCTCACTCTGTTTCCTATCGCACAAATCTTTGCGAAACCCTCGACTTAAGCTGTCTTTGCATGACACTTTTAAACATAAAGTCAGAGATCTGGTTACAAAATGCAGTTGTTGGATACTTTTCAGAGGTTTTCTCTGGGATGTGGGAATTTAACCTTATGAGTGGAAGGTTAATGTAGAAAACATACATCTTGGAGTGGAATATTGCTTATTTTATGTGGTTTAATTGAGGAATATGTTTGCATGGTATATATAAGGAGACATATTATGCAAAATCAACTTTTTATTTGAGGCCCTATGAGTTGGCAAAGTGTGAAAAAAGATGACTCACACATGTTTTTGTGGTCCGCCTCAGTCTAAGTACAGGAGATAAAACACGTGATGTTGACTATCGCACTCATTGCTACGTCAAAATGACACATTCCTGGAATTGTGTCACGGAGCTCCGCTTTGTCCCTAAAAAACGCAAGAGTGCAGATGAGGGCAATAGTATCCGGAAGTCCGCAAAGTTTTCTATTCTTGGCCGCTCAGTGCAGCACAGAGTTCTACACAAACTTCCAGCCTCAGAGGATTTACGTGTCCAGTGGATACATGTTATATATGACGGCAATGTACCAGCTAGAGTCGGCAAATGATGGCTTTTCCAAATGCTAACTGCTGTTAGCTGCCGGAACATAGTGACGCTGACGTAGTTTCCTGAGTCTCATTTGCATTTAAAGAGACAGGCACTCAAAACTGAGCATTCTGAACAGGGCTGTTTTGGCAGAGTGATTGAACTGCTGTGGTGCTTCATCTTTTAGGTATTTTGACCAAAGCATGTCACAGACATGTTCATTAGGACACCAGGGAACTTGGTTAACTTGGGGAAATAATATTTCTACTTTAAAGAAGAAACGGCTACACCAAACTATGGACCGACTGTCCAAATTTCAGTACAAAACCACAAGTGTTCTCAGGAGCAAGGCTCAATGACCTGTGAAAGTTGAAGAAATAATTAATTAAAGACATTTACTTCAATCCAAGCAGCTTTGGTTAATCAACAGACTGAAGAAAAATAAATTTCCCTGATCTCCTGTGAACACGTGTTAATTGAAAGTAACTGTCTTGCAGAGTATGTCCGGTGATCCTGAGGCTTAGCGGTGCATTTAGATCTGTCAGTGAAGCTCCAACTGGGGGATGAGGCATGTGGAAAGACATAGTGGGGTGTGTGGGGGGGTGGTTGCCATATGGCTGCTGACAAGGAGAGGGGGCAAAGCTGACAGGGCCTAGGGAACAGAGATGGCAGGCGGGAGGAAAGAGGAAATCACGATGGAAGGACAACATGCTCCCCTTCTGCTGAGGCAGAAAGCAGCAGCGACCTGTGTGTGTGTACGCTCGTGTGTGTGTACGCTCGTGTGTGTGTGTGTGTCATTGACTGACAATGCTGCTGATTGAATCCAACGTGGAGTCCTGTGTCCTGACAGCACTGATGCCACAAGTCTGGACATGGCCCGGAGTGTGTGTGAGTGACTGAGATGCAGAGGAAGTGGAGAGAACAGTATTATCTCTCTCTCAGTCTACGTGTAAGTGTGTGTGAGATGGAGTGTGTGTGTGCGCACATGTACAAGTGTGTAAAAGTGTTATTGTATGTGTGGCCCAGCGTGGGTGTCAGCCAGTCAGGCAGTCAGGGTCCTGGGTGTGCCTGAGGAGTCTCTGTACCAGCTGGGTACGCCAGGTGCTCGGTTGCCCCCTCACGCCCCCTGGCCCTCCCATTACTGCTGCCCTCCAGGTCCACTCAGTCAACTGCCACTTGCTACCAGATCAATATTAGCCCACACCAAGAGGACATGTCATTCCACCACTGAGGGGTCAGACAACCAATTGTTAGGCAGCGTCAGGTACAAACCAGGTTGGAGGAAACGATTGTGTATCGGAATGTGTTACATTTCTGTGCTGCGCAGGACTTATGCGTGTTTACTGATGAATAAAGGCAACTTTAATTGTCAAAATGACGTTGTATGCAGACTTAAAGGGGCTTTTGCTTAACTTTAATACTTATATTTGGGACTCTGGAGGCCCCATGGGTAGGCAAAGTGTGAAAAAAGATGACTCAGTCATGTTTTTGTGGTTCGCCTCAGTCTAAGTACAGGAGATAAAACGTGCGATGTTGACTTTCGCGGTCATTGCTACGTCACAATGCGACATGCCTGGAATTGTTGTCTTGCGGAGCTCCGCTTTGTCCCTCAAAAATGTGAGAGTGCAGACGAGGGCAATAGTATTCAGAAGAGTGGAAGTCCACAAAGTGTTCTACACAAACTTCCAGCCTCAGTGGATTTACGTTTCCAGTTGATACATTTTATATATGACGGCAATGTGCCGGCTATAGTCGGCAAATGATGGCTTTTCCAATGCTAACTGCTGTTAGCTGCTGGAGCCTCAGTGACGCTGACGTAGCTTCCTGTATCTCATTTACATTTAAAGAGACGGGCACTCAAAACAGAGCGTTCTGAACCCGGCTGTTTTGGCAGAGTGATTGAACTGCTGTGGTGCTTCATCCTTATGGTATTTTGACCAAAGAATGTCACAGACATGTTCATTAGGACACCAGGGAACTACAGTAGGCTAACTTGTAGAAATAGGGTATAAAATGAGTCCTTTAAAACGGCAGTGTTACATTCAAACCACTCTCTAATTAGTATATAGTGATTAAACCAATCACATGATTCTCTTCTTTTTGGCGTCCATGTGGACAGTGATACGTTTGATGTAAAGACCGCAACATTGTACTGGTAAAGCAACAGTGTGTCAATGAAAAGTTACATTCATAAGGTAATTCTCCTGCTCAGAGAGAAAAGTTTCGTAACCACCCCCCGTTTGTGCGTGATGTCCTATCTTGTTTGACATAATGTGACAGTTAGTGCCTCACACAGGTGCAGACACTGACAAGTGCAACTGCAGCATTGCATTAATTGATTAGCAGCCCCCACACCCGCCAAATATGCATAATCCATAATAATAACTATACCATCTCACTGAGAGCATCTTGGCTGCAGAAACACTTTTGCTGACAAAGCTCCAAGGACACAGATGAGTTGAATGCTGAATGTGCACATCACCACTGTTCGCCTTTTGTACGTGAACATTAATTCCGGCACCGGCATTGTTTTCATTTCTGCTTAAGTAGTGGCACAAAAGTGATAAGTAGGTAATGACATCTAATTAGCGATGTCCCAAAAACATATCAACAACGATCAACCGCATTCCATAATGTCTGCGAACATCTGCGTGGATGCGGAGCATTTCATCAGTGCATTTTGAATGATGGCCTGTTTTAATGCGGCATCAAACTCCTAATCGCTGCTTTGTACCTTTTCACGTGCCGGTTCACTTTAGAGCCACCTAATTCAAAACAAGGATTCTCAATTATGCAACGTCCCATTTACATATGCTAATTAGGATCATATTAATTATCTTGAAATTGGGTAATTAGACAATCTCAATTAAGGCATTGTTCATTACACTAAATGCACAGGAAAGGTGTTTGAAGTTTTTTCCCCCCACGCCTTTATACTTGCATGTGTGTGTGTGTGTGTGTGTGTGTGTGTGTTACAACTGGGCTGCCTGCCACATCTGAATCAAGCCTCGGCGGTGTATTTAATAATTTAAGCATCCCATCTCATACAAGGGATGCACCCACAGCTTTCATCGTTACCAAGCATATGGTTCTGTAATGAACCTGCTTGCTTGTAAAATAGTGTTGCCAGTAACAGAGGAGAACAGAAGCGACAACAGCCAGCCCTTTTTTTTTCTTTCTACTTTTTAGCCACTCGAGGTAGCGACAGTAGCAGCAGCAGCAGCAGCGGCCAATGCATTATACAGCACGAGCTTGTCGCTAAGACGGTGCTGGAGAGGCCAGAACATTAGGAGAAATATTGATAGTGACATAAGATGTCAAAGGCATCATTTTCCGACCCAAAACAAACTGTTTACCTGCGGGAAAAGGAGAATAAAATGCTCTAAAGTGACTCACAGCTGTGATGTGCATGCACAGCCAAATGAAACACGTTATCACGCTGTTTCACTGTTGACATCTTCTGTAAACTGCGTGATGCTCTTTAATTTCATCACTTTGGACTGTTTTGCAATGGGGGGGGGGATCTGAATCCAGTTCCAGATCTGAGAGTGCTCACTTCCTGGTACAGAGCCTGAGGCATTTTGGGATGTGAGGTGTCTCTCTCTCCCCTTCTTCCTCTCCTTAGTGTGTGTGTGTGTGTACGTTTTTAGTCTCAGGCGCCGAGAGGCGGGGGAGATATCATCCTCGTGGTGCTGAGGAAAGATGATGAATGTTGTTCTGCCCTTCAACCGTTCTTGAATTGAAACTTACCCCGCTATCAGTTTATGATGGAGGGAGACGTTGTCATCCAGCGATTCGGATTAACCCATGTTATACAAGGTCAAAGGCTTAAATACAGCAACCTTATATTCCCTTATAGTGTGTGTACAGATAGAATAATGATTTTAAAAATAGTGAGTGACTTTCAGGTTGGTTATTACATCACATCATCTCACCTTTTTCTGTCTCAAATCACCTTTGTCATAAAGATAACAGTCAGTGTTGGTTTAACCTGTGTCCTGCCGTTTTTTGCCCCAGTGTCACCACAGCTACTTAAGCAGCTCTCTGACATTTGGTCCAAGAGCCCCTTGTCCGTCCAAACGTCCCTCTGAACAGCCAGAGTGCTCTTCTGGTCGTCCCAAATGTTCCCATGTTCAGCACAAGAGCTACTCTGCTCTGGATTTTTAAGAAAGTGGGGGTCCTTCTGCTTTCTGGCATCCTGCCATTTACACAGCTTATTTATGTCTTTATTTGTGTATGTTTGGCAATTCATGTCACCATACGTGTTTGGTTAAAAAGCTCCATATAAAGGCTGATTTAGTGCTGTAGTTGCTCATAAAATGTGCTCTTTTGTAACCATAGACTCTCAGGATCCATATTAAGTTTAACTGCTCAGTCAATAATTGCTGCCACAACTTTTACAGATATTTTTTATTTCAGGATTAAAAAAAAAATACAATGACAAGTGAGCACACTGCCAAGTCACACTTGTAGAAAATCAATTTCAATACCTCAATAACCAACTGTCAGCAAGATTACAACAGGTTTTGGGTGAGCTGAGGCACACAGAGAGAGAGAGAGAGAGCCTTTGTCCTCATGATTGATCTGATTTCTCTGTGCCACTAGGGGGAGCTGTGGTATATACCATAAGAGTTGCTCATTATGTTTGCATGAGTGCCAGAGAAATGTCATAACATTATACTCTAACCCGTGAAGTAACATAACATAACATAACATAACATAACATTGAAATTTGAAGATAATAAGTTTACATTATACTGTGATTATCTTTAAATAAAGTAAATAGTGAAGGACACTAAAAATGCACGTGAAGGCTCGGCTGTGTTTTTCCTGTGCACAAATCTTTCCTTTGCTGTAATTGCTGTTTCTGTACAGCCGTGCAGTGAGGACGGACCACTGTTTACCTCTTGATCCATGGACTTAACAATAGCAGAGGGGAAAAGATGGAGAAAGGAGGTAACATTTGTCAGTGGCAGTCTGTCGCTCGCCTGATTGACTTCATGGAGGAAAAAAAAAAGAAACCGCCGAGACTTCGCAGGAGCAATGCTTGAGTGCCTCTGATCTTCATTTTCCACTGCCCCGTTATTTGTTCCTTTTCTCCCTGCCTCCCTCGCTTTCTCTCTGCCTATCTTGTCGCTCTCGTTCTATTGGACTCACATCTTTCCATCACTCTAACCTTTCATTATGACAAGACAAAGCTTTAATCTCTCACGAGCCATTTCCCCCTGTGACAGGCAGAGAAAGCATTGACGGCCATGACACACACACAATCACACACACACACAGGAGGTGTGTTCATCTGATGCAGGTATGCCCACGATGAATCAAGGCAAAGTGACACTTTGCGACAAAGAAAGAAATAGAGAGAGGACAGGAGCGATAAAGAGAAGGTGGCTACAAAGACATACGCAGCACTCGAGAAACCACAGCTCCTTTTGTTTTCATTATAAAAAAAAAAAACACATTTTAAAACTCCCTCATTTTTCTGTCCCTTGTCTCTCCCAAAACATTACAGCGGTACGAGGAACACGAGGCCGAAAAAGACACCGCAAGTGTATTCGTTTATTCACCGTGGGCCCATTTTTTCCCCAAGACATCAAAGTCCCGACGGATACTTAAACGGGTTAAGTTCAAAGTCTGTTAACAGCAGCGTGATCTGTCGGCGTTAGGGGAGGATACATGTGCGTGTGCGTCTCACATCTGAAACATCAAACAATAAGCGGTCATCCAAACATTGTGTCGTCCTGTCTATAACCTCCCCCCCTCTCTCTTATTTTGCATAGCGGCCTAGCCACACTTCATAGGGACTTCATAATCACACCCCCTGCTGAGGTGACAGCCTGATTGGATATCTGAGGGAGGCACACGCATGAATTTACATACTAATTGACAAATATGCACCCCCCCTCTCCCCCCCACACACACTCACACACACACCATTTTTCTTTTGTCTCTTCCCCTGCCATTCAATAAATGAATGTCATGCCTGCATGGTACACAGTGATTTGGCTCCTCTGTGTAGCCGCGCGCCATAAATCAAGCATCCTTCTGTGATTTGACTCCCGCTTCAAAAGCGTTTATTGATGCAAACGGCACGCGCCGCACGTATGACGCGGGAGGAATTCTAGAGAAGAAATGTTTGAGGGTCATCATCAGAGCAAGGCCTCGGTGAATGCGAGTGAAAGCAAAGGACAGATAAGAGACGTGCAAACAGCGTGATTTGAGAAGGAGGAGGAGGAGGAGGAGAAGAAAAAAAGCTTCTTTTATTGTGATGAGCTTAGAGATAAAAGTAAAGAACACGCTGGGAATGTATGCAGTTGGCAAAACAAGCCGCTCCTGAGAGTTGACACTACAGACGCCGCAGAGCTGCAGCAAACTCAAGCAGATGTCTACATCGTCATTCTCCCCCACGCCGGCGGAGGCTATGCACAGGGAGCATGCATTATATTACAGCTGTGCAAAAAATGCACAGCACCGTCTCTTAACTGTGACCCACACGCACGATCACAGCTATGACAACTTGTCTACGCGTCTCTTCACGCGTCCTCCAAACACACACACGTTTTCCGTACACCGTAGACTCCATAGACGTTTGATGGACATTCTTGTCGAAGTAAATCAGTTAGTGAGGATGTACTGAATAGCCACCAGGGGGCGACTCTCCTGGTTGCAAAAGAGAACTCTGTTTGAATGAGTCTATGGGAAAATGTGTCTATTTTCACTTAATTTATAACGTCCGGTTCCATTTTCTCAATTTAGATTAAAACGGATGCTAAAACACATATGGGTGGACACCAGTGTGATAATAATAATGAGATGATTAATAAAACACACAGAAGTTAAGATAAAATCAAACAAAAGTTAAAGGTTAAAAGTTGCAATGAAATAAAACGGACGAGGTTAACATGAATAAAAGAAACACATATTCACCATTAACTAGGTGCTAACTAACATGCATCTAAGTTGCATACTAGCCCTTTATTAGTAAATATTAAGTACATATTAACACCATGTAGGAAAAATCTTACTTACTAATAAAGGGCTACTATGCAACTTATATATGTTAGTAAGCACACAGTAATGGTGAATATGTGTTCCCTCATCTAAAGTGTTACCAGAATAGGAATCTAAAATGCAGAATATTGAAAAGGATGGCTGAGGTGTTGGGTTAGGATGGTCATGATGGGTAAGATAATCTGAAAAATTACGTTTTTCATTGTTTTTGTGAGAATCACGTGCACAAAACATCCTACAGTGCGATTCGTGCAGGATGCTGCGGCGTTTTTCGGAGCCCGTCGTGTCATGAAATGAAGACGCGGAATGGCGTGGAGAGGAGAGAGAGGGAAAGCTGGGGAGAGAGAGAGAGAGAGAGAGAGAGCTTGAGAGTGCAATATAGTGGAGATTTAATTATTTTTAACCAGAGGCAGTTGGATTAAAAAAAAAGGCTGCATACTTAATGACTTAATTTAGACATTTAATTAGTTGAGCACATATCTCTCTGGCTTCTGCCCTGTGTAATCTGTGATGGAGTTGGGTGTGAATGGCATCAGACCTGTCTCTCTCTCTCACTCCCACTCTTTGCCTGTCTCTCTCTTCATTTTTCTTTTCCTTTATCTCCCTCTGTCTCTCTCTTCTTGGACCACATAAATAATTCCCATTGCCTCCCTGGGCATGCACGGAGCAATAGAAATGAAATATGTATGGATACACGCCATGGTGCTTTTGAAAAGAACTATTTCAAAGGTAGTGAGGTCTGCTGAAATCTTCATGAGTGCCTCCTCTCTCTCTCTCTCTCTCCCTCCTTTCTCCCCCGCCAGACAGAATGGATTCTTTGCATGGCTGCATCGGCTCTGCAGCCCCCAATAAATAAACTGCAGAGAAACATTAGAGTGTGCTCCCGAAGATTCAAATGCATTTCCAGTTATGAGGAGGAGAAATAAATACTCTGAAAGCCGCACCTGCGTACATGATAATAAATATCGCGTGGTCCGGCGTTTCAGACGAGCGTGACACAGTGCAGACCTTCAGTGCATAAAAAACAGAGAGGATAAAAATGTCAAGCGCAACTGTTGCAGCAGAGAAAAAAGTTGAAATAACAGAAAATATATTGGGGAAAAAGAAAATAATAGGAGAATGTACTGAAAAAGCACACGAGGACACAGAACCTGAGACCTTAACATTAAGTCTTTAAGGAACACCTTTTTACACTTCTGTATTTCATTAATCTAGACTTTGTCAGTCCTAATATTAAAACCAAATTGCAATTTGAACACTTGAAATGTCACCGTTTTATTTATTACAGCAAACTTAATTGTTGTGATTTCCCAAAAATCTAAAGTTACAGGATCACATCATTTCATTCATAAACTCATCACAGTGAGTCAGGCTGAAATAAAAAGTGGTGAACAATTAAAGTAATGCACGCACTTTCCTGTGCTGTGTAAAGTGCAATTAGTAATAATATTGATGAGGATGTATTTATTTGTACAGACTATGTTAGAGCAACTGTATCACTGTTAACAACCTCTTTGTTTGTCCGTTTGATGACCATTTAAATTGCCCTCATAAATATAGATTGTATGAGTATTTATCACGAGGACTAGAATTGATGGAGTAATCCAGCAGAATGTGATATAAAATTGAAATAATACATATATATATATATATATTTAAAATTTCACTCTCCACATTCTCATCCGTTAAACCAGGGGTGTCAAACGTATGGCCCGTGGGCCAGGACCAGCCCATCAGTGAGTCCAAGGATGGATTTGTTTGATTTCGGGTCCAGATACCTGTGACTAAAGGTTTTGTGCTTTTGTAAAATGAAAAACTTTGGCGTAATATAGTTGAAATTCCACTTATTTTTATTATATTTATATTTATGAAATGTCAGATTATCAAAAAGAGACTTCCATTAATGTAAAACAAAGTAAAATATTTACAGTTCTTGTTGTTTATATGCTAGTTATTTGACTGGCCCGGCCTATACTTTAGGTCAAATTGTGCTGTATGTGGCTGCTGAACTAAAAAACGAGTTTGACACTGCTGCTTTAATCAATTCCTTCCACAAAGCCACTCAGTACTCAGTACCTCATCTCCCTACACTAACCCCCCTCTCTCCCCATGTACCTCCTACCCTTCCTTGAGTCTCTGGGGAGTGATGAGCACTGGCGTGAACCTCCGTGTCACTTCCCCCGCCGGCTTTCTTTTTTTTTTTTTTACTGCCTTGTTATTTATTTTCTTCACTTCATTGCAAAAGGTAGAGGAATGTTTTATTGAATAGGACACTTCATAATGGGATGAAAAAGAAATGTCGCATGATGGCATGCTAGTTTCTCTCTGTTCTGTCACCGAGTGCCGCGTCCTTGAACCTCAAAAGAAAAGAGGACGGCGAGAAAGAGACAGATGTAAACATACTGATTCTCTTTTCTTTTTTTTTTCTCCACTGTACAAACGCCTTCGTCTGACAGCAAAACGTCTCTTTTTAAACTACAAAATTGCAAACGTGGGGTAGAATTCAAAGGTATTTTTCTCTGCGCAGTTAGCAGGCTGTAAGATGTGGATGGATTGGGTGAGCTTGTGTTGCTGGTTGTTTGGTGTGTGAAGAGAATGCTAAACACTCCTTGGGTCATCGGGGGGCCGGCAAAGGCATGTTGAATTTTAATGGTGGCCTCCGACTTGGCTGCAGGTAATGCTGCAGGGGGCCAACATCCTATCCACACTGCTGAGAGGGAACATGAAGCCTGTGTGTGTGTCTGTGTATGTGTGTGTGTTTGTTATTGTCGTTGTATTGTTATCAACTCCTTGTTTTGTTGTGTTGCACACTTATCGCAAACTAAAGTAACAGGCTGCTGTCTTCCAGCATTGACTCCATTAAGCATCACTCAGTACATTTACATGCACAGTTTAATCAAGCTAAGGTCATAGTCTGACTAAGACAAGGCAATCGGACAACTTGCAGAATCCGAGTATCTCCACGCAGAGGAGAGAGAAAATCGATTTATTGGCCGCATGGTGGCGCTGTATCGCTCTAGTAGTGCGTACCTAATCAGTTTCCTGTTGACCTTTACTTCACAGAAAAACAAACAGTGAACAGCGAGATGGATCGTGCTGTAAGTTCTGTATGTTTCGTACCTGTACCTGTACATGTGATGGAGCATAGATGGCTCTTGTGGTTGTTGTGTTGTCCGAAGAAAAGCCCAGTTGTTGACAACAGAACCGCAGTTTATACGTCGTCTCCTTCTACTTCTGGGTCAAAGGAAATTTTGGTGCATGTGCAGATTGCTAAGTCCGACTTCAGAGTAATCAGACTATGAATCACATTATCCGGGTATGTTAGTCTGACTAAGACTAGCTCGATTCTAGCTCGACTAGCTTGGACTAACGTGTTTAAATGACATTAAGAGAAAACAAATGATTGTCTTAGTCTGACTAAAGTCAGACTTAAAGCAGATTTCACAAATCTGTCGGTATCTGCCGCAGAGCCATCATTGATATTGTTTAAATGAGGACAGAAGATGTTGATTAAAAAAAAAAATATACATTTGATTAATGTGATATAGCTGCTGTTTCTATAAAGTGATTCAATTCTTAAGGAATGAAACACTTTTCTTAATCGCTTGTAGCTAATTAGTTTTGTGGCATCTCAAGTTGAGTTTTGGATCATCTCAGAGGACAGTGGTTCATTTTATTTTGTTTGATTAGCTTTCTCTTAAAGGTCTTCTACATAAATGACTGTTGGACCAAAAGGCCAAATTAGTTTCTTCTAAGAATGATTAGGATCCCTAAAGGGCCACTTCAGCAATTTACTGTTGCAGATAGTGCCAAAGGACTCACAGGAGACTTACTAATGAATAGACAAAATCAATGCAGCAGAGGTGAAGTTATTCTGACTTTCAGTCCCTAATTTATGTCATGGCCCAAGAAACCTGGATTTCCATATAGTGTCTTTAATTAGGGCTGGCTCTGCCGAGGTAAACACCCGCATCTTTCAAGCTCTAATCCACCAATTAAATCTGGACATCTTAAGCTGAGCTCATGCCGATATAACCCTATATGGCTGGGGCTGTTTTATTTGACATTGAGTTTCTTTAAACTGTAAACTTTGATTTTCACAGGCTTAAAAATAAGCTAAACTCAATTAATATGCAAACAGCAAATGTTTCATAGGCCATTTATAGTACATCAACATCCATGGTTCCTTAATTAAATGTTTTATTCCCTCTAGATCTATCTGGTTTGACTTGTATCTGACCTGCTCGGTCCCCAGCTTACAAACACAGTCCTGTTTTCTGCGTCTGTACAAACACGGCAAGCAATCGCGCGCCGCGAGACAAGGACTCTGATGAACCTTGCAGTCTTGAATACCACCCTGTGCTGCGATTGTTTGAAGAAACCCAAACTCGCTCCTGAAGTTTTATTGCTCGCGTTCCCACATGACAACAATCTGCACAAAATATTTCTTTTTTAGCTGAGGTATTTTCAAGAAAATGAAATCAGCGATGGCAGAAATGAGTCTTTCAGAGGTTGCACCGTGGCGGCCGCTTCTTGGAAATAAGCCTCTTTGTTGATGGCTCCCCATGTAGTATGACTACTGGCATTTCAGCAGATAGATTGTTTTCATTAGTACAAGCCGTAGATCTCTTTTTTTTCCCTCAGGTCCCAGAGTCTTCAAATATAACTACCCCACTTTTATTAAGTCCTATCAGGATATTTAGGACACATCCCGATCTAAATGACGTTTACTGCAGCCCAGTTCTACAAGGTGCAGTACAGTGGATGGTAATAAAAAAGTTTTCCCCTTTTTTGCAGTGTTGAATTGTTCAATCGATATAAGTTGCCCAACTTTTCAAACTGTATTTCTAGCTCTCCCATCATTCCTCCCTATAGACAAAATCTCTCTCCACTCTCCAACTTTCAATCCACACTTTACCTGCCTCCCTGCACAAAAACCTGAATTAATCTTCCCCTCATCTCTCTCTCTCTGTGTGTGTGTGTGTGTGTGTGTGTGTGTGTGTGTCCTCCGCGTGAGTGTACTTTCACATTTGTATCGAGCAGTTCCCTGAGGGTTTTGTGTATACGTGTGTGTGTGTGTGTGTGTGCACATGCACATGCACACATCTCTCCTCCTCTCCGCATTAGGAATTCACCAGCTCGACATGATACTGTTCCCCTGCCTGGAGCTCCGTGGCTCCAGGAGGGGGTTTTGTGTGTTTGCATAGCAGAGGCTGCATGCGCTCTCACTCATGTCGACCCCCACAGGGACTTTTTCTTTTGACACTCGCAGACCTTTGAACTCGCTGCGACATCAAGCATCAGGTCACTTGTGTACAACCTTCCGCACAAAGAGAACTCCAGCGCTAATTGGCCCACGTGCACCTGAGAGACAATTGGAGCATCAAAGTGCTTCACCGCCCAGTTTGATAACAGCTTTGATGGGGGTGACTTTGAGACTGTAGATATGCGTTTGCCCACTGATGAGCGGCTGCACGTAAGCTGTTCACTGTACTTTGCTGTTCGTGTGGTCTTGGTGAGGAATTACGTTATTTTGTCTCTGTCAAATTCTAATGAATCGTGCTTTAATCAACGTTTGTTTACGATAAAGAGTCAGGAATACAACATAGCTGCACACTGCTGTTTTCCATTTCTATCACGTGGTAACAATGTCTAGAGCGATTAACCATTAATGTTCATGCGGCACAGATCCGTGCCGCAGGTGCACCCTTGGTAAATTGCCGTGCACAACTCCTTATATGGACATCTTGGGGGTGTGTTGGTTATGGGTCACATATTTTCTTTTGTATTCTTATGTGTTATTGAGTAAAAGTTATGATTAATTTTATGTCAAATTTTTAGTAGTGATATGTAGCAATAAGTGTGCATAAAGCACTAAAATTATCGTTTTGTTCATAAAAGCGAGCCAAGCAAACTTTGAACTGTGACATTTTTTCATTTTTTTTTATCTCGGTGGTGCTGAATATAAGACACTACATTGCACATTCTAATGGCCTCTGTATATACTGTATGTTTAAACATAGTTATGGGAAAAAAGGGTTAAAATATGCAACACAACAATGATATAAACAAATTAAAGAGAAGGATTCCTGGCTGGGTGAAAAATCAGTTTAGCTCAGAGCGTAGAGCAGCCTTGGATCTTATTTTGCCTTTCAGACTTATGGATGACCGCTGTGTCTTTGTGTGACCCTTCATCTCGTGGAAGTAGGACAGGTGGCGAGTACTGGAGGGCCTGGAGGGCCCTGTCAACCCCATACAGCCCAGCAGCTGATCAGAGAGAGAGAGAGAGAGAAGGAGAGAAAGAGAGCGAGAGGACGGGTGGAGGTGGAGACAAAAGAGTATCAGAGAATAGAAAGTAAGGAGTGGAAAAGTGAAGGATGTGGAGAGAAACATACAGGGACCAATGCCCGTGTCCAAGTCCGAACAAGCTCTACCTGCTGTCATAGCTTCAACAGGAGGGTACTTCCCCTCTTGATTTCAACAGGCGTAGCAAAGCGATTGGTTTCGCTCCAGTATAATGGCCAGCTATGAATGCTGAGTGTGACTGCGGGGGACCATTAGGACCACAATGGCCAACAAGACACTAAGCACTCCCCAGAGGTCTAAGAGGCCCTTTCATGCCTGTCCTGGGGCTGATGGGAGGGTGGCTCGGAGCTGGTGGCCAGCTGGTTCTTTGGCCCTCATGCAGCCCAATGACATCAGCGTTCCCCGGGCTCGCTTTGAGCTGTGGGCCATGAGGAAACGCGGGGGGTAGAAGGGCTGTGGGCACACACACACACACACACACACACACATACACAGACGCACAGTGGCAGCTGTTTTTAGCATTAACCAGATCAGTGCGAGATGGTCCTGATGCTGCGGCCTCTACTGTCAAGGAAGGAAGGAAGGAAAGCAGAAAGAATGATTAGTTGCATATGAAGTCGACACATTTTCATGTCTCCTTCCCATAGACCATATAGAAAAATAGACGTTTGCTGATGAGCTAACCAGAAATTAAGAATATACTAAATATCCACCAGGGGCGTCTCGTATTTTATGAAACCGTTATGGTGAACATTTTCTTGAGGCGTAAATGGTTTCATTAGCTTTTTTAGTTGCTAGTTGCATCTGAAGATGACACATATTCATGTCTCCTTCCCATAGACCATATAGAAAAATTGACGTTTGCTGATGAGCTAACCAGAAAGTAAGAATATACTAAATATCCACCAGGGGGCGACTCTTATTTTATGAAAATGTTATTGTGAACATTTTCTTGACTAAATGGTTTCAATAGTTAGATAGTTGCATATTATGTCAACACATTTTCATGTCTCCTTCCCATAGACCATATAGAAAAATTGACGTTTTCTGATGAGCTAACCAGAAAGTAAGAATATACTAAATAGCCACCAGGGGCGACTCAGCTGGTTGCATAAAGAACTCTTAATTTATGAAACTGAACTTTTTCTTGAGAACTAAATGGTTTCATTAGCCAGTGTCAGCTCTTCTTCAATAGTAGAAGATGCACAAAATGTTGATTTTTGTAAATTTCTATTTAGGAGGACACCAGTGTGATTGACAGCTGACATCATCCAATAGGAGCCATGGTTACAGGGCACGTAACCTGCAAAACCTCAACATGGCACAGGTCCAATCTGGTTAACACTTGCTCCTGCCCTTTGGTTTAGTGTAATTTCTTTTCTTCTTTTCTAAGAAAAGACATTAGTTCGACATCTGTAAGAATATGGACATAAAAATACAGAGTCAAAACAATGGATTCAATAAGTGACTTTTAATAGAATTTGTACGCTTGCACGCTGGTTTTCTTCACGACACCATATGGGGAGTAATGTACACGATGCAAATGTCACTCCCAGTTCAAGCCTTTTTGGAACAATGCCCTGACTGCTGTGTCTTCCTCCCTCTCAGGTCCTAAATAGCCTGTTACTGCTACAGCACAGAACTTGTTTTGTCGACCGCCTGTTTGAAAGGCAACCGTGATAAAAGGCTTTTCTCTTTTTTTTTTTTTTTGCCAGGCGGTGGCAATTTCATAGTCTTTTCAGAGCTGAAAAGAAGCGCGAGAGAAAGAAAGAGAAAACTTTTCCTAATTGATGTGGTAGCAGAAATTCAGCCACCATGAAAAGCCTATTAAGGAATGTTTTGTCAATTGCGTCTGCTCACATCTATGCGCCGTGGCTCATTTTAGAGGAACTCATTTGTGTCTTATTTATTTCCTCTGCTGGCATGTTTTGCTGGCACGGCGCACAATGACAAATTAAAGCTTTAGTTTCATGGCAATGACATGGAAGGTCTCAAGCTTTAATGTGGGCTTTGAAAGGACGCCAGGAAAGTCGACACTCGATAGCTCGTCCTTGCTTCGCCGGCTCAATTTGGTGTCAGCGCATTAAAACATCTTTTGAGTTCTGACTGCAATCAAGGCTTTTGCAGGACTGATTAGAAAATGTAATGATTCAAAAACAAAAGCGGAGTGATCCGACTCAAACAGCCAACCGGTGCAATTCATTTGTGCTTGCAGTCGGATCTAAATAAAACTAGTAATCTGTAAAAGAAATTAAAATATTCTGAAGTCGGATAAATAAAGAGATGCATATCTGAATGTGTGAATAACACTGCATAGAAACAGAGTACTATGTTTTACACAATGACTTTTCATACAAGTGCATGTGACATTTTTGCCCATTCACATGCAAATCTGGTTGAAGGAAGAAAGAAGTTGTCAAAAAAACGGTGTCTCTGGTGTTTGGGCTCTGACTAAGCACAGTGGAGATCAGCAGTTTTACTTGAAATACTATCTCATTCATCAGGCTCAGACTTGTCAGAATTAAACTTGATGATATATCTTCAGTTTCTACAACTGCTGCATCCTGACAAGTATCATTTAACTCCGGCGTTCTGTTGGAAAGAGCGTTTGGATTTTTCCTTTTGTCTCTCCATCCTCCTTAAAATACCCCCCCTGTACGTATTTTCTTGCAACACAAAATGATATCTTGCTCCTCTCAGACATTAACTACCTCCAACACAAAATGGTTTTGAAGGTGTTGAATTGCACTTGTGACGGCGACGTTTAATCAAAAGAATTCTACATTTTCACTCTCACTGTATGTCAGAGAAAGCCTCAACGGACTGAGCCATCTCAGAGCGGTCAGCTAATGTCAAGGTACATCAATTTTATGAACTGTCACCCCCTCACCACACACACATTCCCTCAACTTTGCTGCAACTCATGCGTTAAATGGCTCTTATAGACAGAAGAGAACGCCTTTGTGCAAAACTAAATGGGAGGGAGTGAATGAGGTTAAGATGACTCCTTTGAGGTGCATCAACCTACATCTGTTTGTCCTGTCTCTCCTTTTTCTTCTCTCTTCATCTCTTAAAAACACATCATGTGAGCTTATTTTCATATCACGCTATGGAAACGTCTCTATTTATAGTTGACAGTTGTCGTGGTTGCGCTCTTATCATCACTGATGAAAGAAAGATATATATATATATATATATATATATATATATATAAAACACATTGAGACATGTGACAAATTATTTCTATACATGTCTGTTTTATGTGTAAAATATCACGGCTGCTAAAAAAAAGGGAATATTTTTCTTTTCTCTTCATTAGAAACGGATCGAAACACAGAGGAGGCTGCGGTGACAGATGTTCAGCTCGGCTAAACAGGAGCTGTAATAACACACGGCTGCAAAGACACACACACACTGTAGAAACACACGTGTGCACAAGGGTTTCAAAGCCTACACTTGCGCACACACACACACACACATACTGTACATACATGAAGGAACACAACCCTCGTACACACAAAAAAACACACACACTGCGTCCTGAACAAACCCCCAGTTTACCCTCTCTCACTGTACCCACATGTACACACAACACACACAACACACACACAGAAGAAATTACTTTGAACTCGGTGTCAGGCGACTTCAATGCAGCGGGGAGCAAAAGGGTCACGAATCTCTTTGGGAGGTGAGATGAGGTCCAGCTTCTCCTCTGCTGTCTGTCTCCACTCTGATGTGCTGATGACCGATGGGGGTGTCGAGGTCAGCGGTACACGTTTAGAAGACTCTGTCTTTGTGATGTCACTGTAACACACTTTCCACAAACCAGAGAGAAAGAGAGAGAGAAAACTAGTGTGCGTGTGATTTTTGATTGATTTCATTTGAATTTTGAGTACTTTTAATGGTGCAGTGTGTTGGAATAAGTTTCATTCAACAAACAGAAGACCTCTCTTTACCTAAACGTGTCAGGAAATAGGGGTCCTTTACTTAACAGAAGAGCTGTCTTTTGGTGCTTTTCCTTGTCTTGCTTTTTTTTTTCTTGCTTTTCCATAAGAGATAGTACCTGGTATCTGGTAACTTGTTTAGTACTTGCTCTGTTGAGGTTCCAAATGAGGTGAGCTCATACTGAAATGTGACGTTGACAGACTGCCAGCCACTGATGGTTAGAAAGCGTCACTGGAAGAGTCGTCTGACATAACTGTAGATCATTTAAAGGTCCCATATTATCCAAAATCAACTTTTTAATCATTTAAATCCTTATAACTGGAACTCTGGAGGCCCTACCAGTCGGCAAAGTGTGAAAAAAAGATGACTCACTCATGTTTTTGTGGTCCTCCTCAGTCTAAATACAGGAGATAAAACCCGCGATGTTGACTTCCGCACTCATTGGGACTTCACAAGACGCTAAATTCCTGGAATTGTTGTCTCGCGGAGCTCCGCTTTGTCCATAAAACAGTGCTGGCGAGGACAATGACATCTTAAAACTGGAAGTCTGCGAAAAAGTTATATTCTTGGCTCCACAGTGCAGCACAGAGTCCTACACAAACCTCCAGCCTCAGAGGATTTATCTGTCCAGTGGATACATGTTATATGACGGCATGCCCACTGCTGTTAGCTCCCAGTAGCCTCTGTGGCTGATGTCATTTCATGTCCCTTAAGTTTTTTTTTTTGTTTTTCTTTTTTAAAAAAAGCGATACTTCTAAACACAGCGTGAGCAGGACTGTCACCCTCTTTTGGCAGGGTGATTGAACAGCTGTGGTGCTTCATCCTTATTGTATTTTGACCAATATAACCAGTATTTTCATTTTACTTCTGGGCTGTTTTGGCAGGGTGCTTTATATTTATGGTATTTTGACGAAAAAGCATGTCACAGACATGTTCATTAGGACACCAGGGAACTAGGTTAACGTGGAGAAATAGGGTATAATATGGGACCTTTAAAAAGATGCCTGAAAATATGTGTATGAATATATGCCAATAAACCCTGCTCCTCTAAATGTCACACACTGGACCTTTAAATCTCTGCCTGATTGTCATAATGAAATGATCATAACGCGCTCAAGTTTAAACATGCTTTTGCACTGTCGAAGCAATTCTATAAAATTACACCTCTTAATGAGGAAAGATGCCACTGCCTCATGCGGTGATGACACAGTAATGGGAGTTTTTTTTTTCCAAGGCTGACTATAAATTTACAAAGATTTTTTAATTAAAGCACCATCGTAAACAAAAACACAATTAAATAAATTATGACTTAATTGATTTTGAGTACGAGAAGTTCGGGTGTTTCATTCAGGCTCGGTTAGTAGGACTGGAACCGCCGCCAAGATGGTTAATCATGTCAAATAAATTGCGGCAGACAAGACTGTATCTAATCTATTAATAGACCCACATCATTACATTGTGATTTGCATCTGGAAAGGATCCAACTGTGGATGAACTCCTCTTGATCTGAGGTGAAATTCTGTGTGAAAGCCTTGTCTTGTGCTGTATAGTTTTTTGTTTTTTTTTTATTACCTGCCACGGGATGGAAAAGTGATTTTAAAAAAATAGACTTTTTTTCCCCAAATGCATTGTCTATTTTAAGAGTGGCATTAAAACGAAACCCACTTTGTCTCCGCACAAGTGTGCGAGCGTGCAAACAACTGATTTCACAGAACAATGTTGTCGAATGAAAACACAAGGCTGAAGATTAGCAGGGCAACACAAAGGCAGCGTCAATGAAAAGTGAGCATGTGTTCGTTGGTAACCTCCTTGAACACACACACTCGCACACAAACACACACACACACATACGCACACACTGATTAATTTCATTCTTGATTCATTGTGAGGCATCCTTCTGCTAATTAGCTTAGGCATGGTTTTGCATATTGTATTTATTTAATGTCTTCATGGGGCTGCACCAGACTAAGGTGTTATTTTGTCATTTGGAAGGAGAGAGGGCCCATTTCTTGACATGGTTTACACACAAAGGAGTGGATGTTCTGGGCCTGATTGTTGACAAACTCTTTCTTTTCGTGCCAAATGTAAAACGTAACCTAAAAACATGGTGCTGTAAATGTAATAAACAGATTATGTTAACAGTTCTTCTCTTTCATTTTCAGATTAATTTCAACTAGGACATGTTTTTTTTTTTGGTTTGTTAAAATCAATATTATAGTAAAGACAAGAAATCGCATGATTCTTTGAAAGAGTATGCATTCTAAACAGCATTTTTTTTTGTTGTGGATATGGAAAATCGTTCCTTGAAAGTTATCACTTTCTGGTTGAAGTTTAGAGTTTTTGCAGAATCAGGCAAAGACACTTTGAAGTGATGGGGCCTCCAGCTGAGTGTGGTGGAAAAACACACTCTATATGTATTGAGTCTTAAAGTGGGGAACGACTCTGTGCTCTTCTCTTTCCTCTCAGATTGCAAAGTCTAGACCCAGAATCCCTGTTCTTTACGCTGCATCTGTGAATACCATTGTTTGCTTGTGTGTATATTTTTGGTTTTCAGCCGTGCAACATACAGTGTGTTTTAGCGCGATTGTGAACTTTCCGGCCATGTCCAGACGGAAACATCTATCTGTGCCGTTTTCAAAAAGTACCCAGTAAAGACTGAAAACTATGTAGTACATACAGTATGACGGCACTGTAACGTTACACCAAAAAAACAGAAAAGAAGACGTTGTAAGCATCAAGACAGTGTCGTCATTGGAAGAGTCCAAACAAGACTTAAAGGAGTCATAATACCCTATTTCTCCAACATGAACATGTCTGTGACATGCTTTGGTCAAAATACCAGGAAGGATGAAGCAGCACAGCAGTTCATCAGTTCCGTTTAGTAGTATCTCTTTAGGTCCACCTAAAAAAAAAAAAAGATAAAACCAAACTTAAGGGACAGGAAATGAAATCAGCCACGGAGGCTACTGGGAGCTAACATCATTTAGCATTCGGAAAAGTGATCATTTGCAGGCTCTAGCTGGCACATCGCCGTCATTTATAACATGTATCCACTGGACAGATAAATCCTCTGAGGCTGGAAGTTTGTATAGAACTCTGTGCTGCACTGTGGAGCCAAGAATAGAAAGTTCCGCGGACTTTGCAGACTTCCGGTTTTCAGATACTGTTGCCCTCCAGAATTATTGCGTGTTTTACGGACAAAGCGGAGCTCCGCGAGACAACAATTCCAGGAATTTATCTCCTGTACTTAGACTGAGGAGGACCACAAATACATGAGTGAGTCATCTTTTTTCACACTTTGCCGACTGGTAGGGCCTCCAGAGACCCAAGTATAAGGTTTAAAATGATTCAAAAGTTGATTTTGCCTAATATGTCCCCTTTAAAAATCCAGAGAACATCTCCAACGTAATAGCATGGAAACTTCTAAAATATTAGAAATATACTCTATATTTTACTGAGGGGTCTGAAGTGCTGAAAAAGAAACTGCTTTGCTCGTCACTAGTTTGTTAATTTGTGTCACATATAAAACAACAGTGCAATTCTTCAAGTGTGATGTAAGCTTCTACTTCAGAATGAGATGCTAGAAACATGGCGGAACAAAATGGCTGCTTTCGTGAAGCAAGACCCTTGCCTAATGTATAAAAAGCTTATTCTAAGGCGTCTAAACCAAATTATTTAAAATATATACACTTATAGAAACATAATGTCACATCAAGAGAGAGCTTGGAATTTGACGTCATCGTTTTCCTAAAGTATCGTATTTGCTGTTTACACAGAAACGCGAGGCCGGGATATTGAGATTTTCTCCACGTGGACGGAACGCCTCGATCTCCGGCCCAAAAAAAAAAAAAAGATATGCGTATTCACCGCAACCCGTTTCCGTGTGGACGACCCTCTTAATGTCCATAGATGTTCATCAACGTCTACCTAATGAGGACATTGAGTCGTCTCTGTGCAACATCCCCCGTTTCCAGCCATGCTCACATCCGACTGCAAGCAAGCAACAGATGGGACAGTTGTGGTGCTGTGGCAGATCCAGTCCGGCCATGTTTGCTCGGAAGTCATTGTGTTTTAACCTGGAGAGAAACTGAATATTACAGCCACGCAGGCAAACAAATTATAGTCACCTCACTGGCCGGCAGATGACTTTATTTGTCTCGTGTCCAGATGGAGTTTTGAGGGGGGAATAAATCGGCCGGTGATGCCGCACGGGCTTGAAGCACTTGTGCGTCTGACTGTTTGCTTGTCCGTCTTTCTGCTTTCCCTCTACCTGTTTACATCCTCAACAGATGCCCGTCTGCCTCCTCATACATCAGCCTGTCTGTTTTTTGTATCGCAGCAGATGTTTCAGTGCGGCGCGGTCTTTATAGCAGAGAACGCAGCGCGGGGGAACAAAGAAACTGTTCAAGGGGGATTAGAGCGTCCACCTTTTCACCTTCGCTTTGTGTCACAGATTGTGTTTTGACGCAAAAACGCCGCCCTGAGGGACAGAAATACTCACTAAAGATTTGTACGGTTTCATGATAAGTGTTCATTAGCGTGAACTTTAACAAAAAAAACCCCTGCCACGTTGATCGTTCTACAAATTAAGTCACTTTTTTTTCCCTATTTCACATCTCCTTGATTTTCTCCACTCGCTGTTTATATAAAACATTCTCGAATGAAGCGTTCATTCACTGTCAGTTCCTGCGCCACGTGCCAACTGTGTGCATTAGAAAATCCCCTGCAATCTTTGTTTTGGCTAGTGTACGGCGGCAAGTGATTACCCAGAGTGCTTTGGGAAGTTAATGTTCATGGTCTGCACAGCGGGGGAGCTTAGGAGTGATGACAGAGGAAGCGCCTGAGGGTGAGCATCTCGTCGCTGCCATCTCACTTTCGCTGTTTCTGACAACACGTCTACCCCAACAGATGGCTCCAGTGCTCACACAGAGACACTGTGAGGCTCTGAAGAGCTGTGTGGGCTGATCAGAAAACCAACTTGTGTTGAGTTCATTTACGATTGACTAAAAGGTTCAAGTCTGCTTATTTATAAAAGTAATAGTCATTTTCTTTACTTTTTACAATGAAGCAAAAATGGTTAAGTTATTGGAATGGACTGTATCAGCATGTTTTAAAGGTGCATGGATCATTAGGTATGAGAAGAAATATAAGAAAGTTGACTCGACAACAGCCTTGGTACAAAAGGACTTAGGAACCATTATTGACTTAATTTAGTTCAGAGTTACGGTAAATGATTAATCCAGGATTACTTGTTACAGTGTAATTTAAAGTAGTTAACCGTTGGCCTTAAGCCTTTGAGTAAATAGTGGCTTTGTTCAATTTTTGACGTTATTAAAACCTTTATTAGATAAAGTGTACTGTGGACCCTTGATAACGTTGATAGCTATGATAGATAGAGGGATAGGTAGATATGTGCTGATAAATATTTAGCATTTTGGGTTGATGGACGTTTCCATTAGACGATCTGCAAGGTTTGGTCTAAAAAGTTTTTTTTTATTTAACCGTTATGTTACTGTTTAATCTATAAATCGTCATTCACAACCTGGAACAGCAAGGCGATATTGGATATAAGTGGATGGAAATGTGACCTGGATGTACGGCAAGTGGAAATACTTGTGTATTGCAAACACTTTAGATGACTCTTGCTCGCCCTGGTGACTGAGGAATCGAAGCAGTGCCCACGAGTCAAGCCCAAAGGAACCTGTCTACAACTAACCACTTTGGGTCGCCTTGGAATTAAAGGCCCCATATTATTCGAAATCAACTTTTTAATAATTTCAATCCTTATATTTGGGACTCTGGAGGTCCTATCAGTCGGCAAAGTCCTCAGTCTAAGCTCAATTGTAATTGTTGTCTCGCTGAGCTCTGCTTTGTCCGTAAAACACGCGAGAGTTCCGGGCGAGGGCAACGGCATCCGAAAACCGGAATTCCGTGAAAAGTTCTATTCTTGGCTCCACAGTGCAGCACAGAGTTCTACACAAACTTCCAGCCTCAGAGGATTTATCTGTCCAGTGGATACATGTTATATATGACGGCAATGTACCTGCTAGAGCCTGCAAATTATCACTTTTCCAAATGCTAAGTGCTGTTAGCTCCCAGTAGCCTCTGTGGCTGATGTCATTTCCTGTCCTTTAAGTTTTGTTTTACTTCTGGGCGTTTTGAACAGGGCTGTTTTGGCAGGGTGCTTTATTCTTAAGGTATTTTGACGAAAAAGCATGTCACTGACATGGTCATCAGGACACCAGGTTTACCTGGAGAAATAGGATATAATATGGGACATTTAAGTTTACGTTTGCCACTGCACTGGATGGATTAATCCAACACAGTCAATGTGCGGCTGTGACATGAGACTATATTATTGGATATTGTTAAATCAGTAAGGAGGCCATCAATGATGTTGAAATACGTAAAAAATTGAAGTTGTTATTATTAAAAAAGCATCTTTATGTTTTATGAAGAGAGAGAAACTGCGATCGCACAAGGTGACAGATTTGAGTGGTATGGCTCATTGAGTGTGTGCCTGTGCGAGTGTGTGGGCAACAGCGCACCCATCAAAGTGCACAGGTAATGATGCACTGTCGCAAGCATCGCTACAAGGCGATAACCTGGCTGTCCACTTACCTGCCCACCCACACACACACACACACACACACACACACACACACACACACACACACACACACACACACACACACATATAGAATCCCTCGGGCTGGTTTTCACACAGCATCCTTTCACAGGGTCCAGTGGAGCATGCTGGTGTGACTTTTCTCCCAGGTTCTGCTGACAAGAGAACGCTGTTGCAGAGACAAAGTAAGAAAAAAGAGATGGCGGTGTTAAAGGTTAGGGCTGCACGTGTTTTAGCTTTGGCAGAAAAATAATCGCCCACTGGCATTTAAAGTACTTTACTGTCTGCTTCCAACTTCCTTGTTTGTAGAAAGTAGAAGGTTTTACAGTTAAAACTGTACTGAAGTCTTGACTGAGTTTACTTGATATACATACACAGTGTGTTTACGATGTATTATTTTAGTCAGACTAAGACAATAATTCACGTTAGTCTGACCAGCTAGTCTTAGTCTGACTAACATTCCTTGATATGCAATTCATAGTCTGATGACTCCTGCATGTAGTTGGACTGGAGTACACATGCACCGGATTCAATACACACTAGCGTTTTGAGAGACACAGCGCCTCCTATATGGAGGCGGAGTCAGGTGTACACAGCCACTAGATCAATTTTCTCCTCCACATGTACTATACTCGGACTATCTGCAACTTGTCGATTGCCTGTCTTAGTCGGACTACAGATTTCACTCGATTAAACTGTGCATGTAACTGACGGAGTGATACAAAACAGTGTTTTTTTTTTTTTTACAGCACATGAGGACAGTGTCATTTATATGTACACATTTCAATGTATCTGCTACGATAAATATACAAAATAATGAGAATTTAGTGAGATAATGACACTTTTTTTTATTTAATTGGGTCAAAATACTGATATATAAACACTATTTAGATTGAGAGAAAAGATCTTAACGTTATTCTGAATTTGCAGATTCTAAAAAATTAGCATTTTTTCCCCTCATGATCAGAAAACTATGATGTAAAGTCCAGATAACATGACACAAGACAGCATTTTCTTATACACTGGGCAGTAGGAGGCTACAGAATAATGTGAGTTGAATTTATTCATTGTAATACAAATGATATTCCTTCAGATTGAAATAAAAACATATATATCACACAAAAGAGCAAAACGTAATGCATTGTGTGCATTCTAAAGCACATGGTGGGAAGAAAGAAAAAGAAAGGAGTGTGACACAGCAAGTGAACATTTGTCCTGAATTACTTCTTTAATCCTTCTCCAATCTCCTGTGCCCTCACGCTGTGCCTGGCTATCAGAGAAGGGTCAGACGGAGCTCGACTTATCGTGCCTTTTATTCTCGGTACATTTTTTTTTTGTTCGTGATTATTACCTTCTGCAGGTGAATTATTCACACGCGCACGGTTATCGACACAGTGGGGCTGCTTTACATTACCTGTAAGGATGCTTGTGAGTCGCATAAAAAAACAGATTTATTGAGCTGCAGGGGAAGTGATTTTATTGACCGATTTATCGTGTTTTTTCCTTCCTGCAATTTAGATTCGTGTATTTCTAAATACGTACTTTCAAGATAATATACAAGAAAATATGTGTTTGCGCCGATAAATATCGTAGCATTTCTGCGTTATTTTAACCACAAGGCAGTTTATTTTTATGCTGTGGTCAAATTCACGTTTGCATTTGCCTCCTGATTTCTGCTTCTAGCATAACTAAGTGGGGCTCTGTGTTGGTTAACTGGGCTGCAAACATTCCCTATTAAGGTAAACAAGATTGTACTTTCTCCTATCTCCTTGTACGCCTCTGCCCCTAAACAAATTAAGACGCTCATTTGCATAAGCGAGATGGATGAGATAGGAAGAAAAATACTTTTCTCTCGCTGGAAACAGCGCACTGTGAGGTGGAGTAGGAATCCGGGATGAGATGTCGCAGCCTATTAGAGCGGCCATGCTTCATCATTTTTCATACGGCGCATTGGCGTAATAACTTTTAAATGTTGAGACCGTTTGATTAAATGAGATATAAAAAAGGCAGATTGTGCAATGTGAATCAGAAGAGTGCATTTTTCATGTTAGATTGTTCCTCTGCAAACGTCGATTTTTTTGTTTTTACTATTGTACCATACTCACAGAAGATATTTGACAGGAATATCCCTATGAAAAGTTTATGCTACAGTGATATTCTACCATGGAAGCAGGGCATTTAAGTAGAAGGATTTCTTTATCTCAAACAAGTGCTATCAACAGTGGTGGCAATACCGCAAAAAAAATCTCAATGTCTAATCAATTCAAAAGTGTTGTCTTATGATGCATTCAAAAGTTTAGAGAAGGTTAACTGAAGTTCACCTGTAAAGGTTATAGTGCATTTTAGGTGCATTGTGAAATTGAATCCAAAAGCCAAACATCCCTAACTTTTTGTGAGTAGTTGATAGAAGTATGATTTTATTTCAGATTTTGTATAGCTTTACGCCCTTTAACACAGAGCGTATCGCTGGAGACACGTTAGCGCACTCTGCATCGCCGTAGTTTCGTGACAGTTTGTGCTATCGGAAAAAATTCCAGAGGTTTCTGAAAGCTTCTGAAAGTCGCATGTCAAATGTCGGTGTGTGATTATTGCGGTGTTGCAGGAAGCCGGAGAATCAGCGTCTTTGCCACAAAAGACGAGAGAGTTGGAAAAACACCTGTACATAGTTTCCATTTTTTGGCCTGTTTTTGGACATTTGAGACAAAGACTCAGTTATTTTAAATATGTGTTTATGTGATTTCAAAATTGTTCAATTTACATAAAACACAGTGTTCTTTCTAAATAAAATGTTATTTTTTCTTCATTTTAAATCGTTAATACACAATTTTAACAAGCAATAAAAACAATTTTCTCTTTCTTTCTATCTTTTATGGTTAAAATAAGCAAAAAAAGTCCAGACGGACATTTTGAGACTTAGGTGTTAAAGGGTTAAAAACATTTCTACCTCATCCACATTATCAATTAAAAATATTTTTGCTACATTACCAGTGCTGTTTATTGACAACAATTCCGTCTCCTGCTTCTACTCTGTCCTCAACAAACCTGTCCTGTGAGCAGAGTATAGCCAGACACAGTGAGGTTTGTTTGTGTACTAAAGACAACACCACAGTTTACTACAATCGGACGCCGTTTATGGTCTGGGGCACCTAGGGCAGCACTGTGTGTGTGCTCACACCCTGCGGTGAAATTGCTGTCAATACTTTCCCCCCCTCCTTCCAGTGTTGGCGGGCTCTGATAATTCGGCCCGGCTCTGTCCGCTCTCCACCCGTCCCCTACTGAGAGGAACGCCACGATATATTCACAACTCTACATTTACTACCCTCGGCTCTCCCCGGCGCGCTTTGGAGAAAATGGTTGTTGTTTTTCCCTATAGTGCGCGGGTCCTTCTATAGCTCGCTGTCTTACATTTCTGTGTTTATCACTCGCTCCAGGTTAGTCTCGGCTGCGCAAAAAAAAAAAAACCCACAGAAATCCAGGAGCAAATTCAGACAGAAGTGTTGGGGAAAATTAAGGCCGTTAAAAAGTATTAAAAAAGTCTTAATCGCGATTTCATGAGGTATTAGACTTTGTCCATAGAGTTTGACGGCAAATGTATGCATGAATGTATTTACTTTCCTCCCCGCATTTGCTAAAAACAACGATGCGCAGGCATGCTCGCCGTGCAAGATCGGCCGCACGCGTCCAAGTGACGTTACGCATCTTGCGACAGCGTACGGGCTACTCCTTTTTAGAAATAATATCAGAAATCGCACGAAATAAACTCCAAAATCGTGAATAATTGAGTCATAAACCTCGCCTTTAGTAGGGTAAGGTCTTAAAGGTCTTGGGTCTTAGAACTCCTATAGCGTGGTCCTATCGCACATAAATGTGAGTTATGGAGGTCTAATTACGTACATTAACTTGTTTTTATGGTCAAAAACCTCCTCGTTGCTGTAAACGAGCCGATCAAAATCTCTCCTCACTGAAGCTCTCGTCAGCCGTGCTGTTTCAGACTGAAATCTCACCCCCAGAAGACAGACTGTGTTGTGACTGGCCAGCCAACGAGCGCTTTCTCAACTGTCTTGTGATTGGCCAATACCTGGGAGTGACGTAATTAGCACGTCAGCTCTCAGAAGCACAGCTCCCCCCTCTGGAACGATGGATGAACTGCTACTCATTATCAAAACATTGTTTAAACAGTGTTTAAAAATAGCTTTTTTTCACGACTCCCCGCCGCAGTCCCTTTAACGCCTTTGACCCGGAGTCGGACACAGAGTCAGAAGACACTGTCGCTCGTGAAACACCTCCACATCGGATGTTCTTCTTCTTCTTCTGCAGTTCAATGTACGCAACCGGATGTGCCCGGACTAGTGCCCGGACCAGGATAGGTAGGATCTGCTGTTCAGGAGAAGTCTATCCTTATTGCACGATACAAGGCTTTTTCAGAGCGCTTGCAGAGCCTGAGAATACAATAAAACCCAGCATTCAGTGAACTGTTTGTTTGGAAACTTTAAGGCTTTATAAACGAGGTAATGGCGCAGATGCCAAAAAACAGCGTTAATTGGAACTTCCGGTCTATGGGCAGTTTAAAATATTTTGAGACGGTCTTGAAATAGACTTAAAAAGGTATTAAAAAAAGATTCCTGCATATACCCTGTATATGTGTGGCTACAGTCTTTATTACAGCGGAATGGCTGGAATGGAAAGTGCTACTTTCCTGCAGGCGGCTCAAACGAACGTTAATATAATGAAGGAAAACAAATGTTGAAACATTTCAATCAAGTCAATGTTTAGACAACAACAACATATTCGGCTTCGTCGGAAATTTCCATACGATACGTGCGCACCTCCGAAGAGGGCAATTAATTTGCGGCGAACTCCGCCGCAGCAACCTGTGGCTTTGACATGTGTGAGTGAGACGGCACTCATCGACTCAGACCATTAGTGAGATAATGTAGACACTTTCCAAAGGGAGCGCGGAAGACGGAGAGGGGGGAAGAGAATGACATAGTCGCCCCTCAGGAGAATCTAGAAGTGGTGCCATGAATAATGCATGGCTGCTTAATTTAGGGCCAAACTTTAAATAGCATTAAAACACGGTGGACGGCGATGAAAAATCCATTTTGCTGCAGTATTAGATTTTGTGAATAGCATCTGAGGCAGTACAGTTACTACAATATCCTGATAATATAATAATATAGCAGAGTAGTTTCAAATCTTTCTCTTTTTTTTTAGACAACACATGAGGTTCAGTTTTTCACATTCACCAGTGGTTTTTTTTTTTGTACAATAAATTATTGTAGCACTTATTCTTTACTGTTATATATATAATTATTATTATTATTTGGTAATGTTAGGCTCTCTATGCAGCATTCAGACACTGAAATATGACACGCGGTGCGTCAGGGAGCTGATTGCAGTCTGTTCAGCCTACCTTCACCCATCCTGTGCTCCTCTCCTCCATGGTAATGAGGCGTTGAATGGCAGCATGTCTACAGGCGGGGGGAAGCATACGCACCATGCAGCTGTGGACGCCTACGCGCGACACACGTGCGTTTTTCCTTCCCAGTCCTCGGGCTCCCACCCGAGGGCCTGGTACGAAAATAGTAGAGAGGTGAACGTGGGTAGAGATTCTGATATCATATGTTTGGTTGGTGGGAAGGAAGAGATGGAGGGGGGGGGGGGGCGGGGGGTAAAGGGAGGACAGTGTGTTGTTGTCGTTCTTTTGTTTGTATTAAGTACCATAAATTTGCTATACTCTTGTTTGCAGAGAGTGCACAGCTACTGCATTATGCATGTTCGCGTGGATCTGAATATGAGGAGGGTGGATATCGCGCTACTAAACCGCCACTCTGTTCCTTTAGCGAGACAGTGTGGTGTTATTTACCTCGCACTTGATCCAATTAAAATGATGGATGCTGTCAGAACTTTGATTAAATTCCGAGGGCAGGAAGACGAGCACCTGAAGGGTGGAGGGAAAAGTTACACTTCTTTTACCTCGCTGTCATTTATCACCGCGTCAGGTTTTGGTGACAATTTATTTCATTATCAAAGTGGCATGGTGCTCTTTGTTCACCTCCTCACATACACACTGGAGGTCTTCATTTAATATGTCAAGACAACCTGTGCTATACCGTAGTATGAATCCTGTCACTTTATTTTTGTATTTGTGTGGTGTGGTCTTGTGTGGAATTGCCCTGCTAACAGGCCTCCTGACCTGTGCTGTGAAAACGCTGCAGATGGTCCAGAACGCGGTGGTGAGTCTGGTCTTCAATCAGCCCAAAAGGGCACATCCCTTAGCTGACTGCATCAAACCCAAATCACAGATGCTAGCCTATAAAGTGCTTCATGGGCCTATTCCCATCTACTTAAATACTCTCATAAAGGCTTAAGCCCAATTTATACTCCTGCGTAAAGTTCTCTACGTAGGTTACGCAGAGCCCTCTGTGTCGTCGGAGAGCCTATAGGAGAGCCTCTGCGTCGTCTCGGACTGCACAAAATATTTTTTAAGTGTCCGTCAAGGGACAAAGGAGACGGCAAGAGCTGCGATTGGTCCTACTCTGTGTCGGCCACAGTGCGCACTGAGCGTCCACAGAGGGCGGAGCTGATCACCGCCGACAACGTCGCTGCCAAACTATAAATACGTCATATCTTAATACACACAGCACATGTTTAGACTCTAAATGGCTAATTTCTCGGCTCAAATGCGTAACACGGAAAAGTGAAAAAACGGCCACTGTTTCAACAACGACAGTCTTTCTCTCTCGGACTCAATTGCTCACTGTAGCCAGAACCCCTACTGATCCGGCAGGAAATTGCAGTGCGTATCACCACGACGTAGAAGTATGAAGACTCAAGGGGTCTCCTTGGTTACGCAGTCGGATGACTCCGATGACTCCGATTGTCGTCTGGCGGAGCCGACACCCTGCAAAAGACAATCTAGACTCTTTACGCGTGTCGTTCCTCGCTGGTGGAACCTACCGAGCGCTACCAGAACTACCAGGTTATAGCGTCTCTGTCTATCTTCAAGAAGCTCTTGAAAACCCAGCTCTTCCAAGAGCATCTTCTGCCCTAGCACTTACCTCCTTCTGCACTCTCGTTCCTCCACTGTTCCTGTCAAGTGGATTTCTTTCCAAGACTTCGTCTATGTAGCTTATTCCTCTTTTGTAAGTGGCTTTGGATAAAAGCGTCTGCTAAATGCTTCAATGTAAAGACCAGTCGTGGACAGAGAGAGCTTTGTGTTCGGCCATTCCTGTATTTCTTCTGCTCTTGGATTTTTACTCAACCTTTAAATGTGGCTGTGTGGTTGAAGTACAGTATAAATCATTTGATTATATCACTATATCACTATATCACACAGACTTAAAGCAGCACACGAAGTTCCAGCACCAGAACAGTTGGCGTCCACCTGGGATGTGCTGAATACTCTCACCACTCCTCCTTTCACTCTACTCTACTTAAGTTTGAAACTCAGGAAACCCATCTGTGAATGTCCTGAACAGTTTTTTTTTGCAGATAACACAGCTTTCATCGGCATCATCCTCGACAGTGACGTGCAGACAGGCGGTGGAACAGCTGGAACTTCTGGTGGCAACCGTTGTCCCACCCACTCTTAGTGTTTGTCAGCTTGTGGTTTTCTTCAGTTTTTTTTTTGGGGGGGGGGGGTGGACCACAATCTCCAAGGACCTGGTGTGGTCAAAGTCCACTCAGTCATCCAAAAAGAGCAGAGCTGCTTCAGGAAATGCTGATTCAGTTCTGTGCTTCAGTCCTCAACGCTGAGCTCTGCACATATATCAGTCTGGTTTGGCCAAGAGTCTGATTCCTTGTATATAGTTTTGATTTATTTTACTGCTTTCTTGACACAAGTGATGAGGACAGAAATGCTACTGCTACCTGGAATTCTTCCATGATCATAACCAAATATAAAAAGGTCACACTTTTGGCACGTAGATTGCCTTGAAATTGCCTAGAAATTGCCTGTTTTTTGTAAACGAAAGGCACAAACGAAGGGGAAAGTCTCAGTTTATAAAAAAAATAAAACCTGGGCTAGTGTAAACGTAGCCTTCGTTGTAACTGAATCGGTTCATTAAAAAGATGTTGTTCAATACGTCCTGCATGACTGGACCACAGACTCCATCCGACACAGTTGTGATGCGGCTCGCGAACGCCGGCTTTCGGCATGTGATTGATCGATGTTAAACCTAACATCTCTAGTCTCTAATCCCACTGATTGAAAGGGTGCATACATTACTACATTAAATATCATATATTCTCGGACCTCATGGCGATGCGGGTGCACACGATAACAATAAGAACAGAAAATAACTATTAATTATAATTTTTTAAGGTTTCTTTTCGATCAGCTCTGCAACTGCAGTGTATTGCACTGGACTTGTTTTTAAAGTCTGGCTTGTCTTGTCTCCCAGAAGAGAAAGTTTCTCTCCACAGTTAATAACTCTACTCCTGGAAAGTCTTTTTTCTCTTGCACCTATAGTGAGTTGATGTTTGTGGATTCTATGTTTATCCATTGCCCTTTCCAATCCCCAGGAAAATCTCAGTGGTTTTTTCCGAGTAGTTTTTAGGAGCCTGAGCAGATATATGACTGCATATAAACTCCTCATTATTGTTAATAAAATCCTCATTATATTTCAAAAAGACTTTGACATAAAAACCTAATGATTCACTCCTTCACTACAACAGAGTGGCGGCATTGAAAATCAAAGGAACAGATGGAAACTTAAGTCGCTCTACGATGAACACATCGATAACAGCACGATGTGACAAACCATCAGAGAGAAAAAAAAACAACAACATCTTCTTACTTACGAACTCTTTTAGGTAAATATTGCATCAAAAGCTTCACCTATCGTGCAGCAAACCTCTCGGGAGTCGTCATATTTAATACACAGCTTTTCTGTCTCCCGGTGATGCGTGATGTTAAAAACACGGCGATCCTCTGAGGGGGGGAACCTGTGATCTCAAAGAAATAATATTTTTCCCCATGCTGTGAGGCAGATCATCTGAAATGCTTTAGAAAATTGCTTCTATTCCCCCCTTTAGTGGAAAACGTCTAAAAGACTGTATACAGCTTAGCTGCCTTTGAAAACGTATCCCCTGCAGGCATTTTGGCCACTCCTAAATCCCTTAATTACTCTCATTGTTTGTGTTGGCATTAATATTTCATAAAAAATGTTTCAATATTTATTCATCTTTTTTTTGTTGTTGTTGTTGTTGCCACATAGATAACCGTCTCGCTAACTCCCTCGTATCATACATTTTAATGTACTGAGTGATCGCGATCCCGCGAGCAGCACGTGTGAGTTTTCCCTCACCGTCCTCCCTCTGTGTGACAAGCATCTTCATTAATAAAACATATCGGCCGCCTCTGCCAAGAATCACTCTCTTTCAATGCGTACAGTGTGGAATAAGGACGCTTTAAAAGCTTTAATTTATTTAAATGGAAAATGACAGGCGTCATCCAGCGCTGCGATCAAAGCATCTGGAACATTAGATTTCCTCCGTGTGCTGATTTAAAACAATCAGCAAGTACATGTATTATTATTATTATTATTTTTGGTACGTTTCCGCGCCTCATAGTGAACACCGAAGAAAAGAGAAAATGAAATGGCCACCTGCTTTGAATATGAAGTTATTGTGCAGATTCCTAAATAAATAGTGAAACCATAATCCCTCATTCAGGAGTTGAAAGCCTTGGTCTGAAAATGTCATCAGCGAGTTAAATTATGAAAGCATTACTTGATGAAACACGGCCCTGTGTGACTCCAGTGCACTGTCATCACACTCTATATTACAGGTTATCTTAACGTTATCACGTGCTCCGTAATTTTCATTTACAACACATTTTCCCACTCGTTCCATTCATTTGCTGGGCTGAACTGTGGCGGAGCCTCTTGTCTCTGGGCAAAACCGGTAGATTCAAACAGTTCAGACACAATTGAGCGTCTCACAGTAGTTTTAGTGTCCTGAATCAGTGTGATTTTCTGTTTTAAATCAAGTTTTTTATGTGCGATTTAGGTGTTTTCCGTTGTTTTTTTTGGAGCCATTCTCTTCCTGTCTTACCTACCCTGTTCTTTTTTCTCATTTGTTGAGCCTACTATCTCAGGAGTTGTTGTTTTTCTGTAAAACACACCTGGTCATTATTAAAAATTACTGTTCCCAGTGGCTGAGGTGTACAGAACAACACAAAGACAGAACTTGTAACAGAACATAACCGTGCACACGCGCGCCTAAATATTTAACCACAGCCCTTACGCGAACTGAATTTTTTAATATGTACACAAAAGCCTTACACGGCAATGCCTCACGTAGGTTTACGTGCAAACAGAGCAAAACTGGTAAAGCCTGTCTCGCACAAGAGGATTTTCGAATCTGACTTGATTTTAAGACGCAGGACCACACTTGGTGTTTAATCAAATGATTTCTGGGATCTCACAGAAACTCACGTGATTTAAGGGGACTTTAGAATATAAACAGACATGGAGGCGACGGACTGTTGGCCGTCGTAAATTACTCGAATACGGAATCAACTTGGCTTGTACAAGTTACGGTTCTAAACAAAAGTACACAACATCTGTTTACCGGTCGACTCACTCATTGGTTATTGCGGGGGGTTCTGCTCATACCCCAATCACTGTCAATCAATCAATCAATCAATCTCTATTTGTATAGGCCACAGTTTACAAAACATAGTTCATGTCCATCTTCACAGGGTTGCTAACATCCTCTGTCCTTAGACCTTCGACCAGGCTAAGGAAAAACTACCAGGGGAAAAAAAAAGGTAGAAACCTTAGGGAGAACCACAGGTGAGGGATCCACTCCCTGGACGGACAGACGTGCAGTAGATCCATCCATTATCTACCGCTTTTTCCTCCACCAGAGGGTCGCGGGGGGTGCTGTGCCTATCTCAGCAGACATTGGGTGATAGGCGGGGTACACCCTGGACAGTTCACCAGTCCATCACAGGGCCACATAGAGACAAACAACCATTCACTCACACACTCACACCTACGGTTAGAGTGGTCAATTCACCTAATCCCCATATCGCATGTTTTTGGACTGTGGGAGGAAGCCGGAGAACCCGGAGAAAACCCACGCACACACAGGGAGAACATGCAAACTCCTTGCAGAAAGGCCCTTGTTCCGAAGTTGTTCCAATCGGGCTCGAACCCAGGAACCCGGGTCTTCTTGCTGCAAAGGCAAGAATGCTAACCACTACACCAACCGTGGGCCCACGTGCAGTAGATGTGTTACCCAAAACATACAATACACAATGACAAAGAATAAAAAGTGAAAAGTCTTTAAATGCCAGGATCCATCTGGCATCACGCGGAAATATGTTTAATACTTACTTATACTTGGCCAAATAATCTATTCCACCTAGCCCAAAATCAGAAGACACCCATGATTGTCCTGTAGTAAGACATACGTTTACCCCAGGAAGTTCACCACGTTACGGTATGTGTGAATCCAGTGTCTCGTGCAAATGAACATTTCAAATGTGATTGAAGTGCGATCACTCTAAGACTAAACTGAACAGTTTTAGTTTAAACATTGAAAATCGGATCAATTAGGTCTCAATAGGTAAGGAAAAATACCTGCCCTTTCTAAATGAATGGTTGTCACCTTCGCACAAAAACCTACTTGATCACAATGCATTTTTTTTTTTTTTTTAAATTTCACATTATAATGACAGGTGTGTTATTAAGAGCTAATCATTTCATTTGAATACCTGCGCTCTTATAATGCAACCTGTGACACAAATGGTCACTCTCTTGATACAGTAACAATTACCCAGGTTTGATTTTAAATGAAGTTTGGCTCCTATGTGGTTTAAAAGGAGCTGTCCGTAATAAGTGCAGTGAGCGTTTGTCCAAGTGTCTGAAGGAACTATAGTGTGAACAAGGTGAGTTTTAAAAGTCTCAGGAAAAGGGCAGAGCCTCAAAGGTTGAACGTGTAGCTCCATCCCTCTGTCGCCTCTAAGTAATCAGCGGGTTATTTTGTTGCTGGAGGTTTTTATTTTCTCATCTGTAGATAAATGTGACATTTATTCACGAAGAATAAATCTTTTTTGGAGTGGCTCTTCAGCAAATAAGTAGCACAAATACTATGTTTCACAAAGCAGCGGACAGAGAATGTATGAATGTAGAAAACTGGGGACAGAAAGTATCATATAACGACCGTGTAAGACCTTTCACCACTGCTTACAATTAATGATTTAAAGCAGCTGTAGTTTAACAGTGTTATAACAAGATAAATCTAATTGAACTTAATGAAAAACGTTATCCTGAGTGAAGCTCAATCATTTATTTATTACAAAAATGTGTCAGATATTGTTCTTAAGGTTAAATAAATGATCGGAGTCCGTTTGTTCTGAAGTTCGCGGGGTTCACATTTTAAACAGGATGTGCCGTCTTCATAATGTACAATCAAATAAATATTTTTTTTATAAAGGGGCCATGTGAGTCCATAATTAACCCCAAGTTCAGACAAATCAAACTGAGAGCCAGTGGGAAAAAGGACATTAATATTTCAATTTTTCTCTTATTAATTTAATCACATTTCATATGCTGATTTGAATTGGCCACGCTTCTCCACTCAGAGTTGACTCTAATCCCAATCTAATTACTAATTATACGGTTGGAGGTTGATTGGCCCAATCCTCCCAGCCAAGGCCAATTTGACTCCCTCTGATGTTGAGCACCTTTCATGTGTCCCAGGTTTTGAGGACAAAGTGTGTGTGTGTGTGTGTGTGTACATGCCTGTGTTTTAATCTTTTAGTGTTATGCAGAACCCTCAAGTCAATAAGAAATTAAAATGTTTCCCCACTTTTTCTTTAGCAGAGGAAAAACAAGACATTGTACATAAAAGTGTCAAGTAATGTTGGGTTACGACATTACTGTATAAAAAGGGGTGGTAACGGGGAGTAAAACAATGTTATATGCTGATACTAATGATAATGAGCATTGAATTAAATGACGTCTTGAAGGTTTGTATACATTCAAATAAGAATGCACATATATACACATATGCATTCTTTGTGTGGACACTCATAGACATAATGCATTCCTTACTTCTAACCCTAACCTTAAAATCAACTCTTAAGGCCCTGTTACACTTATGCGCACATGCCTAATGCATATCACGTCACATATCGCGTCGCCCATCGCAGACCGTGGTATAATCGGGCAGGGGAGTCGGGGTGTAAGCCAGTTCAAGGGTTGCCAGGTCGAGGCCTGGATGACTGTCCTTGGTGACTTCTTCTTCTGTTGTCGAACACACACACAGACACACACCACCGCCACATCTTAAGAGTTACCGGCAGAATAAAGATACATTTTAAAAAAAAAAGGCAGCTGCATATACAGTACGACATAAACTCCGTGGTAGCTGCAGCTGGCAAACAGACAAAATGTTGCCAGGCAACGCAGTAGTTATTGATGCTCTCGTCTGTATTGTGCAGTGACCTGTAATAGAATCGTCCTTTGTTGCGCACACTTGTCTGCATGTCACTCTGTGAGTTGTGTGAATATTGCACTGCGTTCTGTTCTGTGTATTCATTCTCAAAGTATAACCAGTCCAGGCTCCTGTGTCACTATGGTCGTCCACCGTCCAGAGTTAAAAACACGACTGTACAACAGTTAGTTTCCGACCACTTGCGAGCCGCTAATTTGATTGGATCACTCCACTTCACAGGTTGATGATGATCCTGATATTCTACCAGCAGTAAGGCATGAAACGGACGGAAATCGAGCTGATTCCGTGCAGCAGAATCCCTCTCATATGGTGTTATATGTAATATTTTACCACTCGAAGCCTAATTTCCCTAACTATTTCTATTAATCTAGCCCCTAATTATACCACTGCAGAGGAGGGTATGTTAGTGCAGGGTTTAGGCCCATGACCCATGAAAGAACAATTACATTTTTGTTCGAAAGTGGACGGACGCAGGACTTTATTTCACATTTTTGTGAGTGTCATTTATGACATTTCTGTGAATGGCTCAAGAAATAATGCAGCGATCATGATGCCAAAGTCCGATTTTGCCATGCTTTCCCATCGTGCTTCCACCTTTCACACAACGAGTGCATTTATGTTTGAGTGCCGAGAGAAAATGGTGGAAAATAATGCATTCACACTTTCAGCAGGAGTCCACTCTGTCGACGTGACCTCTAATAAAGGTTTCATATTGTGTTTGAGTATATATGACTCGTGTGTGTGTGTGTGTGGCTGTAACTGCCCATAGCTCATAGCAGCATGGGCAGTGTGTGTGTGGGTGTGGGTGTGTGTGTGTGGGTGTGGGTGTGTATTTGGAAATGTCATCTCAATTAGTCGCCGAGCCCCGAGTCGTGAGAGCCCTGACAGGGAAGTAATGAATGGCATCACACTGGGACTAAAATATACCACAGCCAGTGCAATGGATGACCAGAATATTTTATTTCCTCTTAACAACTTCCCACTAGTGACTGTGTGCAGGACACAATGATAACTGTGTGGGTGGTTACCGCGCGTGTCACCGAAAAACAGAAAAGCAGTTGCGTAAAAGCATACATTATACGGCATTACATCATCTTTTACCCGCACTATAGTTTTACGGTGCAGCGTTGTTTCATTTTCCTCTCCAGCCTGAGCTGCTTTTGTGATTTAATCCTGTACATTTTCATTATTTACATGGAATATCACTGTTTTTTTTGTTTTTTTTTAATGTATACATCGCATACATACGTCGTCAGACAATGGCTTCAAAGTATCCTCGTTCCCACTGGATGATGGTATAGATTTAAGGCGGCTGTAATGAGTCAATTAGACTGTCGCGTAATTAAAGCCTTTTATTCATCGCCGCCATTACAAAGGCCACATCTGAAGACGGAGAACATGGACGTCAGGCAAAGTCACATTAGAATGTAATAGGCCGGGGGAATAAAGTAAACAAATAGATTATCGTCACAGCTGTGCCGTTTCTGTCCAAGGGTGAGCAAGAAAAACACAGTTGCCATTGCCTTGATATTAAATATAATAGTTTTTGTTTGGAAGCAGTGGTCTACTTTCAAAGCGTATCCTTCTGGTTAACATGGCAATGTTTTTGAGTTTGAGAAATCACTTTAAACCCCTTGTGCATCGACATCTCTTGACTTAATCCCCCCGCGTCTGTAACTATAGTGGTGGTGGTGTCTCTGTGTGGAGCAAATAGGTTACCAGGGGAAAACTGTCAGTAGTGACTTTTGACAATCTGCATGATGGCGGTTTCCAACCGAGTCATGGTCTTGTTAATGACTGAACCTCACAATGAGACTGATTTAAATGCACCAATCAACCCCTGTGGAAACAACAACCCTGATTATTAAGTATCTCTATATCACTAGCACTGATTGAAGACATTCTATCATTAATCATTCAAATAATCTTAGCCCAGGGATACACTTTTTTTTTTTTTTTTTTTAATCTTGAAAGTTTGGTTCATTACCATTTACTGATCAGGTTAAAGCAGGAGAGAACATGACCTTGGGTACAGTTATGAAACAAAGACTTTTTTTTAGATTTAGATTTTTATGTTTTTTGTTTGTTTTTAAGTGTAGCTGAGCTGCAGTCTATTTTATGTGTTGTCTTTCTTTTTGTTGTTATTTTGAAAGAGACTTTGATTTGATAAAAGGAACTGGAGAGAGAAGCGTGCTCAGTGTGTTGAATGCACAAAAATGATGGAGCTGAAATATGATAAACAATTGTTTATCAAAACTCAGTTTTGATTTATTTTAAAAAGACATAGAAAGGAAATTTTACCAATGTGAATATATATATATGTGTGTGTGTATATATGTAAATATGTATATATGTATACATGTTTATGTGTATATATATATATCTATATATATGTGTGTATATATACGTGTATATATGTGTATATATATGTGTGTGTATATGTATATATATATATACATATATATGTATGTGTATATATATATATATATACATATATATGTCTGTGTATATTATGTGTATATACATATATATATATGTATATATATATGTGTGTGTGTATATATATATGTATATATGTATGTGTATATATATGTGTGTATACATATATATATATATGTATATATGTATGTGTATATATATGTGTATATATATATATATATATATATATATATGTATGTATGTGTATATAATATATCCACATACATATATATATTTATGTATATATATGTACGTGTATATATATATATATACCCACTACTGTTATATTGCTATATGTTGTTTTAGCAATGCAATACAGTACATACAGTATAATTATTTCAAGAACACAACCAGAAATTATAGGGAAATATCTTCTACAGATTAAAATGTCAGGTATTTAATGTGACCTACCTTTACATTTCCACGATAGCACAAATAGAGCTTCTTCTTTTTTTAAAAATCCTAATTAATGTTACTGATAAAAACAAAACAAATATTTGCTGTGAATAAGGTCTGCTATGCCAGGTTTATTCATGACATGCTTGAGCATGACATGCACATGTTGTATGAGTTAAACTCAACGCTATGTAACCACAACGACGACCACAAATAGGGATCAAACCATAGTGATTCAATTTTGTTAAACATTATGATCATCGGCCAGCCATTACTCACAAAACCCATGTCTAAAAATAGGCATGGAAATCGGTATTGGTCAAAAATGTAGAATCTGATAAAAATCCAAAATTCCTACTTTACATACTGCGTGCTTCACTATGCACAGATGTAAATAAAAATCAGCAAAAGCATTTTAGCTGAGTCATGTTTGGGCTGTTTTTTTCCCTTCTTATTTGTTACACAGTTGGGGGATTATGTCTTTGAAATGACGCTTCATATTTTCATAAATGATCTAAAATGACTGTATTGGAATAATATCGGTATCGGTAGATACTCGTGTTTTTGTTAAATCGGACACAAAAATAGTGGTATCGTCTTATCCCTATCTAAAAAAACAAAACAAAAACGTGTATCTGCACATTTTGGTGTAAAAACAGTGTATGTTAACCACATACTTGATTCCAGAGAGAGTATTTCTTCACCCTTCACCATCAGATGTCCCAGCTTTGGTACAACCAATAAAAAAAAAACCTGAATTGCTATCTGTTTATTACCAATTCCTCCTGAGGTTGTGCTTTGCTCCTTCATACAGTGCCGGTCCCAGCAAAACTGATCTGACATCTCTAAGTTGCACGGTGATGAAACCATATCACAGTGTTCAGATTTCAGTTCCACACCATGGGGGAAATATTGTTTCGAGCCATTACTCTTCATCAGGGGGACGTCATAGCCACTCTGTGCTGCTATGGCCCGTGTCGTCAGCTGTGCCCCTGTGACGACGGCGTTTCGCGATGCACCACAGTCTCCTGAACTCCGATCACGCATCCACACAGGACCTCAGATCGATGAGTGAAACACTCAAATGACACTTGCATGGAAATTTCATCATTATTACTTTTTTTTAAGGGGGGGAGCGAGAGACGCATCAAATGCTGTTCACTTGATGAGATGATCATTTGCCGAAATGATGTGGCTCACGAAGACTTAGATTAAAAAGCAGGGGTGTCATGATTCACTTGCATACTGCGATGTTCCCCCATTGTTTGTGTTGAATATGCTCATCTGCAGTATGACTGGCACATACACCAATGATCCGTGGCCGCTCCCCATTCATCTTCGCCGCTTGCGCTGCATACGGAACGCCACAAATTACAGCCCTGGTGGATTCACGCTGCTCTAATCCTCAGCGAAAACCGTGAGGGGTTATGTGGGGAACCCCGCCAGTTACCTTGGGGGACAAATGATCTCGACGACCTACCCCTACTAACCCCACTGCTCGTATCGCAACGGGAAAAGATCTATTCCTGCTTATTATTATTTGCACCTCCCACCAGCAGCACAGAAGATGAATCATACCTGTCAATCCTTATCCCTGGCGCAGGGAGGCCATGTTTGTTTATATTGATTGGCAGCATATGTGGCACAGCTGTTGCTGAAGGAGGCTGGTGCTGGCGGAGGTTTGTTTATGCTTTCCCTTGGCAACAGTACAGTTGGCAAGCAAGACTGCAAGCAGTATGCACTTGACTAATCAATACAAACAATGAAGCAGCAAATCAAGAATAATGTTGGAGCAGACAGAACCAGGGAGAGAATAAAGCTTCAGATTATTTGGGGCTCAGGAATGATATTGTTTATGGATCTTGTAAACTGTGTTTTCCCTCTTTGTGTTTAATTTCCACCAGTGACTCTCAGACATATGCAAATATATTCGTTTTTTCTTGTATTTCTATCCAAAATATAACACTAGAGCTTGCAGGTTTCATTCCAATTCATCAAATGCTGTAATAGCTACTGTCATGTAATAAAAAAAATATATTTATTGAGGTTTGCATAGTACAACATTGGTCTAGGCAGTCCATACACATTTAAATCTCATATGCGCCCTTGACCAGTACAATGAATAGGAAAAAACTAGAAAAGCACTCGGAGAGCGCAGACCTCCGCCCAGGCAGCTCAGTGGCTCCAAAATACACCCTGCCGGTGTGCCTTGGTCAGACATTGAGAGCTGTAACCAGTGATAGCGTCTACAGATCACACCCAAAATGTAAAACCTTATTTGTGGTTCCATTGCGGACATTTCCTGAAAATTTCATCCAAATCCGTCTTAAAATTTTCGAGTTATGTTGCAAACAGACAGACAGACAAACAAACAAACTCCTGGCGGAGGTCAATAGAATAAAATACTGGAGTTTCAGATGACCAGGTTGTAAGCACGGTGTTATGAGCACAGGGAAAGAGCCAAAGGCTAACCAAGGACAACACTCCAAAGCACTAAAGCCACTGTAGAATTGGAAAAGTGAAGATATGGCGTCCAAATGTTCAGAAACTGTCCCTTTGAAGAGTGAACTATTCAGGTCAGGTATTCAAGGGGAAAACATTTCATAATTATCGTATTTCAGTTTTATTTAGTGGAGGGTTTGTCACTTATCCAAGACAGAAAGATGTTTTTCCTTGCTGCATATGTGAGGATATTATACAGTCTGGGGTAACCCAAGATTAAAGAAAGAGGGTCCATGTGCAACACAACACCAAATATATTTTCCAGATCTTGCAAAACATTGATCCAGCATGCATGAATTTTAGGACAAGACCAGGTACAATAAGTAAAAAGACGCCCACTGAGATTTTATGCCATATGTAAGAATGTGGCCAAAAACGGTTACTACATTCAAATTCAAAATACCTTTTAGGTTTAGTTTTCTGACGTAACTGGCAACCCGTGGTTGCTCGGCAGTTGAGACTCTACTGACTGCAATGATTGGTAGATGGCGGTAGGTGGCGCCACATGCCAAAACATGATTTGCAGTCTGCAAAATATTTGTTTTAATGCAAATATTTTGGCTGTACTGTTGTTGTTGTTGTTGAGTTCAGTTTGTTATATCAACATTATTCCTGAGTCTCTGTGACATATTAGGTGGATTTTATGGCCAGTTGCTTTAGATTTATTACATAATGCACCTTTAAAACGTGTAGGTGAGAGTTGAGAGATTTGTAAACAGTGCAGACTCTTAAATTGCAGCAATCTGGAACGGTTACACACAGATATTTTCTTTGTTTGAGACATATTTTAGTTGGAAAATGGAATTTAATTTGTGGATGTGTAATAGTAGTAGAATTTGCATCGACACAAGAGTAAGATAGAATGTCTCGGTTCCACAAAATTTCAAATCCAGAATCACGTGAGTGTGTGAAATCACAAGTGCATGTGTAGGAAGTAGGGCAAATTACTCAAGGTGCAGCATCTGGCAATGATTAGTGGCCATTAATTGGTGTTAAGTGGTGCTACTAGTGTTTACAGAATCGAAGGATAATTAGCTGGGGGTCAACTTGGGGGCTGGAATTAACATGTCAGAATTCTGCAGCTGTCTCATGACAACTAGGTGAGGTAGTGGTCGGGTGCTCCAGATTCTTTTGGCAGGGGAGCGGCGGCATTTTTTGTGAACTGTTGTGGTGTAATGTCATTGCTGTTGTATTATCACGTGTTTGCGCAAGAGAAAGCATCAAAGTGCAAGTGTGTGTATCTGTGTGCATCGCTGCATGAGCCAAAGCGACAAAAATTAAGCACCTCAAGAACAGCTCTTAGCAGGGCCCTGGACTTCACTTGCCAGGGTAAACACACTGAAAAGAAATATTCCAGCCAGTCTGCACTGTGTCCATGGGGGACCAAGTAGCGATCCAGCTGCAGCACCTGCACACGAACAGTAAAAAACTAAGTGCGGGCAGCCGCTACACACAGCTGGGGACACAGGCAAGCACACAGTTGTGTAAAATAGAGTAGAGAATAAAGTAGAACGGGTAAAACCCAGGTAACACCCCGTCACAGTAGCTGTGGTGGGTTGGAAGACTGGACACACCATTGTGTTGACACTAATGGGGGCAAAAAATAAGGGATACAGATGAGCTCCTACTGCTTAAGTGACATAAGAGTTCCAAGTGGAACTACAGTAAGACGCTAGATACACTGGATCCATGAGTGCCATTTTTCTGTATTGAGCACATGTGTCAAACTCAAGGCCCGGGGGCCAGATGTGGCACGCCACGTCATTTTATGTGGCCCGCGAGTGATTAATTGGTCTTAAAAATCTGTGTTAAAATAGGTCTGTGCTGCTTTAAAGGGACAATGTGTAGTTTTTATGAGTTTATATAACCCAAAATCCACTTTTTTATACATATTATGTGCTCCTCCATTGTCTAGTCGCTGTATAATAGTTTTTGTTTCATTTTCGTAGTGTTTCAAAAAGTCATGTAAAATAACATAACTGTTAGCAGCGAGACGCCATGTTTCTACCGGAGCCTGTAAGGACAAACGCGAGAGAACAAATCAAGCGTCTCTTTACTTGTAGCGGAAGTCCCGCCTCCACTCTCTCCGCTTCGTCTGCTACAGTCGCGGTAGCTCGCCCTCTCCCTCACCTCACGAACCTCATCTGCTGACACAGAGAAAGACGACGAGGACGACATTTGACCAGCTGAGGATACTGTAGCGCTCAGGGAAGGGAGGGGGTGAGCAGAGCAGCAGTTCTTTGTTGTAAATTTCAGCCCCTCCTCTAGATGGCACTATAAACTACTTACTTCACCTTTAAGGCGTGCGTTGACCATAAACTGCATTTCCCACAATGCATGGCGATTGTGTTACCCGCAGAGTGACGGCATCCTGCCACAATGATACACATCGCAGTGTATCATTGTATACGCGTCACGCGACGAGTAAAATTGAGCTGAAGGTGTGTGAGCAGGTCTGCCCTGACCAGATACAGACTGTTAAAACTGTTAGTTTGTCAAGAAACACCATCGCGGACCAGGTTACATCTATAATGCATCATATTTGTAAATTGAATAAGTAATAAATACAGAAAGTTATTTATCAATATGTTACGGATTAGTTACCTTTATTTTACATTATATTTGGTTACATTTAGTTACATTTATTCTGTATGATGGTTACATCTGGCGCTTTGAGGGTAACTATTATGCTGATGTGGCCCTCAGTGAAAATGAGTTTGACAGCCCTGCTATAGAGCATCTCCTTACAAAACAATGGAGGACAGTAACTAACAAACCAAAAGGTTTTAGAGATTTACTGTTCGATCTACGTTCCAAACCCTCACCTTTGGTCAAGAGCTTTGGTAAGGGCATCAGTTAGGATGCCTCCTAGACGCCCACCTGGGGAGGTGTTTCGGGGATGTCCTTCTGGGGCCAACCCGGGACACATTGGAGGAACTAATCTCTCGGCTGGCCTGGGAACACCTTGGGATCCCCCCCCCCCCGTGACCCGAGTCCAGAAAAGCGGAAGACCACTGAACACGTAATATTGCGAAGGGGACATGAGTGTGCACTTGGTTTACATACAGAACACTCAGGAAGGAGCACCTAGAGAAACAACGCACACAAACACTGGGAAAGGCCTTGTTTGCTCTCACAGCAGCCTCTGTTCTTCTTGGCATGGACTCGCGAGATGTTGGAAGCACTTTGAGATTCCGATTTTTCAGCTGGACGTTGATGTTGGCGATCTGTTTTTAGCAACATCTCATTTCCAAATGAGTGACTGGAGAGACCACCGTTAATACGCTGAACAGATAGTCATGTAATGGCCATTACAACATGTTTCAAAGGTTTTTATACATTGCACTATAGTCACATGGCTGACATGGTTCTTCATACAGTGTTCAGAGCGGATGTGATATTATGTTCCATGTCCAAGGCTAAAGAAAAGTGCATCCATTTTGTTTACTTCTACACTTCCTGTAACTTAACTGCCGTTCTTGTCAAGTCTTTTCCGACTGCTGCAGATCACAAAGGGACTTCTGGTGTGATGGCCCTGACACATCAGAACCCTCCTTACTCACGAGAGGAGAACTCTCAGCCATCAGAGCTGCTATGCTCTGATACAGGATAATGACTGAAGCAAAACGGGACTAAATCCATTGTATGATAACTTATCTCTCTAAGTCTTTGGGACTGTTTTTTTTTTTTTTTTCTTATACGAAGCCTTGCGCTTCATAAACCCCAAATTCATTTTACTCTGTATCTGTGGTGATACAGTTTCCCTGTCAATGAGAGGGAACTCTGGTGCTGGGAGATAGAGAGAGAGGGGGGGGGGGGGAATCAACGCACACCACAGGCAGGGAAACTGAGATAAGAATATTAAACAGGAGAAAGAATCGTGTCTTCTCCTCAAAACCAATAAGATGCCTGAGGTTGCAAATGAAAAGGAAACACTCAACTTCTGTCACTAGGAATTTGTACGACTGAATTTAGAGGGAAGAGTGTGTTTTCCGGTGTGTTTATGCAAATGAGCATGTGTGTGTTGAAGCACAGTAATAGAAAATTGACCTGTAACGTGCTGTTTTATGGCCTACTTTAGTTCTGTTTGGGGCTGTCCCACATGAGCTGACACTTAAATCACTTAAAGCTAGTTTACTGTTCATATCAAGAGCTGTTTTTTTACTTTGTCTACACACTTCTGCAATATTTAAATTGTGTAAAATAAAGTTGAATCAATCAAAACAGATGCATTTATACTAGAATACACAAGGAATTCAGTCTCACGTGGCTCCAGATTATCTTAACTAGGTGGATTTATGTCCGTTATTGTCATATTTATGTGAATGCTGATTGTAGATCAGTGCCTTTTTTGAATTAAGCGTTTTAAGTTATGCGTGGAAATATAGAAAGAAAGCCGCGCCGTTTACAACTCACATTGAGTCAGAAAATTAATCAGCCCCCCTGATGATGCCTGCAAATTGCCCAAGATTACGTCGAGACGTCTTCATTGCTGCATGTAGGAGGAGGCGATGGCAGCAGAGCTGCCATTTAGCTTGCCAGTGGCCCCAGGCGATCCTTCTTCTCCAGCGTTCTTTTTAATGTGCGGCAATTAAAGGCCATCTAGAGTGGAAGAGATGGAGTGTGAGAGAGAGGAATAAAGAAAGAAGTGACTGAGTGTAAAATAGTGTTTATATAGAGGCAGGAGGGAGACGCAGGAAACGCATAAAGACGAGCGTACACACACACACACACAGAGGGATATCAGAAATAAGACGATGATGTTAACCGTCTCTGTGGTGCGGTCGCTTAATGTACTAAGCTGAATTTCTTTTTAAAATAATAAGTGTTGTGTTTTTTGGTGACAAATGTCACTTGACACGTGGAGGTGGAGGTGATGGTGAGGGCATTTTTTCTCCGACGTTATCTATACCACGTCTTAATTGACGCGCCGAGTCCCAACACGGCAACTGTTTGCCAGGCAAACCCGCGCCTGCTCACTCTTCATTCACATTAGCAGTTGATGTCAGTGTGACAGACACAGCGTGTTGGTTTGTTTCACTCAACAGGAGAAATTAATCACAGTGCAGTGTAACAAGAGAACGTTGCATTAACGACTCTCCCGTGCTGCTTTTGATGGCCGTATCAAGACAACATTTTCAGGCCGTTTGTTCTACTGTAACTTAACTGTCACGGCAGCACTGAGGCTCATATGCATTTGTATAATATTACCGTGCACTGGAGTGTGTAAAATGATTTTGAGATTCAGTCTAATCGTTATTCTTTTCGTTCATTCGCAGGGTTTGTTACACCATGAGCGGCAACTCAACTCTGGGAGTGCTGAGGAAAACATGTTTCCCTGTTTCCAGGAGTGGATTCAACAGCTGTTTGTGCAACGTAATACTCAACAACATCCAACTGCTATGGTTCCTCCACCACTGTATCATGTTATTTCTCTATAGAGCACGTGTCAAACTCAAGGCCCGGGGGCCAGATGTGGCCCGCCACGTCATTTTATGTGGCCCACGAGTGATTAATTGGTCTTAAAAATCTGTGTTAAAATAGGTCTATGCTGCTTTGAAGGGACACTGTGTAGTATTAATGGGTTTATATGACCCAAAATCCACTTTTTCATACATATTATGTGCTCCTGCATTGTCTAGTCGCTGTATAATAGTTTTTGTGTCATTTTTGTAGTGTTTCAAAAAGTCATGTAAAATAACACGGTCACGGGCCGCTGTTGCATAGCCACTGTTAGCAGCGAGACGCCATGTTTCTACCGGAGCCTGTAAGGACAAACCCGACAGAACAAATCAAGTGTCGCTTTACTTGTAGCGGAAGACCCGCCTCCACTCTCGCCGCTTCTTCTGTTATGGCCGCGGTAGCTCGCCCTCTCCCTCGCCGGCTTCTGACAGCTCTACCGCGGCCACGAAGAGCTGTCCCTCGTCCTCGTCCTCTCCCCCTCCCTCTCGTTGTCTGAATAAATATTAGAACCTCATCTGCTGACACGGAGAAAGACGACGAGGACGACCGTTTTTTTGACCAGCTGAGGATACTGCAGCGCTCAGGGAAGGGAGGGGGTGAGCAGAGGAGCAGTTCGTTGTTGTAAATTTCAGCCTCCCCTCTAGATGTTACTATAAACTACTTACGTCACCTTTAAGGAGTGCGTTGACCATAAAACTACATTTCCCACAATGCATGGCGATTGCGTTAACCGCAAAGTGACGGCATCTCGCCACTGCATCATGCAAGGAGTGAAATTGAATAAGTAATAAATACAGAAAGTTATTTATCAATATGTTACGGAGTAGTTTCCTTTATTTTACATTATATTTGTTTACATTTAGTTACATTTATTATGTATGACGGTTACATCTGGCCCTTTGAGGGTAACCATTATGCTGATGTGGCCCTCAGTGAAAATGAGTTTGATGCCCCTGTTCTAGAGTCTTGAGTGTTTCTCATTCACATGTATAATATGCTCATTTTGATTCAGTGTCCCTTGGAATTCCAATCATATAATTCCAATATCAGTTTGATAACTTTGAGAAGGGTACCTGGAATATCCGATCCCTATTCTCCTAGGTTTTGGCACTTTTTCTATGGGCTGCCAAGCACAGTGGTTTGTCTTCTAAAGGGTGGAGCGAGACAGACTCTAGTCCAGTGACTGTAAACAGTGAATCATCACTTACATGCTGCAATAGGTACAGCAGTGTTTTTTCACACTTCTCTCTCTTAAGCATAGCTTGTCTTCTTTTTGTGATAAAAAGCTGCATGGTGTGGAAATGCAAGCCAAACCGCTGGTTGGAAATGAGGCTTTAGCTCCATCAGCCCCATTTTATATATAGGACTATATAGACTTTTATTGCAAGAGCTTTTCCAGTATGTTCTGTGAAAGTCCAGGAGTCCAATAAAGAGGCATGTACTTTGGAGTAATTTGAGAGTCACACTTCGGAAAGCCATTTATCCGAATATGCCGATTAAAATTCCTCCTTCCTGGACAATATGTCCTCGGATAAAAATAAATAAATCCATTGACTTGCCATTCAAATGCTTCCCCCAAATGGCAGTGTTAAAGTGCTCGCTGTCACTGGCAGTTTCGTGTAAAGTAAAGCACAATGCGGGCACATTATAAGCAGATTACATCTATTAGTTACTGCTGTGCTGCATGCAAATGGAATGCCCATGGGAGAGCAGAAAATCATTTTAAACTTCAATAAGTTACAAGCGGTGGCAAGTCTACCCATAATTTGCACAAAGCCCCAGGCAGCAATGAGGCTGGATGCAATTAGGGGGTGAAATAAAATTCCACACCGTAAACAAAGGAAAAAAAAATGTAAAATAGACTGAAAGAGAAATGAGCATCGTGGAGTGAGATTACCTCGTCTTTGATGATGTGGGCTGTTGCTTCCTTTAATTGTCACATCATAATGCTTCTGTTTTCAGCAAGGATAACTGTGCCATTTGTTGTACTCTGACAAAGGAAGAATGACTTAAGGCCAACGTGTCAGACTAATATGACTTTTTAATTAAGAGATCATACACGTCTTTGTCACTTGGAATAATCACGCGTTTCGTTTTTAGGACGACGCAAGCGCGCAGACAGCCTTGCATCCATGAGTGCACCAGGTCTTTGTGAGGATCTGGGATCACACAGCGGTGGATGAAGTAGGAATGCAACAAAGGTACTATTCTTCATTTTTCTATAGTAAAAGTATAATTGTGTGGTGAAACCTATGCATGTGTATGTAACTGATGCTCAGTTTTTCTTATTGTTTCAGACTGCGCTATTTCTGCTCACAATGAGCTCACACAACGCTGATTGACTCTCTCTGTATTTCTCAGCAGGCTACAGCAGCGCCGTGTGAGATGTTGCCAGCAAAATTCCTGCACTGCACGCAGGAAGTGACTCGGCAACGGCAACACTGTGCTAGGAAAGTGAGACCGCTTCAAACAGGTTGGAGGGAGACTGGGAACACAAATAAGTGCCCACAAAACAGTTTCAGATGTGAACTCTACTGCACAAATAACCTCCATGTCCCCACCTGCCCCTGCACTGCTGGGGGTATACAAACAAACGCTCCTTCAGTCATGTCTGACACAACAAAATCGCCAAAAGTTAAGCACTGCAGCATTAAACCTGAAAATGAAAATGCGTATTATTTATATACTACTATTGTAGATGCCTCTTTTCTCTTTCCGTTGAATTGAGAGTTTTATTTATTTATTTATAATGATGTATTCTATGTATGTAAGTCATTTTACTCAAATAATGTATTCATTAGTATAAGCTACTCTAAATATACATTTCACCACTGATCATTTTTGTATCATTTTAGGAATGGTTTGCCCTAAAGTAACACTGGTCATTTTGCTAATTCATGAGAACAACGGGGCATACTATCCTTTTTGCAGTGTATTCAGTCTAATTCTGCAGATGTTGTGAGCCCCAGGATTCATTCATTCCTTTATTCGTCACTCACTCTCACACCTATGGTCATTTTAAAGTCTTTAATAACCTCATGCAGAAAGGTCTTTTGTTCAGACCGGGTCACGAACCCGGCTCTTATTGCTGTAAGGAAAAGGATGTTTGTGTTTATACTCGGAGTGGGAGTGTCCCGACTATCAACTCTCATCATGTGCTCCGACAGTGTGTGATTTTTAAAACAGTCCCGCCTTTGCTTTCCTGCTATTGGCTCTCTCGACACATACTCGTACCTGATTGGATGTCAGCCCCCTGTCCGTCATTTACGTTGCCGGACAAACCAGGAAGTGTCCGTCCGTGGACAGAAGTGGTGTGTTGGCATTCTGGACAGTTTGAGACCAAAGTGCAATAAATTCCGTCGCTGTTGTGTCTCCGTGTGTTCGCATACATCAGCCGGACCGTGCGTTATGCAGTGGCGTCTCCGTTAAACGACACAGTCTGAGGATAAACAGTGTAAGTATCGTTGTGAATACAGTCACTGAAGGCTGCCTCCACTCATTTACATCCACACTGTTTGTTTTGCGGTTTGTTGAGTTGCCCCAAGGCTAATTTTCTAGCTTAGTTGTCGCAGTGATTTCTGTGGAGTTTAGCATTTTTTCTGCGGAGACAGAGAAGTTCGTTGTGTCTTGGGGGACACACGACAAGACTATTGCTGCGGTCCAGCTATCTATTAGCTATTAGCCAAACTATCTGCTGAATTTTAACGCCCTCCTTACAACGGCTATTACGGTAAAATAATACAGAAGCGAAAATGATGCATATTTATTGTATACTAGTTACAGACAACAACACAACACTGATTGCACTCAAAACGAGACCTAAAACCCACAAAAAAGCACATAAAATAATTAAAAATTTCAATAAATTAGAGTAGAAAAGTAGAGCAGTTCAAGAATGCTGATGGCGTTTTGGTGAAAGGATTTCTTTTTAAATTCCCTTTTTGAAAAAGCCTGTGATCAAATGACTCAAAATGAAACAGAGAGAACCAAAGCACATATTTGAATTGGACAAATAATGAAAATCCTCACAGATGTAAGTTGCAGAGCAACTCTATAAAGAGATACAGTTCTGAATAAGAATGAAAAAGTCGTGTTCAGCACATTGATATCAGCATGCTGGATATCAGACATGTTATATACAATACAGTTTTAGAGCCATTTCAAGTTAAAAGTCCCATATTTGCACTTTTTAATTGTAGAACTGAGATGTAATAAAGCAAAAAACCTCCATAAGTTCTGACCAGGACTGACGAGGTTGTGTTCAGGACATCTATGACTCCTACCATCAGACATTTGTACAGTACAGTTTGAGATATTTCAAGTTAAATATGACATTTCTGATGGATAATGTGAAGCTTATTCAAAAGATAACTGAAACTAAACACATCCACCATCTTCACCTCCCACTGTGGTTGCACTGGAAACTCACATGTCCTTTTTTTTAAATATAGTTCCTCCAAAAAGGGGAATAGTGTTTTGTTTGCTGTAAATTATGTCATTGACATCAAGTCTCTTGACCTTCCTGTTCATGCATGTGAGCTTCAACAATGTTCACCATTAATCGCCTGCTGAAATCTTTTAGACTTCCAGTAGCTTACAAGTGAAAAAGGGGACATAAAACTTGAAATGTAAAACAAACAGTAACAATGTCCAATTTGCAGAAGGGTAGTAGTCATTGAAGCAATGAAGTTGTTAAATTGGAAAAATTGCAAATATTGGACTTTTAATTTGAAATTTCTCAAAAACTGTGCAGTAAAAAGTGTCCTAATCAGCCCTGGTCAGAACCAATGTAAAATCTAGTTTTTATTACATCGCAAATGTGATAATTTATCGATGAAGTAGTGCAAATATGGCACTGTATTTATATGACACTTTTCTCGTCTCGATGCCCACTCAAAGCTGCTTTACACTACGCTTTTGCCATCCACACTCATTCAATTGCACATTCGTACAGCGCCTTTTCTAGGCAAACTACACACGTCTCCAGAGCCCAATGTGATATTTCTTTGTTCAATTTGTTTTTGATCATCGCCCAGTATTATATATATATATATATATATATATATATATATATATATATAAAAAAACAGATACTACTCACTTAGGAGGAAGCTGGAGCCAGAGATTGTTTGATGTTTTTCTTAATACAAAAGAACAAAACCGTTAAACAGCAGTGAAAATAGTTGCTATTTTTTTCCTTTTTTTGATTGACTGTGCCTTTAAAGTCCAAATGAGCACTTTTATAAACCAGTTTTATAAGCAAGTGATCATTATACATTGTAAGAAGGTAAGAATATCTGATGGACATTTGCATATATTTACCTTTAACAATGTTGAACTGAAGTGGCACCTGAGCATATTTGTACACATAATTACTACATATTTCTGTTTTCTGCATTATCTGCATCTGTATCTAGTATTGTGTTTTATACAGCAAGTAAATCCACTCTTAAATTAACTTGTATTTGGTGCTGTGGTCAGTTTTCTGCAATATAACAGAACATAGCACTAAACATATTAAAAATGTCATATTTTTCTAGATCTTAGTCTAGATTAGATCTCCAGTGAAATGAGATGATGGTTAACACTGTTAATGAGCACAACGTATCATTATTCTTCATCATCATACACCTGCATCTGTGATGTGGATTTTTTTTTTTCCAACCAACAATGCACTTGTCATAATGCTTACAGTACATTTTTTTGTAATAGTCAGCAAACATCCTTGCAATTTATTCTCCACAGCTGGAAATTCAGAAATATACTTTTACACATCTGCAGACACTTCGGAGAGGAATGACTGCACTGCAGGCGATGATGGAGGCTTCAAATGAAAGAAAGTCTATGATACTGTGATGTTGAGACACAGCACAACACAGAAAGAAGACTCTTAGAGCCTACTGTGTCCAACTATAAACATTACATTAGGACAATTTCCTCATTTCCTTTTGTCCTCCTCTCACTTCCTTTAATTTGCTGACTGTGGTTAACAGCTGCAGGAGAACAATAGCCGTGCATACATCCTCCTCCTCCTCCTCCTCCTCTGCTGGCACCGAAAGTGTTTGAAATGCAGGTGAAAAACGTGTTTTTATTTGAAGGTAAAAATCCTGCTCTCCCAAGGCAGCGGTGCTCTCCCATGAGAAGCACAGACAGTCAGCCACGCTCTATGAACATGCTAATTCAGTCTCTTTCCTCTATTCCCTGGCTGCACCTCCAGACTCTCCACCGCTCTTGTTCTACGTGGATGCACACAGATACTTTCCTCCTTGGCATATTCACTTTTCCCCAGTGCACATCTGCTCACACATACACCTTTTTTTTTTTGTTGTTGTTGTTGTTCCTCCCCGTCTTATGATAATCAGCAGATTGCCAGGGTGTAGTTAATATGTAGCATTATTTGTCTAAACAAACGGTGAACATGTTTGAGAATCCACCACCAGCAGAAAGCACTGACCTGCTCCTCGAACCATAGCTGCTGTTTCCACTATTTCAAACAAAAATCAACACTACTGAAGAAGTCTTTTGATGAAATTTGTAGCAGAATGAGGAAGAAAAACATTCTCCTACACAAGCATATTTGCACATTTATTATATTATGTGTAGTTAAGGTATATTATTACGTTTCTCTTAATGTCTTCCTGGTGAGCTGTCGGTTCATCCAAAGAGAAAGAGAGAGATTGTGGTGTGAAGGGAAATGGTTTTAGATTAAATGAGATGGATAGGAAGTGCACATACTGTGAATGTAACACACATCCAAGGTGGTGAGAATTAATTTAATTATGTCGAGCAGATGTATGTGAAAGATAAACCATCTGCCTGATCAAAACTGACTATCTTCTCTCCATATTATATGATTGTGTGTTAACTTCCCTTCAGGTTTCTCACATTTTGTTTTGCTACAGTAACGGGAATAGAACTGTACTCCATTTAACTTAATGATCAGGTGAAACGCTGAGGCCCAGCTGTGAAGTTCTCTCACACTGAAGGTTGTTTTTCTGCTCGAAAATAATTTTTCAGGCCGAGGAGCAAACATGGGGAAGAAAGACGCCAGTGCAACCAGATTACCGGTCGATCAGTACAGAAAACAGATTGGTGAGTCTCCTGTTTTATTTATTTCCTTTATCAATATCAGATTAAATCAAGTAATAGTGTTAGTATCGTCTGTGCTGTGTACTGTTTTTTATGTTTACTTTTATTATTTCATAAAAATAAACAAATAAATTCTTCTCCATAGAGGAGAACACATGTTCAGTTCACGAGCAGACATACAAATGAAATCGTTCACATACATTCTTTTCTTTGAAAAGGAGTGAGAATCAGTTTAAAACATATTTAATCTCACCCCTTCTCCTTGAAAAGTGAATTAATGAATCAACACAGCTTCCTGTTGACATCATTCTACGTTTCATCACATAGTTTGTATTTGTGTACCTGGTTGGCATGTGGAGGGCGGCCGGATCTTGGTAACCACACCGCGTTGGGGTTAGAGGTTCCAAGTGTGGCAGTGGGCGAGTCCGGTGGGGGTGTGTACTTTGGTCAGGGGGGTTTGGACAAGCGGATCAGGGGAGTAGCCCACCAGTGGGTGCGGATATAGCCCAGATTAGCGCCAGGTGTGGGAGAGTTTTCACTTTCTGTTATGCACTTAAAGTTACCTGAAAATTCAAAGTGTCATAGCCTATGTTTTCTTTTGTTTTTGAAAGGCACACCTATACAGTACCAACATACACTACTGTTCAAAAGTTTGGGGTCACTTAGAAATGTCCTTATTTTTGAGGTAAAAGCTCTTTTTTTCCAATGAATATAACATTAAATGAATCAGAAATACACACTCTACATTGTTAATGTGGTAAACGACTATTCTAGTTGCAAACATCTGGTTTTTAATGGAATATGTACATAGGTGTATAGAGGCCCTTTTCCAGCAACCATCTCTCCAGTGTTCTAATGGTACATTGTGTTTGCTAATCGCGTTAGAAGGCTATTGGATGATGAGAAAACCCTTGAAAACCCTTGTGCAATGATGTTAGCACAGCTGAAAACAGTTTTGCTGGTTCTTTGACGAAGGGCAAAATGATTATTTTGAAGAAAAATCCATTTTTCTAATCTTGTCAATGTCTTGACTATATTTTCTATTCATTTTGCAACTGTTTTGATGAATAAAAGTGTGAGTTTTAATGGAAAACACAAAAAATTGTATAGGTGACCCCAAACTTATGAAATGTAGTGTACATGTACAAAAAAAAATTCAATTCACAGTCGCATTATACATACGTGTTTCAGTAAACGGTCTTGTTGCGCTTTCACATCCTTAAAAACTCGGACTGCCCGACAGCTCAACGCTGACTATAAACACGACGTCTTTGCAGAAATAAAAACTTTCGACATGCTCTTCAGGGATTGACATATGCAGAGGAAGCAGCATTTATGGTCAGTTTTTATGGACACAAAATCCCTGGTTTAAAGAACTGCCCTTCTTGATACCACGTCAGAAACTATTTTGTCAAAGTTTAATACCACTCTAATACTGCGTTACTTTGTTTTTCCATTCTCCCCCCCTTACATCATAAAGGCTTAACTAAAGCAATATGGTAGGTATCAATCAAAACGTTGGTCCCCGTTAGCATGCCAGCTGTGGTTACTTGAGGAGCACACTCGTATCATATGTTTTTGTTTTTGTTATACTCTTATGGAGCAAAAACCACAAGGTTGCCAGTGGCAAAGCTGGGTAATCATGAGCAGATAGGAATGACGTAAATGCAAAGGGAAGCTCTGTTTTCCTCATAGGGCTGAAGTTTTTACTTCATGTTCCAAGATTTTTTAATATTATACAAATGTGATCTGGGTATGTTATCTTTATAGATACAAAAGATGAACATTATTCCTATTTTCAGATCAGAGGCAGGAAACGCTCTGGAATTGTCCCTTGATAAATGGGTATTCTTCTTAGCAGGGACCCAGCAAGGACTGGAATAGCCAAGAAAAAGTAGAGCATGAGTTCATTCATGCTCACGGCAAAAAATACCAGCTACAGAGATGAGCTGAGGAGAGTGATGCAATCCCGAATACAAAGTCACAAAACTAACATGATACCTTTAGATTTCAAAGGATAATTGTCCATCCATGGCGAGTCCTCATCCTTCCATCAGAGATGGTTCTACCACATTTCACTTCAGATCATTCAAGTAAATGGGCCTTAAAACCTGAGTTGTAAAACGAGCAAGCGAAAGAGAGCGAATATGTCTGTGGTGACCTCATTTATGACCAGATTTAAATCAACTTCAGAATTCATATTTTACCTTTTTTTTTTTATGCCACATATTTGATAATAACTAAGATCTTAGAAGAAGACTAAGGCGATTCTGGGGCCCTTGGAGTAAGACGAGAATGGTGCACAAACATCATGGGAACACCTTGCTCCCCCTCCACCTCCCGCTGGTCTAACTGCAGAGCACTTTCAGCGTGAAAAGCATCACTACAGGAAGTCATTCATGCCAGCTGTCATGACCATACAATAGCTTTTCTTTGCAAAGGGCAAGGACTGTTCACCTGGACTTTTTATGCCTCTTTTCTAGGCAAAAGCTGTAACCACAAGCTTGATGTTTGCAGCTAGTCTGTCTGTCCCTTTTCCCATGTCCCGACGCAGATTTATTCATCCGTTCCGCTCGCATAAAGAGAATCTCTTTGGTACAAAGATTAACTGAATATTGATCTCAGTGGTCGACGGCTAAGGTCACTGCGACCTCAAAACACAGTGTTTGGACATAATGCAATTACTACTCCTGTGCTTGTTATGGCAGAATACAATAAATGTATTCAATTCCATCAAAGTCTTCACATGTATCGTTGTACTGAGATGCATGTATCGTGAAATTCAAACTTAGCTAAATTATGTAGCAGCTCTTTTCGGGCCCACTTATTTAAACATGTATAGACCATTTATTTTATGACATTTTAGAGTTTATTGTCATAGAGCAATCGCCTCTGATGCATAGATCCAATATCTAAGTATCCTGATATAATGCTGTGTATGACCACCACCTGCATTTTAAGTACACGGAAAAGCTTTAGGTTTGCTTTCCTATTTTCTGCTTCTTTTTCCGTTTATTTGCTCCATAAATTCACACCACCTGCTGAAGTCTGTGTCAATCATGCTATTGTTGTGGTCCACTTCTCCCAGTGGAGAGCTGTTTGTCGGCCCCAGGTGATTCACGTCCTGCGATTATCTCAGGTTTTATATTTCCCAATAGTGTGTTAGTATTAACAAGGCTCCTGAGTTGGTCTCTTAACATAACAATTCTCTGTTCGTGCGTGCTTTTGAAACCTTCTTCTCTCGATGTATGTGATTACAATATTTTTCTTTCTCAGACACATGATAGCCTGTTGAAGACGTCAGTCTGGTTTGCTCTGGCAGCATACGTGGCTCTCATAAAGCAGTTGGGCAATTGCATATTTTCTGAGGAATATGTTGGTGTTTAGCTTGAAAAATTCTCCCAGGACACAGCTCGTTGTGTGGGATTTTAGTGCTTCTTATATTTTGTATGAAGAATTTTCATTTTAGTCCCTCTTGCAATATCTATTAATATAAATGTTTTTCTTTCAACAGCTTTCATGTCAGATGACTCTTAATCGAAGCCAAATGAACTTGACACACCTCTTTGTATCTGGTATTAGTGAGACTTATTTGTTTGGATGAATATATATATATATTTGTAGCTGAATATATGACTATTTTTAATAGGTTCCATGTGTTGTGACCAGCTGTATTCAGTGCCAAATTGTTTTAATAACCCAGACTTTAATTTATCAGACAGCAGACTCATATAAGGTTATAGTTTGCTTGCATCAAATATGCAGCAGAAGAGTTGAGGACACCTCCATCCCCTCCATACCTCCTCCTTTTCCCAACCCGTTAATTTCTACCATTTCCCTGTTTATGAAAAAGAACGAACAATGTTAGTGAACCACTGTTGAACAGCAAAGGCGAGACACATAGATGGGACAAAAGACACTACATAGTGGACTAAAATAGTCAAATACACTACCGTTCAAAAGGTAGGGGTCACCTCTACAATTTCTTTTGTGATTTCCATTAAAACCCACACTTTTATTCATCAAAAGAGTTGCAAAATGAATAGAGAATATATTCAAGACATTGACAAGATTAGAAATAATGATATGAATAACTTTGCTTTCATCAAAGAACCAGAAAAACAGTTTTCATGTATAGAGTGTATTTTTGATTAATTTAATGTTATATATATATATATATAAAAAACAGTGCTTTTCCTTCAAAAAATAAGGACATTTCTATGTGACCCCAACTTTTGAACAGTAGTGTAGCATGGGGCTATGTCTTCTGAGACATGGAATGGGCCATACTTTGTAATTTGACTCTGATTTTGTCATTTTACTTGGCCATCGAGGGGCCACGGGTGACTTATTTTCTTTTCTATCTTAAGAAAGTAATGGGATTGCAAGTGGTCACTGCCTCCTGAACAAGCTGCAAAATATTATTAAAATTAAACACTTGAAATTTCAAGAACAAAACATATCAACATGGATATAATTAGATTTGTTTTGTAGAAAGCATCCCTTTACTGATGATTTCACTTCCATAAATTGGAATAGTATGGTGTCAGAGACAGCAAAAATACCCTCAGTCGAAATCACATTGTTTGTCACCAGAGAGAGGCTGCGCAAATAAAGTTCCTAATGGACAAATAAAGTTACTGGAATTTAAATTGAATTGAACTGAATACTTGGCCTTTCCTCTCTTCCTCTGACATGATGAAGAGGACAAGGCGTGAATTTCTCCCATGTGTCTGGCAATCGCCCCTCCATTTCCCCAGCCATGCATTCTGCAAGATCCCAGCGATCCGCACCATGTGGTCATTTGACTATTTGGCAACCATTAACACATGGACGTGGAAGCGAAGCCAGGCGTGGACGACAGCCAGAGTCACTGTCATTGCGGTGCCTGAATTGTCCCTGCTCTCAGAGACTGATAGAAGGTGGACTGTCTGCCCAAATCACCACCATCACACTGCATGTACTGCATATGCAGGACGGCTTGACCCTGACACAAACACACAGCGACTTCCCATGGGGCATGTTGTTAGTGCTTATCTTGACACTAGTATGTGCTTGTTTTTCATAGTTTTGTCTTCACTGGCTAGAGTTTATGTAGACTAAGCATCATGGTTGCATTGAAAAAAGCAATATAACTCAAATAAGACACTTAAGATTAAGAACATATTGTTTTTATCCTGGTATGGGGTCATACTGTGTATTCATTTAGCTTTCCTTTGTAACATCACAATACATAAACACATATTCATCTAAAGTCATTGAAAATATAATATTTTTTTTATATGTAGCTTTTTTATGTTAACTCTTCCTAACTGAGACTTCCATCAGGAGACAGGGTGTGCTTTTTTTTTTCAAATTTTAAGTAAGGAATTAGATGAGCTCACTAAAATTAACCACAAAAGCAAAAAAAAAATCCTAGCAAACAGGGGAATTGGTTGATCTTGTCCTGTGTTGTTTGTCTGCACTCCTTCTGTCTTTTTAGCCTGACGCGGTTGAATTTAACGGATTAATCCGCTCACCTCATGTTCGGTTGTATCTTCACTGATGTGTTCAATGTTTGTTTAAAAAAAGTATGGCACGTAATGTGAAACCATACATTATATATACACTGTGGTATATATCTAAATGGCACACATACAGTGTATGTACCGTACTACAATTTTTTTTCTTCTTTTCATTCAGTCACGCTACGATAGTTTGAGATGTCGGCCTCACCTCCAGCATCATTTTAATGGCCCCGATTGTGTGACACACAAATCACATACCTTTCCACCCTCCTTCAATCACATATGGCTAATTTTAGCTCGTACCCCCTACCTCCCATGTCGTGCTGAGCAGAACAATACCTCGAGATAAAAACTGACTTCTCCTGTCTTAAACGGACTTCAGGTGCAGTGACGACAAATTATAAAACACGTTTACGTTTTTGTGGCGAGGGACTCTTTCTCTTGTCCTCTTCAAATAAAATCAGGGGTGACTTCAGTGAAAGGCACGCTCAGGGAAGCCTCTCAGCATGCACTCTAGGCCACCTCGCAAGGGCTAATGTTTCCTCTGAGATGCAGTATTGTTGTAGCTGTACTAAAGGACAGTGATGCCTTTTCAGTGTGGCAGGCAGAAGCGGAGAGGCAGAGGAAGGCCAGCGTGTAGCCCACTGCTGATAGATAATTGGTGACAGAAAGTGTCTACAGCAGGGGAACATCGCTGAAGAATAGGAGTGTTCATATTCCCTACGTAACATCACCAGGTGTGTGTTAGGGCTGCATGATATATCGGAAAATTTACTGTAATTGCAATGTACATGCATCGCAAATGACTACGTGAAGTGTTTCCCCTACATTCCCTCAGTGCACTGCATCCATGCCCCTTCATTTAAATCAATAGGCTCAGAGTTTTCTCTACCTTTCATTTGGAGCAGCACACTCGCTCACAGGCGAGTCTCAGGTGGAGGGAAAGTCACTCGATTGAACTGTGCTTTAATTGCTCCCCAAATCTACTGGTGGACACACTTTAACTTAAAAAAAACAACAAAAAACACAAAACAACAAAACAGTGTTTGTGATTGCCCTGTTGCTCATCCTGCCTTCATAGCTGCTGAAAATGTTTTAATTCAAATGTGGCCATTTGACCAGTCTGAGCTGCATAAGAGGAAATCCTCCTCCTCACTTTACAACACAGATGTAGCCTTGATAAGGTTTGATGTCCAAGTCAATAAAAAGGTGACCCTACATTGATCCATGCATCATTTAGCATTTAGTTGCACTCAAAGCAGACCTGCATGACCATATAAATATGCAATTGTTTTACATTTGAATTTAATTACAATAAATTTTTTTGTATCTAGAATTCATCTTAAGTACTAATTTTATTATATAATCGATATATAATGGATATATAACGCACGACACGTTTCCATGACGACTGACCGGAAAAAGACCCGCATGACGTCAATCCTATGTGGCGCAACACCGGAGTCCAGGCACCGTTTACCAATTAGCTCCGTTAGCTGGATTAGCTCCTTTAAGCGCCGTTAGCACGCCTACAGTCGAACTGGAGTGGTCTGTTTATTAAATGAAAAGAGCAGCGCTACAAATAACCAGTGTACCTGTGTACTGCGTATGTGTGCCTTTGTTTTTAAAGTTTAGCGTTGTTTTACAGACTCATTTTAACAAACCGGAGTCACGTAAACATGACGTCACGCGCGTCTTTTTGCGTTCAGTCGTCATGGAAACGCGCCGTGCGTTAACGTTGACGCCGTTAAACGCCGCTGACGCGCTTACGTTTGACAGCACTGGTTTATTTTCATATAGGGATGCAACATTTAATGTTGTTATTGCAAATCGTATTTACTTACTTTTCCCGGTATAATATCTGGAAGTCGGAAAACTCTCTCTCATTGCCGATAAGCTCCTGCAGCATCGTTTCAAATGCTGCATCCAAGTTCAAATATTTGAACTTGAGCAACTGAAGTGACCAACATTGATTTCACAGGATTAGGATCAAGGCGACATACAACATCTGCATGTGCTCGATTCACTGCACTTTGACTTTGTATGTCATCAAATATGTGCAAAAGAGTCACGTTTGGTGTTAACGCACGATAAGAAGTATGTCGTTATACAACATTACCATGTCTTACCCATCCATCCATCCACTCTGAACCTGGAATCATGAATCTCTCCTGCAGAAAAACCTTTGCAGACGTGGAGCAAATGCAAAGTTCACATCGATTCCAAACCCTTCTTGCTGTGTGAGGCACACCCACTGCCAATCATCACGATTTGTGGCATTTCTCCCCCGTATAAACACTTCAACTCATGCTTGGTGCAGTTATTCTGATTTTGCTGCAGTATTGATGCGGATGTAGTTTTATGATTTTTAAACTGGGTATTGAACAGACACACGTAATTGTTAGTTCCCTTAGTAGTCACGTTTCAAAAATTGAGATGATTCCCTGTTTTCATGTAACATTCTGCAGCCTCGCACGATCACAACCAGCCGTTTTGTAGTCTCAAAGTCCTACCACTTTTCCCCGTGAATGAAGAGCAACCTGAGGTGCCCTCCAATCAAATTTCCACCTCTCCAATTTCTGACAAGTGGAGGAGATATCCAGTGGCCCTCCTAATGAATTCCCACTAGCTCTCTGTCTGCTGCTGGCAACATGCTCCCCATTTCTATTATCCATCCTGTGAGTCAGAGGTTGGAGGAGGAGCAGGAGGAGGAGAAGCCTGTGACCAGGAGGGATGGAAAAATAGATAGGAACTGAGGGAAAGAGAAGGGAGGGTTAGATAGTTAGTGTGGATTCCAGCTCTTTCTGTTTGTTTTCATAAACACTTTATATTCACATTTATATGAAGCCCATTTGTTTGGGAGTAAAAAAAAAACTTCAATTACAAATTCCTTTGAGTGGCTTGGTCTCTTGTCAGTCTGTTTTCCCTCAGTCTTAATGGATGAATCTCAACCCATGATCACGTCTGATTTAACCCTGAAATAAAGGCCGAAGGTTAACTCTCAGTCGGTTCTTTCAAAGATAGAAGAGTATCGCTTACGCACGCTGTTCAGCAAGCTGTTGCCTCGCCACCGTATTGTTAGCAAAGTTCCTTTTCCTGTAGTGTTGAGTCTAATTAGACCAAGACGTCAAACACACACTTACTTAACAGGTGGCTGGTTTGTCCAGCAGAAGTTCAGAATGACCCATGTGTTTGGTATCCACGTGCACGTGTGGCTTAATTTAACTGCAGAACTTGTGATATTATTAATTTATTTTCTCCACTATTAATTGAACCATGTACCGATATTGTGAGATGTAGGAGAAGTCCGAGTACAGAAGAGTTATTGTTCCAAATATTTTAGTATTAAATGAACCTTGAGTTGTTGCTCTTCTTCTTTGGAGCACATAAAGTAGAGTATTTGGTAAACTGAGGGAGACCGCTGTCGACGCTGAGCTTTTGAAGCAACAACAACACTGGTTTCAAAGATTCCTTTAAAAATCTGACACTTTGTCATCCAATTACTTCTCTCTCTTTCAGGTAAACAGGACTACAAAAAGACAAAGTCGGTCTTAAAGGCCACGCGACTGAAAGCTGAAGCGAAGAAGAATTCCTCTGGATTCAGGGTGAGACTTTCTGTTTCAAATTAGTGATGTCTGCTATCGGCATGTCGTCTTCTGTTTCTGCCTGCCTGTCCATCTGCTTGTCTGTCTCTCTGCCAGCCATCTTCTTTCCATTTGTCTGTCTCTGTCTCTCTCTGCTTAAGAGTGTGTCTCACGAGATCACTCGTTGGGAATGTAACGGCACGTATCCACCTGGAATTATATGACGTTGCCTTCTGCTGTCTCTGTCTGTTGAAGAAAAAGTGGTGAAAAGAAGGGATCTGTGTAGAATAAAGTTCTCAACATTAACATGGCAGTATATCTACAAAAAGAACAAGACGCAACGTCACAGCTTTTTAACACGGGGGAGGGAGTCGAATTTTCCGAATACCTTTGACGGTTAAAAGAGCATCTGGGAGGGACGACGAGGAAAGAGAAGGAGAAAAATGGGAAAAACAGAAAGGAGGTTAGAAAGTGATAAGACAGAATTGAGTAATGTGAAATTAAAGGGAGGAGAGGGCGTTGCAAGGGCAACAAAATGCATCTCTCTGTGTTGCTTTGTCACACCGCAGCGATTAGAGGCTGTTGTGCAGGCAAAGATGAATGATGCCACGTTTATCACTCTGGCTGCTTATGCTTTTCCTCACTCATTTGAGTCACCGATTTAAAAAAAAAAAAAAATGCAATGCATCTTTGCATGTCGTATGCTTTTGCCAATAACATGGCTTTCTGTAAAATCTATCTATAAAGCAAGTTGCGTCTCTGTGTCTCCCTGTCTGTCTGTGACAGGCATATCTCGCTGACCGTTAGTCAGATCGCCCCAAGACTTTGGATATGGGTTGAGCATGGTCCGATGGTGTGCATCCTTGATTTTCAAGTTTTTTGGAGGGATTTTAATTTTCACCGAATTATCACGCTGCACTTTCGCTGATTTATCGCGCTACGCCAGGCAGGCAGCAGCTCATCGGCAGCAGCTGCGCTGTCCTCACGGTGGTTGAGACTTTTTCACACGGTTCACCGTGAGCACATATTTATTTTGCATTAGCATGCTACTACTTTGCCCTAACTTGGCGAAACTGTTTCCAAAGGTAAGCTAGCGATGCTACGATTAGCATTAGCGTCGGGCCAACATAAAACAAACACTGTGAGACCTTATTAGGCGGAACACAAATGTTTTAATGTTCGATTAGCATTACTGTAGCTAGCTGTTATGTGACTGTCAGCCACTGAAAAATCTTCCCGTTATAGGTATACATACTTACAACGGGCACTGCACTAGTTTCAAATAAATTCAAAAGCTGCAGTTGGTGTGTGTCGTACACAGACCTGAACCAGTCACAGTGAGGATTAAACGCTGGGTGAAATGGTCAGGTTTTTAAAATATGCATCTCTTAGACATGCAAGGCCTCATTAAGCATGTCTTTAATCCAATTAGATTAGTCCATATCTTGAAATATTGATATTGCTCATGAATAATTCAGTTTTTTTTTTCCACGTCCAAGGAGGGGGAATTTGGAGAGGTTGGATTAAAAATACCTCTGGGACAAGAATATTAAACTGACTAAGACCCTTTGGCCTCCAGTTTGATTGAAATTCAGCCCAGATGTAATGGATATTTGGTCACGCTTGCTTTACCGTTGAGTCCTCTTTGGTATTGTGTGAAGTTGTGATTTTCATACAGCTCTGTGATGACAGTAGAGAAACTCCCCCTGTCTCCCCCATCTTTGTGCCTTTGGTTCATGCCAATGAGTTCCCTCTCCTCTCCGTCGTCTCCCCGGTTGGGAGGATGGTGTCTGGTGCAGCTGGTCTCTCAGAAGGGCCAGCAGACATGCGGGCACAGAGATTCGGGGCAGCTGCCAGGTCAGGCTGTCTCGGGGCTGTCCTAGTAGCAGGCCAGTCTGGAGAAGCTGGCAGAGAACAGGATGGAAAGACTGGGAAAAAGACAGTGTGGGGAAAAGGGAGAACTTCTGTTTCAACGACAGTCAAACAGAAGTTGTCTGAGTTGCATAAAATGAGGCTGACCTGACGAGAGTAGAGTCGGGTCGTGGTGTTTTTATAGGAGTAGCGCTGGCTGAAGCTGCAGCTCTTGTAAACGGCGCATGGTGGATAACCCCGAGGTCACGACAGCAGAAATGAATAAAGTGGCAGTATGTCTCTCTACAGTTTCTCTGGGAAGAAGCACCTTGAAAGTAGCTCCAGCACACTAGCATGCAGCACAGGAAACAAGCCTGCTGTCTTGTCTAATTGGCACACTAGCCTTCTGTTCAGTTCTGCACTGTTTTCCCTCAGTCTTTAGCCGCTGAGCCCAGAAAGTTGGGGAAAAATTTGCTTATGGAATTAGCAGAGGATGGAGGCTACCAGCTGTTATTTGTGAAATCATGATGTATGGCAAGTAAGACTGTAGAACAGAATTATAAACATGTTTACTCTTTTTCTGATTTCACCCAATAATGTGTTAGCACATACGTAATTGTTGTGTCAAAATCTGCAGGTATTTATCTTGAAGGAGCAATTCAGAGTCATTATTATTCAACTAAATAAAGTAAAAAAGAAAAAGTGAAGTGCTGGGTTATTATTAGAGCAGCTGGAGCATCAGCCTCTAATTAAAGCAGATTCTGGATCTGTTATCTGTGCTGGCCATTAGGTTTTTACGACGCCCATTCACACTTTTTAGTTGGCGAGCGGCGTTGTCAGCTAACACACGGGAATTTGTGGATTTAATGGCCTTTCATGCCATTTAATTAACAATAAGCTTCATGAAAAGAGTTGAGTCGATGATGGCGGTGATAAGGCTTTTCATGTTCAGAGGCATTATTTTTTAAGTGTCCCTAAAGCGGGCGAAAAAAGACGGGGCTGTAAAATAAGAAAAAAATAAAAAGGGTTTTATTTATACAAAAGACGAGATTATCAGCAGAAATTAAGTGGTTGTAATTTATAGCTGATAGGTACGTTCGGTATCAGCAGCAATGGCGACTTAGATATGTGCTGAATCCACTAATAAAACAGGTTATTTTAATTATTAATTTGTTAAGTTCGGTTATAAGTAGTGCAAGATGGTTTTATGGCATCAGGTAGCCCAAACCAATATTTATTTAACTGGCCATGAAATAAAACCTAATGGATGCTTATTTGTCACTGTGTCGTGTACAGACATTGTTCATGAGTATCATGTATTTGCCTCACAAACACAGCACCAACACACTGAATCTCTCCTGCTGAGAGCACGTAAAGGCATATACGTACATACAGCCCCGACACACACACACTGTATGTACGTTTGCGCACACAAACTGTTGAGCCGTCGCTTGTCGCCAGGGCGACAGAGACCCATGGCCCAGCGTGCTGTGTGTCTGCAGCTGCTGTGCTGAGGAGTGCTCGGGGAGAGAGAGACATGATGAAGATGATGATGTGCCTGGGCTCCATCCAGGGGTCTCCATCAGAATGTTGGCAGAGAGCCTGTGTGTTCGTCTCCGTGAGAGTGTGCGTAAATGTGTTGGTTTTTTTTTTGAGACGAGGCAAGAGTCAACACAGTGGGCCGCTCTCCTCGAAAACAATGATCTCAATCAAGTGCAGGTGCTGTCTACCACTCGAGTGTTTTCACCAAATCTCCTCCAGCTTGTTTTCATAGACGAGTCAGTGTAACCAGCTGTTCTCTCGCTCTCTCTCTGAAACCTGAAGCCAAGAAAGTCGGGGGGGAGAGAAAAGACCTGCATTGTAATTTTGTGCATCCTTGTGTCTCAGCAACAAAACAGATTCACATGTCGGAGGCACAGAACGTTTTCTTGGCGATATTGTTGACAGAATTACAAACGCTCGTCTTTGTCGTGCTTTTTTCAAAGCTTGCGAAAGAACACAATAAAAGCAGAAAACAATCAAGGCTCCGTGATTTGATAACAATTCTCTTTTCTCCGAGGCCCAGTCAAAATAGAAAAGTAAATCAAGCGTTCGGAGCCTGGCGGTTAATATATGAAACTAAAGTGCATGAAATTTAAAAGTTTTCCAATTAAGACAGGACTTTAAGCTGTTTGGAGGCTGTCGGGATGTAGATAAATGTGAGCTGAGGCTAATGAAGACCAATGCTGCTGATGACTAGGCACTACAACATGTATACACATAGCTGTGGATGCTGTGATGCTGTTTAATTGGCACCACCACCCCTCCTCTTTCTGCAGAGTGAAATTATTATTAGGTCCCCCACCATCGCACATTTATGCGAAGCCTTATCTCTGACTTGTTTTCGCTGTGGTTCTAGCTCCTGTTTTTCTCTCTGCAGTTTGGCCAGTGGGTTGAATTTCACTCGTCTCTGTGAATGTCTGTTTCCGCTCTCTCTTTTTCTGTTTATTATTGTCCTCACTGTGACCTTGGATCACCTGATTCCATTGCTCATGAACATGAAGGCATTAGTTCCTCTATTAAAGAGAAATTGCATGTTGAGAATGTCTGCTTGCTGTCTGCTTGTGGGACTAACATTGCATGTTTTAAACCCACTCGTCATGCCACCTGTATTGTTGTGGCCCACTTTGCATGCTCAAACTTATTTCCATGTTCGTATCCATTTTTATTTTCCAAATAACCTCCAATCAGACTGTACTTTGCGCTCTTTTAAAGCCCTCCAAGCTCTCCAGTGTTGATTAGAAAGTTTGCCGCTAATGAGTTCTCTTGATAAAGAGCAACTGGCATTGTTCAATACTCTGAGTGGCCCTAATGAAACTCCAGCTGATGAAGATTGTAATCGTGCGAGCGCCACATAATGAACAAGCTCTCCAAATTCCCATTTTCAAGTTGAACGCCACTCCTCTGGAAAGCCTCAATTTGTTTGACGATTAACCAATAGACGAGCTGAAAAAATAGGCCATTTTGTTGACAAAAGTTTAATTTGCCAGTAAAATGTCAGGGGACAGATTGCAGATAGAACAGAAGATTGTAGTGTAGTCGTTTAGTGCTTGATTTCTCAAATAAGATTCTGGCTTTTTTATTTTTTTCCTTCTTTAGTGCATGTGCATCTTTGCATCAAAAGAAGAAGACAAAATAGTGCATTCTTCACAAGTATGCAGTGTCCTGTGAGCCTGACACATTGTACCCCAATGATTAGAGAGACATTCAGTGATAAGGTTAACAGTCTTATCACTGAATGTCTTCATCTTCTGACAAACTGTGCTCACAGTGTCCTCTGCTGGACAACTTGATAATGACATCAAACTGGCTGTTGCACTTCCAGGCTGTACATTAACAAGCTTTGTATGAGAATAGCTTTTCTGTCGCCCCATCATTTCGCTCTCTTTTGGTACAATTTGCTGCATTAGTTCTGAGAAAATCTCTTTCATATCCAACACTGAAATGGAAAACAAATATTTCTTAATGAGTCAATATCGAATTGAATTGGAAATCACGTCGAAATCAGTCGTGATACCCAGCCCTAGTAAATGTAGACACTGCATTATTTGTGCTTTTTTTTATTTTTAATAAAATATGTGGATCTGAATCATTTCATGAGGTAGAATGTGAGTGTGCAAAGTTTGTGCAAAATTTAAATATTCATCTTTTTACTTGTTTTTTCACTTACTGTGAATAGCATCAATGTAGCTGTGGGGAAATACTGATGTGTGATCAGGACTGGAGTGATTGCCTATTCATACATGAAAAATGTGCAAATCATAAATGTTTCGACAGACTGTTCTACTGATATAATTGAGGATTATATTAATTGATGTCTTAATACAATAATCCAAGAATTACAATTGCAGAATAAAGTCAGATTGATACAATCGATTTTCCTATCGCCAGAGCTGAACTGTACGTCAAATAGATTTATTTAGTCTCTCTTATTGTCTACAGTCACAAACATATGCAAAGATATAACTAATAAAAATAATACATTGAATAGTACATTATTTGACCTGGCAGTGAAGCACATTAATTTGACTAATTTTTCTTTTTAAATACACTTAATTCTTGTTTATTAAATCAGATGTTGCACTGATATGAAAAGGAAGACAATTATTATCAAATATAGATGTAAGACCGTGTTTCCCTAAACACACAAACGAAGATGGAACCTGAGGTGGCAGGTTTGTACGTTTGTTTTAGTAAAACATTAATGTAATATGTTTTTCTTCTCCTTTCCTTAGGATGCATTCCTTGTCGTTGCTGCGATCCTGTTGTTTGTGCTCTGCGTCTATGCGTTTTTCTACCTCAACCTGAGCACAGAGATTGACCTGGATGTGGATTTGGATTAATACGCGTTGGACTTTGTCACAAATTGTGTTCCGTCTGTAAGCGGTGAACATTCTCTGTCAACAAGTTCCTGGCCATTTTTGAGATTTGAGATTTTCTCCGGTCCCTTTATTTTCTACAGGGGAATATGCAATTAAACTGTAATCATTACAGTGCTGGCAGCAGTAACCTACGTCAAATCCATAAATTATGTTTATGTTTTCCTGAAAATCCTTGACTCCCTTTCCTTTGACCTCGTGATTTATGATAAAATCTATAGTCTGAAACAAAACTGAGCCTGCTTTTCACACAAGTCTTCCAAGCCATACAGTCGAGAGCGCAAACTCTTTTAATCATATTCCGCGGAGTCACGTCCCACTGTTTTCTCCACTAATAGAAAAATGCAAATCTCCCGCTGAACCTCTCTCGTCACATCGAGACAAACACTTGCCTCACATTCCGGTGCACAAACCTCTCCTCCAGGATAGCAGGAGATCACAAAGTGTGAGATTAGAATCCACAAAGCCCTTGTTCTGATTGAACATGTGTGCAGAATACAGAACAACACATTGTACCTGCACATACATACATGCGGCACTTAGAGGTCCACAGGATTAGCATTACAAATATGATGCCGTACTTTCATTTGAATGGAAATTACAGACGTGAGCGGCACACATTCCTCATAAAGGACATCTGGGTGATTTTTTTTTAAATACACGTGTTGTTGTTTCTTCATGCGCTTTCTCTGTAGAAATGAATATGAAGGGTTTTCAATGTTTACTTTTCCCTCTTCTTACTCTGTGCAAAGTCAAGGTCCTTTTATTGAAGCCACTTACCATTTGGAAATTATAATTTCATTGTGTTCCCGCCCCCCCGTGTCTGTGTGTTTGTCAGCACACATAGGCCATAACTGGCGGTTAGCGGCGATGTTGTCCAAACGGCGATTGACGCATTGGTTTGGAAATCACTCTTTTATATTCATGTAATGCATAAAAGACCAATATGAAATACACAAGAGGCTTTGTGACTTCTTTCATTCCCAACATGTTTTTTTCCCCCTCCCCTCCTCCGATTCTAAAAGAGAGAGAGAGAGAGAGTGCGCGCAAGAGAAAAACGTCTTATGTCTGTGACTGATTGTGTTGTGTGTCTCAAAATGTGAGACGGATTTTGAGCTCTCAGTTTCTGCCTTTTCTTCTATTTTCTCCCATGACCTTGTAACCTCTAGTAAAAGACCACATGTCAAAGAAGCCATTATGATAAGCATGCACCCGTACCCTTGGTGGCTTTTATCAGGCCTTTGGTACATCCAGACCCACCCCCCTCCACATGTGTAACAATAGACAGCCCTGCCTAATAGACCGTCATACATGACACCTGTTATCTAAAAGGTCACCATTACCAAATACAAGGGCTCAGAGAAAAAGGATCTCACAGCAGAGCCTATGTCTTCAAATATATTTCATAATTTCTTTGTCATGAGTATTTGTAATTTTTTCCATTATATTCCTGTATTTCTATTCTTCTTATTATAATTTTTTTAATCAAGCTCACATGTGGAATATGAATAATGTTAAAACAATAAAAACATTGTATGTTTTACTTAACATTGATTGAATGAATGAATCTGGACTCTTTAACTGATGAGGAATTCAAATACCCCTTCTCTTATAAAACTGAGCCATTACTGTATTTTGCAAATATTAAAGGTGCATTATGTAATAAATCTAAAGCAACTGGCCATAAAATCCTCCTAATATGTCACAGAGACTCAGGAATAATGTTCATATAACAAACTGAACTCACCAACAACAACAGTACAGACAAAATATTTGCATTATAAAAAATATTTTGCAGACTGCAAATCATGTTTATGTTTTGAAATCATGTTTTGGCATGTGGCGCCACCTACCGCCGTCTACCAATTATTGCAGTCAGTAGAGTCTCATCTGCCGAGCAACCACGGGTTGCCAGTTACGTCAAAAAACAAAACCAAAAACCTTGGTATTTTGAATTTGAATGTAGTAACCCTTTTTGGCCACATTCTTACATATGGCGCCTTTAAGCTATATGCAAGGAAGGATTGTATTTAAACACTGTGACACCTTGACATAAAGTACTGGAAGGGTTACATTTAGCTGTTAAATGCAGGTGTAGTCATTACATTCAGTCTTAAAAGTTAATGAATAAAAAAAATCCCAGTGTCGATTTACTTTTATGGGCTAAAAGCTCGCCATTATTCCTCTTAGATCGTTTTATTCCAAAGCTATAAACAACGGTGTTCTATCAGTAATGGGTTATTAAATTGTATTGACTTCACTGGTCTTCATGTCGTGCCACGGCCTTCTTTAATAGGAGCGAATCTGCATATGTGTGTGTGTGTGTGAACCTGGATTTCCTCAGTGAGATGCTACACGAGGTCACACGCTACAGTAGTTTGGAGATTCCAAAATCGCTGCATTAATCCAACGCAATGACAAAAGGGCACAAGTGTGACGTCAGTCCAACGCGTCATGTGACATATCTGCTAATTGACTTCTGTTTGCAGGAAGTAACGCGGAGGAAATTAATCAAGCGGCGGCAACAGCGGCAAGCAGCAGTGTATGAGCATTTAGTGCGACCTTAACAGCTTTCCACAGAAGTTGAACGCACTGAGGCTTTACCTACCATCCTGTGACAAATGAGCTCGACGCTTCGCACCCAAATCCCACTCATTAGTCATTTGAGGTATGTCACCAAGAATAATTATACTCACCTCAAAACATGTACGCATGCACCTACACAATGTGTAATGTTGCTGCACTTTCCCACACTCTAGGCGCCGGGGAAATATTCTCATACATATAAGACTGTTAACCGAGACATGAATCATAATTATGACTCTTGGTAAACCCCGACGCTGCACTTTTTGGAAGCTTGCTGGGTTTGGCTGGCACCGTGTTTGCGTTCGGTATAAACAAACACACATGCATTTTGTCACATTTTCTGTCTCCAGCATGAAGTCATGAGAACATGCAGGCACACACTGACCCCAGTGTGCTTCGTTTCTAAGATGGCGTTTGCCCCTGTTATGTTGCAGTGTGTGTGTGTGTGTGTGTGTGTGTGTGTGTTTTTCTGCAGAAGGCTTGTGCAGCCACACGTGTGTGTGTGTGTGTGTGTGTGTGTGTGTGTGTGTGTGTGTGTGTGTGTGTGTGTGTGTGTGTGTGTGAGTGTGAGTGTGAGTGTGAGTGTGAGTGTGAGTGTGAGTGTGTGAGTGTGTGTGTGTGTGTGTGTGTGTGTGTGTATGTATGTGTGGATTTTCAATATTCAGAACCGTGCCTCTGGCCACGCTCCAGTGGAGTGTTCAGTCTCTCTGACGGACCGGTGAGAAGAGAGGAGGGTCAGTCCCACCAGGAGCTCATTTAGTCCCTATTCCTATCTCACACACACACACACACACACACGGTCCCACTGCAAGTCACTTTGACAGCAAGGTTCATGGCTCCTGCTGTCTCACACACACACACACACGCATGCACACAAACACACACTGCTGTGCTCCCATTAGGGAGATGTAGTGAGAAGACAGGACTGATGATGCATGTCACAAAGTAGGCCTACGACTGCTCGTCTCACCCCCTCCCTGTTCTCTTCCCTCTCTCATTGATTTGCTACTTTACTGCATGTCGTCTTCCGCCTGTTTTCTGTTTAAATATTAAAATATGTGGATTTCTATCATATCCTGGTCTTTAGTGTACACATCCAGAGGGACAGGCTTGCGATAGCTTACATTGCTTTATGCCAGTGTGTCTGGTGTGATGTTTATTTTGACCCACATACTCTGTAAAAGGAGATTTGAGTGTCATTATATATTCTTTTTTTTTTGTGACCTACAAATGTTTTTCCCACACAAGAAAAGCTGCAGACGTGATGTGGAAAAAAAAACAAGCATGACCACTTCAGCGCCGAACTTGACAGTAATGCTTGGATGTTTAATTCTTGGCTGAACTGCGTTACCTCGGTGTCTGATATGAATGCATTAGCGGGATTGCGCTGTGCGGTAGATTAGAAAATTCCCCGTGCTTTGTGAGGTGTGTGGTAATGCCAGACTTAGTGGATTCTACTGCGAGTCACATCCTCCCATCGTCTCCTTAATCCCTGATGCGCTGCCTAATGACACAGAGACAGAAGAACTCGGTGGGGGAGCAGAGGGAGGCGGCGAGGGCGGGGTGGGGGGTGTGGGGGGGGGGGGGGGGTAGACAGTGACAGGAAAGTTTTGAGTGCATAAAAACGACTCTTTGACGCCTTGGAGTGATAAAAAGTGCGACTTATTCTCGCTGACGGTAAAGACATCGCTGATCTGTCTCTATGCTCTTACAGTATTAATGATTTGAAAGAGCCTGTGTGTGTGTGTGTGTGTGTGTGTGTTTACAATTGCTGCATACATAATCAGTGTCATAAGCAAATAGAGCAGGTGCTCAACAGGTGTGCTCTCTGATGCCAATCCCTCTCCATTTGCTTGTCTGTCCCTCCATGTTTGCACATGCTTGCTGTGTTCTTCATAGAGGAACACCTGGGCTTTGCTGCACCTGGGCTCGTTGCCCAGTCCTCTGTCTAACACCACACACACACACACACACACTGGAACAGAGCCAGTTCCTGTTACTGGCTGAAGCAGGAAGCAGCAGCTGACATCCTATCCTTCAGTTCCCAGGAGACTCGACACCCTGAGTAAACCATCCGACTCTGAGCCGCTTGAGACTGACGCGGCTGAGAATCTGGCCACTCGTACGCATGCGTTAAAAGGAAAGTAGAGCACAGAGGAATCCGTTAGCACATAAGGCTAACAACTTGTGCGCGCCACTACTGTATGCACGAAGGCTGATTGTTTTCAGGGTGCTGTTTCAAGGTTTTCAGTGAATGATCATCAGTGGCAGATGCAGCAGAGATTACTGTATTTTGAACCATTACTAATTTTTAAAGCTGCAGTGCGTACCATTTGGTGATTTCTTTGTTGTTGTTGTTGATGTAATTATTGTGCCTCAGTTTGGTCTTCATGAGCAGCAAGTCCGTCTGAAAATAGGCTCTGTCAAGCAATACTATCAGACCTCACAGCGGGAGCTTTTTGTGTGTATGCAGCAGAAGGGCTAACGGGTTATTTTAGATATGTATTTTGTCTTTTTTGAATCGCACCTCAACCCACTTGCAGCTTTCTCACGTTACTAGTGCCATGTTGCCGTTTCCTCCGTCTGTCTTGACATAAAACAAATCAATTCCTGTGTGTGGGAACATCACTGCGCGACATAAGATTTAAAACGTGCTACATTGAGAAACACAGATAAAGTTGGAGAAGCTGAGTCTTTGTATTTTCATCATTATTGAACATCTGGCCTGTAGGGTTTCAGATGTACAGATGTTTTCTGCAGGTTAGCTGCAGGCGAATGGACTTGCCTTAAGTTAACTTGAGTTAAGTTGAAGAAGTCTTGCTTCTCATTGGAGAGGCTTGTTCAGCGAGAGAGCCTCTTGAAGGACCTTCACAGACGCAGACGAGTTGGGCTCCGTTTCTCACAGTGGTGTGTTTGGCCATGCACTAGTGTGCGTGGGATTACCTGAGGGAATAACACCGACAGCTTGTCTTCTGTTGGTTTGTGATGGCTTTTCCCGGAGTGCGTAAGAAGATCTCGCTCGCTCATCGTTCTCTCTCGCTCTCTCTCTCCCTGTGAATCGCTGTTCCAGAGAGTAGGCGAGCACTGTTGCATGCTCATGCATTCAAAAAAGCATCGTGGCTCACTAGAGTGTTTCTGAAACATCACGCTTTCCAGGCAGCACCAGTTTAGAGAAGGTTCAGTAATTTAATCATTTATGTGGTGTTGTGTATGATGTGCGTATTCAGAACATGGTTTTGTACAGTTGTTCGAGCAGTGACGACTTTTTCCTACCACTTGAGCCTTGATCATACTATGGGATGAATGATAAGGATGATGATTGTGAAGTATATGACATAGTTAATAACACATGACGGCAGACTCTGTGACAGAAACATGAAAAGCTGACATGTTTGTTGTATTAAGCTAATAAATAAAACATGTGCAACTTCTTGACAATAGTACGATCGACAATAAGGAATACAGTGTGTTTTCAAGGTGCATTAAAGGTCCAATATGCAATACATGAGTGCTGCTCGTCATGGTTGAGCGTGCATGTCAGATCAGAGCAATTCTCTCAGCTAAAGCCAGTCAGGTATCACATCTATTCTAGGCAGTTGCTTTTGAAAATAGACATGTAACATAATGTATGCATCAAATTACTTATGAATCCATGAAATGATGGCTAGCTCTGTGTCATTTGGAGCCCTGTTACTACTCATAGAACTTACCATCACAGAAATAACTGACCAACATAAACTCACCAATTTATCTCTCTCCTAATCTGAATCCTTTTTGGCAGTAAATCCTGAGAGTTGCCTTTACCTGAATGCTTTAAGCTGCTTTAAGCTACTTTCTGCCACCTACAGTACTACTATGTATATCGCAGTTGAAGCGGACCTTGTGAATCCGTTATCATGGCATATACATTGTACTATAATACAGACAATTAAGTGTTTTAATATATGAATATAATAGGAATTGACCACATTTTAATAGCGATATACATCATCGAGCCTTTCTGATCATAACAACTCAACATACGTTGGACACGTATGTCTACGGATTATTAGATTCACAGAAACAGTGAGTTGGCCTTTATTGGCAGCAGAATAATCCGTTAGCATTGACATATTACCCCATTTCTAGGTGAGTAAGGCTAATCTGTTAGCAACCAATTGCTACTTTCCACACCCAGCACACACAAAGCAACATAAAGATGGGTAATGCATCTATAGGTCACCTTGTAGGGCTGGTACCAACACTGCCCAGTACCCATAGTTTGGTTCCCCACCTATGTCCTTTACCTGGTGCTGGTAAATGCACCATAATGTTCATCAAAGCATACTTTTTTTTTTTTACATCTGCCTGCTGCAGCTGAAAACAACTTTGAAGAGATCGTTTCAACATGAAATTTGAAGTGAAATTGATTTCAATCTCAGTCTAAGATGATTTTTTTTCTCCCCATTCATCTCTAATCCCAGCCCTAACAGCAGGTGCTGAACAATTAGCCGTTCTTCCATCTTCACGCTTTTACAGGCACGCGGTTGACCTGGGCAGGATACCAAACCCCATAGGAACAACACATTAGTTACATTAGAAGCATAACCTGCATCATTAGCGGTGACATTTTAACGGGCCGAAGCAGCAATCGCCGTGTTTTGGCAACAGCAACCGTGGCAGATGATACATAGTCTGAGAGCAGGGTGGCTATCAATCTTTCTGTTCACCTCTCCATCTTGTTCAGTTGTTCCCTCTTTGTGGGTGAAACAAACCTGAACAGATATCACATGACACAGCTCGGGGTAACGAGGTAGAACACAGCCTCAGTATTTCGGGGGATCGTCGGCTGTATGTGTGGCTCTTCTGTGTCTCTGAGTATTGGTCCATTTTCTTGTGAATGAAATCTACCTGCTTATCATTGTACTTGTGAGAACTTCTGCTCATGGTAATATGAAGCATTTACTTTAAAGACAGAACAGTTTCTTAGATCATTTTTAAGGTAATTAAGTTGGTCATCATTGTCTTTGATTTCGAAGCCACAGGACTTATGCCCCAGAGGCAAAACAAGAGAGCAGGCACTCTCAAACACTCCCCGTCTTTCTCCCTCCTTGTCTTCTCCTTCTTTGTCCCACAAGTGCACACACTGCCTTCTCTATTTGTACTTCACTGTCCACTCTCTCTCTTTGTCATCCCCTTAAGCCACAGGTCGCCAGAGGTCATGGCACATATCAGTCAGGCAGTGGGGGGACATTAGTGGAAGAAAGAGTTCCATTCAGACTGAACTTTTCTCTTGATGCATTTTTTTTTTAACCCCAGCACCTCTGCCACTCCGTCAGAGGGTAGTGAGGCAATAGTCCACGCTCAAAGATGTTTCTGTGACTGACTCATGCTGTATTTACGGTGTCCGTTTGCCCTGCAGTTACTGTAGGATGTTCATCAAACCAGTGGTTTGTGAAATACTGTTGTTGGATCTGTGTTTTTGCACAGGAGCAGGGATGGCTGAGATGGTACGGTGGTTCATCAGTTTACATTTTGGTAAATTTACCTTACTTTTCTGGCAAAAAAGCAACATTTGCTGCCTTAAACCCAACTAAACTGCAACTGAAAAACGAAACACAAAAAAACAAGTAGCCAAAACACAAGATGGCACACATTTCCAGTATGCTCTTCACATCACCTCACCTGACCTACAGATTTTCAGCAGAAAGCCTCGTGGTCCAACTTCACAGAGCCGTTATTAAGACACATCAGTCAGTAGTATCATTTAATTTTTTTTATTTGTCACCCTTCAAAGATGTGCAATTAAAATTCCCAGTGGGGCCCTGCACTACAAAGGTTATATCATCCAAATATGCCTTAAACATCACCTGACGAGCAGCTGTCACACTACAAAATGTAGTGGCACATTGACTGACATGGCAGTTTTACACAGATGTTCACTCTCCAAAGGGGAAACGTGGAAAAAACTTCCTGTGATATTTGCATTTGACTTCTAAATATCCTCCTTTAATACAGAGAAATGCATGCACGCACGCATTCACAGACACACACAGACACACACACACTGTGAGTCAGTGCAGGAGGGAGACAGCGAGCTGTCAGGCCTTAGGGCTAAAGTGGCATTTACACAGACAGGCCTAATACCTTTCTGAAGGACAACTCTTACACCACAGTGGGTACGTGCCATTAAATTTAATACACATCAGAGGGCACCGCGTGTGTGTGTCTGTGTGTGTGTGTGTGTGAGGCACCTATCAGTACCAGCACTGCTTTTAATGATGCAATTAGAAAATACACACCTGTGGCCTTCTCATTGCTCACACACACACACACACACACACACACAGTGACCTCTAGCTGGCTCTCAGTTTTTGGCATGGGCAACGTTTTACGTCGCCAAAGCAAGTGTAAAAATACAATTGTGTAGTGACGAAATCAAAATGAGCTAAGTCATGAAAAGAAAAAAAGAAATATATATGTGTATGCGCTGTTTTAAAGAGAAAAATATCAATAAGGACCATGTTTACAGATACAGATATGACCATGTTGGACTATTGTACAGGATAAATGCACCTACTTGGCGTACCTGTGAAAATAAATATAGTTGCACTGAGAAAGAAAATGTTATTGCGTTACATAGAATTGACATAGATGTGCATTAAGCCTGGTGCAGATAGTGCAAGGTTAAACATCAGGAGGAGGAGGAAGGTGGAAGGTTCAAGGTGGTTGTGGTGCATAAGAAGTCCTTTTCCTGTCACAGCAGTTCACAGAACTTGCCGCTGTGTTTACACATTGTTGTGGTTCACCCAGCAGGTATGGAAGTTTGTTGTAATCGGTCAGGTTTTCAAAGAGTGTTTGTGATCTCTCTTTCTCCCCTTCTACACTGTTGCTGGCTGTTGAGCTGGTCCTTTGTCTCCACACTGTTTAGAATATTTTAACTTGTCTATCACATGCCATCATGTGCATGTTTAGGTGTGTTTTTTGTTTGAGTTGGTAACACCGCTCTCCCTCTCAGTCGGCGCGTTTACATGCATGTTAAAAGTCTGATTTTAGTCAGACTAAGACAATAATTCAGTTTTTATGTAAACAAGTTAGTCCGACTAAAATCAAGCTCATCTTAGTCTGACTAACACACCTGGATAATGCGATTCATAGTCCGATTACTCCTGCATGTGTACACGGACTGTAGTCAGACTTGGTGTTCTGGCCATGCAGCAACATTTCCTACTCGCTCTTTGACCCATGAGTAGAAGGAGACGACGTATAAACTGCACTTCTGTTGCTGGAAATTGTACGGCAGTGGCGTCTTTCTTCAGGCAAAGTGACTTAAAGGTCAACAGGAAACGCACTAGCTTATACAGCGACACCTCTGGAGGTGGAGTCAGACGTACATGGCCAATACATTTATTTTCTCTTCCGCATGTATACACATACCTCGGCAAGTTGTCCGATTGCCTGTCTTAGTCAGACTATGGCCTTAGCTTGATTAAACTTTGCATGTAAATGTACCCACTGGCACAGGCACACACTAATTGTCTAACTTGCCCACCTGCCCCACTGTCTATAGTTTGGTTTATTCTTATATTCTTAATACTTACTTGGACACTTCAGTTATATTTTAACCATGCAAATAGAATAGGGGATTATTTTTTTTTTTTAGAAATTTCAGCAGTAACTCAGCAAATAAAAAAAATCATATAATACTCCAAACAGCTCTATGTTGGATCTGAACCATAATGGCACTACAGGAAGCTGACTTCCCTTGGTAGAGGTTTGCACTTTTTGAGTGTTTTTAACGTGTCAAAAACAATCCTTCTAAAAAAAAAAAAAAACTATTCTAAAGCTAATTAACTGCAAAGCCTTCTATAAAAAGACAAGTGTTCCTGAACCACAATATAACATGATGGAAGAGCTGTTTACCTTATGTAAACAAAGCTCCATCCAAATCTGATAAAGTTTGTTTGTATCTGACAGACTGAGGGAAAAGTTACAGTCCACGGCAAATCACATTAGCCTTGGTTTTGTAGACTAAAGCTGTATTTTTGTGGCTTTTCTGTCAACATTTCCTGAACTTTAAATACACAGTGAAAAATCATCTGGTATAAGACATGAAAACCTCCATCCGCAAAATATCGGATGTCTCTTTTTGTTGCCGTCGAGCCACAAACATAGTAAAAACAGTTCCAAATGACAAAGAAATGACGAGTGCTGTTGAAAGCAAATGTGGGTTTGGCTGCTCCTTATTATAATTATTTTTGGACAATTGTTGATTTACTAGTTTCATATTCTTGTTGCGTTGCTTGCTGAAAGACCTTGGTGCAATAATGGTGCACTGTTTTTGTAACATGGAGTTTATGTTCTTACTTATTTGTTCACTGCAAACCAAATCCATGTTTTTATGTAAGTCACCGAACAATTTATGTGAATAATTACTCACTAGTATTTCACCTTGCTGTTTAGTGCAGCTTGTAGGCTGAAGCAGAGCAGTCAAAAATATTTTTCCTCCAACTCGGCTTACAACGTTCATGGTTTCATTGTCACCCCTTTAACTCTCCTTCCCAAAAATAAACAGAGTGCTGCTCGCAGTCTGATAAATCACTGCGCTCGGGCTAACGCCGACTCCTGTTTTCTTAAGATTTCACATGGAATGTGTCCCACAGTGAACACACTTTACTCCATTTACACATCCTGCTGCGGACACACAATAGTATATCATGTTATTATTGTCCTCATCATTCTGTCACCTTGACCGGAGAGAAACAAGCAGCGTAAATGTCCCTGCAAATCATTTACAGACGCTGACTAAATACATACTTTCCAAAGTGTGTATGTGTGTGTTTTAGGTATTTTTGGTATAAACACTGACCTTCTCAGGATGAGCGGTTCCTATGGAGACCAAAACCTGATGATGAAGTGGTTTGAATTAGAATTAAGATGCAAACAGTGGTTACGGTTAATTTTACAAATTAGACTTAGTTTAGGCTGTCAATGCAGGAAGTCAATGCAAAAACGTATGCAAAGCTTTGTGAGATTCTGCCACCTGTGTTTTATTGCACAGGCTGTTATGCTTGTGTCTTTTGCTACCACACATACTTATACCCCTCAAGTCTCAGTCAGTCCTCCCACTATGTATAACGAATGCAGAGACACAACCCCACACCGAGCCTTGACCCAGTCCCTGCACCTTCTCTCAGATCAGTGTGTAAAACCGCGGTGAGCCAGATGGATCCCAGGCCTCGACACAAGCCGGTACCAGGGTGAATCGGGGCCCATCCCCTGCATATTTGCCCCCTGACTTACCCACAAATAGGGTGAACTCCAGGTCCCCTCCTCCTCTGCCTCCCACACACCCTGTCCCTCCCTGCATGCTTTGTCTGTCTCACCTGCCCTTTTATTTGCTTTTTTTAATTTTGGTAAGAAAATATTTTGGGAGCACTTTAGATTAGGGAACACTAAAATATAGAAGTAGCATACTAGCCCTTTATTAGTAATCATTAAAGGTCACAATAAATTCCTGGAATTGTTGTCTTGCAGAGCTCTGCTTTGTCCCTACAAAGCACGAGAGTGCTTGCGAGGGAAATAATATACAAAAAAAACCTGAAGTCCGCGAAAAGTTCAATTCTTGGCTTCACAGTGCAGCACAGAGTTCTACACAAACTTCCAGCCTCAGAGGATTTATCTGTGCAGTGGATACATGTTATATATGACGTTAATGTACCTGCTAGAGCCTGCAAATGATCACTTTTCCAAATGCTAACTGCTGTTAGCTCCCAGTAGCCTCTGTGGCTGATGTCATTTCCTGTCCCTTAAGTTTCGTTTTACTTTTTTATTATTCTTATTCTTATTCTTATTCTTATTCTTATTCTTATTCTTATTCTTATTCTTATTCTCATTCTTAATAAGATACTACTAAACCGAGTGCTCTGATTAGGGCTGTTTTGGCAGGGTGATTGAACTGCTAAGGTGCTTCATCCTTAAGGTATTTTGACCAAAGCATGTCACAGACATGTTCATTAGGACACCAGGGAACTTGTTTAACTTGGAGAAATAGTATATAATGGGGGACCTTTAAAGTACACATTAACACCTTGTTCTACTTAACCTTATTCTACCTATATTACAACATACATTTTTTTTTTCTTCGTAATGTGTTGATACATGCATAATATTTACTATTGCTTATACCTTACTTGTATGCATGTTAGTAAGCACCTAATTCATGGTGAATATGTGTTACCTAATCGAAAGTGTTTATATTTTTCCCCTCCCCACATTTATTTATTTTAATGGACAAAAAGTTCTGCTTTTGTTTAACAACTTAACTTAAAGAAAAACATTCACAAACATGGAGGATATCTGGACAGAATTATACACCGCACATAATTATATTAATATTTTCCCCGCGCTACATGCAGCATGACTTAATTTAGCGTGGTGGTTCACGCTTAGTCAGATTTGTAGAGGGAAGGCATTTGCTATTATAACAAAATCGGAGCGCCACCCACGGATAGATGGGATTCCTGTGGTGTTGCGATGGTTTTTTTTCTGTGCAGAGCTAAGATCCAATTCATCCTCCGACCACAGCTATTGTGCTGGGAAAGCATCAACTGCATATAACGTTCACCGTAGGCTCTTTGTTAAAAAAATAAAAATAAAAAGCTATAGGGATGGCGAGATGGAAGAGTACGAACCGTTTTTTTACCCGCTTGCGGCTCAGCACAGTTTTCAATTGAAGCCGTGCGCTGCCCTCCGCTGCAAATTTTCCTCGGCACAATTGACGGCCTATTCATCTAATCTAATGTTGGTACTCTCAAAGGCTAAATTGCATTTTTGAAATCGGAACGGTATTATGGTGTATTCACACAGGTTGTAAAGATGCAAAGAGCACTTACCAGAACTGCTGCCGAAGGAAAAGGCAAAGCGATTACACCCACTGTTCCTATTATTTCAGTATGACCCTCGCTCAGGAGCCTGACGCACGCGTTACTTCTCACAAATGAGCTTAATCACTGTCCACAATGACACAGACTCTGGAGCATCGTTCATTTGTAGCTGCATGGTCATGTCTTTATGTCAATTTCCACACAATTATTGTCTTATAAAATATGATTGATGGTTACGGTTAGAATGAATGCAGGTGAGCGTACAACACATTCTGCATATTGGTTATTCTAAGCAACAAATATTTCAATGAAATATCACAAAAGTGGCGGTTTTTTTTTCACAATATGAAGCAGAATTTGTCGATTCAAATGAATCACGGCCATTTTTTCCATGAACTAACACGAACCTTCAGTGTCCCCTCACATCTTTGTGGAGGGGGTCAGCTGAATCCATGAATGCTTGTTAATAAACGTGTGTTTCAGGCAGAGAGAGCAAAAGCTTGTCTGAGATTCTCTGGAAATCCTGAACGTGTTGTGTTGTTTTTATATATAAAAGTCCAATCCAATCCATGCGTAGTAGTGTTTCATACAGTATATGCACTGATGTGTGTGCATTGTGCGGCTCCACCTGCAAGTACACCATTCTTGTGTCTTTGTATTGTTGCAAGAATGGTTATTTGAACACATGTATATGTGTGTGTGTGCGTGCGTGTGTGTGTGTGTGTGTGTGTGTGTGTGTGTGTGTGGCTCTGCACATGCTGCCAAATATAATTACGACTTCCCAGGGCCACTTCCCACTGTCTGGGTTGGCTCTCTCAGCAGGGGTAGATTGGGAGAAAATAAGGGCTTATTCACTGGACTATAAAAAGAGCTGTAAACAATCCCACATTATAGCTACTGGGAGGAAACTGAGAGCTGGCAGCGTGCAGGAGACACTCCGTTGCACTGGCTTGCTGACTGGCTGGTTGGCTACTTGACTGACTGATCTGGTTAGCGCGATTGTTAGGGAGTTACCGTGCATTTTTGGTGGTCCAGGGCTCTCTGCTGTGCCTCTGGCCTTCACTGCCGGACACCGAGGCATTTTGTGGTGAGGGAGGAAGTGAAGGAATGGTACCATAGCATCTTATTTAACCATAGTAACCTACATTTTACCAATAGCGACAGGTTTCCCACCTTACAGTGGGAACTTATGTACACAAGCGTTCAAAAATGTTGGGGTCACCTAAATCATTTTTTGTTTTCCATTAAAGGTCACAGTTTTATTCATCAAAAGAGTTGCAAAATGAATAGAACATATAGAAATAATGATTTGTATTCCAAATAATAATTTTGCCCTTTCTTCAAAGAACCAGCAAAAGTGTTTTTAGCTGTGCTAACATCATTGCACAAGGGTTTTCAAGGATTTTCCAATCATCCAATAGCCTTCTAATGCACTGGAAATGGGCCTCTATACACCTATGTACATATTCCATTAAAATCCAGCCATTTGCAGCTAGAATAGTGTTTTACCACATTAACAATGTAGAGAGTGTATTTCTGATTTACTTAATGTTATATTCATTGAAAAAAAGTGCTTTTCTAAGTGACCCCAAACTTTTGAACGGTAGTCTATGAATGAACCCAAACCCAAGTCCTTTTTCTTTACTACAGAGGTTATGTTTTTGGCGTGTGTCTGTTTGTCAACCAGGTCCAGTGTGTCACATTTGCAGAAATTGAATAAACTACCTATACGTTTGTTAATAGCTGTAAATCAAAACGGTTTTCATAGCCTGAGAATAAGCTTTACTTTATCTTGCGCTTCCATGTTCTATTTGAAGGGGAATCTTACTAAATAAATGAAAGTGATGCAAAGGCTCCTGTTAGTTCCCTGATGAGTTTGGAAAAAGAATAAGTAAGAAGAGAAGGGAATTTTCTGAGGATATACTGTAGGTTAAAGCTCAAGGGATGTTCTTTCAGTGCTTCCTTGTGCTATAGAAGTTGAATGGACGCAGGCTGACCTGGAAAACAAGCAAGAAAAAGAACAAGAGACGTGCTGCCCATTAACAACCACTTTACTTCGTGAGGAGAGAACACGTGCTTCCCTGACTACTGTCCTAGACTATCGTCTCTCTCTCTCCCTCTTTTTGTAACCAAAAGGAATCTTTGGTTTTAATCAACAATTTGACTCGCAGTCAATTAATATCATATAGCTGCAATATTGGCTCAGTGTGCATGCAAAGCATGAAGAGAGGCATTTGTATAATGGCTTGTCACCACATCCGGCACATAATAATTACACCGAAAGGCATTTGCCTGGTAATGGCCCCATAATTTCCCCCCATCAACATTCCTCTTAGAGATGTCCCATTCTGTGGTATATTGATCCAGCTCTAATGAGGAAACTCGGCAGTAAGACGTCTCACAAAGGTCACAGGCTGCTCCAATCCTGCAATTAATTTTTTTATTTTTTTTTTAAAAAGCTGTTTTTCCGAGCAAAGTTTGTAAACACTTTCCACAAATAGACAAATAGATCAGGACATGTGTACACTCCAGTCTTGTTTTTGCTCTCGTGCAGCTGAGTAGGTTGCATGGAAACCGCACACTAGTCACCCACTCGGTGATAAGCAGCTCATTAAAACAACCTGTGTGTTTTTGCCAAGTCCCCTCAGCTTTGGGGACATCATTTTGCAATGCACACCTCTTTCTGGGAGCAGGGGTGTATTGTTTACCGTTGCACAACTCTGAGGAGCCACTTATGCGTGAAAGGCAGATGTGTTTGTACTGTAAACAAGAGGAGGCAGACGGAGAGTGGCGGAAAAACCATGCCAAGAGATCTCTGCCTGCCAGAGGTCTGCAATGCTAGACATCATGAAAGAAGGAACAATGCTTTGCATGACTGTGTGTGCCAGTGCTGCAGGTTTATGTAACTTGCTGCCAGTGGTACACTGTGATTTCAGGCAAATTATTGAAAATCTGTAATAATATTGAAAGACGTTGTACCTGTGGCCAACAGGAAGGAAACTGGGCTCGTAACCAGAGAGTTCTGGTTGGAAAGATCAATCGTTCCTCAATCACAGATGTGTGATGCTCACTGCTCCTGTGTCAGGTTTGTGTGTTTTCTACCAATTAATAATGTCTTTGGGTAAAAAAAAAATAATGAAAATGTTGCGGTGGATGAGCGGTAGAGCTGGTTGTCTTGATGGTCATGGGTTCGATCCCAGGCTTCCCTTGGTGTCCCTTGGTCCCTTTTTTGCGGTTGCTGCGCCGAGATTGTGGAACAATCTTCCACAGCATGTTAGACACGCCCCTGTTTATTTGTGTTGTGTTTATATGTTCTACAGTATTTTATTGTTTTATTGTTTGTTCTTAGGTCTGTTAGGTCGCACGTTTGTATGTTTTATTTGTTGGATTGGATTGGATTGGATTGGCCCCTGACGACGACACTGAGTAAAACGTCTGTCAAATTACTAAATGTAATGAATGAGTCCATCACTGCAGAATAATTGTCCAACCCCTTCATTTTTTCCCAACCATTTGTGACCATGTAAAATATTACACTATTTTCCTAGGCCATGACAATTTACTTGTCACAAAGAACACAAAAGTATTTTTTATTTCATTTTCCATTAAGTGATAGTACCATTTAGTGCCTGCTCTGGCAAGGTTCCATACTTGATACTAAAATGTGACATTGACAGACTGCCAACCACTGTCTGCTGCTGCAGAAAAATGGCATCACTGGAAGAGTCAACTGAACAATGCCGAACTGTAGATCAGTTAAAAAGACATTAACATCCTGAAAACATCTCATTATGTGTTATCACATATCGCCAACATTTAGCAAGGACATTTCAGAAATCGCTATATTTAACAGAGGAGTCTGGGGTATTATTTAGCAACAGCACTGTTGCTACCCAGCAATCGTGAGCCGAATAATTAGCTCAGCGACTGTGTCAGACGGAGTCTGTGCTCCGGTCATGCAGGAAGTACTGAACTAATCTTTTTAATTAACTGATTCTAATGATTCAGTTACAACGGGAACAACTTGCTTAGCCTGTCTCTAGTTTGTGTGTTTGTGTCGGATTTAAAAAAACGACATCGCTGCAATTTCCTGCAGCCGTGCTATGATGACCCCACCCAGAATGAGGAGGTACTATCTATCTATAAAGCAAGTTGCGTCTGTGTGTCTCTGTCTGACTTTCTGTCTGTCCGCCTGTGACGGGCATATCTCGCTGACCGCATGGCCCGACGGTGTGCATCATTGATTTTCAATTTTTTTGGTGGAATTTAAATTTTCACTGATTTACCGTACTGCACTTTCGCTGATTTAATCACGATACACCAGGCAGGCAGCGGCTCATCAGCAGCAGCTGCGCTGTCTGGAGCGGGGAGGTGTGAATGTCCTCACGGTGGGTGACATTCTCACACGGCTCACCGCAGAACATGGTGTTGTACTGAAACGACGAGGTGTCCGTTCGCCAATACTTGAGCACATAGTTATTTAGCATTAGCATGCTGCTATTTTGCGGCTAACTCGGCGCAAAATAGTTTATCAGCTTACCTTTGTTTACAAAGATTAGCTGCTGTGACTGTCAGCCACGCCAGTGACAGCCTTTACGTTCCTTATCATGCATTACCATAACGGAAAAATATTTTTCAGCTCCTACTATAGGAATACGTTCTTCCTACGGGCACTGCACTAGTAGTAGGAAAGGAAAGGAAGCAAAGTCGAGCTGCTACACAAAAATGCACACCCACATGTGAGTATGAAACATAATTAATGCCTAATCTATGCAACACATTATCACAGTCTTGAGAAAAGTACTTCCTGAAAAAATCATTGGAAGAAAAAGTGTAGGAGAGTGCGGCTCAGTTGTGGACCAATCTATAACCATTCAAGTGGAAGTGCACAAGCAATCATCCTGATCAATCTATCTATGAGAGAGTTATTTATCTTTGATTTTTCCACTACTGCTGCTCAAGACCCAAAGGTCATGCATCCAATCCGCATGTGTTTTGCATACATTTAACTCTGCAGTCTTTTGTGTCTCGCACAAGGAGATTTTATTGGCTGCCTCTTTGAAAGAGAGCGAATTTCCTTTTGTTGTTTTTATTTACAAAGATGACGCCGACAGAGTGTCTTTAAGCAGAGAGATGCATCTTTATTATAATCCCCATAATAAGGACTTGTTCTCAGCCACTTACTTCATTTTCCAGTCAACTAATTTAAGTGCACCCGAGAGTCAAAAATGATCTAAATTAATTTTCCCCTTGAATCCCCTTTCCTTGTCTCTATTTTGAAAGCGCCTCCTTCTGCCATCGCATGAGCGAGTGATCTGCTTTCAGTCCAGTGTCGCTTACCCTTGAGCTTTTTGATTGTTATGTTAAAATGTAAAAAAAAATAAATATATATATATATATAAAGGTCTGTGTGCTGCGTCTCTCGCGGTGTCACCTGCGAAAGTCTCCCTCTCCTGTGCACAGATGTTAGATTCTTTCCACATTGTGTGTTAACAAAAGATTTTTCCCTTCTTTTTTCTTTAACGTCGGTGTTTTATACCGACTCACTCCCGCTCTCAGACTGACACCTGTGGTTTTTGTCTGAGAGGATCCTTGAACAGCCTTGTTCACCGAGCGAGCAGCAAGAACACAATAAGCAGAGACTAATTGTTCGCCATGCAAGAGTTACTAATTGCGAGGGAAACAATCGCGAATTAGAAAATGTAAATTTCGTGATGCTGTTTACAGAAATGTGTTATCCGCCATCCTTAGAGGTATTTTCACAGTTTTGTCCTTACCTTCTGTGATCAATTTCCTCCCTTTTTTTTTTTAAAGAAACAAAGAAGTAAAAATGCATTGTAGAAGTTTTTTTGCTTTGAGAAAGTGCTTGAAAGGATTTTATTATAATGAAATATTTGAACTAAAGACGGCTCTAATGCATTCAGTCGAGGTCCTATTTCTTGGCAGGCTGTCTCTTTTGCTTTATTTATTTATTAATAAAGCAATCATTTGCCCTTTTTTTTTTTTTTTTTTTTTCGTGATTAAGTGTTTGAAAACCCATAAATTTCAATTAATAAGTGCTGCTCAGTGGCCATGAACGTCACAGTGTGGTCCTGACAGGTAGCTGTTGCCATTATGGATAATTTGACCTCATAGGCTTAGAAATATTGTGTTTGTGCATTTGTGCTAATTGCTCAAAGAGGCCTGAGCAGTGAAGCTAGAAATTGCCTTTTTTTTTTTTTTTCTTACATCAATTTAGTCTCTGATTGATACAAAACTTTCACTCTTCTTCTCTATTCTCTAATTGAATACACCGGTTGTGCTAAAAGACGTCCGTTTTGCTGTAATAGTGATGGATAGCTCGGCTCAGTGGGTGCAGCGTTAAGTGATAGTAGTGTCAAGATGTTCCAGTGCATTCTTGGTGAAGAGCTGAGCCTGATAATATGTGTGTGTATGTGTGTGTGTGTGATAGGATGTGTTGTTGCATTCTGTGTTGGTTTGTGTGTGTGTGTAGCACGGTACTGCGTGGTTATCTGCGAGGACGAGAGGTGTGGGTTTGTGTGACAACAAATGGTTGGCAACGTGCGTTCGGAGAGAAGTGTGATGTGATGTTCCGTGTGTGTGCAGAAGAATGTGTATGTGGGAGTAAGCACACACATGCTTGTGCTTGTGTGTCTGTGCACGCGTGTGTGTGTGTGTGTGTGTGTGTGTGTGTGTGTGTGTGTGTGTGTGTGTGTGTGTGTGTGTGTGTGTGTGTGTGTGTGTGTGTGTGTGTGTGTGTGTGTGTGTGTGTGTGTGTGTGTGTGTGTGTGTGTGTGTGTGTGTGTGTGTGTGTGTCTCATCTGCATGGCGCCATGCCCCATTGCTTCCATTGGGGTGTGTGAGAACAAAGACTTTCCATTTCCAGTGCTGCTGTGCCTGCAGGGAAAAGCCTGATCATAATTAGCTGAATGATGAGCCTCCACCATGCGCCACACAGCAGGCCTGTGGCTGCCTCTCTGCAGCACCCGTCTCTGTCTCTCACTCTTCCCTTCGTTCTCCCCACTACTTCAACATTTTTTTCCCTCCTATTTTTGGCATCTTCTTTCTATTCATTGTGTCTTGCATGTGATGTGCGTCGCTCGTCGTCTCTATCTTCTGTCTGCTCCTCTCGCTCTGACTCTGCCTCCCCTTCTTGCTCTTTATCATTCCTTCATGTCATTTAAATCCTTGGATCTTACTCGACTTACCCCCCTCACCCCTCTTTTTGTGTCTTTCTTCCTTCACTTTTCTTGTCTCTCTCTGATCTTCTGACGCGCTCTCTTGTTTCCTTTCTTTACCTCCCATTCTCTCTGAAGCTGGAAAAAGTAAGGATAGGGCACGAGTGACTTAAAACTGTCTTGTGCGAGATCAGACCCAGACGTGGATCTGCAACAGTTCATTATATTATTTTCTGAGAGTTTTTAGTATCACTTTCATCTATCTATCTATCTATCTATCTATCTATCTATCTATCTATCTATCTATCTATCTATCTATCTATCTATCTATCTATCTATCTATCTATCTATCTATCTATCTATCTATCTATCTATCTATCTATCTATCTATCTATCTATCTATCTATCTGTAAATCTGTAAATCTGTACATATATATAAAAAATATATTTATATATTATTTCATATATATATACATACATATATACATATATATATATATATACACGTATCTATATATGTATATATATATATAATATTTATATATATATATATATAATATTTATATATATATATACATATATAAATAAATATATATATATAATATTTTTTTATATCTTGGTTAAATATCAATTGTGTGAATCCTCTACAACAATATCTTTGAATGAATTGACTGAAACATTTTTATTATCTTTCGGTCGTCACCATGACTTCATAATTTCAAACATTTTATCAACACATATTTACAGAAATCACACTAAAAATAATGTTAATAATAATATTAATGATGTATAAACAATATCGTTAGAGATTGAAGCCACATCAATAGATAAGACACTTTCCATTTGTTCCTCCACTTTTCCCTTGATCTTATCAGTTAATGCAGTCTGGCAATAATTCCCAACATTGTAATATGATTTTTTTTTTATTTTATTTTTTTTTATAACCCCCTCGTGTTTATGACTCAGGCAGCTCCGTGCTCTCGCTCACCTCCAGGGTGAGCGCTGCCTTGTTTGTTGACTGTATCATGACTTAGGGATCAGCTGTGTTTCATTATGCCGGGGATTATTAATGACATCTGTTCTGAACCAAAGCCCCTTCCTCCATGACAGAGTGTACTGAAAGGCAATAAAGGTTCTGCTCGCTAACAGATGAAAGCCGATACTGTAAAACAATCTAATTTGTGTTTGACTCAAGTGGAAATCCCTGCATCTGGTGAGCATCTGCATGGACCGGACAGAAATGAGTTTGCTCCAGAAGGTGACGATGTTTGATGCAATAAGTCATTAATAGGACGTGTTTTAAAAGGCTTGTCATTTAGCCTGGATACAGTTAAACCGCACTAAATAGTGAGTGTTAAATAAAGATGATTTCATTTATATATACTGTACATGTCTCCCTGTGTGTGTGTGTGTGTGTGAGTGTGTTGGTTGCGTGGGTGTGTGTTTATACATGTACACACACCGCATAGGGCAAAAGGTCTTCTACTAAACTGATGGACCACCACAATAGTATTCTCTTAGGTGGCCCCCGGGCAATATGGGTATTCACTATGCCACCCACCACTCTCTCTCTCTCTCTCTTTCCCTCTCATTTCCTCTATCTCTCGCTCTCTCTGTGTACCACAACAGGCTGGGCAGATGGCAGCCCCTCAGCCTGCCTTGCCAGAAAAAGCATGTGAATTAAAGGTTATACCCAGCAGGTTTGAAGAGCTGCCAGCACCGTCGCGGTGCAGCAGAGGGGGGCCGAGGCCCACCTGCCTCCCAGGCTTGGGGACATCTGGCTGGGGTTTTGTGGAATGATGAGCACGGGGCCGCCAGCCGCTGCTACTGCCACCGCGACCGGCACTGCGCCGAGAGCAGAAGCCGTCATCTGTTCGCTTTTTCAGCGAGCAAATGAACAAATGGTCTGTCTGCTGGTCTGTGTGGAATTGTGTGTGTGTGTGTGTGTGTGTGAGGGGTATTAGTGATGACCCCATATGAAGGTGAGGTGCACATGATGTAGTTTTTCCCAGATCCTCTTGTGTTTCATTTTCAATCATTTTGAGATTCTCCTCCATCAGAACTCTCAAACATGTGCAGCCTCCATAAAAAAAAATTGCACTCCATAATAGGTGTGTAGTTGAAATCTCCAGACCTTGCAAATCAGTACCTTGTAACTCTACTTGTCTGAGGTTGCCAGGTCCAGAGTGTGGTTGCCAGGTCCAGGCCGTCTGTAGACACTGACTGAAACAGACAACTTAGTGGTGAAAGCTTAACAATACAGTCTGTCTCAAATCTGCCCTTAATTCCTTCCCAATATGTTTCCCCTTGTTTGCTTTAGCTGGAGCACAGAGAAACGTTAGGACCCCAAGTAGCTTCACAGATGTTGCAGCATATTTCCAGACCTGCCAACACACAGGAGCTTTATCAGGGAGCAAGACACATTACATCCACCTCTGGGAGTCACTGACAGCAGTGATTAGAGGTGGTTTGATTAGAATGGCCTTTGGTTTTGAGGTTTAGGAAACAAAGTCGTATTAAATGACGCTGTGACACGGTTAGAGTTGCCGATCGCTGTAATGCTGTGGAGTCGTCGTGTCGTAACTGTTGGTTAATAACAGATGTTGTAACTCCAAATGAGACATTTTGAAGGAAATGTCATTAAGGATGTGAAGCCCGTTTTTTCTTCTGTTGTATTATTCAATCAGACTTTTTACATATTGTTTCTTTAACATCTTTAAAAAGAAATCCCCAAACTCTTTAGGACAAGTTTATTCCTTCATTAGTCAAACTTAATGACTCAAAATTAGCCCATATTATTTCAAACTTTTTGACCTCGCAGTTTGCAAACCAACTTTCTTGGCTTTGATTTCTACACCTACATTGATTGATTTTACATCAAAATGAATAGTTTGGCTAACTGTTTATACTACTACTACTTCTACTACTAATAATAATGAATAAACCAATCAATGTTTATTTATTATAGCACTTGCATTATCTGCAAGGTACTCAAAGTGCTTCACGTAAAAAAAAGAAACAAAAATAAAATACACAATAAATCCATAAGGAAAACCGATAAAACACAAATCAATAAACGTACAATCAAGAACAGAGGGAAAGTGTCACTGTGCTACTGAATAAATATGTTTTGAGTTTACACGTTTAAAAACTCCCAAATCAGTGATAGAAAACCAAATCAGGGGGTAACCTGTTCCCGAGGTTAGGAGCCGCAACAACAAAGGAACAGTCACCCCACACCGTTTGTATCTTGACCTGGGGACAACCGGCAGCCTTTGACCTGATGCACTCTGTCATTTATGGTTAAAATCTTTGCTAAATATGAATACATTCTGCTTCAATTAATGGCTTTAAAAACGAACAAAAAAATAATCAGAAAATCAATTGTAAAATGAACGATAAAGTTGATACAACTACCAGTCAGATAACTTGGATATCACGGCTTGAATATGAAGATAATACTCTTGTGTATCCCCTGGCAACAGCTCATGTGACTCGTCTGTGACCTCTCTGCTCCTGGGGGTCAAAACCATCAGTGATGTCAGAGGAAAACCAGACACTCGCCACTGAAGGTGTTAATGACTGCTCAGCCACAAACTCAACACGCTGTGTGGATTTTGAGCGCGTGCACCGACTCTGGAGGACAACTATTAACTGGGAGGGACTCTTTAGACGGGCGGGGGGGGGTGGAAGTGTGTGCTTTCATTGTTGTTAATGTGTTAATGTGCTTATCTGATTTAATAGACATGGACACTTACACAACATGATCGTGTTTCTTGCTCCATCTATTTTTCTCCCGACTAAACACACACGCACACTATGTTAAAGCAGCTCCTGATGTCTGGGTCTCTAAACACACTGCTGGACTCCCTTCCTCCTCACCAGCTGCCAGCTCCTGACCCTTTGGTACATCCTCCTCCACATGGCCCACACAGCTGGGTCAGAGACTACACATTGTTGGCCACTTGCTAGCGTACACACACACACACACACACACACACACACATTGGGGGCATATAGACACAAACACACATTGTCCATCACTTGTTTGCAGAAAGCAGCATGCTATTGTTCCTCGACTTCTGCGAAAGCACTCAGACGGCTCTCACGTTCCCCTGTCTTCCGCTCAGATCAGTCTGTGCTGTTATGTTGTGTAGGTTTTTTTTTTTTTTTTTTTTTTTGCACGCGTGAAAAACAAATACTTGGACACAGGGATTGATGGGAAAAGCATGCGAGAGTGATTTGTGACAGATGATTGATTTTAAAGAGGCACTTGGTCGTGGAAAGTGTTTTGGGTGTATTATGTTGTCAGTGGCCTCTCAAGGTTTATTCATCACTGCTGCCGAACTCGAGTGCAACCGGTGAGAAGTTTGAACGCACAAAAAAGCAGTTTAAATCTTAAATGTGGTATAGTGGTTAGCTCTCTTGCATCTGCAGCAAGAAGACCTGGGTTCAAGCCCCGGTTGGAACAAGGGCCTTTCTGCAAGGAGTTGTGCGTGGGTTTTCTCCAGGTTCTCCGGTTTCCTCCCACAGTCCAAACACATGCACTATGTTGATTAGGAAAATTGGACACTCTAAATTGACCCTAGGTGTGATGGTTGAATGCACATTGACGTCATATATAACATGTATCCATTGGACAGATAAATCCTCTGAGGCTGGAAGTTTGTGTAGAACTCTGTGCTGCACTGTGGAGCCAAGAATAGAACTGTTCACGGACTTCCAGTTTTCAGATACCGTTGCAAATCGGAGCTCCGTGAGACAACAATTCCAGGAATTTAGCACATTGTGACGTCCCAATGAGCGCAGAAGTCAACATCGCATGTTTTATATGAGATGTTGGATTTAATATAATATAATATAAGGATTTAAATGATTAAAAAGTTAACTTTGCATAATAATATTTCCAACTTTAAAAGCATATTTTTCTACGCTTATGGCAGTACGCTGTATCATATCGTATTTCTTCAGGTGTTGCACTTTGTATACGGTCCCAATCTCTTTTTGGTGAAATCGAAGCTGTAGTGATGTCTACATCACTGTGATTCAAAATATTGTCTCGTATGTGTTTCAACAATGTTTTGTTGAAATGTTGTACTTCAGGGTCACAGTTTCAAGCGAGTGAGCGCTAGATGTACTTTCTCAGCTGTCCAAGTTGTTGATGGGAATGATACTAAACCCATGAGTTGCTATATAGTGCCCACAATTTTGTTTACCTCACGTTATGTTTGGAGCTCTGTATACAGTAGGTGTTATTATAGACTGTTCGTATAGTTGGCTAATGTATGTAAAGCTTGTCTCAGGAAATGACCTAACCCTAAAACCTAAGACATACACACACGTCAAACAATTACCTCCGACTCAAGTTTCGCTGTAAGACCTAAGTTTAAAATTGTTGACCTGATCTGCTCTGTTTCGCTCTAATCGTGGCACAAACGTGACGGAGTGTTTGGTTGTGGAAAAGGGCAGTCACAGGGCAGGTTATCAGCCGCTGCTGCCTCCTAACTTAAAGCACGCCTGGTTGGTGTCAATATGTTGCCAGCGAGCTCGTTTGATGCAAACCAGACACAGTCTGGAGCTGAAAGGTAAAGTACTTCTGGGGATGAAGGGATAGACAGAGAAGATATACAGGGCCATGTATTAGAGAGAAGTGCATTGGAATGGATACGGGGGAAAAGTTACAGTAGGAGGAAATATGAGAAGCGAAGTGATAAACATTCGGACTTAAGAGTTGTAAAGTCGTAAAGTGGGATGGATTTGCGAAGCTTATACCGAGACACTGTAGATCTGTCAGTACTGTGTGTAATAGCAAGCAGGAGTCATGGAATGGATGTTCCAGTGATTACTTTGGTGCTTTAACCTCATAATTCCTTGAGTTTTAAAAGTTTTTCATGCAATTTCAGTGTCATACTTTTTAATTTCAACTCATCACAACACAGCTATAACTAAAACAGTGTCCTGCAGCTGTGTTTCACTGTCCAGTTTGTTTAAAGTTTAACATTTTATAGTCACTAAACTCATAACATCACCCTATTCCAATCTGATTGTGTACAGTTCACCAACAATTAAAGGTCCCATAGAGTGGTCCTATCACACATATAGTTATGGAGGTCTACTTACAGACATTAACTTGTTTTTATGGTCAAAAACCTCCTAGTTGGTGCAAACGAGCAGATAGAAATCTCTCCTCACTGAAGCTCTCCTCAGCCACGGTGTTTCAGACTGAAATCTCACCCCCAGAAGACAGACTATGTTTTGATTGGCCAGCCAGCGTAGAGCTTTCCCGACTGCCTTGTGATTGGCCAGGTACCTGGAAGTGACGTAATTAGCTCGCCAGCTCTCAGAAGCACAGATCCCCCCTCTGGTACGGTGGATGCACTGCTACTCATTATCCGAACATTGTTTTAACAATGGTTAAAAATAGCTTTGTCACGATTCCCCGCTGCAGTCCATTTTACCCCTTTGACCTGGAGTCGCTCCACAACGGATGTTATTCTTCTTCTGCGGTTTAATGTACGCAACCGCATGTGCCTGGACTAGTGCCCGGAGCAGGAGGATCTGCTGTTCAGGTGACAGGATCCTTATGTAACAATTCCAGGCTTTATCAGACCACTTGCAGAGCCCGAGAATACAATAAAACCCAGTTTTCTCAGCAGTGGCTGATTCGAAACGTTTATGAAGGGCTTCATAAACAAGGTAATGGCACACCAAAAAACAGCATTAATTGGAACTTTCTGTCTATGGGATCTTTAAAGGATAGTAAACCCTTATATAACGTCTGATATGGAACTCAGAAATCAGAAATAATAATAGTTTAATGAGCCGGAGAAAGAAGCGGGCGGTGTGACAGAGTGCAGGTGCATTTAGGTGGCTTTTGGCTATCAGGCGCAGAGGTGGTGCAGACACACAGCACTGACAGCGAGGCAGGGACGACAAAGTGCCGTTGATAACGAATGGAGACAGACGATCACATGAGGGACGGCTGGATTCAAGCCAGCTTGGCTGTGTTAACACCCACGCATGCACACTCAACTTAGACTTGACTTATATTCATTTCCTGGAGACTTACTATAACCTTAACTACTATCCTTCACATTAACCTTTAACCCTGACCCAAATATAAACTTAGATTTAACCACGCAACTTGTCTTTCTCTCCTTAAATTGAATTATTTAAGGAGAGAATAATAATTCTCTGTGACTGCTTTTTTTTTTTTTGTCCCCATAAGGTCAACATCCCCGTTATGTGAGTGTATAAACACATTTAACTCGAGGTCTGATTCACACACACACACACACACACACACACACACACACACACACACACACACACACACACACACACACACACACACACACACACACACACACACACACACACACACACACACACACACACACACACAGTATTCTGTATCACAGTTCCACATATGGTGTATACAGAAACAGTAGATTTATATTGTAAGCGCACTCGCACAAATCATCTTTATCACCGTCTTGTAAAGCTGTGGGGCGTAAGCTTTGTGTTTCAGCACAATCCCATGTTTGGGAAACGGCACCAGTATCTCGCAGTTCATTGACAAAAGAGACACGCGTGGATTGTCAGAATTGTGCGCAAGACATTTAAATCACCTACTTTCCTTGTCTCCGCTCCACTGTGAGTATGTGTGTGTGTATATACCTGTTTAAATTTATGTGTGATGTCTTGGGATACATGTGACTGAATGAGAATGGGTTACCAAAGGGAAACTAAAACAGCGGCTTCATTTATTTGTGTGAAATACAACTTCGGGGACAATGGAGTGGACGTGCAAACATTTTGTGAGTGTAGAACATCCCTTGAGCATTGTTTTATTCGTTTTTTTATTCTGTCTCAATTTTGCATGAGAGCAGACAAATGCTGTTTATTGGTCTCTCTTTTACCTGAGCTCTGAAGTCAGGGTTTCAGGTGGCAAATAATCAATCAGGAAAGTGATTCTGAAGTAATACAAACTGACACATACGTAGAAATGTTATGTAAATATAGGTTTACAGTGAATGGAAAATGAAATCAAGAGAGAGAGACATAAGAGAGAGCAAGAGGCATGGCCGTGTTTCTTCAGCATCGAGCCAGCCTGTGGAAAATAAGGTGGTGGCAACCTGCCAAACTCCACAGACGAGTCAAAGTGTTTTACAGACGCCCGGTGACGGATGTCTTTTAACTTGACACGTGGAATGGACAGAAAAAAAAGCCACGGATGTCTCAAAGTGTTTTACAGTTAGCGCATTGTGTCCAATTTCTGGTTTGGCAAAAAGGTCGGTACGATAAGAAAATAAGAAACACAAGATACAAGCGGAGGGGGAATGAAAAAAGGAAGTTGACAGGTGTTCAGAGTGACCACCTGATCATGATGTGTAAATAAATACAATATTTTTAATGTACTGCTGCTCTATATTATATCTATATTAGTATTTTGGGAGGCCTTAACTTTATTTGCCGGGCTAAAGAGTCTGAAACATTTATTTCCAACCTCTTACATCTACAGTGTGAGTGCAACATTGTGCAAACACAGATAATTTGATGTCCATCACCTTGAGATCATTTTTGGGCCATATTTTTTATTAATGTTTGCTAAGACTCTACCTGAGTTAGACAGTAATAAATTCAAAGGTCTCAGAAACTGAGAAAAAAAATAAATATATATATATAATGTCAATTTTTTTTTAAACAAGTTACTTTATTTTGATTTAAAATAAAATATAAACCTTAAATTACCTATTGTTCTATTCGGCCAAGAAAAACAATAACTAAATCAATATGAAAATGTGCTCTACCACATACAACTGAGGCACAAGCACATTTTATTTATTTAATTGTTGTACAAATTAGGATTGATTGATTGAAGATTAATTCGCTAAATGTAGATGTGTGTCTGACTTATTATCAAACTGGAACATGGCAAAAAAAGGGCACTACCACTGAAATATTTAAGTGAAACCTTCCTCTTACTCTTCCTACTTGTCCTTACTTGTGTTAACATGTCTTACCCATGTCACATTTTTCACTCCTGAAATGTCACCCTTTCTCATACACAGTGACACATGAAAACAACAAATTGTCCTACACGAAAAACAAACCCTCAAAGTGATCTAATGCACAAACTGCACTAATATGAGCTGCCTTTTCTGTTCAGCTTATTCTGGCTTTACACGGGGAACATTCCTCTCCTATCATGGTCCATGCAAGCTGTGAAGCAGCCCAGCCTGCCTGCTCTCCATCATGTCCCTGTCACAACTGCAGTCGGCGGCTCCCAGCTCCTAATTTGCTGCCTGGAGTTAGCGAGCAGCGGTCTGGCTAGTGTTAAACCACCGAATGATAAGATCCAGGTCCTGTCCTCTTCGAGTCCTCGCTTTTCCACGCGCACCAATGGGATCTTTTGTTTGAGACTTGGGGATGAGTGTTGGCAGACACACAACCACACAGACATCTTTGTTCATGTATGCAGGGAGAAACATGCCTCAACATAAACAAACACATAAATACCAACAAGGGCACAGAAATTCTTCATGTTGCCTCGCGACTTCCTCCAAGCGAAACACAGAAAGATGTATGGCTCGTCTGCAGCTTGACGCTTGCAGTCGCGTACCCTCGACAATTCCTGGACTGTGTAACAGATGATGTGAGTTTTGTGGCAGAGGAGACGCCTGGTGTGTCTCAAAGCTATGGGTGCACGTAGGTTTCCCATACAACAGTCTGGACTCTGGCAACACTGATGCTGCTAGGTTGCCGTGATCTGATCTGTGTACGCAGCTAACATCTGCATTACACACAGTATCTGTTCATCTCGGCGTGGAAACAACACAAATAAAACTCAATAAGAATCAGCAGTCTTTGATTTGATCCTTCTGTTCCCATCCTGTTGTCACCGACAGGATTTGGCATGCGTACTTGTCATTACCGTAAGTCCTAGACCTTTCACCTTATGTCAGCTGAGATTGGCACAGCACCTCACGCGACCCTCATGAACCTGTGGAGGATAAATCGGTAGACGACAGATGGACAGATATCCGAAAGCAGATAAATATAGCTTTGCACCCATATACTTGTCATTACGGTAGCCCTCTGGACTTCCACGGAACGACCATCCAATCGCAGACAAGATTCGCCAGTGCATCAGGTTTGTGACGTCAGCTTCTCAGTACCGTAATTGCTAAACTGTTGAATAACTGCCAGATTTCGAAAGTGAAAGTTATCTTGGAAAGTTCGCCAGTCCAACGCAGGGCCACACATAGAGACAAACCATTCACTCACACTCTCACACCTACGGTCTATTTAGAGTGACCAATTTACCTAATCCCCATATTGCATGTTTTTGAACTGTGGGAGGAAGTCGGAGAACCTGGAGAAAACCCCCACACACACGGGGAGAACATGCAAACTCCATGCAGAATGGCCCTTGTTCCAACTGGGGCTTGAACCCGGAAACCTGGGTCTTCTTGCTCGAAAGGCGAGAGCACTCACCACTACACCAACTTAAAATAAGCCATAAAATCACAATAAATCCAGGCATAACCCCAAACACTGCAGTAAACATGGGCTTTTCATATCAATGTACATTGATATGACACTGCCAACAAGCTGCATATTCACTAATCATTTGCCAGAGGAAAGAAAGCTCATCTATGCAAGGTAGGATTGAGACAGAAGGCAATTCGCCCGTGGCATCGCAACTACTTTAAAATCCACTGCCTGCATAATGTCATGGATCTGTTTACGCTTCACTTTGACTGACAGCTGACCAACTTTTTTCCGCGACCTTGCAAAAAGAGTTCACCACTCCTACATCTTTCATAGACCTATATCAGTGACCTTCAATATCAAACGCCAGACCGAAATATCAACTGAACGCTTCTTTTATCAGGTGCCACTTTCAGAGTGGTTCCCCTCCAGAGAGCATAATGCAGAAAGCATAACAGGTCAGGCTGTTCGGCAGCTCCCATGAATCATTCTCCGAGAGAGGATGATCTTTCAACTCTCGTGTTATTCCATTACAGGCTGATTAAGTAGTCTAGCCCCGTAAAGTGGAGAATCTTGTTTAGCTTGGACATGCCTCCTTGACCTCAGAAATTCACGAAGACCATATGCAAAACTCTTTCATACTGTAAATCCACTCAGAACTGTTAGTTTTGTCATATTGTCTTTGAGCTGCAGCATAGACGAGCGAAAATATTAGCACCGCCCAAAGTAAATTTCTGACCGAAGAAGGGGGGGGTTGTGTAGAAAAGTGGTGGCGGCGGTGGTGGTGGTGATGATGGGGGGGAGGGGGGACGCACCTTATCACTGAATGAGAAAGCCAGGTTTTCAGAGAGGTCTGTTTCTTTGCTCTACAATGGAAGTCACAGATGCAGGTCAGCAGTGTGTCTGGAAAATATAGCGCTCAGTAAGTCTGCCTTAGAATGCTTCCAAATAACTCCATCACTGTCTGCCTGCGTGTCTGTCTGCCCACATCCATCTGTCTATTTATATCCGTCACTCCTGTCCCTTTTCCTTGTCACTGTCCGACTGCGTTTTCTGCGCGACGTATCTCTGCTTCACGCTCGCTTTCCCTCCCTTCTGTCTGATCTCTCTATCCCTCCATCCCACCACGCTCATAGATCTAAACACATCAGTCCTCCTCAATAAGTGTCCGGAGGTCCCGTATGAGGTAACACTCCCTGGGTCTGTTTCATCTCCAAGAATGTCTGTGCTTGCTGGAAGTCACATGAAAACAGTTTGGGAAATAAAGAAAAAAAGCAGCCACAAAAGGTACTGATTGTGGGAATATCAACCATTCAAATGGTGCTCACACATCCGAGGCTGCCAGAAAATGTATTTTAGTAATGAGATGGAGAGATGCCCTGCACATATCACAGCTTGGGCTTTGATTTATGCCGCTGAATGAGGTGATGCCGTAATTTGTGCACGAGGGGAAAACACACGCAGTCATTTAGTGATGGGATCCAGCTCTGTTCAGTGGCACTCTCCCAGCCCATCTGGCTTCATTTACAATCCAGTTGGAGTCACACATGAACATTATACTTGGCTGTCTTCATTTTTATTGGTCAGCCTTGATTTATGACCATCAAAGTCCAAAATAATTGGCTGACACTGGATGTCTTTTATATGTCGTGTTCAGGGGGCAAAGCTTTGGCGGCAAAAAAAAAATGTTGAAAAATGAGTGAAAACAGAAGGAATGTATGACGTGATGCAGAGAGTCTCTGCAGCCGAGCTTCCACTTGTGTATTTTTATAACAGGCGCCTCCTTGGCCAGCTATGTATGGCTGTGCTAAGTACTTGCGTACACAGCAATGGCCAGGTCATGTAAGTCATGAATGAAAAACATGAAGATTCAGTGACTGGCAAACGGGAGTGCCATTGAAGTTATATTATTTAATGCTAAAGCAAAAAATCAACAAATTTGAAAATGATTTCCTAAATTTTATGGCAAATTCTTTGAAATAATTATGAACTGCAACAGTTCAACTCATTTCAAACAGTCTTAGGGCGACCAAACTATGATGCGCATCAAAGAAGTGACCTCTAGTTTGCCTTAAAAAACAAAGGTCTATTTTCGCTTCGAGTGAACCAAATGCAGGAAGTGGACTGCAACTCGGAGCATTGTGGGTAAGCACAGCCACAACATACGCACATGTATATCGATAGCCGGGAGAAATGGCTGAGCCCATTGTTACAGCGTAATATAAATTTAAAAAAACAAGACCGATAGAATGCAGCGCCGCCTCAGGCGAGGAGGGGAATACTTTTTTCAAAAAGGTTCGGTTCGTTTCACGAAAGTGCGAAACTGTGAAAGCAAAGCTGGACCGACCGATTGTTGTAACCTCCAGTTGAACCGAGTCCCCGATTGTAACCGAGTCTAGCGGACTACTTATCAGGTGTGAAAACGACCTCGGAGACACAAGCGTGCAGGGAATATGGCAGCGAGTGTGAAAACGGCTGAGGGAAAAGTGAGGGCAATGAGTGAAATTGAGAAAGGGAAGATCTGGAAAAAACATCCTTAAGCCAACCTGTGATGTCCTGCTATCTTCCAACAGGAACTCACATACCATCTATGCATGACTCAAGTGCATCTTTTTGTGCTGCATCTTGACATCCTTTACACAACGCCGATACACCTGGGAACACAGCCAGTGTCGTGCAGCAGTGTATCAACACACTTTCTCTCCTTTTACACTAAGCAGGCTCTGTAGAAAAATGCGTTTAGATTAATTTAGACTCACATTAATGTGGGGCATATGATTGAAATAGTAGTCTGTTTTATAAATAGGAGTCATAAACATGTGCTGATATTTTATCAGCTCTTTCTCCATCATTACTATTTAAAATAATCTCTGAAAACACAGACTAAATTCAATGTTGCATTAGGCAAAGAAGCTTGAATGACAAAGAAAACCCCCCAACTAGCAGTAGAAAGTAATAAGCCAGCAGAATGAAATTGAGTGAGCAGAGCCAAGCGGATAGAGAGCCTTTTTTCCTTCTGCCTCCATTTTTTTCTCAGTTTTTTGGAAAGAAGCCTAAAAATGTGCCTGTCGCAGATGTTTGGACAGAAGGTGTTTGCATGCTGTTCGTTTATACACTGCCATACGGGACACAGTATGACCACCACAATAACCAGTAAGTAACACTCTCCATGTGCACAACGCCTCGCCAACTTCTACCTTCTGTTTTTGGAGGAATCTTGTACCCCTGTGGATTGAGACGTACCTTGAAGCTCCTGACTTGCCTTGCCACGACTATTAATGACGCTGAAACAGGGCTGGCTTTTGTGTTCGCAATTTGTTTGGGAGGGAAAACAAACTCTTTTTGTTGAGGGTTTACTCAAAGTCTAAGTATGAATGCAAGCACAGGTGTAAAAAGTATGTGTGTGTGTGTGTGTGTGCGTGCACTGCTGTGGACCAGGACTTGTCAAAACTCCTACACCTGCAAACTTCTTCTTCATGACACGGTCGCTTTGGACTTTCTACTGCTCGACTGCAGAAGGCGACCCAGGCCATCTGTCATTCTACCCCTGAAGGTGAACAGACTGTGTGCCTGAACCTGATCCAAATTTCTCATGCTACCACACCCACTACATACTGCAGGAGTACAGTATCACTGTCACCAGGCTTGAGCTGCATATTCATCAGCAGTTTCTCTGAGTTTAACCACCAAAACTGTTGCCTTCTTTTTAAATGAGATAGATAGGTAGCTACTGCAGATAGGTAGGTTGCTCTGTATAGGTAGCGAGGTAGGTAGGTACTGTAGGTAGGTAGGTTAGTAGTTACTGTAGGTAGGTAGGTTGCTATGCACTGTAGGTGGGTAGGTACTGTAGATACGTAGGTAGGTAGGTATAGGTAGATAGGTAGGCAGGTACTGTAGGTACGTAGATGGATAGGTAGGTTGGTACGTAGATAGGTAGGTACGTAGTTAGGAAGGTATGTAGGTACTGTAGGTAGGTAGGTAGTTAGTTAGTTTGGCAGCCAGGCAGAGAATATTAAATGAGTAGGTAGGTAGGTGCGTAGATACTGTAGGTAGGTAAGTACTGTAGGTACCTAAATTGATAGGTAGGTAGGTACGTAGGTAGGTAGGTATGTAGATAGGTAGGTATGTAGATAGGTAGGTAGGTATGTAGATAGGTAGGTAGGTACGTAGATAGGTAGGTAGGTACGTAGATAGGTAGGTAGGTATGTAGATAGGTAGGTAGGTATGTAGGTAAGTAGGTATGTAGAAACGTAGATACTGTAGATAGGTAGTTAGGCAGCCAGGCAGAGAATATTAAATGAGTAGGTAGGTAGGTAAGTAGATACTGTAGGTAGGTAAGTACTGTAGGTACGTAGATGGATAGGTAGGTAGGTAGGTAGGTAGGTACATAGATAGGTAGGTATGTAAGTAGGTACGTAGATACTGTAGGTAGGTAGGTAGTTAGGCAGCCAGGCAGAGAATATTAAATGAGATGTAAATTAATCTTAACTTCCAGTTGTGTTTGTCTGTCGCAGTCATCACATGTGACGGCAGCACTTCAGCTCATTAATGCATCTCACCAGTATCAGTGCAGATGAGGAACACTGACGCAGCTCCCAACATATGCTGCTCATTTTTTTTTTCCAAGAGCCATAGTTTCCTGCTTGAAATCTGGGATTGTTTAGCAGAAAGAGGGAGAGCAGAAAAAAAAAGAAAGGATCTGGTTTTGGACATAAATGTGGCACTAAGCCCATATAGTGTAACACACGTGCTGTGTGTGTGGTTTCTACAATCCTCTGAATTGACCGGTGTTATTTTGAGGCTACGAAAATATACAGTTCTGCTAACAAACATTTTTAAAGTAATTTTTCATTACTTGAAGCCTGTTATTTGCTCCGACTGCCCGGACGGCTCAGCTTTGCACCGCTGAAAATTGTCAAACTGCAGTGCTCCAAAATCTCACTCCTGCATTATTGAGGTTTCGACTCCTGGCTTCCACTTTTGTTTATAGTTACGAGAATACCTAGACTCGACTTGATGAACGTCGAGTATATAAACCACTGTGTCATTTTCTATCCGTGCAATCATTTATTTACAACAAAAAAAAAGCTTTGATTAACTACTTAAGTAGGAAGACATCTTTAAATATACTGTAGCAGTAAATTTTGTTAATTCCCCTTTTAAACCACAGATATTATTCAAGGAATATTCCACTCTTGATAGGCTTCCAGTAAAGTCGGCGTGACCACAGCAATAAAGCATTTATTCCACACTGTAAACATTTTTAAAAGGAAAAAACAGAAGACGGAAGACTCGCATTAATTTACTTTCATATGCAGTAGAGGGATGGTTTGACATGTTATGGAAATGTGTTGAAGAGATTGATTCAATCGTAATAACCTGTCCATTAAATATGAAGCTACACTTCAGCCTGCAGCTGATTTACTTACTTTACTCGGGTAACAAACACCGAGCGTATCGCACAAATGGCAACAGTTTCTGAAAGCTGAGAAGTTGCTTGTAAATGCTAACATGTATTACAGCAATTTCACTTGAGTCTTTTTCATCAGAGAGGAGAGTTGGAAACATTTATCATTTTTTGGCCTGTTTTTGGACAAAGACGCAAACAAATGTTATTTTAAATATTTAACACGCAAAATCTGGTGTTCATGTAAAACTTCAGGGTTGTTGTTATTTTTAAATAAATAACTGCAAGATATTGAAAGTTATTTTTTGGTTAGTTTTGTGCGGGGATATTTCTTCGGTATATATTCTAAGACCAGTAAAATACTGTCTGTTTTTAGTTTGTTTGTTTGCTCGATACTACAATAGTTCTCGAAACATGTTGAATGTTAAACTTGCGTTTGTCTAACAGAAGTTGGTTGTCCTTACCTTCATGAATTATCTCAAATTAATAAGAAACAGGATATAAAACTTAATAGAGTGTCATTCGTCTACATTTATTTTGCGAATAAACATGTAACCTTTGGCATATTTAACTGTAGCTCCTTTGATGCACATAAATATGTTTGCTATTTAACAGTTTCTGCGAAAATGACATTAAGATTGACTTTGATTTTTCTTTTCATCAGAGTCTTGTTGATCTCAGCATTAAAATGAAAAGAAAAAGAAACCCTGACGTGTAACTGAATAGGTTCTGGCCCTGAATAACCACCGTGTCAGAAGAATGTATTTCATTCTAGTACTGTAGGTCTCAGTTTTTGCATTGGTTCTGTTTTTGGTGGCAGCAAATCCAAGAAGCACTGAATAACACCCTTTGTTGAAGAAGCCAGACCTCGCAAAAAAAAAAAAAAAAAAAAAAAAAAAAATCAGAATTTACGTGAATGAAAGACCTCAAGCAGAAATGTGAAAGTCAGCCAGTCAACATTAGGTTCAAGGCAAAATCTCCTTTTCTTTCCTTATTCAGGCACCGGAGCATTTTATTTCAAAGTTCACGCAGATTCTCTTATTTTCCACAATTTGTCTGAAGTTGAGATGAATAAAACTTATATGTTAATGAATGCTGAAGTTGGAAATGCAATTGTCTTATAGCTCAAAGAAAAGTGATGGAATAATTTCAACTCCCCTCAAAAGGAAATGACCATGATTTTGAACAAAAATGCTCATATTTATCTTTTATTGTCTCATTCTCTGTAAGAGGAGGGGAGAATTGGACAGGTTGCATATTTGTTTGCCCCCACATATCCTCTCATTGACATGCAAATGCTCCTCTCTACCCCCCACTCCTGGAAAAAAAAAAAAGGAGAAAATTAGTTATTAAAATTCAGGTAATGTATTCCTGTTTCTGAATTCTATTTGAGAAACGTTATTAATTTCATATATCGAGTTCGGAGCGGCCATCTGTTCACCGCGCACCGCTGCACCTCCCTCCATCTGCCCCTGAGTTCCCCACGCGCCGTTTCTCTGCCCGCCGGCTCCAAGTTTTTATGCACTCTGGCTTTTTGATTTGTCACTCATTGCAACACGGGGGCCCGTGTGGCCCGGCTGAGAACACTCGCTCCAGGATGGCAGGAGACTGTGGGTGACACATGCGGTGACATTACAGGTGAACCCAAAGCTATTGCAAAGGTCAGCGGCTCTGACCGTCCACATGCCCTGACCTTTTCAACAAGTGTGGCTGCCTTCTCCTTCCTCTGTTGTTCCCTGCGACTCCTCTCCTATAGCTCTCCTCTCTTCTTCTTCTTCTTTCTGCTTTGTTTTATTTCTGTTTTCCTCTTCTTTTTTCTTTGTTTAACTCTCTCTCAGTCTGTATCCCCTCTGTGTTCTCTCCTCCAGCTAAGACACCTCTCTCCCTCCCTCCCTCCCTCCCTCCCTCCTTTTTGTAAGTGGAGGAAGCAGATTGTGCAGTCGGCACAGTGCGACGTGTCCCTGCCACAGTTAATTTAGCATCTGTGCCTTCATGAATATGAATACATTTACACGTCCAGGATATAATTAGGTGGTGGAGTGTGGAGAGGGTTCACGACACTCCAGGTGGAGAGAGAGGGAGAGACAGAAAGTAGTAGAATAGAGGTGCGGGGCTAGAACAATCTCCCAGGCACTGTGACCTCTGTCGCCGAGCTAAACACTCACATCAATCAAACAGGAATGAGCAGAGCTGCATGACTGAGGAGGTTTTACATGTTGGCACAGAGAAGTAGATGCAGATGCAGGCTGTGAGGCCCCTTAAGCTTATGGCAAAAAATGCACACAATGTGAGCTGATGATTCTGTGTCTGTGTCTGATCACACGTGTTGTTTGCAAGATTCATGTTCATGGCTCAGGGTTTGTGTCTCTGTGCTGGAATGTGGTGAGACTGTGGACATACTGCTACTGAATAGGAGATAAAAGTAGTGGGATGAAACATGCATCCATCCATTATCCCAGGGATATTTAAAATGAACAATATTTTTATAATAATAATAATAAGAATACATTAGGTTATATTTATCACATTATTAAACCAAACATTTAATTACAATGGTTCCAGATTAATTTTGCGTCATAAATGGGTTCTTTGTTTTTACATCAAAACAGTTTTACCTTGAAATAAAGTGCAATTTCATTGTAATATATATTCAATTGCAATATCAAGATATGATTTTAATTTCTAATCACTAAACAGTTCATTTTCCCGGAACTCTTGGACTTTTTTCACCGTCCTGACCAGACTAGAAGTTCAGGTCACTTTGAGGTTGAGGCCCCTGATTTATCCTGTGAAGGTCTCAGGGCAGTTAGGGCTCACATTCACTCCTACATATAAATACATATGATTTTATTATTTTATGCGAAAGCTGCAGTTCATATAATAGGTATTTTTCTTGTTGTTGATGTTGTTGTTGTTATTATTATTAAAGGTGCCATATGTAAGAATGTGGCCAAAAACGGTTACTACATTCAAATTCAAAATACCGAGGTCTTTTAGGTTTGGTTTTCTGACGTAACTGGCAACCCGTGGTTGCTCGGCAGCTGAGACTCTACTGACTGCAATGATTGGTAGACAGCGGTAGGTGGCGCCACATGCCAAAAACATGATTTCAAAACATAAACATGATTTGCAGTCTGCAAAATATTTCTTTTAATGCAAATATTTTGTCTGTGCTGTTGTTGTTGGTGAGGTCAGTTTGTTATATGAACATTATTCCTGAGTCTCTGTGACATATTAGGAGGATTTTATGGCCAGTTGCTTTAGATTTATTACATAATGCACCTTTAAATAATAACAAATGTTGTATGCTGCACCCTTAATCCAACCGAGGGAGCATTTGTGTGTATACACCAGCAGTGCAGGGGCAGTCAGGGTAGCATTAAAATACAACTGATTTGACTCTGACGGACATTTGTTCATGTCTTAAAATAGCCCATGTGTTAAATAACATGTGTATGTGTTCACATAGTCGTTGGTATTGCTCTCTTTTGTTGATCTGCGTTGTTTGTCTCCGTACAGCCACTGTTCAGAAGCTCTGCTTGGTGAACGAGTCTACAAGTCATTTGGCGGTTTATTTGCCAAAACGCTGTGTTATTAAGGCACCAGGGAGGCACAGTCTCCAAAATGTTTAATGTTGTGTAGTTTAGCCATATGCCGCTGTTTTACAGCGAGCATTGGCTGTGTCATTGCACCCCGGTGCATTGGACGCTTTCCATAATGGATCCATAACAACAAGTTTCTGCGAATGAATTGCCAAACATCTTTGGGGATGTTTGTCTAACACAGGTGTTGGCAAGATGGCTTCTGACAACATAAGTTGCCCAGACAGAGGTTGGTGCTTAGTGTGAAAATGCAGGCTGTTTTCTGTTTGTGCAAGTCAGAGGAGGGACCGCAAAATGCGAGGTTAGAAACATATCGAGCGTTAGCGTTCACCTCTGCTCTACGGTCTGACCTGACTGATGTGACGAAAATAGCCTCCTTTAAAATCTCGTTCAGTGACACAGCAAACTCCTCATCCATAACCACAGCATCAGAGATGTCCTTCAAAGTGAAAAACAAGCGTTGCCTTTAAGGTTAAAAGTTTGTGGTGGAGCCCACACACCGTGCCGCGCTGCTCCTCGCCAAACGCTCACCGGGGGAACCAGGCGAGCTAATTTGATTTTGGATGCAGTCATGCAGGGGGCAGTCCCAGCCACCGTAGATAAGAAAGAATTTCAAATCAAAATTAGGGTCTGCGCTGTGCATATGAATCAGATCAGGCCTAATAAAATAAAGGTATTAGCAGCGAGGGAGGGAGAGGAGTAATTAAAGTAACTCGCCGTGTACCACTCTGGTTTCGCTCTGCAGGTCTCAGCACTCAGGGGTAAGTTAGAGAACGTGCAGCTTTTAGCAGAAGGCACAGAGGTCAACCGACTTCCACGTCACTGCTGCTATTCAGCAGGGGTTCTTCATAGGGGTCGCTCATGTGCGTCACATGTTCTCTCAATTACTTTCTGAAGTTTTGAAAATATACAGAATGCAGTGTGAAGATTATTTAAAACAATGGCTCAGGAGTAGATGCATCCAAAATAAACTAGTGTAAATGCCTCAATATGAAACACTGGAAAATGGCAGACTCTGGATGAAAAGCTGTGAGGGAATTGATCTCAGTCCAGTTGACTAACAGCACATGCCCAGAGATGATATGCCATTTATTGACGAGGTCAAAAAGAGCAGCAATTCACCGTTTGTTATTTTCACAGTCCACACATGCGTGCCCATGTCCCCTGGACAACAACGTTTTTCTCTTGCAATGATTTTGATTCGCCATGTGAATCCACACACACACACACACACACACAACGTCAAACGGTTATTGCGAGTGTGAAAGGTGAGCTGAGCTGCAACAAAAACAACTCGGGAAAAACAACATTTCTCGTCGATATTTCAGCAGATCATATCCATTTAGAGTCTCACTCCCTGCCTGGTAAAAGACACACACACACACACACACACACACACACACACACACACACACACACACACACACACACACACACACACACACACACATCTGACACAAACACTGGACACAGTTCACCATCTCACTTTCCGTCTCTGTCCTGTAAACTGTTCAGTGAATGACCATTTTGGTTGCATGGGTAGATGTTATTCTTTGTGGTCCGGTGCTCGATGAGTTCTCTGGAGGAAAAAAAGGATTATTCACCCCTACACTACACACACACACACACACACACACACACACACACACACACACACACACACACACACACACACTCTTCATCTTCTTCTCTGTCTCCCTCCCTCAGGGCTTGCATTTCAGTATGTCCCTAGATGCTCTTCTTGTAGTCCTCTTGATGTGGACCTGTCTGTGGCTCTATTTCATTCTCTTTTTTGTGTGTTTTTCTTTTTTTCGTAGGAGTGAAAACACTCTTTGCTTTGGTTCCCTCTGTCATATTCTCTCCTAACCCATAGTTGTGTTTTTTTTTTTTTATCTTCTTCTCACTGTTTGGGTTTGTTGTACTTTGGGGATAAGGACAACGCAAACACAACTTCTAGGACAATTGGTGGATTGTGGCTCTAGCAGGTGTGATGAGTACAGGTCTGGCTAAAGATCTCTCTGACCAGATTGTTAGAGATCACATCACACAGGAACTATATTTCATCCCAGTAACACATCCTCCATCGTCTTAACCCACTTAAATACAAGAATGCCTTCATGGTGATGACCTTGCTGTCCTCTGTAGTTGTCCTAATGGAGACCAAATCCTGGTCCACATGTGGCAGAACCACATTTTTGAGGAACTAGTTAAGTTTAGACGGAAGATGTGAATTGTGGTTTGGTTAAGGTAAGTGTTAGACATTAACTGCACTCTTAGAAATAAGGGTTCCAAAAGGGTCCTTCTACAAGGGCTGAGGTTCTACCTGGAACCATTTGCTTCTGAAAAACCCTTTCCTGAAGAAAAGGGTTTTTCAAGGGTTCTTGGTAACACTAATGGTTCCAGTAAGAACCATTTTGAATACATTCTGAATAAAGGGTTTTAAAAGGGTTCTTGGTGGTGGAACCCTCTAAAAGGTTCCACCTGGAGCTAAAAAAGGGGTTTTCCTATGAGGACAAGCCGAAGAACCTTATACGGTTCTACTTAGCACTTTTATTTCTAAGAGCGTCTTTATGGTTTAGGGTTATAATGTTAGGGAAAAGGCTTTGTTTATGTTGTCCAAATGAATTGAAGTCAGTGCAGTGTCCTATGAAGAACCTGTATTTGTGTGTAAGAATGGATAGATTAAGACAAATAAGAGAAATCATATTTAGTAATCTTAAAAAAACAAAAACCCTGTGAATTTACACACACACACACACACTCACATGAGCCTCTTTTATTCTTGCTGGATTTTATCTGCTGGTTCCAGAATCAATCCAAACCAATTTATTCTGTCCTTCACCCTCGCCGAGTCGTTTATTTCTTCTCTAATTTCCGTGTCATTTAATTCTGTATCTGTATCCTCATCTCCTCCAATGTTCTCCTGATACCACGTTTGGACTTCTGGTTTTTAGAGAATAAGAAGTCAACTGCACAAATACATTTATCCCAAAGACACTGTTTGTTTTACAGAGGCTCGACTGGTTTTATGGCTGTTTTATGGCTGATTTACCACCTTAAACATACATTATTGTGCATATTTCAATCAGGTTGAGCCAATTATTTATTTATTCCCTTGAATTGAAGTTAAGTGGCCAAAAGTTATCAGCTCCGACGACACTAGTTCTCCAAAAATTTCCATTAGTATTATTATACTGTTTACATCCCCACACTAAATTAATTCTCTGATGTAACATGATAACATTTTTTACTACATTTCCCAACTGTTGGGAAAAAAAAATAAAAAAGTAACGCCAATGTTTAATAAAAGTACAGCTGGTCCCACAACCCTCAGTCGACCTCCAAAAGTTGCTTCTTTTGTCCTGCGAGAGAAGGATGTGCCAAGTCCCCATTCTGTGTGCCCTCCCTGCAAGTGAGCATGAGCCTGGCACCGCTGCCAGTCCTGAGACCGGTAGGAGTTCTTCAGGCCATCTGGGAACTCTCCAGGAGGAGCCGGGGAGAGCCTGGCACTCATCACTGGGGCCTGAGACCTGAAAGTGTGCAAATCATTCACAAAAAAAAAAAACCGCAACAAGGCACATGATCACAACAGGACGTGCAAAAGTCATGATCTTTGACAAAAACTAAGTTTGAACTGATAGAAGAGTTTTAAAAGTCATGGCTCAGTCACTTTGAAAACACGTCTGTTACGCTGGTTGGCGCGTAGGGCAACGACAAAGTCTCTCCACTTTGATCCGTCTTTGGCCAACTTCTCTATGGTCCCCCAGCTTTGATGGTGTTGCTGGAGCTTCTTCTCTATGGACCGGCACCAGGTCATTTTAGGCCTCCCTTTCTTTCTTGTCTTTTGCCTTCTGGGGTCCAGTGTAATGGCACTCATGCTGATGTTCATTCTGAGGACATGGCTGATCCAGGTCCACCGGCATCTATTGATTATGTAGTCATCCTTTTGGGTGATGTTAAGGAGCTTGTTATTTGATATGGTTTTGGGCCAGAACATATGCCGGATTTTGCGCAGACATGATGTGTGGAAAGTGGTAAGTTCTGTGGTTTTCTGGCATTCTGAGCCATTTTTTTTTGGTGCTGTATTGGTTTGATTTCCATATCTTTCTAAGTCTTACGTAGCTTGTGTGTGCTTTGTTGATCCGGTTTTGAACATCTTTACTTGTTCCCCCATCATCGTGGATAATGCTTCCAAGATGATGAAGTTATCCATATTCTCCAAGACCTGTACCTCTATTGTTTAATGTGTTCTTATATGTGTGTGTGTGTGTGATAGAAGAGCTGCGTCATCTGCAAAGTCAAGGTCTTCAATCGTGGAATATAGGGCTGCAACTAACGATTATTTTGATAATCAAGTAATCTGTCGATTATTTTTTCGATTAATTGATTATTAATTGGATAAAAAGGAAAGAAAGCACAATTTCATGCCACAACGTCACGTTATACCCCGTTATTCAGCTAATTATCGTCAAACGTATCTACCTTTTTTGGCAAATTTTGGTCCGTTTTGACGGACAAACACATGATTTCAGGCCAATTTAAAAACAAGGTTAAATATCAGAATAAATATCAGAAATATCCTCTGTTTTCTCCAGTTTTGTTGCAGAATGAGTGATAAATTAACTTGAATCTCCTTGGTCCGTGCTGATGTCAGGTCAGCTGTGCACATTTTGCACCTAAGGCTGTTCTTTGAAGGCGTTCATCTAAAGTGCTCCCATACTTTTGACCACTTGGGTCGTACATTTTCCTCTGTGCTAATGTTGTGTCCGCCTCCGCCATTTTTCAAACGCTTCTTCCAGAATCACGTCATGTGAGCTAAACAAGGCGTGACATTGGTTCTCTTCTTCTTCTTGTTCTTTTACGGCAGTCGGCATCCAGCTTAATAGTGCTTACTACACTCTTAGAAATAGTGAGAGTAGAGCCATATACGTTTCTAGAAGAACGTTTTTATAAAGGTTCCAGGTAGAACCTCAGCCCTTGTAGAAGGACCCCTAATTTCTAAGAGTGTACCACGGCTTTGGTTGGCTTACTGTCCCACATTAGGGGGTAGCAACTGTATGCGTGATAACGTAGACCCAACTAATCGATTATTAAATTAGTTGGCAACTATTTTTAGAATCGGATTTTAATCTATTTAATCGATCAGTTGTTGCAGCCCTAATGGAATAGCGGGTCCAATGCCTTGCCTTGTCTTCTGTGGTTCTCCTCATAGCCCAGTCTAGAGAAAGATTGAAAAGTATTGCTGACATCACACGTCAGTGAACATCGTTTACTAGTCTGATGTCACTATGATGGTTATGTTTGCTTCATTCTCCTGCACCAAACCTGCCCTCAATAGGTTCATCGTTTGAAAATGACTGAAGGAATGAAAGAGAATTTTCAAGTTGCTGAGCGTTTTTTTTTTCTCTCTCTCTCCCTTAATGGTCAATTTAAGCACTACTTACAACTGTGCTACTTTGAAGTCTTTGAAATTTTAATGATGACCTTGATTTGTGCGTGATTCGCACATCGCTCACATTTAGAGGCCCCAGCACATAAACGACTAATGTCTGGCTGTCCGTAATGTCTCAGGAGACGCCGGCGGGTGGTAGACGATATTTTAATACTCAACGTAAGATGTAAACATCTTTTAGTAAATTGAGTGTTTGTTGTTTGTTTTCCCCCCCCCCCCCTTTGAAAGTTAAAGGTGATCTGGTTTTCAATTCAAATGAATTCAAAGGAAACACTCAGATGAAGTAAAAAAACAAAAAAAAGAAGAAATATACCAGAAAGACATTTCAATTGCCTTTCACTGATGTGTGCTCACACACTAATGAATGACAATGAGATGCATGTATACGTGCTTGTCCTCTCTGAGAACTCCTGATGTGTTAAACCCTTTCTCATCCCCTTCTTTCTTTTTAAAGTATCTATTGATCATAGAGCACTGTGGTCAAAGTCCACCCCCCAACCCCCCACAACCCCCTCCCTCCTTTGCTTAATGTAGTCAATAATCGTAATGGTGTGATCAGTACCACCCCCCGTGAAATGGCTGCACAGCTGTGACTGCTTCATTTGACTGGTGGGAGAGCTGGAGGAGGGGAAGAGGGGAAGATTCTAGGGGGAACTGCAGTTAAATTAGATTAAGTGATGGATGGATGGGTGGATGGCTGGATGGGTGGGTGGGTATAAGGAAGGAAGGAAGGATGGAAGGAGGCTGAATTCATTTCAAAAAAGTGCAGGATAATAAAAAGAAAGTCTGGTTTACAGCATAACAGATGGGAGAATTGATGGAATGATTGTAGAGCGGCGGGCGATGAGGATGGAAGTGTGGAGGAAAGCGGGGGGATGGAGGACTCTTAAAGCATTGTGGCATCAAGGCGTCCCAGAGGAAGGAGATTAATGGCGTGTGCCTCTCCGTCTCCATGCCTCTTTGTGCCAAGTGCGCCCTCATAAAGCACACCTCACGCATCTGGCACAAGAGTGGGGCATGGGGCACCGATCCGTCTCTGCCTCCGTGTTTCATCCTTTCTCCAGGGGAAGGAAGTTTCTCTCGGAGCAGCGAGTCACATTTAGTTCATCATATAGTGAAAATGTGTTACCTCCATGAATTAGATTATGTTTCAGGGCTGTCTGTTCGTCAGCAGCACAGCTCTAATTAAAAAAAAAAAGTGAAGGACAATGTTTTGGTTAAAATTTGTTGGGATGTAGGATGAAATGATTGGATATTGGTGGAGAGCCACACATGGATCATTGTGGGAAATGGTGCTTTCTCTTTCTTCTTCATCTTTGCATCTGACCACGTGATACTCCACCACGAGGACACCCCTCTTTTTGAGATTACTTCATGTTCGACCAGATGTATATCTGTCAAAAGCGGTTTGGGAATGGCGCTCCGTGTTACTGTCATGTATCCGATAATGCAATTACCTTGTTAGTCACTGATAGGATTACTCTCATACTGAATACAAATGAATATAATTGAACTATATAGGGTAGGTGTAGTTGTGTTGTATGTCCAAACTAATCATTACTAACCTATTTAAAATGATTCCAAATCCATCTCCTATGGAAACATGGCTCTCTGCTGCTAATTGGGTTCCCCGCTGCTTAGATGTTGTAAATAAAAATATGTTTGTGTGTGGTTTTTTTTTCCATACCCACGTCTCAGCAGGAGTCGGGTCAGTCGGTCAGGTTGCTCGATGCAATAACAAGCCTCTGCAACTTAAAATTAGCCCTAAAACCACTCTCGGAGTGTGCAAAAGTTGTACATTTGGATTCTACAAGCAGGATTTTAAATACATAACTAAATAAAAATAAAGGGTCAAAGTGCTTTTACTAGGTTGAGACTAAACTTCCATCCATCCATCCATCTTTTACCGCTTTATCCTCCACATGAGGGTCCTGGGGGTTGCTGGTGCCAATCCCAGCTGACATAGAGACAAACTACAGTCAATTTAGAGTGTCCAATTTGCCTAATCCACAAATCCAGAAATTGAGTTGCCACATTTATTGTTTGATACGTGAGACACATGTGCATAATGTTTCATATAGATCATTTGCTTTTGCCTATCGGTTGTTCATGAATATAATTTGTAACTGAATATACTTATTACATATATATATATATTTATTAACATATCGGTTTTTTTCCCTCTTCATTACATAACTTGATCTGTTGTTGGTGCTCCTCTGCCTCTTGAAACAGTAAATGAGAGGTGCTGATGTGAGTGTGATTGGTGGCGAGAGGTGAGCAAAGGTGTGTCAAAGGTGATTTTAACATCACAAAAACACTTAGTGACAGGTGTGTGTGTGTGTGTGTGTGTGTGTGTGTGTGTGTGTGTGTGTGCATGTGCGTAACCAGGTAGTGAATGCCTGTGCGCCCTTTGCGGCCATGTGTGCGTAACCTATCCGAGGGTTGGAGGCGATCAGTCTCATGCGAGTTCCTGTCGGCGCGAGAGAGCGGGAAACGTTTGACGGATCGCCCCCCCCCCCACCCCCCCTCCTTCACTCTCAGGACGCTGCGTTCCTACACAGATGGCGTAATTAACGGGAGGCGAGCCAGGGAGGGAAATTTATCTTTGATCAGCACCTTCGCACCAGATTGTCATCTATGTTAATATGATGATAGCATCAGTGTGCACGCGTGCACTGTGTATGCACGTGTGCGTGTGCGTGCACACACAGCAAGAAATGGATGGTGAAAGAATAGAGGCTAAGCAGCAGTCTGCCCTGAGGATATAGGGTTATGTGCACAGTCTCCCTCACACACACACACACACACACACACACACACACACACACACACACACACACACACACGTGCCTGCAACACACCTACACACACACTCCTAATCCTTTGTTCACGGCATGGCACTGCACTCCCCTACTGTGAGGAAAGCTGTGATGAACTTTGGAGGGTGCCTTGTGTGCCTGTGCCTGTGTGTGTGTGTGTGTGTACCTGGTATTCCTACTGTTGTGGGGACCTACATCTGTTTACACACTCAGATTATGTGGACTCGTCTTCCTTACGGTGGACAAAAATCAACTCCCCAGGACATAAATTACTACATTTTAAGGTGAAGCCATTTTTTTTCATGTTAGGCTGAGGTCAGGGTGAGTTTAACCCTTTTAACACCTAACCCTCAAAATGTCTGCTTTTTTTTTTTTACTTATTTTAACCATAAAAGTTCCAGATAATGTTCCATAACTAGGTGTAATTTTTCCAGAATAACTTCCAATATCTGGCAGTTATTTACAAATGACTGCATGATAGAAATACAGTTTTAACAATTTAAAAGGAAGATGAAAAACTCTGCAGTTGTACACGAACAACAGATGTTTAGTGTTAAATTTAAAATATCTCGCTGTTTCTTTGCCTCTCAACACAAAATGAAAACTTTGTACACGTGTTCTACCCACTGTCCTCAAAGATCGTGATTTTCCAGCTTCCTAGAACAGCGTGAGGGAAATTACCGTAATGACCACATGTTGGCTTTGAGCTATACAGGTTATCCCATAGAGACACGTGCAAGTTCTCTTCTGCAAGATTTTTTCTGATCGCACAAAGCGTCACATAGCTACGTTAATGGAAAGTGCGCCTGTGCAAAGTTGCCGTCAGCGATACGCTCAGTTTTAAAGGCTTATGGTTAGGGTCAGGGTTAGGATTAGGCCAGTTGTAATTGTGGTTATGGTTACAGTAAGTCAATACAAGAGTGTGAAAATTTTAATTTTCGTTCAATAACCATATTTCTCCATATTATCTGCTACATGAAACATTGTTTTGTACACATGAAGCCAAAATATTTTATTTTGAAACACAAATTTCTATATCGTCTTAATATTTGCTTCCACTGAATGTTTTCCGATGAAAGGCTTGCACAGTTGTGTGTGCATACTGTAGTTACGGTTGGTTTTTTTGGGTTTTTTTTCAGTTTCCGCTATTTTAGTCTATTCTGCAGGTGCGCCAGCATGAGCGACTGTGTTATTGTTTTTGTGGAAATGTCACAGATGAGCTCTGCCACGTACATGCTTTCACCCCAGTGAGGTATTAGGAGTAATGGCATGTACCATAACATCTGGGCTGTGATGTGGGGGTTTGGGGGTGGGGGTGGGGGTGGGTGGCAAAGGGACACAGAGAGAGAGAGGGGGATAGATCTTCTTAAAGTCTCCAGGGATCACAGATGAGGTGGAGCTACAGGGGGAAGGTACAGGGCGATGTTGAGGAAAGTATAAAGAGAGAATGCGTACTGTAAAGGCAGTTTGGAGGTTTTTATAAATTGAGGAATGAAAAGAATTTCAAAAAAGGAGCAATATGATAAATGAAATGAGAACTGTGAGAAGTGCGGACGGGGATGGAGTCGTGCCGAGGAGTTAGCAGCTTGAGTGAGTGAGAGAGGAGGAAAGAGGAGAGGAAGTGGATGAGGAGAACAGGGGTGTATCGGTGAGTGTTCAAACATTTTCAAACAGACCGACAGGCGGGCAGAGAGCGAGAGAGAGGCAGACGTGCAGACAGACGCAAACACGAACGCAGGCAGACAGACAGAGAGACAGACAGACAGCAGGGAGAACAAAGGCTGTGTTCCTCTGCCTCGCTCTGCTGCTCCCCAGTCCATCTGCTGCTTCCACACTGCAGCCTCCGATCTGTTTCACACTCATTTTCAGTTATCTCTCTTCTCTCCATCCATCCTTTTCTCCGTCTCTCCTCCCATGGTGCGTATGCACACACACAAACAAACGTGTTTCTATATCTTAGTGAGGACACATCATAGACATAATGTTTAACTCGCTCCTTACCCTTACCTTAACCGTCACAATCAAGTGCCTAACTCTAACCTTTACCTTAAAATGTCCCCACAAGGTCAAAATGTCCTCACAAAGTCATAAATACAAGTGCACACACAAACACGCGAGCACAAAATCCCTCCTACCCACTATATGTCATCCTTTTTCCACGGTTAATTTTCTTCTTAACTTCCATCTGTTGTTTATTTTATGAGTCGAACACACGACACAAGCACTATCTGCGGGAGACGGTGACAACCATCGAGCACACAGGATATTATAAGTACTAATCTAATCCTAATACTGACTGAAAACGAAAACAACCTAATGAGGCTGTGCAGCAAGTGTCTGAAGGGCTGCGGTTATCGAGCCTTTTCCTTATTCTTCATTTCCAAAGAGCAAGCATGTATTTGAAAAAAAAAAAAAGAAATTCAAAACAGTGGCGGTTGCTGGTCTTTGAATCCAGTTGGGTTAAGACATTGATAAATACATAAACATCAATTCTGCAAACTAACAACTAGAACGAAGATAAGTATGAAAAACTGAAATGCAATCCACAAAATCCACAAAAAAACACTGTCAATCTAAAACTGGTTCTGCCTTTCAGACAGTTCTTCCAATCATCATGCAGGAGCCCAGCGTCCACGGCCACCCACTGCTCCATCGACTCCCAGAGAAGCTTAGCTTCCTTGAAAGTGATGATGCTGCGGCATTTGTCTGAGAATACAATAAACAGCTGATTCTGAACGAATTAGTGGCGCGTTCTAATCGTGCTCTAGCCCACATTTAGTGTTGGAATGTACATACAGCACAGTGCATTTTATCTATACTTAAATAAACTGAGCTCATTGATTTATTGTTTGTTTTAAATCTGAACGACAGGAGCCAAACAAAACTTCAGACAGTGATGGAGGAACGGGAAACTTCACGTCTACAAATAGATTTATATCACACGTAATTACAGATCACAGTGACACAGTTACCGTTCCTGAGCATCTGCTTATTTACGTGCGTGTAAACACCCACATCACATGTGGGTATTTACACGCTTTTGCATTCACACGACCTCTCGCATCATTTAGTCGCTGGTGACTCTCCAAACAAGACCGCCCATGCGACAGCCCATAATCCAGTGCGTAATAATGGGAGATTTGCTTTCATGAACTAAGCTCCGGGACAGTTTGGACCTCCCATTTAGACTCAACAGGAGCTTGGCACGGACTTTGCACAGGTGCAGACTCTGAGAGTGAGTGAGCAAACGAGAGAAAGCGAGCAGAGAGAGAATTGGATCCTGTGAACAACGTTCAACATCTGTGTCGGTGTCTGCTGCGCAAATTTTCACCAATAAAACCGAGAGCAAAAGTGGGGGAAAGGAGCGAGTCAAACAGTGAGAGGGTGATAAGGAGTAAAGCGGGGATTCAACATCTGTCAGTGTCTGTTGTGCTTTCTGCTAAATTGAGGGGAGAAAAAGAGCGAAAATGAGGCAGGAGCTGAGCAGAGAGGAAGTTGGTGGCTGGCCAAGCCTGGATGAAGCAATTGACTTCCAGCTGTTGTCCTGTTTGTGTTATCACAGAGATGACCGAGGGGGAGGCGGGGGGACACAGGGAAGGTAAGAAGAATGGATGGTGGGGATGAAGAGAAGGATGGAGATGGAAGGATGGAAGGTTAATGTCATCATGCAGGTGCTAGTGAAGACACAGCTGTTTCACACTGAACTGTGATTGCCCATTTAAGATAAACTACAGTGTGTTTCTGTTGCCCTCTCAAGCTCTGGGTGCTGAGAGGAACCTCCTCATGATCAAGGGAAGCTCAGCTTCCTCTAAAATGTTGTCAAATATGTACTAATAAATATATGTACAACTATTTACATTTCAATACTAAACGTGCGCTAGATCATATCGTGTCGTGGTAGGCGATGGTAGGTCAGTGCACTCTTAGAAATAAGGGTTCCAAATGGGTTCTTCTACAAGGGCTGAGGTTCTACCTGGAACCATTTGCTTCTGAAAAGCCCTTTTCCGAAGAAAGGGTTTTTCAAGGGTTCTTGGCAACACTAACGGTTCCATTAAGAACCATTTTGATCCAGAGAACCCTTTAAATCCCCTTTCCTGAATAAAGGGTTTTAAAAGGGTTCTTGGTGGAACCCTCCAAAAGGGTTCCAGGTGGAACCTTTATGAAATGGTTCTACCTGAAGCCAAAAAGGGTTCTCCTATGAGGACAAGCCGAAGAACCTTATATGGTTCTACTTAGCACTTTTGTTTCTAAGAGTTTGGTACAGCAAGTTGTCTTTCAACTTGAAAGTTGTGGGTTCGATTTCTGGCTCCGCTAATCTACATGCCGATGTGTCCTTGGGGAAGACGTCTTAGCATGTGAATGGGTATGAAAGATGAGCTGTAGAAAATGCGCTGCACGTGGACTAGCTGTATTTTTCTTCTTTTTTTAATTGAACCTTTATTTATAAAGGTTATCCCATTGAGACACGGGGTCTCATTTTCCTTGTTCTACGTAAGAATAAATAACTGGGCCTGAAATGAGCTTCACCTGTTTCAAAGACCAATAACTGACCACTGTTCAGCACATGCATACAAGCTTTGTTTCGGTTTATTTGGCCTCTCTGTCAGTGAACTTTATTTTTTTGGGAGGGAAAAAAGGCCACTCTTACAATTAGTTCTCCCCACAGTCAGTCAGATTGCACTTAGTGATAAGTAGGTAAATTATGGAGCTGGTGAACCTGGTCTCAGCAGTCAGTCTTTCTGCTTTTACTGTGAAATCCCCAGAGTCACCACCTGAAACTGACCCACTGTCATCATGATATAGAAAAAGTCAGAGAACCAATCATGGTATAGTTTTCCTATATACTGTACTATATACAACCAATATTACTGTTGTGTTTTGCACAGTATTACATGTGATCTGAAGTCAATGACTGCAAAGAAATTCATATTTTATTTTGAATTTGTCCTTGAAACATAGTTCCAACCGATTTTTTTTCTCCAGCGGTGATGAACAAATTAATGTTTACAAAGCAATTTCATATTTTCTCTCCAGCTATTTATCTTTTTGTCAAATGAAAAATGACGGTCCATTTAAATTAAAATAAATAAATAAATACGAAAACATTCCTGCGTCTCTGCTGCACCTTTTCAACCAACTGTGACTCACATTCTTTCAACATTTAAATCCGAGCTCAGAAAAAAAAAAAAAATTGTTCTGCAAATCACACAGGACATGTCAAATTGGAAAAAAGAAAAAAAAGATTGCCTTGACTTTAAAAATAGAAGCTATTTGATGAATAAGTGGCATCAGAACATTTGAAGCAAAAGCGAGTTCCATCACTGGCTCTTTTAACATCGTGTCCTTGTTCGTTTTCTTTTAACACCCTCTGTCAGTTGTGGCTGGTTCTTTTATACAAGCGTTGCTCTGCGGTTTGTGTTTGCAAGTGTGAATGGTATTTTTTATTTTTTTGCCTTTACCACTTTCTACTTCTGCTCGATAGATAAGTGGCAGTTTTAGGGGCAAAATGTTGCTTATGCTGAAATCAACAGGCTTTTGAAATGTGCCAAATTGACAGGCGTGAATGGGGAGGCTGAGCAGGTGGAGAGTGGTGCTCTCTTAATGTGATTGCATGTGTCAAGTCGAGCTTCTTTTTTTTTTTTTTATGAAGAGGCAATTTATTTGTGATGTTTCATCTTACAGTCAGAAAAAGCTACAAATGGAGCAATTTACAAGCCGGGTAGACTTTAGCGGGGAGAAAAAACTGGGGAGGACACATCTTTCCTATAAGCACAAAAGAAAAACTCATTTAACATAAGAATCGATTTCCAACGACGAGTACGATTTTTAAACTAGGTCACACCAATTAAATAGTCAATAGGGAAAAAATGTAACGTCTTATGCCAGAGTCAAACTTTTGTTGTCTCCAAATTCCTGAAGTTTTTTGTATATATTTATTTATTCTTTGAGTCCCCGGCTCACTTTTGAACAATTTTCTCTCCTTTGAGCACCTTGCACCGAAAACACCAGTAAATATTGCTTCCTGGCTGTTACTCATGCATAGAAAAATGTTCCCTCACTGTTGAGAACTTCAGCCAATGCATAGAAAGTGCTGTAGATGTGACTGTCATTATTTTTTTTTGTTGTGGAATCTGTCAGCCTTGATAACGACGAGAGTCCTTTGTGACGTGAAAGACGGTGTTTTTTTTGTTTTTCCCTTTTTGTGGGAAACAGAAATATTTGTCCTCTTCTTGTGTAATTTACTACAACATTTAAAGAACAATAGAGCTACACTCTTAGAAATAAGGGTTCCAAAGGGGTTCTTCTACAAGGGCTGAGGTTCTACCTGGAACCATTTGCTTCTGAAAAATCCTTTCCTGAAGAAAGGGTTTTTCAAGGGTTCTTGGTAACACAAGAACCCTTTAAAAACCCTTTCCTCTTGGTGGAACCGTCCAAAATGGTTCCAGGTGGAACCTTTATAAAAAAGGTTCTACCTGGAGCCAAAAAGGGTTCTCCTATGAGGACAAGCCGAAGAACCTTATATGGTTCTACTTGGCACTTTTATTTCTAAGAGTGTACAAGAATGAAGGAGATCAGGCACAGATCCATTTCCTGCTTATCTTCTTACTAAGTTGCATTAAGGCATGAATGGTACGTCATCAGTTTAATGCAGCACTAACATCTCGCATGAAGGAATAGAAGTTTTTCTTCAAATTAAGACTGCGTGGGTCATCGTAGATTCATTTTAGGTCGTCAGATATATTTGCAGAATTTTTATCTAGCTTTTCTTTACTTAAATGATATGTTTATAACAGGCATACAATTAAGTTTGATTCATTTATCAAACCCTTGGCAGTAAAAATGATCGGAAATGGCGATGCCAGCTCAGTGGTTTTGCGAGTCATCTTTCAACTCAAAGGATGTGGTTTTGAATCCCACGCCGATGTGTCCTTGGGCAAGACACTTAACCCCACGGTGCTCCTGATGGCTGTGTGTGATTGATGTGTGAGTGAATGGGTTAATGTCAAAGCTGTAGTTTAAAGCAGCTTAAAGCCAGAGTTGTCATCAAGACTAGCAAAGCACTATACCATTTAATGGCCCTGGTATACTTTCGTGTCAGGGTCCTCTAGTATCCCACTTCACCATCGGGTGGCGGTACAGTTCTGGAGACAGGGAATAGGACGCATTCCTACCAAAGAAGAAGAGTACAATGCTACAGCTCCCTCGGGTCAAGTCTGATTTGAGCGGCTAACAGTTAAAAAACTCGCCGGGGAATCAGGTGTCAGCCGGTTCGAGGGTTGCCAGGTCAAGGCTCGAATTACTATCTTTGGCGACTACTTCTCCTGTTCATAGAAGACGTAGTCGCCGAAGTAATACTAAAAATTAAGTCTGTGCATTCACTGTCTTAAAAAAAGTGGGTCCCCTTTGTAAAAAGTTTTGGAAACACTCCTCTCAAGCCTTTTATGCAGTTTCATTTTTCTGCAAATACAGAATGTCCACAGTGTCTTTTCTTCACACTGTTGTGCACACATTTACTTTTCCGGTTCTCACATTCACACTCACTCGGTCCTGTCTTCTGTGCAGGCTATTAACCTGTCTGCCTTCTGCTGAATCCCTATAATTTGGCTGTCAATTATTAAAATTCTACCTGCTGGCATTCAGAGACAGAAAAGGTGCCTGGCGTTCATTCTGGACCCCAAAAGGGCTGAATGCAAACGCTCACGGGCTAATGTATGTGTGTGACGTCCCAGGTGCTGCAGGTTTGACACCGGTCCCAGCACACTGAGTGGATAATTGTATACGTGATGAGAGGGGTGGGTGAAAAGGAAGGACTGGCGTTTGCTTAACAGTAGGAATGTTATAATAATTTGGCGACCGATTTTTCGATTTTTTTTTTTTTTTTAGAGGACAGACAGTGATTTCATTTGCTGTACATAGCTCACAGATATGGAGAGACACTGAATCATGTCAGCAAAATGAAACCAGGAGTAGGTGTTGCTCTGCCAACTGCTTCAGACCGAGAATTTGGGATCTTGCACGAGAGTTCCACCTCGTGCAAGATCGAATAACAGGAAACAGACGCTTTAAAAGTAAACGTTACCGACAATTTTTTATGCTTACAGGTGGAGTAAATGTTGCACAACCGCACAAATCCTATCGTTTTTCAAAACTATACAATCAATTCTAAAAAAACATGTTTTGTCACCGTATGATACACACATTTTTTTCCTATGGTCTGATTCTGTTTGAACCAGTTTCATGACGCTGTTCTCAAACTGAAGCACTTTCAGTGTTTCTGCTTTTCTAATGATATAGTCTGGGATGAAACTGTTGAAAATATGTATATTATAACACTTTATATTGAGGAACACATATTCACAATTAACTCGGTCCTTACAAACATATATAAGTCGCATACTAGCCCTTTATTATGAGCACGTATTAACATCTTATTCTACATAACCATATCCTATCTCTATTACGTGTTAATAAGTGCTTAATATTTACAAATAAAGGGCTAGTATGCTACTTATATGCATGTTAGTAAGCACCTAGTTAATGGTGAATATGTGTTCCTTAATATATAGTGTTACCTGTATTTCTTGCACACAGACAAAAATCTGGAATTTGCTTCCAGAGGTTGAAGTTCTCACTGAAAGTGAAAAAGGAAACACATTTAAACAGTATATAGCACAATAGCACAGCAAAAGAAAGCATGAATTTGACACAAAAAAAACACCTACTGTAAGCTTCGCCTCCCTGGATTTGGCCACAGTACTTTGTCCACATCAGTATTTGTCCTCTCTCGCATGCCAGCAAGAGAAGAATGTTGACAGGCAAATCCATCCTTGAACAGACCCTGCACGTCCACCTCCACCACCCCCCCCCCCCCCCCCCCTCCCTCACTTTCCCTCTTCCACTTATGCTGCCTTTGATTTTTACCTCAGACAGATAAACTCACACGTTGCCTTGTTCATCGTGTTTTCGCCTGATTGGTGAGTTAACAGTTATGCAGCCAAGTGTCTCCACACCTGACAGCAGTGTTTTGATCAACCGGATCATAGTTGTGCTGTTTTGGCAGAACTTTGAAATGGCAAAGAAATGACTTCATGTGTTCAGTGTGAAGAGTGTTGTTGAGAGTGTGCTCATAGTTCAGTCCAGATCAGGGGCTGAAGGTTATGCTCCCTGAGAGTCAGATTTCACTAATTGTGTGTTATTGTTCACTTTAGTGTGTGGAAAAAAGACAAAAAGAGAACATCAGCAGTACATTACAGAGCTCTCTGCTAGTTTTGCAGCATCATGGTGATGACTGCAAGTTTTTGTCCAGCAATTGCAACTATTTTTTGTTAATTAACTTGTTTGTCAACAGTACTTCCATTCTTAATGCTAAGCTAATTAGCTGTGTTATGTATTACTGGATTTACCATTCGAGAAAATTTGGTTTTCTTCCATCCATCCATTTATCTTCTACTGCTTTATCCTTTGCAGGAAGGTCGTGGGGGTTGCTGGTGCCAATCCCAGCTGACGGAGGGTGACCTGGGTTCGCGACCCAGTCAGAACAAGGATATTTCTGCATGGAGTTTGCATGTTCTCCCCGTGTGTGCATGGATTTCTTCCCACAGTCCAAAAACGTGCAGATTTGGGGATTAGGCGACCAGAACGCTCTACATTGACCATCGAGGTGAGCGGATGTTGATCTTTTTTCTTCTCATTACAATACAGAAATAAAATCATATAATATATAACACAGTATAATAACTTAATATTTTTTTTAGATTTTTGAATTGTTTTTATTGCATTATCATTAGAGTGTCGCTTGTGGGCCAAGCCTATCTTCTTTTTGAGGACATTTTGACCTTGTGGTCTCCTTTTGGCTGGTTCATGCAGCTTTTTTGGGCATTAAGACCTGGTTTTAGGGTTAGTGTTGGATTAAGATTTGGGTTAAGACAGAGGTGGCAAACTGGGCGGCCCCCAACTTAATATCATGTTACTCTGAAAACATGGCCCACAAGCTTCCTTTAAACAGTGGCTGAGGTGACAGTATACAGGCAGAATGTAATACTAAACATGAAATTACATACATAAGCCTTTCTGGTGTTTTCATTTACAGTTGTCCACGTTATTATGTGCTTAGTTTTTGGATTCATTTTGCAACATAAATATGCTGTGGTTGTGAGGTACATGTCGTTCCATATCAAAACAAGCACTTTTACTTTGAAATTCTGTGAAATATCATCACGGAAATCTTTATCATGATCTTTATTATGATGGAATATTGTGTAATAGTTCTAAGCTCATATTGCCCACCCACTACTGAACACTTTTTTTCCTCTAGACCGGCCCCCTCTTGACCAGAGAAGATACTCATTGGCCCCCAGGTCATTTGAGTTTGACGCCCCTGGGTTAGGGTTATGGTTGGGCATTTAGTTTTGATAGTTATGGTTAAGGTTAAGGGTTAGGGAATGAGGTACTGAAATCTATGAGAGCCCACACACAGAATGCAAACCAGCATGTGTCGTGTGTATGTATTGCACACGGTAGGATAGTGGCGAGCACTGTTGTCTTATAGCAAAAAAAAAAAACAGGAGCATGTCCCTCCCTGTGTGCGTGTGGGTTTTCTCCAGGTACTTTTACAAAAACATGCAGAGGTTAACTGTAGAGCTGCAACTAACGATTATTTTCAGAATCGATTAATCTGTTGATTATTTTTACGAACAATTAATTAATCGTTTGGTCCATAAAATGTCAGAAAATGCTAAAAAATGTTGATCAGCGTTTGTCAAACCTGGACATGACGATGTTCTCGAATGTCCAAAATGTACAAACCAAAATGATTCAGTTTTGAATGATTTCTTTGTTAAGTGGAGCAAAGAAACAAATCAAATATTCACAATTAAGAAGCTAAAACAATCAGAAATCTTGTTTTAATCATGAAAAAAGCTTCAAATAGACGATTCATTTTGTGTAAATACTGCTTTATTTAATTGGTCACTGATAGTGAACAGTTGTGTGTCTCTTGTGTGTTTGCCTGCGATGGACTGGCGACCTCTCCATTGGTCCCACGACCCTCATGTGGAGGATAAAGCAGTAGACGTGTGTGTGTGTGTGTTCTTTGTGTTTGCATGTACATACCAATAAAATTAACAAAACAATTTACAGATCCATTGTGAAAAAAAGGATGAACATCACTCATTTCTTTCAGGCTAATGCGAACCATGCACTCCCCCCTCCCCCCATGAACTCGCCAACATCACAACAGTAACGGTGGAACGTCGAGGGGGTGAGCTTGATTATTTATTTGTGTTTCAACAGGGGAAATCAGAGTTGGGTCACTCAATACGAGTCTGTGAGTCATAAAAGCCTGTTTATTTAGAAACCAGAACTTGCTGCTCGACGGGCCGTTACATCTGGTGGTAATTATGTCATTGGGCTCTCTGAAGCACATGCCGAACTCGATGCATATGTGGGAGTTGCATCACCTCAACTGTTATACTGTATGTGTGTGCGTGTGTGTGTGTGTTCTATCGGCCTGACTGAATAGTTGTTCTCGTGATCCAGAAATCATGTACTCACTTCACAGGAGGTTTCATTTTTAACTTTTACAGGTTTACGGGACTGTTGCAGTCGACAAACACAATTTTAAAGCGTTTTCTTGCACTGAAAGTGAATCTTTGACCCCTGATATTCACCGAGGAGGTCAATCTGTGTTCTTGCCGGCTTGAATCCTTTTTCCATGCGTTTTTTTTTTTAATCGTTGAACGTGGAGTGGGTTTTATAAGAATGCTGATGGCTTTTTCTTGTGGCTTCTTTTCTTATGGGGCTCCAGTTCAACAGCTGCTAAAACTTCACTCAGATCTTGGCCGTTGAGGGGAAACATCTTGTTTCATTTTAGCTGCTCTGTTGTTAAAAGGACTTGAAACATTCGCTCTCTCATCTCCTCGCCGCTCCATCACCCTCCTCCTGCCGCCTTTCCTCTCTCAGGAGGTGTGTTTTAGCTCCTTGGTGAGGTGTGTGTTTCTGTACATGCACTCTGTGTCCCTGACTGCTCTCTTGTCTGTTCAGCAGTGTGTGTGCGTGTGACTCAGTGTGTGTTCTGTTTAAACCCGTCGCCTCAAAAGCCTTACAAGGCTCCCCGTGTATAATTGGTGACCTATTACTTTCTGCCCATTGCATTTGACAGTTATGAATTGGAGACTGCCACGCAGACGTGCTGATTAATGACAACCGCAATTGGTACCTTTTAATTGCCAAGAATAAGAAGTCAGGCGCTGCAGAGGGAGACAGTCAGTCATACTGATGAACGTGCACACACTTTTGCACATATCTGTGATTATAGGGTGTGTGTGTGTGTGTGTGTGTGTGTGTGTCTCTGCACGTACAGGTCATTTCTGAAACTGAGCTGGAGTCGTTTTAATCAACCAATGGTGGAGCGTTATGGATGGAGCCAGCTGTTTACCAATTATTATGTGTGTGTGTGTGTGTGTGTGTGTGTGTGTGTGTGCATGTGTTTTCATGTAGGCTGCATTTGAACCTATAGGCCATAGGGGGTTGGGTCTGCAGGGGGGGTGGCAATAGTAATGTGTGTGATTTAGCACACATCTGGTCATATACACTCCACAAGGGAGCACAGAGTTATATTTGCACACAACACACACACACACACACACACACACACACACACACACTCAAATTGATCTACACACCGCTAATTAACCTGGTGCTTCTCACAGCTGCTGGCCCTGACTTTGCTCCGGCAGACGTGGGTGGCTCCTCAACCTAAATCAATCTGCGCTAATTGCTGGTCTGTGCTCCCCTGCGTCTTTACCTTGCACCCTGTCAGCGTCCTATCTACTTGTCTGGTTTGACAAGTAACTCCCACATCTTGGAGCCACTGTGATCACTGACGACTCACAAAGGTCTCACATTGTTTTGATCGTGCCGCGGTGGTGTCGAGAGATATTGTGTTGCAGAAATGGCTTGCATGCGTATCGATGGGCCTCTTGCAGTGAGGTGTTTCACTGAGATGATGTGCGGTTTAATTCTCGTGTAAATAACGAAGATAGTGAATTGTTTTTAACGTACACTACCGTTCAAAAGTTTGGGGTCACCTGTACAATTTTTTTTGCGTTTTCCATTAAAAGTCACACTTTTATTCATCAAAGGAGTTGCAAAATGAATAGAAAATATAGTCAAGACATTGACGAGATTAGAAATAGGGATTTTGTCCTTTTGTCAAAGAACCAGCAAAACTGTTTTCAGCTGTGCTAACATCATTGCACAAGGGTTTCCAAGGAATTTTCTAATCATCCAATAGCCTTCTAACACCATTAGCAAACACAATGTACCATTAGAACACTGGAAATGTGCCTCTATACACCTATGTACATATTCCATTAAAAACCAGGCGTTTGCAGCTAGAATAGTCGTTTACCACATTAACAATGTATAGAGTGTATTTCTGATTCATTTAATGTTATATTCATTGAAAAAAAGTGCTATTCCTTCAAAAATAAGGACATTTCTAAGTGACCCCAAACTTTTGAACGCTAGTGTATGTTCTTAATCTACAGACATTTCTACGGGGAGTTCGTGTTGAGGTGACTTAAACTATTCCTCAGACTAAAAGCCTGTCTTTTACTAGTACATTGAGTCAGTGGTGAAGCTGCTCACATGGATTTGGGCTTTGGTGAAGACTAGGGATTTAGATCTATTGAGCCTGTCCACTCAGTTTTTCTTTGCCTCTTTTACAGCTTCACTGGCACACCTAACTATTCTAGACACACAGATGCCTATGATCAGTAAAACACTCACTCCATCTACCACTTGCAAGCCAACGAGGAATGGTCTTGTCATCAATAAGGTTGTTGCCAGGAACCCTGGGTTGAGAACTGGACCAAAAATGAAGGAGGAGCGAGCTGAATTTATATGTAGCTGAGCTCCTCGCAGCCGCCAGAGCCTTAAAAGGGAATAGGTACGAGGAGAAAGTAGCTGTAGCGTGTCATTTCCACAAAAGCAGACATCTGTCTTCTTTTGGCATTACTCCCTACGCTGACAGAGGTCATGAGTTTGTGTAGTGTAAGCATAGGAGGGGGGTGACAGTGAATCTGTTAATCTCAATGGGATTATACGAATAATGACATGAAAAGCAAATAACACACAAGAATAACAACAGAAACATGAAAGACACTGATGAATTGTGGGCCCGTCTGTCCATATGTTGTGTAATTCACATCAGATAGACCACACTCTGTATAAGAACACAATAAAAGAGTCCTTTTTAGGCAGAATGAATGTCTTTGGCATCATTGCTGCAATCTGGATTGAACCACACATTAGCTATTAGCATATTAGCCCAGGCTTCAGGGGGAGATGCACGGCAGAGGGGTTAACATGAATGTTGGTGACAAGAGAATCTAAGGAGGGGACTAAGTGAGTCTCCATGCCTCTTAAACAGCTGGAGCAGGGCTGCAGACGGGCTACTACTGGAGGAAAAATGCAAAGAGAAAGTGTGGAGGGGGGTGGGGGGGGGGCATCACAGTCCCTGGAGCAGTTATGTTAAACTATAAATTCATCGGCTATATTTCAGCGTGGCTGGCAGCACTAATAGATGCATCTAGTTAATATTTTATTAAGTGTATAATGTCTGTGGGAGCTCAGGGGGAGAAGACGAGGGGTATTGTGACTCTGTCACTGCAGACAGTTAAATGTGTCAGGCAGTTAGGAGAAAGAGTCGGTGTGTGTGTGTGTGTGTGTGTGTGTGCGTGGAGGATGACAAACTGTGACTCCATCCCATAATGACTATGCTGTAAAATGAAAGGATGCAGGCATCTTTAGGTGGTTTTTGTGACACGGAAGTGTAGTTTGTGCGACAAACACGGCTCCCCCACCTAATGGCTTTGGCGGTGATGGTGACCTTGTGAATACTCAGTGCTACACAAACAGTTTGGTTCATATATCTCACTGTTTCCGGTTGGTTGGTTCATTTGCGTCTGATCTGGAGCTTAATAATCCACCATTAATGTCATTCTGAAGGACATCGATTGAGGACAATCATGCAAAAACTGAAAGAACGGGGGCAGCTCGATTGGGCTCATCGTTGCAATAATCTTAAATCAAAGTGACGTTTTAGCAGCAAGAGGGGAGACATTGATGCTTTTAAACATGCTTTTCATTTATGTGGCAACAACTGTTTGCCTTCTAGGTAAGAATATAACGTTTCTGTTCTGAAAGAACAGGTTTACTTGTCATTAAAAAACAGACTACAATTGTGACACTGGGGTGTAGTCACCGTAGATGAGCGAACATATTCGTAGTGTTGTCGTTTTTTCCAACCACTTTTTTAACCGTCATCGTACAGTGGAAAACGTTCTCCAACATACTGTAGGAGAATGGAACAACGCTGTTGGTGCATCCTCTATCTCCGGCCGTCCTCCTGTGTCTTCTCTCGACATTTCTACTCAACACTCACTCCGCGCCTCCGTCACGTTGCGTGCCAAATGAAACAAACTAAACAAAACAAAAGAGACGTCAGACCCGTTTATACTCCATTTTTGTCCGTTTTACATCCGTCATCCTGTCCCAAAAATGTTGCTTTTTCACTGGTATCAACAATACGTCATGAACCAAATTGAATGCTACACACGTGACCATTTTTTCTTGCAATGATTTGACTTTCTACAATATTATTCACACAATTCTGTTCAAAAGAAAGCTAATTTAATTACACACATGTATAGACCATAGGTAGTATTTTTTATTCTTGTAATAATCTTGTATGGTCAGAATGAAGAAGTCTCCTTCTTCCTCTGTGTCCCTCCCTTTTTCTTTCTTTTTTTTTTGCCATCGGCAGCCTTATAATGAAGTTGACCTGCATGGAGTCAGGTCATGCTCTATAACCGTCCACCTTGAGGCCTTTTGCAGTCCCAGAAACCTCGTCCCAAGTGGAGGAGAGTGGGAGCAGCACGTGTTGTTGCCGATCACGCATGCCAATACGCCGTCTCCAGAGGATGACTGGAAGGCAGAGAACAGACAGACTTCAAACCCAGATGGGCTTTGATAAGGCCTCTGAACTGGTCCCTTGTCGTCTAATGGATGGTGGCAAGAGAGAAACAGAGGAGGAGGAGGAGGAGGGGGAGTCAAAAAAAAAAGAGGGAGAGGGGAAGAGTTGGTCTGGGGAGTTACTTAAGTGAATAGAAAGTGAAACATTCACTGAGTGAACTCAGTTTGTACTCATTTTATTATTATAATAATAATAATTTTTCAGACTTGACCACTGACATTATTACAGTACAAACCCTGAAAAAAACACTGGATATAGCAAATACATACCGCAAGAATAAAAATATAAATTTCTCATACTGCAATTCTCCAGAAAAAGGATGAATGTCAGAGTGTAAATGTTCTGAGGAGTCATGGAGACTGAAAGTGTGTGTGTGTGTGTGTCTGTGTTTACATGTCTGTGTGGACCAATTGTCAAGCAAACCTCTTTTTGTGAGGACGTTTCGGTCGCTCCAGCACAGCTTTTTGAGGATTAAGGGTTTTTAGGGTTAGGGTAAAGGGCTATGGAATGTTATCATGTCTATGAGTGTCCACACAAGGAATGCAAAACCAGCATGTGTGTGAATGTGTGCGTGCGTGCGTGTGTGCGCGCTGAGTTTCTATGGACTGTGCTCTGACATCTGTTTCTGGTGAGGGAGCTAAATGTGTCTTGGATGGACTCTCTGACCAACTGTCTGTCCCAGAGCACAGAGAGCTTGACTCTGCTGCCGCTAAATCAGCCCTGTTGAGAAGCTGCCATCAAAGCTGGGCTCTGTGTGTGTGTGTGTGTGTGTGTGTGTGTGTGTGTGTGTGTGTGTGTGTGTGTGTGTGTGTGTGTGTGTGTGTGTGTGTACCTTATTTATCATCCCGTTCAGACAGAAATCAGTTCAAATCAGCATCAATGAGGGACTTTATTTCCCCCATTTGTGTAATAAAATCCAGTCCCCATAAGAACCAGAACCTGGATAAATAAGCCTAAATAAACAGTTATGGTCAGAGTTTTTGGGCACAGAGAGTCATGGTTTGGGCAATTCATACAATTGTGTCTAAATAAATTAAGAAACCGAAAAAACTCAACAAAGCGCTCCCAATTTATTTGATTTCAAGTCAAAAGCACCAAACATCAGAGCCGTTGCTTTTGTCCTCATTTTGTCATATGATTGAAAAATTCCACAGTAGTTATTCAGCGGACCTTGTGATGGGATTCTTGTTGAGCCACTGTTTTCATTTATCTTCCAAAGAAATCCGACTATCCGACTTGTTTGCCTATAAAGGTCGTATAATACGATTGAAAGCTCATGAAAAAGTAAAAAAAAAAAAATTGACGCTGATGATAGCTCAGCCACAATTTCTCCCACTTTAAATTTTAACAATATATAATAAAACGATACAGGAAAGGAAGAATTGAAAGACAAGATGGGCCTAAGAGGACATTTTTGTTATATTTAGAGGAGAGAAAAAAAAAAAGAATGTTATCCCACTGCTGGAGTAGCTCTCCTTTCTCTCTCTCACTTGCTCTTTATTTTTTCTGTGCGCTTATTTTCTGTGGGAGGAGTGGCGGTGGGAGAAAATGTGAGCTCCAGATGTCGAGCCTTCTCTGCAGATGTGCTCACTTAGAGGCCAAGAAACACTAATCTGCTCTGCCGAGCGCTGGAGTGCACACACGCGCACGCGCACGTGCACGTTCAAACATACATTTATTTATTTTTGTTTTTAAAAAAAATCACTTATAGCTTCGTTAAATAAATTGAAACAAAAGAACACAACAACAACTTAACCCTTAGAAAAGAAAGCCCCCCCTCCCCCCACTGTATTTCTTTGACTAACGCTCATTATCCTCCTGCCACTTAACCAGAATGAAACACGTTGGTTCTGAAAATAATTATGAATAAATGCCATTATTGTAGAAACAAGCCGCGTTTCCAGGGCCTGAGCCTCGTCCAAGGACACATGAGATGAACAGGAATGACACTGAAGGGCATCGATATTTATTTAAAACATCACAATGACTTTTAATTGAAACCTCTGCGGGTGCAACATGTTGAATATTGAGAATAAAAATGCGGGGCTGCAACAACAATTGCCTCCACCTTTTTAAAATTTAATCAAGTATAATACATATTTTGATTAAAAAAAAAAAAATAAGACAAATGTTCCAATAGACCATCCCAAATCTCACAACCCAAGGTGATCTAATTCACAATGAGATAAAGATAAAAAAAACACATTGACCCTACATCTGCAGTAGAATGGCAACATTTTTTTTTACGCTTATATGACCTCGTCCTTGAGGTCATTCTTCAACTGTGATCACTGTCAGGTACATTTTTATTTGGTCTGTTTTTCTGACTCACATTTAACAGTGTGTTGCCTCATTGTGTGTGTGTGTTTTTTTTTTTGTGCAGTAAAACTGCACCGATGACTCAATACTGTACATTCAAAGTGCAGTTCATTGCATAAGCCCGAAGAAATTGCGATATCTCTCCCTCTCTCCGTTTCTTTGTGCGTGTGTGTGTGTGTGTGTGTGTTTCGTGGGCCTGTTGCTCATTATTTGTTCTCGTGTCCTCCCAGCCAATGATTATGGATTGGGCCGTGTTTAATATGGAGAGGGCACTCTGTGGTGACAGCTTGACTGGTGCTGCAGCACCTTGATCTTCTCTGATAGGAGGCGAGGGACAGACACAGACAGACAGAGAGAGAGAGGGATGAGGGGATGAAGTCATGATGTGAAGCTATTTGTGTGTGTGTGTGTCTGCAGAGAAGTGTTTGTGGACGGGGTGATTTAGGTTAAACGGCATGTGCTTGCATTCTGCCTCAAGTAACAAATCAAAGGTGGCTATAGTCAGCAGCAAAGCATTATGAAGGTTTACACATATATGTGTGTGTGTAAAGTAGCGTAAGGTACATGAATCTATTCTTTCCTTTCCATGGTTTTGTTTTCTAACGTTCTTTCTCCATATACACGACCACTCAAAAGTTTTTTGTACACAGAAATGTACACAGTTTAAGTCCAATGAATAGCTTGACCTTGTACAGAGGTAAGTGCTGAACTGCCAGAGGTTTAAAAAAAAAGGTGACCCAAAAACTGAAAAATAATGTATGCTTTTACAACCACCACGTGCCACACGTTTATGGGAACTTCTGCAAGATTTGGGAATAACTTTCTGAGTAAATGTTGATTTTTTATTGTAGAAAGAATGACACAAGTGGGTTCAGCTGTTATATCTGCCAATATATATGTAATATCTAACTACTTTGATTAATCAGAAGTGTAGAATACATTGTGGATTATTAAACTTTAATCATTTAGTTCATTTCAGAGTACAATGACACATTAAACTGCATACATTTCAATAAAAACTAGAAGCACTCGGAGAGCGCAGACGTCCGCTAATGCAGCTCATTCCCCCACAAAGTAACAATAAAAATAGTGATAGTGTCTATGGATCGTGCCCAAAATTGTAATCACTTGTTCCTGGTCCCATTGCGGACATTTTTCCTGAATTTCATCCAAATCCATTCACGACTTTTCGAGTTATGCTGCTAACAGACAGACAAACTCCGGCGAAATCATATACCTCCTGGTGGAGGTCAACTGGGGAAATTGGGGTGTTCTAAACCTTTTTTGACCTGTAGTGTAATATATATATATATATATATATATATATATATCAGCCACTAGGCAGCGGAAGGTAGCCGGTTCAATCCCCGACCAGTCCGCAGCTGAAGTGCTGTTGAGCAAGGCACCTAACCCCCTCACTGCTCCCCGAGCGCCGCTCACTGGCATGGCAGCTCACTGCGCTGGGTTAGCATGTTCTCCACCTCACTGTGTGCTGTGTGTGTTCTTAATCTTAATCTAATCTATATATTTATATATACACTCAAGACAATCAAAATGCACGAAGAAAAACTTCTAGTTATTGTTAGGTGAAAAACAGAGTAATTATCCAAAAATAACAGGACAACTTTATCAATAAAGTGGCTTTAATTTGCGATCATTAGGATCAATTTCAAAACAAAAGTCCTGGAGTAATGGCAGGAAGAACACAATGGAGGTCGCTGATCCAATTTCACAAACTTCAATAATGTTATCCACCATTAGCCTCACGCAGAGCGGTACACCGGCGACGCATGGACATCACCAGGTTGTCGATCGTGGCCTGGGGGATGTTGTCCCGTTCTTCCTGCAGAGCCGCTTGAAGTTGGCGGCCGTTCTGGGGAACTGGAACTGGAACCCGCCGGCGGACACGCCTATCCAGAACATCCCAAAGGTGTTCGATAGGTGACGTGTCTGGTGAACACGGCGTCGTTCAGTTGTGTAGCTGTAACGCTCAACCCAGCACTCAGCATGCCAAGAGCACGCTCCCTCGTGATTTTTTTGTTCACCATTTCAAGTTTGTGCGTTTATATTTTTGTTGAGTATATATATATATACTGTGTAATTACTTGTAAGCATTGTGTCAATACAGTCAATAGCACAATCTTATTTGGGGACAACAAAGAATGGAACTTAAATAGCTCATGATTATGAGTTAGAATTATCGCAAGGGGTGGAGAATGTGGTGGCTCATGCCGTGACATAGCGATAACTTTGAAACATGATTCTTTCAGCCCCGATGAAAATCAAACAAATTTCAAGTGAGTCTAAGTTTAATTATCTCTTTGTTAATTCACAATATGCATCATTTCTGTCACAGTGAGTGGAGCCTGTCAAAATCTGCCTCTTTTCTCCACAAGAGTAGAGGGGTCAACCTTGAAAGAAGAGAATAAGAAAGTATGTGTGAGAGAAGGAGAAAGACTGCAAGAAAACAAAAAATTATCGTATTACATTTCTATAGCGCTTTTCTATATATACTATCTACCACAAATTACCCATGAACACATTCTCACTGGTGGTGGTAAGCTACGTCTGTAGCCACAGCTGCTCTGGAGCAGACTGAAGCAAGTTGGAGGGAGTCATTTAAATGGTGAACGTTACCTACTCTTCCTGGCTGCTGGATGTGCTTCTTATTATCACCCAGCTGCACTGGTGCAAGCTTTGCCTAATGCCTTAATCTAGCTGATAGCCACTACCACCCACCACCATCACCACCACCACCACCACAGTGTGAGACACAGTAGCAGCACTACCTCTGCCAACACTACACACACACACACACACGCACACTTCAAGCACTCCAGCATATGGGTCAGATCTAATCGCAATAATTTCATTTCCCTCCTCATCAGCTCGTAGCCAGATAGACTGAGTCCCATTTGTAACCACTGCAGCGCCACTGGAAGGAAATATGACAGATAAGAGGACTCTTGTAATAAGCCGTCTGTGTGGATCTGATAAATGAATAGAGCTTTTTCGCCAGTTAGCTGGAGATGTATATTGTGGAACAGCAGAAACCCAAGTGCGGTAGCTTGAGGATTCATAAAAAATAAACGGGGGAAACAAATTAACTTTGTTGATTAGCTGCGAGATGAAGAAAGCCACTTGGGAAATTTTTGGTGTGCGACACATCATTCTGATATCAAAGGAGGAGAAAGAAAAAAAAAAAAAAGCATAGATATGTAAGATACAGTAAAATCCTCACAGGCATCACTTCAATGACAGTCACTGCTCTGTCTTATAATAACAAATCTCTATCTTTCCCACATGCATATACACCTATGTACAAAAAAAAGGGAAAAAGAAATATCCACCCTTTTCAGCTGTTCCTGGTTAAAAGACAGATGTGCAGCATTGTTTGTGACAGAGAAGAATCTGTTTAGAGCTCAGGCGGCCTCGTGCCCATATGGTCGTCAGCAGGAGAGGACGACGTACTCACGCAGAATTCAAAAATGTAAAGGGGAACAAAGTATTTCTGCACAGCGGTTAATTTCAGCTTTTTCCACAGCAGGTTGACAAGCCTGTGTTGTTTATTTGACGTAGCATGTAAAGTTACGTTTGATGTGCATTTCACAGTTCAGAACTATGCATTCAGTTGCAAACAAATTAGCAATTGAGGTGTAAAAGAAATTACATGAGACAAACTGAAATCAAAGCAACTCTGAAGAGAGGCTGTTTATCTTTTATCACTGAGAGTTTCTAGGCTTTTTTTTTTTTTTATCCCTGCAAATCATATTCCAGTGAAAACAGGTCAAAGGGAAAGTCGAGGAAATTTTCCATGTGCTTGGCTCTCTCCAGAGGAAACGCTTCAGTGCGCCGCAGAGAATCATCCATGCAAGACCCGACACATAAACAGTCACCTTGTCAGTCACCTTGTCAGTCACTCAGCCACTTAGTCAGTAAGCAAGGAGGCTGGTTCAACATCCAGCGAGGCAATCGTTGATCATTCCCTTCCCTTCTCATTCGCCGTCCGTCCGTTCTCCTGAAACTCCCCCGACAACATGATAGGTCCACATCATGGACCTGTAATGATCCAGTGTCTCCTCCACTTACTCATGCTTGGTGCAGTTTCTGGACCTCTTCCCTCCCAATAGACTGTACATCCACACCCGGTGCATCTGGAGAATTGGGGAAAATTGTTTTTCCTGTATTATTTCTCTTTAGTAAATCACTTTATATCCTAATGACGCTCAGTTGCATTGATTTAAAGATATAATGTGTAACATTTCTGCACTAAAAAAAAAAAATGGGAGTGTGGTGTATTTACATCAAAAATTATACATAGAAATCTGCAATGGACCATTTTCTCTGCTGTAACTAATGGGGCAAATCCTGCTTTAACATATTCGTAGTCAGCCAGTGTGTTGTCTTTTGCTTTATTATCTTATTTGTCATGTGCGGATCATGACTACTTAGTACTGTTTGCTGTGCATTCCGCCACCGGAGCTCTTTCCATAAAGTGCAAACACACAGGGAAACCAAACGAGACAACAATTCCCATGATCCTACGCTGCCTCCAAATGTCATAAAACTAGGTCTTTTGTTATTGTTTTGACTGCGAGAGCCTTATGCGCATAAATAACATACTTTGTGTTTTATGGCTATAAAAATAAATGTAAACAAGTTTTTTCAAATACCATTGGTGCAAATTCGCCAAAATCCAATGGTGATTTTGCCAAATTCAATCAAAAATGGCTGCTTTCCTGTTGAGTTTCGTCCAATGACCGTCATTGACTTTTTGGACCGCCCTGACACGATTAACGCGTGCGCCAACTTTTGTTAATGTATGTGAAACATTTTTTTTTTAAAACGCTTAATAATAAAAGCTCTTTTTTTCATTTTTGTTAGCCCCTCCCACTTTCAATTTTTGACGCACATTCACTTTCATATGTAAAAGTCCCGAAAATCTGTGGGTTTTGCGGAATGTTTGTGCTCTCAAAAACGCAAATTTATTGAGCTCAGACCCTAATCACTTGTGAAATATTGCAACCATTTTGCACACTGACAATAATGTATATTATGTATATTATATATTCTTGCTGAAAGATGGATTTGCGTTTGTCAAAATGAATGATGCAACAGCTCCGTCCTTTGGGGACGTCCTTTATTCCACCGCTGACATTGGCATATTGACAGCCATGTCCATGTTTAGATGCATAACTCCTATTACTTAAACATCAAAGCGTCCTGATTCAAGAGGGACAGAATGTTTTGATGCCTATCCGACCCATCAGATAGCATCTCCATTATTTAAGCCACGTCCTATCGCTGCATATTGATTCAGAAACACACAAGGAAAAATAAATGACAAGTACTGTTTCATTTCAAGCTTATGGGGTCACTGAATTGGCATAATTACATCAGTTAAAATGCAAATTCCGAGTGTGCTTATTAATTTCTATTCTACTCATTTCAAATGACTGAGTGCACTTAATTAAATCAGACTGATTAGCCCCTTTTCTAGACTTTCCCTTTACAAGCGCACAATGATAACAAATACAGCCATTTCACATCAAATCTAAAGCAGGTAGAGAGAGAAAGAGAGCTTTCGTTTCTTTGATTCCAAATCCCGTATATACGTATCTGTGCAGGCAGGTCACAAGAACAACACAAAATGAGATTATGCTGGATTAACACACACAAGTGGCTTTTAATCTAACTATAGATCAAAAGATTACATCTTCTTCGCCCACTCACACTCGTTTTCTCTCCCGGTGTCAAGGTCTCAGAACAGATTTGTTCCCCTTTATTGGTTCCGTGAGGCTTGAGTCTACACTCTTAGAAATAAGAGTTCCAAAAGTGTTCTTCTACAAGGGCTGGGGTTCTACGTGGAACCATTTGTTTTTCAAGGGTTCTTGGTAACACTAATGGTTCCAGTAAGAACGATTTAGATCCAGAAAACCCTTTGAAATCCCTTTCCTGAATAAAGAGTTTTAAAAGGGTTATTGGTAGAACCCTCCAAAAGGGTTCCAAATGGAACCTTTATTAAAAGGTTCTACCTGGAGCCAAAAAGGGTTGTCCTATGATGACAAGCCGAAGAACCTTATATGGTTCTACTTAGCACTTTTATTTATATAAGAGTGTAACTTATAGAAATATAAACAGTTATACAGCAGATAATGGATCATTATCAACGACCAAGCTGTGTAATTGGAATGGACGAAGAGTGGCGACATCCCAAGACCATTTGGACCCTGTGATGTGTATCATTTGTGGTCGCGTCTTTCTTAGTATCTCTCAGAACCATCCATCCATCCATTTTCTACCGCTTTATCCTCCATGTGAGGGTGGCGGGGGGCGCTGTGCCAATCTCAGCTGACATTATGGCAATAGGTAGGCTACACACTGGGCCACATAGTGACACACATCCATCCACTCACACTCTTACACCTACGGTAAATTTAGAATTTCTATTTTACATAATCCCCCATATCGCATGTTTTGGGACTGCGGGAGGAAACCGTAGAACCCAGAGAAAACCCACGCGCACACGGGGAGAACATGCAAACTCCATGCAGAAAGGCCCTTGTTCAGACCGGGTCTTCTTGGTACAAAGGCAAGAGTGCTAACCACCAAAGTGATGGAGTGAATAAACCCCCCGTCAATGCAGTTACCCACCTTGAATATGAAATAAATCCCAAACAGTGTTAATGGTGTGACGACGACGACAAGGAGAGCTATGAATAACAATTAAGAAAGAAAAACAATATGCAGAAAATGAATTGCAATATTTAAAAAGCTGCACCCCAGTACCTGGCGAGTTAATGGCTGAAAGGGATCCTGCTCCTCAAGAGTTTTTCCTGAGCTTTGATTGCAATTAAGAGAGGAATTATCTCACCGGGGAGCGTGGGTGGAGGGAGGTTGGATCTGGCTGTGAAGTGTGTGTCATTACCAGGATCTCTCCCTTTCTATTTTTCCCCCTGTTCCCTTTTGTCTAACCCCCATTCCTCCTTTGTCTCGCTCGTGGTTGAGGTTGTTCTACAACTGGAGCTCGACAATGTCACAATATTAGCGAGAGCCGTAACACGGCGCGCGCATTCGATGTACTGCACGCGGGTTTGATTATTAAGTGAAAAACGGGACATATTTATATGCTTGTTAACTCAACTGCGATGCAGGAACTCTGCATTCGTACACATGCTAGCATGCGCTCGCACAGTCAGCCTGTCTCGCGGCATCGACGGTCCCCAAGACAGGTTCACCCCCCCCCCCCCCCCCCCCACCACCTCCCCGTCACACCCACCTCTTCTTCTCCACCACTGATTTGACAATCACTGCGTAATCTCGGGCTTAAGTGACTCTTTTTAAAAATGCCGTGGGCACTAGGGTCATGATATTTCCATTTAATTACCGTGCCACATTATCACCATAAAGCACTTTCCACCTCTCTCACAGTTCTAATTACATTGTTCTGATTGCCCTGACACATCCTTTCATCCGCTGATGCACTTTGCAAGTGTATGAGTGTGTGAGCAGAGAAAAAAAAAAGAAAGAAAGAAAGAAGAGACTGAGCAAAAGAGAGAGCTCCAGTGAACCCCCCTCTTCTCTCTGATGAAGATTTGTTTCAAAGCCCCGACTGCTGCGACAAAATAGAATGTCCATTTGGTTTCCTGACTTTTTAAATCTTCCCTCTTGCACAACAGTGTAGGTGTTCCTGATAAACTGCCAGCTGGATGAATGTCATACACACACACACACCACACAAACACACACACACAGTCAGATCAATTATGCATTTTTTTCTTCTACCTCTTGAAACGACAGATGGTCAATTTATCCCTTTCTCTTAAATCTACGTAACCAATAAAGCATTTATATTGGACAAAATTATCATTGTCAGTAAATTTAACTGTTTTTTTTCTTTTTTCTCTTCTACATCCAACATTCCGTTTAATTAAAGGATTATTTTACGGTTGAGCAACTTAAAATAAACATAAACACGGTGAATTTACTGCTTAAAATGGATTCCCTCAGAGGGTGGAGCTAAAAGACTGAGCTAAAAGAGGCTCTGCTCAACAACATCAACAACAATACATTCATATTTTATCTAAAATAATTTCATTTGGTTACATCTCATGTTTCCACTACTCCAGTTCCAGCACATTTTTTTGTGCTTTTACATTAGTGATAGCGCCAGGTACACTCTTATAAATAAGGGTTCCAAAAGTGTTCTTCTATAGTAAGGGTTAATTTGAAGTTAGGGTTTTTCAAGGGTTCTTGGTAACACTAATCATTTTGATCCCAAGAACCCTTTAAAACCCTTTTCCTGAATAAAGGCTTTTAAAAGGGTTCTTGGTACCTGGAACCAAAAAGGGTTCTCCTGTGAGGACAATTCAAAAAACCTTATATGGTTCTACTTAGCACTTTTATTTCTCAGAGTGTACTTGTTTTAGCCTTTACCTGCTCTATGGAGGTTCCAAGCGAGCTGAGCCGATGCTATAATATGACGTCAACAGACTGCTGGCCACTGATTGGTCAGACAGCGTCGTCACTGCAAGAGTCACGAGCGCGACGTCCGACACGAGACTCAAACCAAACAATGGCAAAATGTAGATCACTTAAAAAGACTTAAAAATCCTGAAATTGTTTGTTAATCTCCATCATGCAGCTGTGCTGTGATGTCTCCGCCCATGTGGAGGAGGTACTATAGCAGGCATGTCCAAAGGCCCTCGGTCAGATTTCGTCCGGCCTGCAGCTTCGGTTTTATAATGTATTATTTATGGCCCAAGAGAGACTGGGACAGAAAGGAATATGCGTTTTGAAACCAGAGTCCTGGGTACAAAATCCACCTGTGACATGCAGATACATGAATTCATCTCATTTTATGTTATTTTATTCCAGATGTGAAGGAAAGCCTCCTGTGTGGCTTAGATTTGGTTACATTGCCGTTTTAAGAATGATCATTTTGACTGTTAAATGTTTTTACTGTTAAAAACAGGTCTGAAGGGACCATTGGCTCCCAGAAAATGTTCACATTATCAAATCTGGCCTTCGATAAAAAAACTTTTGGACACCCCTGTTACTACTGTAGTAATGGAAAACCATACCAAAGCATGTAGAGTCGAGCCGTGCTGTGTCGGAACTGGGTAGTTGAAAAGCAACCATATAGAAAACATGCGTTAATCTCCAACATTTAGCCGGGGAAATTTCAGAAATCTACAACCCCTTCTGCCATGCTTTCTGCCGTCCTCCGTGTCGGACGGAGTCTGTGCTCCGGTCATGCAGGAAGCACTGAACGATTCTGTGAACAAATCTTTTTAATTGGCTGATTCTAATGATTCACTTGCACAAAAAAAAACCAAATAGGGTGTAAAACGACATCACGGCAGTTTCATGCAGCCGTGCTGTGATGACTCCGCCCATTATAACGAGGAGGTACTACAGTAATGGAAACCCATACCAAAGCGTGTAGAGTCGAGCCGTACCATGCTGGAACTGGGTAGCGACACATGACTTCAGTTTTTGAACTGTAGTCCTCCTCACCTTTAAACACCTTAACTCACACCACCACCCACCACCATTTTACCTGTCACAGTGTCCCCACACCATTATGGGGTCTTTTCTCTGCTCGCGGCAGTGTGTGATGGAGAAGGGCCCCGAGGGGCTGCAGTTTCACCAGGTGGGCTCTTTGCTAAACGGCCGCCCGCTCGCTTTAATGTGCCCATTAAATTGCAGCGAAGTGGTGACGCAGTCGGACAAAAGTGTACGAACCCTAGTGTGTTTCCGTCGGCGGGTCCCCATTCCTCTTACTGCTCTTATCCGCTGCTCTGTTTCGTGATTACACGGCGACAGGGAGTCCAGGGATGTGTGGTGCATGACTCTTCAACGCTTTGCATGTCCACCCCCCCCCACCCCCACCCCCACCCCGGTGTAACTGAAAAGCCATTACAACGAGGGGAAATGCAAACATTACAGATAATCTATTATGTGGAAAAATCTATATGACATTTCAGAAGCTGCGTTGATGTAGAGTTTACTACACACACACACACACATGCACCCACATATGTGCGTATATATATATATATATATATATATATATATATATATATATATGTATACATACATCTGTGTGTTAAAGGGAGAGAGCAGCAGGTATAGAATTTAAATGGAAGCTTGAGTGGTTTGTATTGAGTGGATGGAAGAGCAGTCTTTTCATGTTTTGTGTGGGCAGAGTTGAAGGTCACCGAGCAATTAGAGTCTCAGTAGGGTAAACGCTAAATAATGCACCTCATGTAAACTGAATATATGATTGTATTAAACAAAAACCTTGTCTTGATCTACTGCAACAATGACACGGGGGGGGGGGGGAATGCAGAAGCATGCCCCGATAAAATATTCAAGTACATGGCATTTACTGTGTACTTATTTTAAAAATGTATTCTGCGTGCATGAAATACTAAATGAATTTAAACTACTTTGAATATTTATTCATAACTTTGAATGTTTGTGTCTTTTACAAATCTCAGTGTATCACTTTAAATATAAATAGCATTGCACTCTTTGATGTTTTTAAATAGGCGTTTGATCGCTGTAACATTACAAAGTAAATTGGGGGAAGTTATTTGTTGGGTTCGTGTGCCTCAGGTAAAAAATACAATTAACCTAAATACTGGCTCAGTCTTGTGTGATTTGGGTCACACTTCACCTGAAGATTAACAGATAAAGACTCACGGTCTGTTTTACAGTTCGATCGCAATAATTAAATTAATTAACTTCTTTTGTTTACTATGAAACAAAACATTCCGATATTGAGATATTGCCTTTCCGTCACATGTTTCTAGTATCATCAACAGATTTATAATCAACTGTCATTCATTGCCCTTCCTGATGTGCCTTTTTAAATTGACTACTATTTCCCCCCTGAAAGGGAAAGTATGAGGCTATTGTATGCGTTACTATAGCTACCATGTCACATCTAACCCATCCACACAATGCGGTGTATGCATTACATATATGTCATTGTTGCATATCGGCTCTGTGCAAGGTCAACTTCAGGCGCAATAATTACTAATATAATACAAAAACCTCACTTAGCGTGATGACTTTTCAGTGTCTGCGGTGGAGTGGAGGGGAGCTGGATTGTGTGACTGGGATGTGAAAGAGACGGGGGGGGGGGGTTTGTGGAGAAGAGGCAAAGTGTGTCCGTGTGTGTCTGTGCGTGATTGCATCAGCGTGCGGACGTGTGTGCGTACTTCAGGGGGAGAATGAACAAAGGTGTGTGTTTCTGTATGTGGCTCAGGCCGTGTGTGTGTGTGTGTGTGTGTCGCTCTCAGCCTTTGACGACCTTTGCGTGTTGCCGCTGTGAGCGGAGTGACCTGGCTGTACTCATTAAAACCAATGGAATGGATCATTCCCCGCTAATTGTTTTCCACTGACAAATGGCTCCTCTGACTCCTGAAGACTGCTGCAGGGGCCCAGGCTGCCTACAGCACAGTCACTTCACTAATGAGAACCGCTGGTTTGTGTGTGTGTGTGTGTGTGTGTGTGTCTGTGGATGTGCAAGTATGTATGTGTGTGGGGGGGGTGATTGTGTATACTGTTGTGTGCTGCCAGCCCTCGCTGTGCAGCGGCATGTGTAAAGTGGGAAACATTGCTACATTAGGCTCAACATAAGCCATTAAGTCATTTCTCTCGTGTCAATCACCCTAACACCAAGGTATTGTTAACAAGAAAAGTATTCCATCCAACTGCTTAAAAAGTCATTATTTATAATTCCAGGCACTACAGTGTAATGTGTGGATGGCAATCATTTTAGTAGGTGAATGTTATTTTGCACTTTTTTTGTAAAAATGATGCATCCTATTCCAATCAGAAAAATGTCCAAATAAAACAGTTGTCTGTCTTGACACAACACAAAGTTTTGAATAGATTTAGCCATAAAAACAATTTGGTCAAGTTTTATTGATTACTATTATTGCCCTGGTTAAAATAAACCAATATTTGCAGCCATTGCAGGAAAATGGAAGTCCTTGTTATGCCCTTCTGTTAGACCAGCGATGTCAAACTCATACTGCACAATTTGATCGCAAGTGGGCTGGAACGGTAAAATAACGGAACGGTGTTTATAACAAGAACACCAAATGTTGCCCTTTGATTTACATTTTATGAAGTTATTAAGTTATCTTTTTTCAAAATAAAAATGAAAATAATTGCAATTTCTAAGTTTACCATTTACAGATCACAGTGGATCTATAAACATTTAGTCACAGGTATCTGGAACTAAAAAATTTAATATTTAACAATATGTTTAATCATACTGTAAAATTTTCACAAATCGGACCCTCTGCTGGGCCAGTTCTGGCCCACAGGCCATATGTTTGACACCCGTGGTTTAGACTGACTACAGGAAGTGTAATACAATCTAAACTTAAGGCCAATCAATAAAACACATCTTTTTTGGAGAAAAAATACCCTTTTTCTGGAAATAAGTACATCGTTAAAGTTAGGAAAACATTCAAATTAATTCAGAATATTGCATCATCATCAGCATGGTTACAATAATTAACATGGGGGTAATATTATAATTACTAAACAATGAGGCTCATGCTTTAAACAAACATTGACTGATAGTAGGAAACAGGAAACAACGTGCCATCGTCCACGTCTTGCACTTCTTTGTCTGCTGTGACTGTAACAATGTCACAGTGCTTCCTCCCTTGCGCCACATGGACAACAGTCTGCTAACATGTGCTAAACGGACTCTTGTCATTGTCTTCCTTGTTTGCTCTCGGCTAAATTTCACTATATTTCCACTGCTCTTTTCGTTCTCTTCACATTCCTGCCATCTCTCCATTCCTGTGAACAGCATGTTACCACACACACACACACACACACACACACACACACACACACACACACACACACACACTCTTTCCCCCCATTGTCCCTCTCTCTGTTTCCACCTGTTCCACGGTCCACTGGATTCCTGTGAATCCTATTAGGGGACGCCCCTCAGCACCCTTAGCCCCTCCCCAGCCACACTAGCTGGCACTAATCCATCAGAGGGGCAGTCAGGCTGTGCACCACCCCACCACCACCACCACCACCACCACACCTTCCCGCTACCCACCAGTGCCCAGTGCCGCAGCAGAGGCCCCAGCTGGGGGACCGCCAATGCTTGGTCGTTATTAGATGACGGATAGCTTCATATCAGGTGCGTAAAGCGGGCGAGCGTCGGTGAGGACCATCTGGACGATGATTTGGGGGAAGTTGGAGAGTCGAGTCCTCGAGCGCGGTATAGCAGGGTGGATGATGATGATGGATGGGGCCAGGAGCATTGCTGCCAATCACAGGAACCTTTGGCTGCGATTAGAAATCCGTTCGTAAAACGCACCGTTTCGCGATCACGTAGTATGCAGCCGTTGTTGTGCACTACACGTTTCTTCTGAAGTTCCACTTGTTCACACTTAACTGAAGGTGTGAAGAAAGAGTGAAAGAGGGAAAATTCATCCAAAGTAATTTTTTGCATGTTGTGTTTTGTGGTATTACCTTGCCTGCATTCAGAAATGACCTACATTTACAGACATTAAGTTCATTACCCCTCTTATGACCATCATCATGATCAGGTAGTCTGGATTTACCGTAATGACAAGTATATGAGCGCAAAGCTCTTGTCTGCTGTATGGTTCATAAGGTAGACATTCAGATAGAGGTGAATGGGAAAATACTCACATTTAAGAAGCAGAAAAATCACAGTAACTAGAAAATATTCGCATTTAAGAAGCTGAAACATCAAAGAAACTAGAAAATACTAAGAAGCTGAAACATAAAAGAAACTAGAAAATATTTGCATTTAAGAAGCAGAAAAATCAAAGAAACTAGAAAATATTCGCATTTAAGAAGCAGAAAAATCAAAGAAACTAGAAAATATTTGCATTGAAGAAGCTGAAAATTCACAGAAACTAGAAAATATTTACATTTAAGAAGCTGAAACATCAAAGAAACTAGAAAATATTCACATTTAAGAAGCTGAAACATCAAAGAAACTAAAAAATACTAAGAAGCTGAAACATAAAAGAAACTAGAAAATATTTACATTTAAGAAGCTGAAACATAAAAGAAACTAGAAAATATTTACATTTAAGAAGCTGAAACATAAAAGAAACTAGAAAATATTCGCATTTAAGAAGCTGAAACATCAAAGAAACTAGAAAATGCTCACATTAAGAACCTAAAAAATCACAGAAACTTGTTTTAGTTATTATTTTTATTAAAAAAAAATTTTAAGTTTAAAAAAAACAAAAAAACACTCAAACTGACACTCAAAAACGTGTGATGCGCTAGTGAATCTTGTCTGTGATTGGATGGTCGTTCCAAGCAGTTTTTGAATTGTCTAGGTACGTATGCGGTCACAAAAGGGTTAAACCTGTGAGTGAAATAAAAGTCCTTGACGGAGTCGGACCATGTAACATAAGTAATGTTAGAATTTACATTAATGTTGTACTGAGAAGCTGGTGTGATCTTTCAGTTAACCTGCAAAACACTGCTCAACAACATTTTATTGTTAAAATTGTAACAAATTAGCATTTAACGTTGGACCTCAATGAGCTGAATAGTCTAGAAAGTATAATCGTAATTTAAAAAAATAAATAAATGTAAGAAAACATTTAATTACCGCTGTTCTGATGAGGTTGTGAAATTTCCATGAATGAAAATGTTTAGCGCTCATATATCCAAGGGTATTAAACGTCCTTTCCTGGCGTGAATAAACAGAGAGGCCGTAAAAACAACACCGCTCCGAGAACACACTTCTGTTCCCTGAGACAAAGGAATAATGCTGGGTGGTTAATTACCTTCTGAGCCGATGAATAGTTTTTATCATTTGTGTCCCACTGTACATTTGTTTTGCTGCACATCAAGAGGCTCAAGAGAGGGATTCATCGACGGAGTGACATCGCGACAGAGGGATTTCGTCGCTCAGGTGGAAGCGAACAGTGGTGGGAATTACAAAAAAAAAGCACAGAAGAGAAACTGCCTGCGTTGCATTTCTGTGAATTAGTGGAGAGCGAGAGTTGTCGGGCTCAAAAAGTAAAGTAAAAATCTAGTGTTGTTGTAGGGTGTACGTGCAGTTAAATGTTATACACCTTTGTCAGTTCTTGTGTATGTATAGCATCCCAGGGATACATAAAGAATATCTGGCTTCTTAATTTACCCACGCTATTTGAAAACCCTCTGGAGATGTGTTGTAAAGGTCTCATTGACTGAGTACACTTCCAGTTGTTAAAACACAGACCCCGTTTTTTTGGCAAATGAATTCCCTCCCTCCCTCATCCCTCCCTCTTCCCCCCGGTGTAAACCCAGGTCTTAACTTCCAGAGGTTTCTGCTCCCTCGCTCTGAGAGACGCGCAGACTCTCTGTCGGAGCGATTGACGAAAGAAAGTAACAGAACATCTCTCGCGTCTTGTCTGTCGTCCTCTCGTCTCGTCCTTTCTTTCTTTCACAAAGCGGTGGGAACAGAGGAGTGAAGAGGAAGAGAGGAGAGGGATTTGGGAAGAGAGAGGCGGCGGCGGCGGCGGTGGTGGTGGTGGCGGCGGCGGCGTGGTTTCAAGGGGAGATGTGTTTTTCACATGTTCACATCAAATGCGCGTGGAAAAACTACAGAGCCACAAGGGATTGTGGGATACCCGCTAAGCCCCAGCAGACAAGCAATGACAGGCGTATAAATATCTACGTGTAAACTGCCATTTTCAGCCTGTAGTTTCTCTCTCTATACTTTCACAAAAGTAAAACATTTTCTATTTTTTTATTCTTTCAGGTGACGATCTGTTTGTTTAATGTTACTAGCTTTCATATATTTATAATATGCTGATATTTGGTCTGCAGAAGTGAACGCGCACATTTTAATGGAGGAAACATGGATGTTTTTCGCCCACTTATTTCTTCGCTGCGAGCCAGACAGTGGGCTCAACTCAGTAATTCCTACGTGAGAGGGAGAGAAATCCCTCTCCAGACACTGTACCTGGGTAAGATGCTGCTGCACTGCAACTGCTATCCCATCATGCACCTCTTTTCCTTTCCATTCCATTCCTCACACAATCCCTTTTCATCTGACCTGGGTAAATGAATTGACTTGCACAGATTGTCATAAATGACTTAAATCGTGCCCATGACAATTAATAACTACAGCTCCACTATGAGGCGCTAGATTGTAAAGTTGCGAACATTAAAATAAACAGAAACTTTTTGCCACATTTAGCAAAAAAAACATGTATAAAAAACATGTGAATTTATTTAATGTTAGTTTTGACCAGATTTACAGCAATATTTGTGAATTTTGTGATATTTACTTCTCTTGTGAAAATATAATTTCAATGTTTAATCTGAATAAAAAATCTAAACATAATAATTAAATATAAATGTTAAATCTAAATGCTAAATATAAATAATTACGATAGTTATTATCACGATAGTATGTTCAAGCTTATTTCCCCCGCTATTTGATTGTATAAACAGCCTGACCTCGAGCTTTTATTTTGGTACATCTGGTTACCGGCAGTGTGAATTTGCATATTAGCTAAACATTTAGTTTCAAACGAAACCTTTATATTTAGCATTTATATTTAACATTTAGATTTAAATGTATATTTATTTATATTTTTATTACTTTACTACTTTATTGTTGCGTAACATTTATTTTTATTTTACGATCTTTTCTCGGCCGGTGCGGACAAAGCGATCGTTTGCTATCGTTTACCATTCAATAAGCCGTGGTGTGTGGTAACTGTCAGCTGAATATGTCCGTGGTTGTGGTATTTGAATGAGTATCATCTTATAACTAACTGACAACCTAATAACTTGACTGACAAACGGCTCGTAATAAATAATCGTGACATAAATGTGTTCTTCTTCTTCTTCTTTTTTGGAGTTGACAGACTGGACGCAGCTTTCGCGTTATTCTGCCCCCCACAGTCTGAAGACGTATCTGCATTTAAGGGGTGTCGCATTTCTAAGTGACAAAATAACCCTCAACACTTTTGAAGTTTTGAGGGCCAGTTAAGATTAAGGGTTGAGCTTGAGGGTTAAGATTGAGGGTTAAGATAGGAATTGGAATTGGCCCAAAGAATCTAACATTATGTTGTATACTGCTCACATTTAACGCACATAATCAGATTTTGTTTTTGTTAATGCAATAAATGCCAGATATTGAAAGTTATTTTAGAAAATTGGGCAAAAACACTTACTCACAGGATAATTTCTAGCCCTTTTATGGTTAAAATAAGGAAGAAAAGTCCAGATGGACATTGTGAGGCTTTAAAGGTGTCGAAGGGTTAAATCTAAAGTGCTTAACACAATGTCTGCCTCTCTCCATGTGCACATTCCAACCAATTAATCCTGAAACGGAATTCAATAAAAGTATTAAGTCTTCCCTTGACAGATTGGTAACCTTTTGTCTCATCAATGCTACTTTTTATTTCTGCCACAGATTCGTCACCATTCAAATCTCTATTGAGTCACCGTTATCTGTTATTACCTTGAACGCTCCTCGGTCCAAAAAGACTTATTAGCTTGGCGCTGCAGCCCACTTCTCTTCAAAAGTTTTGCCGTACTCTGAAATCAGGGCATTTATGCAGTGCACAAAGTGGGCACTTAAGAAAAACTTGCATGCACCATGCGTTTAATTTCTATCACCATTACCATTTCATTTTTTAAATCCTCTCAACAACTTAACAACCGCTGTGTAAGGTGGACAACGTTATTTGCTTACAGCATGTTAAGGTGAAGCCAAAATATTCATCGGCTTCCATTTTATGGAAATAGCAGCTTTTTAGCACCGACTCTTTCACTCTTGACCTGTTTTCTTTCATTTCCTGTATAAACAAGAAAATGCAGAACTATGTGATCCGCTTCACTTAAATCATGTCTCCTCTTTTCCTGTCGCTTTTGTCACCGGTCGGTGGTGTTTGCGACGGTGATCGGCTGCTCGGCCTCGGGCCATGTTGATCCAGTGTCAGATAATTAGAGGGGGTTTCGATTGGTGCTTGTTTACTGTCAACTCCCGACTTATATCTGTGTGTGTGTGTGACTGTGTGTGTGTGTGTGTTACAGGTGGCCGCCCAGTAGGTGGGAAAATGCAGGAAGTCTGCTTGTCTATGTGCACATGTATCAGGCACAGCATGTTTTTCCCTTTCAGAGGCGAAGTATCCTGTGTGTGTGTGTGTGTGTGTGTGTGTGTGTGTGTGTGTGTGTGTGTGTGTGTGTGTGTGTGTGTGTGTGTGTGTGTGTGTGTGTGTGTGTGTGCGCGTGTGTGTGTCGCCGATCACACTGGGCGGCTGACTTCCAGGAACCCCTGCAGCAAAAACAGGCACTGTGTGTTTCCTGCTCTCACGCGCCGTTATCACAGGACACACACACACACACACACACACACACACACACACACACAGATCATTGCCCTATTCTCTTTTCCCTTGCAGGTTTCCTCAACGCCTATCCTTGTGCCTCCGGCCGTCAAGATGTTTCGCTGTGATTGTCATGAAAGGACCAGCTCTTTGAGAATAAACCCGCAGACGCAAATTAGGTGAGAAGTGACGGCATCCACAAGGCCCCTCGCTGGCTTTTCTGATCACATTTTTGGAGCGGGCCACATTTCTTCTGCGCCTCTTTCTGACGTTTCTTTTCGTCCGAGTCGGAGGTCACGTGTTTTCCTCAGAACGTGCACTTGCCACAAACTTCTTCTTTTCTGTCTTTTTTAACGTCCCACCTTCACCCTCCTCCTTCCTTCCCATCCCTCACCTTCTACTCGCACACACCCTGCGCACGCTCCCTGCCAATAACGCGACACTGACAAAAAGGATCGAGAATGGAACACAGAAGTAAATCATCAAGAGTGGCCGTATCTATCCGCATTTTCTTTGAGAACAATGCGAGCCACCGCTGAAGTGCTCCAGATGACACAAGGGGAGAGATGAGGGTGAAAGGAAAAAAAAAAGGCAAATTGAAAGAGAGAAATGCACAATGGCACCGTTTGCAAACAATTGCCATTAATGGCATCATCTTCTCCCCACTGAGATGGTGTTGAGGGAACAATGAGCTCCATGTTGGTTCGCTAACAATTCACTCATTGTTTTACATAATGGTAACCGGCAGATGAACGTCAAAGCTTCTCTTGATGACGGTCCATTAAGGATTATTAAAAAAAAAAAACATTGAGTGAAATTTCATCTGTATTTCAGCATTATCGAAGCTTCATGAAGAAATAACAGGCGGTGAAGTTCACTTCTTGTGTAAAACACCGACATGATCTTCTTGTTGTTGTGTTGTCTCAGCCAGAATGCGGACACTGCAGTATAGAATATAATAGAAAAAGACGAGCGCCACATAGAGCTCAATGTTTTATGAGATGTTATGAACGGGCTATGGTGCATGACTTGTTCAGCCGTGCAGTTCAAGTGGACCAGTTGTTATCACCGAGTTGTAAACGCAGCTTATGCTCCGTGCTTTTCACTGGCTCTGCAGGCGAGATGACTTCCAGATGGTGCAGGGAAAGTGTTTGCCTTAAGTTACTGCAGGCCAGTGTGTCTGTGCGTCTGTGCCTTATTCAGCTCAGGAAGATACAGTCTATGTATGTACACTGCCGTTCAAAAGTTTGGGGTCACCTATACATTTTTTTTTTGTGTTTTCCATTAAATGTAACACTTTTATTCATCAAACGAGTTGCAAAATGAATACAAATATTGTCATTGACAAGATTAGAAATAATGATTTTTATTCCAGTATATTTGCCCTTTCATCAAAGAACCAGCAAAACTGTTTTCAGCTGTGCTAACATCATTGCACAGGGGTTTTCAAGGGTTTTCTAATCATCCAATAGCCTTCTAACGCGATTAGCAAACACAATGTACCATTAGAACACTGGAGAGATGGTTGCTGGAAATGTGCCTCTATACACCTATGTACATATTCCATTAAAAAACAGAAGTTTGCAGCTAGAATAGTCGTTTACCACATCAACAATGTATAACAATGTATGTCTGATTCATTTAATGTTATAGTCATTGAAAAAAAAAAGTGCTTTTCCTTCAAAATTAAGGACATTTCTAAGTGACTCCAAGCTTCTGAACGGTAGTGTGAGTGTACACACACTCACAACAGCCAACCGGCTTCTCAAGCACTCAACGTTGCTGGTTACTGTCCATGACACCCCGCTGCTGTCTCAGCAAGTGTTTCACACCACACGGTCCAAAATTAGAAAATACAAACAAACTAAAAAAAAAAAATCATATAAATGTACATTAAATGACATGTTGGTTGCTAGAATCGGGGGCTCGTGTCACTGTCCTGTCCTGAAGCTCTACTGAAGCTGTGTGAATGTGGCGGTGAAGGACACGCCGCGGTGTTTTTGTCTGTCCCATTGTGTCCAACGTAGGAATGACGCACGTGATAAAACAACACAGAAAAGACTTCCACGATCCTATTCTTTGCAAATAAGGGGCTTAATCTGGTAGAGTCAGACAAGTCAAGTGGACACTGACTATTGTCCCTTTGGGTTTTCACAATTAGAAGTCAAGTGTCTGCACATCCTTAAAAGATCATGAAATAAATTCATGGATCTAAAATGAAGGCCTTTACATGTCTTAAATTCATTATAAATGTCAAATGCTGGTCTTAAATACATTACTTAAAGGTCTTACATTTTGGGGGGCAAGGACCATTTAATGCTATTATTTTCTCTTTTCCTCGCAGGACTTTAAGAAGGAGATGTACAGAGGTGCCGATATAAATGGTTGCTTGCTACTCTACGACTATGGGTGAGTGCAAATTTATTGACAGTTGGCTGGGCGACGTGTGTTTTCAACTATCGCCTATATTTTTAGTGTTTTCGGTCTTGAAGGTCCCATATTATATCCTATTTCTCCAAGTTAAACTAGTTCCCTGGTAAAACAAAACTTAAGGGACAGGAAATGACATCAGCCACAGAGGATACTGGGAGCTAACAGCAGTTAGCATTTGGAAAAGTGAGCATTTGCAGGCTCTAGCAGGCACATTGCCATCATATGTAACACCGGACAGATAAATCCTCTGAGGCTGGAAGTTTGTGTAGAACTCTGTGCTGCACTGTGGAGCCAAGAATAGAACGTTTCGCGGACTTCACGGACTTTCCGGTTTTCGGATGTCATTGCCCTCACCAGCACTCTTGTGTGTTACGGACAAATCGGAGCTCGGCGAGGCAACAACAATTCCAGGAATTTAGCGCATTGTGACATCCCATTTAGTGCGGAAGTCAACATCACGTGTTTTATCTCCTGTACTAAGACTGAGGAGGACCACAAAAACATGAGTGAGTCATCTTTTTTTCACACTTTGCTGACTGATAGGGCCTCCAGAGTCCCAAATATTTGCATAATATGGGACCTTTAATATACCTGATACCCTGATCCAGACAACTGTGTGTATACATAAACATCCACTACTGTTCAATAACCTACCTGGGCACATCTTTGTATAATATTAAAAAAAGAAACTAACTAACTAACAAACCCATACCATGAATATAAGATGTAAATATGGTGTTTCTTTTGTAGTTGTTGTTCTCACGACTGTCTGACAGAAAGTTTCAGTCTCATTGTTTCACACAGATCCTATGATGTTATGGTTCATCTCCTCGTCGGTGTCTTGTTAGATTGTTCTGACTAAACACAGAAATTCTATTTTAATGGATTTTGTTTTCGCCGACGCACCGACGCGACTTTCACACAAAGGCTGTTGTTTGTCTTCCATCCGAAAGCAATGATTTTCACTGTTTTCAAACACACCTCAAACTCAGCTGCCTGTTATTTTTAACCAACGTACTTATTTTAACCCACACCGCCATCTTGCCCTAACCCTAACCAAGTTCTTTTTTTAGTCATAACATAACCAATCCCTAACCATAACCAGTGTTAATTAGTGCAACCAAGACAACAAGTGGCTGCTATTTCAGGTCTTTCAGGCTGGAGGACGTGTACTAAAGGCTGTAACTCTGACAAACACATGCTTGAATTGGTCTATTTTAAGGCTGCTGAAGCAGCACGTGTGAAACTTCTTGTCGTTTCACCACTTTCAGAAACTTCAACACATAGGTTGCTTTGCGTCAGAGTGTGTATGTGTGCGTTTTTTGACGTGCAACAAAAATGCTAACATGCATCAACGGCTTTGGCGATCTTAGTTTACGACATCAAGTTGCGCCTGCTAATCCTTCTTTAGTAAACTGTGTTTCCTACTTCATACCTACTGCTTATCTCTCAGCTAATTAATTTACAGTGTTTGATTAAAGGTGCCATATGTAAGAATGTGGCCAAAAACGGTTACTACATTCAAATTCAAAACACAGAGGTCTTTTAGGTTTCATTTTCTGACGTAACTGGCAACCCGTGGTTGCTCGGCAGCTGAGACTCTACTGACTGCAATGATTGGTAGACGGCGGTAGGTGGCGCCACATGCCAAAACATGATTTCCAAACATAAACATGATTTGCAGTCTGCAAAATATATTTTTTTAATGCAAATATTTTGGCTGTACTGTTGTTGTTGGTGAGTTCAGTTTGTTATATGAACATTATTCCTGAGTCTCTGTGACACATTAGGAGGATTTTATGGCCAGTTGCTTTAGATTTATTACATAATGCACCTTTAACAACAGACAAGGGACTTTCTGCATGTTCTCCCCGTGTGTGCGTGGGTTTTCTCCGGGTTCTCCGGTTTCCTCCCACGGTCGAAAGAAACACGCAGATTTAGAGATTAGGCAAATGGGACACTCTAAGGCCACGATGGAAACGGCACAAAACGTAATTTATCTTTTTCTTTGACGTTTCCAAAAAAATTTCCCAGTACAACACAACATCGTTTCAGGAAATATCTCCGTCCACACGGAACCCCCTCTATGTGGCCATGTGATGGACTGGAGACCTGTCCAGTGTGTTCCCCCCGCTTGTCAGCTGGGATTGGCAAGATGGATGGATGAAAACCAAAACACATACGCACGTTTTCTTTTTCGAAATCCACATTCCTCATTCAGAACACAAACCAGGTTGTGTGAACAGTAGAATCATCTTTATCCGTCCTTTACTTTGATTAACACACATTCTCGTGTGCCCTTGGGCGTCATTTCCCTGAGAGCCCTTGACGTGAAAAACGCTTCTGGATCCACTGTAGAAAACACCTCGACTTGACCCGACCCTGCATTTTTCCAACCTGTTTTAGGACACACAGATGCTGGCTTCTGCCCAGTCGCCTCCTCCCCCTCCTCCTCCTCCCCCTCCTCCTCTTCCTCCTCCTCCTCTTTCTCAGTGGCGCTTCAGTCCCGCCCACCGCCACCTGGCTCTGCTGCGCACCGCCGACTGGAGGCAGAGTGCAGCTACTCCGCAGAGAACAGGGAGCCCCGGTGTCGAGGCTGTCTGCATGTTTTTCTCTCACATTTTTTTGAAAGACTTGATTTCTACCGACCTTGATCAACTCCACGTTTTGAAAGATTCCTGAGGAAAAACTGCAAAGACGAGTCGAAAAAAAAAGAAAAAAGAATCCGAGGGTGTCGTGCGCACTGCTGCATCCATCCTCTCCATCTCTTTCTCATCTCTCCTCCTCCTTACAAGACTCTTCCATCCTGCGTAAACCCAGTGGCTGTTCGTTCACTGTCCTCCTTCTTCAGTCGGAGTTTGAACCACGTTTTCTGAGCTGCTGGAAGTGTAACACGCAGAGAGCTGGACCGGACTCCGCAGCTTTTCCTCCTCCCGATACAAAGTGGATCACAGACTGGAGCTCGCGCGTAATCAGAAGGACTGGAAATTATTTAGCCCTCTCACATCAACGAACCGTATGGTGGGAATTTCTGCCTCTTTTCAGTGTAAGTGGAGCTCTTTTCCTTCTGCGCTGCTTGTCGTGTCCACAGTTGCGCCTTGTTGTGCGCCAAACTACGCACAGCGGCACCACGAAAACGCTGATTTCCTTCGGTGTTTTAGTGTAAATTAACATGTTTACGTTGGTAAACAGTGAAAATGCGCACGTGTGGAATTCAAACAAATTAGTCTGTATTTTAATTAATTTACAGAATTCGATTTTTATTTTTCATAGCCATTTTTTGTATACCACTTTTTATTATTATAAATCATAACGATGTATTAAAGAAATTACTTTACAACATTAAAACCCATGTGGACACTGTGGAATCTGATGATCAATAATAACTGCAATAATCGGCTCGTGACAAAGAATAATTAGCGCTCCACAAATGACCAGCTCAGATGGTTAAATGGAGACATCATTGCGCAGCTGTCCCCGCTGTGCCACATTCAAAGCACTTATCGATTCACGAGCTTTGAACTGTGCAGGATGGTGAGACGTCCTTGGGCAACAGGAGACTCCCTGGTCAAGTATAAGACGACATTCCTTAGATCTGTCAAGATCTGAAAGTAACCTTCACCTCTGTAGCTGAAAAAAAAAGAAACATCTACATATTTTGTGATTAGTCATTCTTTTCCCAGAAACTCTGTTTGCTGGTGTTTCCAATTTAGTTTCAAGATTTTTGGATGCAGCAGCTCCTCTCCTGGAAAGCAAGTTGTCATTTATTTTTTTATTTTTTTATTTTTTTAAAACATCCTTTAAAAGATCTGTTACAACACATCATCTTCTCTGGTCCATGTGAAGTTTCCATCTCCACCCGCTGCGACTTTGTCCTCCTCACACGACCATGAGCATAAAAAATAGCAGAGAAAGAAAACAGATTCCTTTTTTTTTAAACGGAGTGGCGTAGAGTTGCAATTGAAGGGTTCGTGCTTTATTTTTACTCCGGTGGGAATGTTTACCCCGACTGGGAAAAAACTGGGTTAGCGAGGGAGGCTGCTGGGCTCAGTGCTGTCCATGTTCCTCGCTGAACTGTTGTCATGGTTTGGATTAGAGAAGAAGGAAAACATCTCTCCTGGAGACACACAGAGCTTTGGATATTTCTATGCAGGCCGGATAGTCAAATGCAAAGCTTTGTCGGCTTCCGAGAGAGCGATTGTTAACTGCTTTCAAAAGCTGCTGCTTCTGCCTGTGATGTGCTACATGTAGAAAAAGGAAGATGTTGTCAGTATTCTAGAAACTGGGATTCATTATGTGTCATTCAAGTCAATATATTCCAGTATTATAATTGACATAATTCATTATTATTTGCTGCAGGATTCAAATTGGGCACCATTAACTGTGTCATCTGTTTTTTTTTGTCTATTCTTTAATCACTTGGGGGGCTTCCATTAAAGTAGTGCCCTGACTGAGAAGACCATTATACCTGGAGTGTGTGTGTGTTTATGGAGATAAAGAGCAGGCGAAACACAGAAAAGAGAAGGAGTAAATGAAAGGTAAACAAAGCTGGTGATGAGGGGAAGAGCTGTTTGCGGGCTATCACTGTGTGTGTGTGTGTGTGTGTGTTGTCACACGCACGTGCGCGCCGCTGTATAAACAGGCTTGTATTAATGTGAGTTGCTAACAGTTTGGGGCTCTGCAGAATCAGCCATCTGCCCAGCCGGCAGCCTGCCTCACACCTGTCCCCACACACACACACACACACACACACATGTAGGGGTTAACTGCAGCAGACCAGTGCTCGCAGACACGGATGTGGCCTTGCAAAAAATGATGGCAGCCATTTTATTATCACCTTCACACACACACACACACACACACACACACACACACACACACACACACACACACACATACGCAGATGCACGGAAAAGCAAAAGCTGTCAGGTGGAAAAAAAAAAAGAAGTGTGATGACACTCCATATCTGCATTTTTTTTTTACTTCACTACAGCAAATGCAGCATCTCAGCAAATGACTGTTACTCAGACGAGGAAAAACCTCACATAAGCACGTTTACGCCGATCTTATATCACAAAGCTTCTTCTTTTAAGTACGGCATGCACGCACGCGCGCGCGCTCACGTTTGGACGCACTCCAGATTTGATACACGGTGAATAAGTGATGATGACTCAACAGTGTTAATATTGCAGGCCACACGGTGAAGGCCCCTTGTGTATTTCTGTATCAGGTGGAAGTCTTTTTTTTGTTGTTGCTACATTTAGACAAATGATTCACCCACCAGGAGACCTGTTTATTCAAAGCTCTCCTAATGCAGTCGTGCACTATGTTGCCCGGGAAATATATTCTGTTTAACTGCGCTTATATAGAGACAGCTTTCTCTTTTTTTTTTAATGCAGAAACAAACACACGTTACCTTATTTGGAGTGGCTGTTACTGTACGCTGCAATTATTACCTGTTTCAGTCTGTATAAGAGGGGGGAATTGATAGCAAATGGAGACATTTTAAATGATTTTATGTATGATTTTGGTATTAAATACTGCTGTCCTATACACTACACATATCAGATGATTATAATCTGGTCTGATAGTTGGCATAAATGCTGTTGATTCTCATGTTTGATGCTTTCTCCGGCCTCAGTGACTGAGCTGTAATATAATGTCCATAAAGGTGGACGGAGCAAATGTGAGCTGTGTACACCGTTCCGTCAAGATGTATAGATCTGTTATGATTATTCAGAGCTGTCTGTTACCAAGTCCCAGAGTGAATAATAGATGGAACTGGTGCTTGTGTGTGTGCGTGCGTGTGTGTGTGTGCGTGCACAAACATACACACTTGTGTCCTTGTAGATCAATAGGCCCATTGATGGTTATCAGCGTGAGGGCAGTTCTCTTCAGTGCTTATTGAATTTCATCACCCATGAAAGAGCAGCAGTGGCAGAGAACGACTCGCAGGTATGTTTGCGTGTGTTGTTTTTCTTTTGAGTGCACGCGCGCGCTCGCTCTCTCACAAAAGCAAGGGCGGCCTCGCTTTATTGTGGCTGTGAGTTGGCCTTTTACGGGGGGGGGGGGCGGGCGGACGGGCGGGGGGATTATTTAATGTCAAAGTCAACAGTGAGCACTACAAACCGATTTTATTGGCCTTTTTCATGTTTTTACTCGAGATAACACGAGACTTATAGGGCAACTGAGGAAGGAGCCAATAGGCCAGAGTCTGACGATTCATCACGTTTCATAGACACGGTAAAGTCTTCGCAGGTTTTTTTACACTTCAGAGCTGTTTAGCAAAAGAGGAGACTGTTTTGATGGGAATTCAGCGGACACATGCGACTTCTCCATCCTCCTCAGTATCACAGAGACAGGTGAACAATGGCTACCTTTGGCTGCATACACACTACGCTGCCTTTACCACCAGAGATGCCTGTTTTATAAACTTACACGTTTTTCTCGGACACCTTTGAACCAGATTGGAGTGAAAGCTCTGTCAACGCTTACCTTCAGTCACTTTTACTTCTGATATGGAGCTGATGCACTTGGAAAAAAGCTTCCGAATGAATAAAAGTGCAGTGGCGGCGGCGGCGGCGACGGATGTAGCCTGTGTCCGCGAGTGTTCACGGGGATACGGCGCATACTGATATAAACCTGTGAAGGGCAACGTAGTGCAAACACACACACACTGCCCTCTTAGTCCTCTGTATATAGACTGGGACTGAGTTGCTAATTAACTTCACTTTCTCTAAGTGTATCACATACAGGCAGACTGCCACACACACACACACACAGAATCTCTCTAGGCTTCTTCTCATGATGTCTGTTCCCTCGCTCTCTCCACTGTTTATTTTCCTGCCTCCATCTGGAGTCGGCTGATATTGTAATCGCCCTAATGCACATTGCCTTCCCCTCACACACACACACACACACACACACAATGTGCCATCCTGACAAGCCCCTTTTCTTATTCCAAAAGATAAGCCACTATGCTTGTGTGTGCGTGTGAGTGTTAGTGCACATTCAGGTGTCTATACAATATGCCTTAAAGAATACAAAAGGACACACACACAACACTGTGTTTCTCTCTACACTCTCTTACCAAAAGGTAACGATATTGAATAGGACCTCATGAGTGACGTGGCGTGGCGATAACGTGGCCGAGTGAAGATGTTACTCATTATAGCTCTACCCTCCTCGATAGTCACCTGCCTCCCAGTCTAGTACATTTAACCCTTAGTTTATATACAGAGGGTATAAAAAAAAGTGCAATATAGAGCATCTTATATCGTGTGTTTTTTTCTGCACAACCTATAGGCAATTCAGTTTTCAACAACTATATAAACACACCTGAGCAAAAAGTACTCAAAATCTTTAAAATCAGATGGAATTTGTGAAATTTGGAAATACGTCACAGTTCAAAGTTCACTTTTGGTTCGTTTTTATGAACAAAAAGAAAAGATAAGAACAGCTTTAAAGCTGAATATGTGATCTATGAACACACACACACACAGGATGTCCATATAAGGGGTTGTGTATTATTCCCATGGCACTAAGGGTTAAACCAGTGGTGTCAAACTCATTTTATGTCAGGGGCCACATTTGATCTCAAGTGGGTCGGAGCAGTAAAATAATAGCATAATAACCCTATAAACAACAAGAACAACTCCTATTTTTCCCCTTTGTTTTATAAAACAACCATGAAATGTCCTGTGAAAAATAACAATACTATGCTTAATTTAGCAATTGCACATGTGCATTACAACTTATAAGACCACAGTGGATTTATAAAGGGACAAAACATTAGGTCACATGGATCTGGAACTGAAAAATACAGCATTGCACAGAAAAAACACACTGTGAAATTTTCACGAATTGATCCTGCGGGCCGGATTGGACAGATTCTAAGGAATTCAGAGGTGGTGGAGGAATTTTGTTTGTACGCACGTGTGTGTCACATGTTTTTTGAAAAGGTCGGTAGAAAAGGAAGTGTGTAGTGTGAGTGGAAAAAGATGACGGCACTGTCGTCTCTAATATTTAGATTTAGTTTTGTGATAGAGCAGAGGTTTGGTGTGATGACAGCTCCCTCTGTCTTTTTCTGTTTCTTTCATACGCACATGCAGATGTTGAGGACGCAGACAGGACTGATTGATGGGCAGCGTGAGCCGTGAAGCTGTGTGATTAGGATCCTTTTTTTTTCTCTCTCTCTCTCTCTCTCTCCCTATAGTTCACAAGAGGACAATTGTTGAAAAACGGACCAGCTTGCTTTGCTACCAGTCCATAAAACCGTGCCATAAAAGTCGGTTTTTTTTTTGTTTTTACTCGTGTGAGTGTGGTTGAGAGAGAGAAAGGAGAAGGGAAGGGCACATGTGTCTCCTAAAACAAACAAACAGACAGGCAGAAAATCAGACAAAGTGACACAAAGAAAGAGGAAGTGGATAAGTGAGGGTGAGGAGAAACGTCACCTCAGCCCTGTCACGCTTCAGCGGTTTTAATAACCTAAACCGAGGTTGCTTCCTGCATAAAAATCATTCATTTGTTAATGCTGACCTGCAAGAGCATGTGAAAATAACCCTCTCACTGCCCTTTTTTTGTTTTTTTCTGAAGAGACCATAACTTATGATGACCATCAGCGCGGATAACCTCGATGTTTGATTTACAGCTCGCCTCTCGCTCATTAATTTTGATATATGGATTCTGATGGCACGCCCGGAAAAGGGCAGCAGCAGCAGCAGCAGGAGGAGTGAAGCCTCGTCTAGCCTGGTAAAAAGAAGTGTAATTAAGATCAGCAGACATGGAGAGAGAGAAAGAGAGAAGTGCGGATCAATAGATGCAGACAGTGGACCCTCCGCTTTTTTTTTTTTCACTCCCCCCTGCGAGTATTGACGTGTTCAGTCAATTACAGCGAGAGAGAAGAAGAGATGGGCTTTGGTGTGGGAGTGCGTACGGTTATAGATGTGTCTGATTCCAAATGTCGACTCCCGCGCGCGTGCATGCGTGAGTCAGTGCAAACAGCCGACGCACATCTGCGTTTAAGATGTGTGCGTTCTCTCTAATATTCATAATAAAACACAGTTGAGGAAATGGCAGCGCAGACGCGGCCCACCGTCGTTTCAGGACTTCCAGTCGCTCCCGAGCCTTTTTTTTTTAAATCTAACGTCGCGACTAAATCATCGTTTCCTCCATTTGCCGGTTAATATCACACGGCTGCAGCCAAAAATAACGGGGGCTCGTTTCTTTTGTGGTTGAATTTGACTTGCATGATGGCTATTGTGGGAAAGACGATGGCTTCCAGCTGTTGTCAGTTAATGTCACAGACAAACAGGGAGATAGAGGACAATGGAACGACAGTCACTTGCTCCATCTGATTGTCTTGTTGTCAAACCGACAGCAGGTGTATCGGATGATAAACGCAGAGTGTCAATTATTTCAAGGAAGGGCCATTTTAGAAATTGGTTCAAAGAGGGGGGGGGGGGGGAGGTGGCAGAGTAGTTGAGGAGACAGTGGTGGGGGGGTTACATAAAGACATGGAAGGAGCTGGTCCAAATGGGGCCAAGTAAAAGCCCAATTTTGTTTAACTTGTAGCTCCATTCCCATCCTTCTTAAACCAGAATCGTTGTAGCCACCCCCCCTCTCTAAGTGTTCGTATCCTCAGAGTAGATCTCCGCTGAAATGATTCGTCCTTAAATAATAATAATAAACATAGATGTGCTCAGAATAATCACGCTCACTGGGTTTTTCTTAGTTTTTCTGCCTCAAGATGTTGGTTAAGTGAAGAAAGCTGTTGGATGAGGGGGATTAGGTGTGAGCTTTGTATTGATGAAAAGATAGATATCTCAAGAGCTGCCTCTCTGTCGCATAGAGAAGACACCTGTCTGTCTCTCTGTGTGTATTTATCTATCTCTGAGACACAACTGCATGTATATGTCTTTCCGTGTATCTGCAGTGTTATCCGATATACATTCACGACCCCGGCTGCTCTTATGGATTTGCGATTGACAGCCCTTTCATCAAAGCATCTGTTCCATCCCTCTGTTATAGTCTCACCATATGGATATGTCATCCTCAGCTGCGCGTTTTATGGTACCATAGATGATGTGTCTCCATGGTAACCAAACCCCATCTTTTAGAAATAGGATATGAATTATATTTTTAGCCTCACATGTGCCTGATGTGTCCGCACACACACACACACACACACACACACACACCGAGAGTGAAGTAGTGCCGACTTGATACCGAAGGCACACGTCTGAAGTTTTTTACGGCTCCTTTCGGTGCGCGGACGTGTTTGTCTTCTCTCCACGATAGAGCCGTTTGTGGAAGAATCCAATCTTTTCTCAGGACTTAAACAGATCCAGATTTGCGGCAAAACCTCTTAAGTCCCGGTTACACAGAGAAGGCGCAGAGCAGAGGAGAGAGAGAGAGAGAGAGACGGGCTCTCACGGAGCAATAAAAATCCAGGAGAGCGTAAATCCATCTTTCCTTGTAAGGTCCGAAATTTTTTTGCAGATGTTTCAAGATGTTTGGCCCAAGTGATGGTAATTTCTTGCCCATCTGTACTCTCTCTCCTCCCCCCCTATGCCTCTTTATCAACATCTGGTTTTTGGTGCAGCAGGGAAACAAGTATCCTTTATAAGCCAAGGGTTCGCAGTTCCCCTTCTGCTTGTGCTATTAACTTATCCTCAACTACTGCTCTCTGTCTGTGCACACATATTCACATGTGCTAACCATTAGAGAGTCATACCATTCAGAAAATGTAATAACTTTCAGTTAGAGGGGGAGATAAAGTATTTGGCTCTTTTCTTTTTTTTTTGGGTTCTGTCTTCATTTTTTCCATAACTGCAAAGAATTTGGGGTTCTGTTTTATGCCTCCCCTGTGAGAGGACAAATTACTGCCTCGATGTTAGTTGGAGGATGTTTTAGTGAGAGGAAAACCCCTTCCCTTAAACATTTGAGTAGGACCCTTGGGTCTCTGTCAGCACTTTGACTGCCCATTCAGGAGTAAAGAGTGCAGGGGTGATAGAATCAGAGAGCCATCACATCAATTTCACTTGTAGGGAAGACGACATGTTTATTTGCGAATTAATGCAGATAAACATTTTTGCTGCACACTTAAGCGGCGCAACAAGAAAAGAAAAAAAAAATCTCAATTTGCTATTTCCTCTTTGGCAGCATCAAATTGTCCATGTGTAATTCACAGCTGTGCGGGGATCGTGTATTGTGGCACAGCTGTGACTTTATGTTTGTGCGTTTAACCACATCACACATGGGCCTGAACTTCATATCTCACACACACACACACACACACACATCTACAAAGTTGCTATCTCACATGCTCACAGATAGGATGATGTTTGAATATTCAAACGGAGATTTGCAGCTCGGCATATGGCAGGGTTTTTTCCATCCTAAATGAAGGAGTGAAGAGGGTGCTTTGATCTTATCATGCAAGGCGGTGTGTGTTTGATAGGGTAAGCAACATTTGAGCAGTACATGGCATTATTATGATAACAGAGAATAATAGTAGACTCGTGGTACCTTCCAGAGCCCATCCAAACCAGTTGGACGTGGGACTGATCGACCTACTCCCACTTCACCAAAATTAAGTCGGGGGAATAATGGCGGCGACCATGGAGTCAACATGAATAGGCTATAAACTTTACTTTTCTGCGAATAGACTTGTTTTAGACACATCAATTTTATCACAACCTGTTTTTCATGTTCATGGCGTGAAATTAGGGCCCACGGTTGGTGTAGTGGTTAGCACTCTTGCCTTTTGGGTTCCTGTGTTCGAGCCCCGTTTGGAACAAAGGCCTTTCTGCAAGGAGTTTGCATGTTCTCCCCGTGTGTGCGTGGGTTTTCTCCGGGTTCTCCGGCTTCCTCCCACAGTCCAAAAACATGCGATATGGGGATTAGGTGAATTGGTCACTCTAAATTCACCGCAAGTGTGAGAGTGTGAGTGAATAGTTGTTTGTCTCTATATATGGCCCTGCGATGGACTGTCGAACTGTCCAGGGTGTACCCCCGCCTATCGCCCAATGTCTGCTGAGATAGGCACAGCACCTCCTGTGACCCTCCGGCGAAGGATAAAGCGGTAGATAATGGATGGATGGATGGGCGTCATATTATGTCGTCGTTGTTATCTGTTAGCATGAAGATATGTAGGGTTACGGTGAAAGTATACTAATGACGTTACATGACGATATGTATCGCTTTTACATACACAGAGACTGGATTGCTGACAGTCGAAATGCCTCTTCAAACTTAAAGTGAAAGCACCGCGATCATCCATGTTTATTGACATTCGACTTCAATTGCCTGGAACGCTTTGAAGTAGGAGCTAGTACAATTCAGGTAGGATAAGTTCCACATTCCATTTGTTTGGATGGGCTCAGTCAAGCCTCTGTTGCCTCCCGGTTGAAGCAAGAGCCTTTCTGCATGGAGTTTGCATGTTCTCCCCCGTATGAGCGTGGGTTTTCTCCGGGTTCTCCGGTTTCCTCCCACAGTCCAAAAACATGCGATATGAGGATAAGGCAAATTGGACACTCTAAATTGACCATAGGTGTGAGAGTGAATGGTTGTTTGCCTCTGTGTCCCTGTGATGGACTGGCAAACTGTCCACCTTTCGCCCCCGTGTCACTTGAGATTGGCACAGCGACCCTCATGTGAAGGATAAAGCAGTAAAAAGATGGATTGGATGGAAAGGTAACACTAAACTACAGTGTGAAAAACCACAGTATACACACATACAGCCTCTGTATTTGGATTTAAAAAAAAGTCTTTATGAGGGTTTGCCACTTTGCCCAAGGCTATGACACACAATCAGACAAAAACATGTACCCACACATGACAGATGCCCCTTAATGCCAAAGACACTAATGCATTAGTCATGCACTGCCCGGGGCTTCTGTCTGGTCGCACAATAACAGGGCTAAGTCACCAGCTGATCAAGAGCGGAGGACACACACACACACACACACACACACACAACAACACTGATTCAAGCACATGTGTTTGATTAGACGCAGTCCATGTTTGTTCACTATTAACATGTAAAGGGGATTACACGTGTCGCTAAATATACTCAGTTTGAATAATTAAGTGCAACGCCCCGACACACTTGTTTTCTTTCAGTGATAATGTTTGCATATAGGCCATTATTTTATTGTCGTAAAAGTGAGTTTTGATGTTGTGTAGATTATTTACAGAATGTGCCGAGATGACCTCTGTTTCTGATTATGCGTGGTGTCATCGTGAGGAGTTTATTGCAAAGGATTTGATTGTGATTATAAAAAGGGAGTGGGAAGAGAAAGAAGGGGTGAATGATACCAGGAGGAGAGGAGAAGTGAGGAGAAAAGACCAGACATTTAAGGAAAAACATATAAGCGTGGGAAATAAATGTTAACCCTTTAACACCAAAGCCTCAAAATATCTGTCTGGCCTTTTAAGTGATTATTGTTCCCATAAAAGAGCCAGAAAATATTATCGTATTATCTGCGATACACTCAGTGAGTTAATATTGTATAAAGGTTTCTTGTAGTAATCAGTACGTTAGTTTGCATAAGGAAGATAGTTATTTGTGGAACATTCCCGAGGACTTAACACTTCAATCTCAAAGGAGATTCCTGCCGTTTCTACGGTGGCCCTGAGGTGCAAAACACAAACTAAAATCACAAAACACACCAATGCAAAACAAAACACACAAATGCAAATCAAAAAACCCAAACACAAAAACATTTGCATCTGGGTGTTTTGTTCTGCGTTTGGGTTTTTTGATTTGCGTTTTTTTTTTGATTTGCATTTGTGTTTTTTGATTTGCATTTGTGTTTTTTGATTTGTGTTTGTGTCTTTTGATTTGCGTTTGTGTTTTTTGTTTTGCGTTTGTGTTTTTTGATTTGTGTTTGTGTTTTTTATTTGCGTTTGTGATTTGCGTTTCTGTTCTTTGTTTTGCGTTTTTTAATTTCCATTTGTGTTTTTTGTTTTGCGTTTTTTGTTTTTGCGTGTTTTGTTTTGTGTTTGTGTTTTTTCATTTGTGTTTGTGTTTTGCACCTCAAGGCCACCATAGTTTTCAGAATAAAAGCCAGGTTATTACACAGGGTGAGTGAGGTCGTGTGTCTGTGGCTCTTTGCCTGTGCCCCTCGTTGTTCCAGAGAACAAGAACCCTTGAAAACAGAGAAAGTGGGAAACAGAAAAGGAAAAGCAAGTGGGACACATTTGTGAGTGTCTCGAAACCGCAAGGAGTCCGACGCCAGAAGCCACAGAGAGAGAGAGAGAGAGAGAGAGAGAGAGAGAGAGAGAGAGAGAGAGGGAGGTAGTGACAGACAACAGAATAGAGAGAGAGAGAACAAGAACATACCCCGTACAAGATGTAAAACAACATTTATGAGTTTCCAAATTGCTGAGCTTGGGTACAAGCTTCAGCTTTCAGACCTCTAATGTGTTTTTGAGATTTTCTCCCTCTTTCCCTCTATCTCTCTCTAAACTGCTGCAGGCATTTGGGGGGAAAATAACATATGAAATCAGTCAGCCTATATTTAACTAGCCCATGTCAAGGAGTTCACACAGAAAAGCCTTAACCACAGCTACATGCAGGCCACTATATATAGTTGCTTCACTGTAACAGAAAATTATAGCGCAACTGGGGGATTAAGAGGTTGAGAAAAAATTCTGTATTCATGGTATGTAGATGATAGCTTGTAAAATATGACTTACATCGCCCCGCAGTAAAAGAACTTAATGGTTGTCGGATGATTGCCGGTGTGAGGTTGCCGTCTTCCTCCGCGGCGACGGTTAGAAAGGCAGTTGTTATGTTTTTTTTTTTTAAAGGAGAGAAGAGACACAACAGTAACACACTCACACTCATTGGAAACGTGTTTCATTCACACCCCTGCAAATCCACTCGGTGTCTCATTGTGCCGCATCGAAAAAGGGGGGGGGGGGAAATAAGAAACATCTATTAATGAATTCACAGGTGATTAAATTGTTAATATACAGAAGCTATGATTTGTTATTTTTACAATTTCCCCCTCGAAAAAGTATACGTTTCTAATAGAGACGTGACTCGCCCTTTATAATCCGAAGCCAAACGGCTCCGCCACGCTTAGATTATTTATGCACGCACTGTGACATCCCTGCATCCCTGAAAAAACCATTAATTCTGATACTGCTGAGTGGTTTAGATTTAGGACAGGCCAGACAGTCTCTCTCTCTCTGGTGTCTGAGAGCAGCAGTAATGGTGCCCTTGTGCCAGAGGAAGAGGCAATGACACAGTGTTTTTATTTTACCAGTGAGACACATGTTGAGTCTGGTTCTGGGGAGAAAAAAAAAAACAAAGAGAGAGAAAGGAGTTGTCATTCGTAGATTTAGATTTGTATCAGTGCAGTAGTCACACTGATGTGTTAAGAGCACGCTGAATTAATTACCGCTAATATAACCCAGAGCTTCCGTATACCGTGGAGAAGTATACGCTTTAGAGTCACTTTTGACTTTGTCCTTTTCCCCCTCTTTGTGGAGAAGAAGCGCGAAAGAAAACAGCACATTACCGCTCACCTGTGTGTGCATATATATACGTGCAGTACATCCATGCATGTGTCCTTTGACAGTTGGGAGAGGATGTCTGCTGCTCTTGTTGTCATGGAAACAGTGGGCACCGTGTATGTGTTTCACTAGAGACCACCACCACCACCACCACCCCCTCCAGAATAGAGCAGAGAGCAGGTCTGGTCAGGAGTAAGACCAGGGCCACGTTCAGATTTAATTCACATTTTTTACTTTTCAGTGTTTGTCTTCGTGGCTCCACTCATTGTTAAACGCCCCCCCCCCTCCCCCCTCCCACCTCCAGGCAGAGGCTGAGGAAGGCAGATAGGACGGTCCCCGCTTACCAGGGGCATGAGCCAGGACACTGGGGTCAGGTCCAAGGCCACCGGTCCCACCATTACCCGTCCAATCCCTCCCCTTCTCTTTCCTTGCTCCAACAAACTGTCCTTCATCCGCATTTCCATGCCACACAATCCTGTTCCACTTTTAATTACTTGAAAACAAGCAAAAAAACATCCTGGACTCAGAGAGAGAGAGAGAGAAAGTGTGTGTTGTGTGTGTGATGCTGTGTGTACCAAGGTTATTTAGTTTTTCAGTTTGCTTTTTTTTTATTTGAGTTTAGTTTGAGTTCATTCAACAAATGATTCAGTAGTTTCAGTTTAGTTTTTACTTAGTTTTAGTCTTAGTTTTTCAGGTATTAAGAGAAAGCCTTGACTTGCAGACGCTGTACAGGATGAAAGAATGTGTGACGCCAAATATGGATGATTAAATCCTTTAATTTCATTCTTTATCCTTTAACACCTGCAGGTAAATCAAAAGTAAAACTTCAAATGGTCTGTATTGCAGAACCATGTGCAAGTCATGGTGTGTTATGCATGGGAACACAGGCATTTTTATTTCAACAGCACAACACTGTCCTCCACGTAAACACACACACACACACACACACACACACACACACTCTGTCCCCCTCACACACATCCTGACCCCAGCCATCGCCCTTTCTGCTCTCCCTTTCTCTCTGGGTTCCCATCCTCTGGGCTCTCATCCTCTCCCCCTCCTCCACCCCTCCCAGGTTCCTTCTGGTTCCCTTTCTGGTTCCTGACCAGCGGTGCTATCTCTGGATGGCCAGTGGTTCCTCTCATTCTGCCGGCCTATTGTGTGGTGAGTTGGGCTGGGCCCTGGGCCCCGGGGGCCCCGGGGAGGGGGAGCCAGGAATGGCCTGGGTTCCTGTTGCTGTACTAGTTAAAGGAACTGTGGCACCGTTTCCATCAAAAAAAAACAAAAAAACTGCTGTGAGACTTGAGTTGAGGTCTATTTTTGTGTAAGCAGCTCATTTGCTTTGGGAGAAGCTGAGGCTTTGATTCGGAGAAGTCGCTGGTTTAATTGGATGCCCTGGGTGTTAAAATAACTTCATAGCAGAATTCTTCTTCTTTTTTTTCTTCTTCTTCACAGCTTTTACAGATCAAATCTGTGTTTTACATGTTTGCAGTGTTGTGCAAATAAAGAATGGCTTCAGTCAGGAGTCTGAGGAGAGACTCTGATTTCGGTTTAATCCTTTTTTTGTTGTTGTTGTCAATCATCATGCTTGTGGCTGACAAAGCAGTTTTTTTTAGGATAATTTATGGCCTTAGACTTATTATAATCAGCAGCCGAGCAGCGATAGTTTCCCATTAAGAAGACAATGACAAAAAAAACCTTTCTTTTTCTTTTTTTTTTTACCGCTCATTATATTTGTCATTGAGTTGACAATGAGATGAAAACACATCGTTGATTGCATGTATGTGCGCTTGTGCTCGAGTGTCCTCTGTTTTGAAGGAACACACACACACACATACACACACACACACACACACAGTCACATTTATAGTTTCCTTTCACAGGTAGATGTGGGACTCCAGTGCGTCTCTTCCCTCTGAGACTCGTGCTCGCTCTGCTGTTCTGCATGAGGCGTTACACTCTAGCTAGTGCACTCGGTTAATTTTGACTGCCGAGCCAGGCTGTCACAGTGATTCACTATGGAGGGAGGGAGTGAGAGAGGGAGGGTGGGGAAGAGTTGGCAGGTGTACAGATGTATCATTAGCGCCACCTAGTGATGCACAGAGAGGAGAGTTGCAGCTCCTCACGACTCAGACTGTATTCTCCCCCTGTCCTTGCTCTCGTCTGTCCTCCCCGAAATGTCTCCGTTGTCTTTTCCTTTCCTCTCTCCAGCTCTTATCCTGCACCTCAGTCTCTCAGCAGCCTCGCACTCTCTTCTCTCGCCTGCCTGTTTTCGCCGTTTTCTCTCCCTCTCTCTCTCGGAGAGAGTAGCCACTTCCGATGACAGTCGCCGCTGTCTCGTGAACTGTTGCAACAAATGAAGTGCTCCATTCATGTCATGTCATCTGTGTTATAGAGAACTGGAAATGTGCAGGCTCTCTCCCCTCCTCCTCCTCCTCCTCCTCCTCTGTCTGCTCTGACAGGCACCTCTCCACTTTATCATCAGATTGGAACTGGGCCAAGTCACTCAGTGCTGGCTAAATGGAAGTTGGCCATGAGTGAGGATTTATAGGACTGGTTCAGGCCGCCTTAGCTGGAAATGAGTGAGTGCCCTATTGTAATCATATGGTTTATTTGCTATTGATCCTTGAGGCACAGTGGGGAGGGTATTTAAAATACAGTTCCCCAGACGCTTAGGTTTATTGGATTTATTGAGGGCTCACTGTTTCCATTGGCTTATAGAAAGTCTCTGTGCAGAGGCTTCAGATCATGTTTGAGTAATCTGCTGCTATCTGTGCCTTCAGGTGAGAAAAGAGATGGCTTCTGCATAACCATTAACAACTCCAACGGCAGTTAAGCAACTGGTTTGGTGGTGCGAGCAGCTGAGATTGAAAGAAAAAAAGAAAAGAAAATGCAGCAACCCGTTCCGCCCACTCACAAACGCACACACACACACACACACACACACACACACACACACGGGGCCCGCACACATCCATGCAGCCGCAGCAAAAAAAGTCATTTGTTCTACCTCATTAGCATGTATTGTGGCGAGCAGGCGTAACACACTGAAAGGTGAAATGGGTCCGCCATGAATAGCGCACCAGTCGGGGAGAGACAGGGCAGGAAAAGGAGGAGGGAGGAGGAGAGGGAGGAAGAGGGGAGGAGAGTGTCCAGATGGCTGGGGACCTGACGCACACACAGGGAGTCGCTTTTTTTTTTTTTTTTCTTCTTCTTCTTCTTCTTCTCCTCCGCTGATTGCACCGTTTCGACTGCACTCGGTTTCACTCGTTTGTTGTTCTGCGTCTTCGTTTTTCTCACTTGCATCAACGCACACACACACAAAAGCCAAGTTCACACGTAACCTCCCTTCCTCCAGAGTTCTTGTGTTAGTTGAGATCTTGTTCACTTGCAGCCATTGTACACACACACACACACACACACACACACACTGGGGATATGTGTGACCAGAAGGCAGAGTGCGGTTGAGAGGTGCCTAGTGGAGTGCTTGTTGTGGCCCATTACACTTCTACACGAGCTGTTTCCCATCTTTTCTCCTCCCCTCTCCTCTCCTCTCCTCTCCTCTCCTCTCATCCCCCTCTCAACCTCCTTCTTTCTCTTCATCCATCCTCTCTCACCTTGTCATTTGCCCTTCCCTTTTCCTACAGGCCCTCTTCTCTTCTTCCCTCTTTGTCTCTCCCTCGTCCTCGTCCTCTAAAGGCTGGAGTTTGTCAGATCCTCTTAACTGTCCAGTTTAGTCTGTCCAGTTGAAGTCTGAGATCCTGGACAGATTTCACACATCCTCCTGTGTTCAGTGTGATGACTGGGGCTATGACTGTCTTTGATTTTGCTCTGTCGAGACTCTTTCTGGCATTTCTGGCGAGTTACATCAGAACGCACTAAAGCTGAGGCCATCTTTGGTCGATGCTCTGACACCGAAAAGCGGAGGGAGGGATGGAGGGAGGTGGAGAAAGTCACAGAGAGAGAGGAAGAGTTCTGACGTTTGGCCTGATGTTCACTTTCCTTTTCTCTCAGTATTGTGAAGCCCCGCCAGAATATCTGTTCCTTTATCTTTCCATCTGTGTGTATCAGTCTCTCAATAACTCTCTCATCCCTTCTCTCTGATTCTTATTCCCCACCCTCCCCCTCTCTACACTTGCCTTTTTTTCCTCCTGCCTCTCTCTCTCTCTCAGAGAATCAGTAATGGTCTCCACTGGGGTGTAAACTGTGTGAGGTGTGTGTGTGTGTGTGTGTGTGTGAGTACACACAGACATCAGTTTTAGGCAGCACAGGATTTGGGCAAAGGAGACAGGAAAAGGTTGATGTGGGTGCGTGGTGCGGCGGCGTGCCAGTCCAAACGTGTTATTTACATGCGTTTGCATCGGTGCTCTGTTTGCATTATTTCTTTCCCTGCATCCTTGCTCCCACTGTGGCATTAAATGTACACACATATCGAGCCTCATAGGACACACACCATTTTGTGTGTGTGTGTGTGTGTGTGTGTCACTCCATCACCCCCTGCTATTCAAGTCCACCTCATTGACTCATCATTGAGTGGGCCCTCCAAAGCTCTATTGAGTTTATCAAGTCTTCCACAAAAAGTCACTCCCATTCATTCTGGTTAAACCCCTTCTGCCCGCTCTCTCACACACACACACACACACACTGATGGATCTGCCCCACACAAAACAGCGGTTGACGCTTCAATGAAGTCCCCTCAGCGTCCTCATCAGCATGTGTGACTATTCAGTTTGTTAATGCATTAGCCCTTTTATTCGCCTGTTTTGAATTTAAGCCCATATATTAACCCATGAACTGAGAATGACTCTTTAATAGTGTGAATAGAAGGTGTGTGTGTGTGGGGGGGGGGGGGGGGTTGTTAGGAGGCAGGAAAGGAGACAAGATAAACGGAGATAACAAATGTTTGGTATTCGTCAGACTTACACGCTGCTGTTTAAAACTTGCATAAGTAAGTAAAGCCCCCGATGCTCGTTTCGCAGACACGCTCGCACGCAGAGAGCGTAATTTAACACAGCACGACTCATATCGCACACAATTGTGGAATGTGCAAATAGCAATATTTGCTCGAGAATGTATTCTGTCCCCTGTTTTTTTTTTTTAACAAAAGTCTCCAAATGGCGGGGAATGCCTTTGTAACAAGCAGGTGAAAATTGTAGACATTTACAACACAAAGTTTTTTTTTGTTTTTTTTTTTGCAACAAAGCTTTTGTTGCCGTCTGTCGGATCGTGTTCTGGCGCAGCCTTCTCGCTAAAGTATTTGTTTGGTTGCCGTCGTCTGTTGCTGTTATTACATGTTTTTTGTTGTGTGGAACGAGATGGTGAAAGTGGGACCGCGTCCAGGCAATCTGGGACAGGGAGAACAAACGGTTTGGGGAAAAAAAAAGAAGGAGCTTCAGCATCCTTCAGCGTGGCGCCTCCACAAATATGAGATGATTTCACTGGTCGCTGTGAGCCAAAGAATCCTTATTAGGTAAAAAAAAAAAAACGCTTCCATTACACTGACTTATCATGTATCTGTATCGGTATGGGCTGGTACTGGTTAAGCATGGCAAGCCTTCCTGGCACTGGGTGTTTTTTAAATAAATCAATAGCAGATCTCTGGTTACAGTAATTGGTAGGTGGGATATGAAATCAACTTTCCAACTGCTGCTCATTGAATAAACTGAGCCCGTTGTATCAGTGTCTGCTTATGAAACGGAAATATGAGCTTAAAGAGAGACTACGTGTGTGTGATTGTGAGTCATTTTAGGGGCCACGAGTCTCTGAGGAGCTGTTGTTTATCACCACACACACACACACCACACACACACACACACACACACTCATGTGTCTCTATCCAATTTCTCTTTCTGTCTTATTATATTTCTTTATCTCCTTCTCTCTCTCTCTCTCTTCCATTACTGGCATTTTAAGAAGCTCACTGGGGAACATCAGGCGTGTTTGGCTTGCAATAACGTGAAGATGCTTTGCCTCTCATCCTCACTATTGTGGGCACGCACACAAACACACACACGCGCGCACACAAACTGTGGTTGCCATTCTTTGTCTTTAACCCTCCTGAACCTGAGACATGGCGCATGAGATTGTGTGAACGCATGTGTCTGTGTGTAAAAAGTGTGTGTGTGTGTGTGTGCAGATGCCTGCAAGCTGACAGGGAGTGAAAGCCCAGACATATGTTAATCAGATGTTGTGATGATGGCAGAGCAGAAGGAGAGAGAGAGAGAGAGAGAGAGAGAGAGAGAGAGAGAGAGAGAGAGAGAGATAGAGAGAGCACTGGAGGGGAGGAGTGAGGGGTGAAAATGAATGCAGAGCTTTTAAAAGACACAGCGAGAGAAAAGCGAAAGGAAGAGAGAGGGAGGAAGAACACGGACAGAAGAAATAAGGAGAAGAACAGAGGAAATGACAGGAAATGGTTCAGTGATTTATTTTCTAACTGCAACAACCGCTACTGAGGATCGATCCAGTCCATTAGTTTAACTGAATGGACCTACACTATAAGTTTGAGGTCACTGAGCAAAAATGATCAATGTTTCCTGTCGGGACTGGATACATTAGCCATCGCCAGTGTTTTTCATTTTCATTTTTCCCCCCTGATATTAGTACACTGTTAGCGTACTAATAGCCTCTTATAACATATATATTTTTTATATGAACGCTTCATGATGATGAATTTAAAGGTGCCATATGTAAGAATGTGGCCAAAAACAGTTACTACGTTCAAATTAAAAATACCGAGTTCTTTTAGGTTTCGTTTTCTGACGTAACTGGCAACCCGTGGTTGCTCGGCAGCTGAGACTCTACTGACTTTTTAATGCAAATATTTTGTCTGTACTGTTGTTGTTGGTGAGTTCAGTTTGTTATATGAACATTATTCCTGAGTCTCTGTGACATATTAAGAGGATTTTATGGCCTGTTGCTTTAGATTTATTACATAATGCACCTTTAAGTTCTATAGAACTTCTATAGAAGAAAGCAGTTCAGTTCATGTAACTTAATCCTTTAATGCCGAGCGTATCGTTGACGACGCGTTCACACAAGCGCACTTTGCATCACCGTAGTTACGCGACGGTTTATGTTATCGGAAAAACTCCCAACGGTTTCTGAAAGCTGAAGAAGTTGCACGTCAAAGCCGACGTGTGGTTATTACGGTAATTTCACACGCGCCGTTGCAGGAAGATGCAGCAAATCATCGTCTTTTTTCGCCAGAGAGGAGAGAGTGGGAAAAACACCTGTGCATAGTTTCCATTTTCTGGCCTGTTACTACAGTGTTTTTTCTATTTTTCTTCATTTTAAATTGTTAAAACACTATTTTAACATGCAGTCAATTGTAAATAACTGCCAGATACTGGAAATTAGTCTGAAAAAGTGGGTAAAAACACTTACTTAAAGGATCATTTTATGGCCCATTTATGGTTAAATTAAGCAAAAACAAGTCCAGACAGTCATTTTGAGGGTTAGGTGTTAAGTGGTTAATCCTGATTGGATAAAACTTATACAGTACATTATATTGTGACTTTATATACAAGAATAAACTGCATAGTTTTAAGTGTAACTGACTCTTAAAGAAATAACAATAAGACAATAACAGTGATGAGAGGTCAACAGGTTATGTGCTAAATATGAAAAGGTGCTTGAAAATAAACGTTTGTTATTTTTCTTTTTGGATCGGGAAACACAAGATTGAGGAAGAAAAGAAAAACAAAAACAGAGAGACAAATTAAAAATGATGAGGGGAACCTATGGAGGGAGAGGAGAGATGTGGGGCATCTCCACTCCAGAGAGTTCAGAGAGGACCAGACAAGCAGCAGACGGCTGCTCCAAATGGATTTTCCTTGTTTGTAATGAGGCTACTTCTTCTGCTGCTGCCAGAGCATGTGGTGTTTTTTTTTGGGGGGGGGGGTTGGATTGAAGGAAGGACAGAGAGGAGAAAAGAGAGAGATAGAAGGGGGGATGAGTGGTGAAGATGGGTGAAGAAAGAAAGAGAGTGCTTGTGGGGGCATCGGCGACTGAGGGAATGAGGAGAGACAAAAATGATAGATGGCGGCACTAACAATCAGTTATATAGACGAGGGGAAAGAGTAAGACGTAAATAGAGCGAGGGATAGAAAAAGAAGAGGGGGACGTTTGTGATGGAAAATATTACTGTTGTGTTTTGTTAGAAGAGGAAAGTAATAGCTTGGTGGAATTCCAAGACACAAGCTGTTCAACTGTGATGTAGGGATAGAAATATTACGATAAATGAAACGCCATCTGGAAATGTGTATGGATTATTTTCTTTTCTTTTCATATTCATGTCCATGTATGTTCAGTAAATGAGCTAATTGACTAAATCGCATGTACACACACACACACACACAGTTTGTTCCCACAGAACAAAAACAGAGCCCGTGTAGAACTTGTGTCTTTCTCTGGCCTTAATTTTCAAACGGTTGTTTCAGAGGTTTTTAAATGAGAAACACATGAGAGAGAGCGTTTCGCCCGAAGGCGAAAACTCTGTTAAAGACCTGTTTCAGCTTTTCTTTGATGTAAATTCCACGGTCCTGAACTCATATTGCCTTCCTCTTTCTCGTCTCCTCTCCTCTGTCTCATCCTCTTGTTGTTCTCTTCCTTTGTGTTATCATTTCCACTCAATCTGCTCTGCAGAAAACGCTCCTCGCCGAGGCACATTCACTCCTTTTGTCTCCACGTTTTTTTTTTTTCGAAAAAGGCCTTGAGTGATGCATTAGGGGAAGTCTGACATTCTTTCTTGCATGCTTAATTGTGTTTATTAAGAACAGTATTTCAGTACGATTTTAACCACTCGTGCTGAGGACAGACTGATCTATGTCGATGTCTGTGGACACCATCTTGCTCAAGTACAAATACTTTGTTACTGTACTTAAATACAAAATTCCCATATCTGTACTTTACTTCATTTATATTTCTAGCCACTTTTACTCCACTATATTTCTTTGTTACTCGTTACTACCAAATAAAATCAGAAGAAGAAGAATTGGTAATGGTCTGCATTTATATAGAGCTTTTCTAGTCTTGATGAACTGCTTCACAACTACAGTTTTCACCCATTCACACGCTGCAACGTGGGGTTAAAGGGCCACTTCACCCAAAATAACATGGGAGAAACAGCCCTTTAAGTGTTCTTGCTCAAGGACAGAGCCAAGAATTGAACCCACAACCTTCCAGTTGAAAGTCAAAACACACTACCACTGAGCTACCGTGGCTCCATCCTAACGCCTCATGTTTACTTCTAAAACTGAAGTACATTTCATGTACGAAAATGACTTTTGATACTTAAATACAGTAAACGTCATATACTTTAAGACTTTTACTTTAGTAATATTATCATAAAAAGTGACTTCAACTTCTACCAAAGTCATTTTCTGGTAACATACTTGCACTTTTACTCAAGTATCCCTCTATAGGTACTTTGTACAAGACTTAATATACTCTACTATAGGTCATACATGACGTAACATGTGTTATGTCATGTGTGTGTGTGTTGGAAAATGTTACAGACGAGACTTGATGAGAGAACGTGAGGAAGTGAGGACAGGGACTGAGAGTTTATGAAAGGGAAAAAAAAAACAAGGGCAGAGAGGGAAGCAGAGGGAGAAGTCACAGATGGTGAGCTGTCAGTGGCCGGCTGTGCGCGTGTGTGTGTGTGTGTGTGTGTGTGTGTGTGTGTGTGTGTGTGTGTGTGTGTGTGTGTGTGTGTGTGTGTGTGTGTGTGTGTGTGTGTGTGTGTGTGTGTGTGTGTGTTCATATCATGCATATTTGTGCACGCTGCCCTTGCTTTCTTGTGCGTAGCGGTGCACGTGTGTGCGTCTGTGCCCTCTGAGTTGAGGAGAGGTACTGTATGAGCTGCAGAGCTGTTCCTCCCAGATGGCACTGGCACACAGACACTGCAAGGCTGGCAGAGTTGGCACAGATATGCAGTGCACAGTTGGCACCGCCAGCCACCATGCTCTCCCCTATGTACTGGGGTGAGGGAACCTGCTGCCAGCAACCTAAGCTCATTGACTAGCAGGCTGTCTACCAACTGACTTTTTTCCATTTAGTAAAGTTTTTGTGCCTTGGATGAATCCTTGAAGAGCGTCCTCTCGCCCTGGATGAACACGCGTCGTCATGATAATCGAGAAATCTGTTCTGAATCGGCACTTTTGCGAATACGTGTGACTGCACAGCGACAGCAAAAAACGGGAGTCAAAGCCTGAAACGTCAGCGTGCCTTCGCGAGAATCCGCATCACACCTTCGGCATCTTTTTTTAAACAGCCTCGGCTCTAACACAGCTGCCTCGCAACAGCACTCTGTTGCTTCTGTTGTTTTCCGAGCAAGAGCTTTCATGTCTTAATTTCATTGTCAAATCATTAAACAGTGATGTGTCTTAACACACTCCTATGATCATGCCGATCTATAGGCCTCCGCTGGCAGACTGCCACGCAGCACTGGAGGCTTTCCAGCTGAACGCCTTGATGTTTTCTCTCTGTGGTGCTGGGGAAAAAAAAAAAGGAAAACAAACAGCTACATACAAGGCTGAATAGCTACTGAGGATAAAGGACCATATTAGTAAGTGTTTGTGAGAGTGTGTGTGTGTGCGTTGTCGTGCGGAATGCATATGCTTGTCTGTGTGTCAATGGCGCTATGATGATGTTTGTGTGTGTGTGTGTGTGTGTGTGTGTTTATAGCTTCTGTGGGTGGACTCATACTTCCCCATATTTTAAACAGGAAGTAACTAAACATATATATTGTGTGTGTGTGTGTGTGTGTGTGTGTTTATGTGTCTTTGCAATCCTCTGCTATGTGAATACTGTGCCAGGGAGCGAGTGTGTACAGTAACGTGCCTCTGAGGAAGCAGCTGTGCAAGGTAGCGAGGAGCAGGTTAGAAAACATAACCAAGATACTGTGGATGTGCGTGCGTGCGAGCGAGTGAGCGTGTGCGTCTGTGGGGGGATATTTTGGCCACCCATCTGTGCAAGGCTATTTTGCTACTGTTTCTGCAGGCGTACACACACACACACACACATATCCGCACACATGCGCACAAACAAACACACACACACACACACACACAGAGCACCGTGCCAGGCAAGCTGTTCACTAGCGGGCGCTGGCAATGTTCCAGAGAGAGTGGTGGCATCCATCTGTAGCAGTGGAGAGTTGTTAGGCTGTGTGGCTCAGTTAATCTGTGTGTGTGTGTGCGCGCGCGTGTGTGTGTGTGTGTGTGTGTGTGTTTATGCCAAAGAAAAACAATATGATTGTCATGGTGAAGCTATTAGTAGTATCAGTGGTGGGTGTTTGGGACAGAGTTCAGTAGAGTTGTGCCGGTTAAAAAAAAAAAGCTGCTGTTGTTTTATGCAGAGTGGGAGGGGGGGGGGGTGTCACTCGTCTGAAGCACCTTGTGTGGAACAAATTAACTTAACTTTAATGACATCTGAACAAACTTTTTTTTCTCCCCTGCTCTGTTCTAACGATCGCGAAGACGACAAAAGAAATCGACGTAGCCCACACTGTTCAGAAAACAGGGTGCTTTTATTCATTTGATATTTGTTTGACAGTGAATGTTGTTCCCCAATTTCTACTTTATCCAGTTTCCCACGAAATATACTGGGATTTTCTAAAACGAGCAGCTCAGTGGACAGACACAAGCTCCAGAAGGTCACTGTATAGCACCTTTCATTTAAGCATTTACAGCTCAAAGTGCGTCACAATAAAAGGAAAATATCATTTTAAAACCAAATACGACAATAAAACACAACACAGGGTGGATTAATAATAGGAAAAGGCCCGAGTCAAGAGGTTAAAGCCCTGTTTTTACTTTAAAATAAACTCAAAATATGCAAATAAAACATAGCCAGTTGAAGGTGCGAGTAAAAAGATAAGTTTTGAGTATTCTTTTAAAAAAAATATCTAGTGAGCTGACCTACTAAGAAAAACAAAGAATCACAAATGAGATGAATCTGGACCAGAGTGCCTTAAAGTTAAACACTTAAAACACTATTCAAATACAGTATTTTAATACAAAATTGTATTTCCAACTTATGCAAAAATGTATACAAAATATGCAGATACACTAAAATAATAGTTATAAAAAAAAAAATTGTTATCGTATGAGAAGTCTTTGTTCGGGTGATGGGGAGGAGGTGAAATCGTAAGAGGAAAGAGCTGAAGTGAAAGTAACACAGTGCTGCGACCTGGAATAATGACCATGATCACCATATGAAACACACACACACACACACACACACACACACACACTGAAATTCAGAAAATGCCCTGACGCTAGGTCACACCAGCCTACACTCCCTGGCTCCCTGCTCACCAGATGTGACTAAGACCTGTTTTTAAACATCTCCTCCTGCAGGGAGAGGAGGGAGAGGAGGGAGCGTCAAAAGAAAAGAGTAGCGGTTTTCAGTGGAGGTGGTGGTGAGGGGGCAATGGGATTTTTTTTTTTTTTTTTTCTCAGTTTTGCAAATCTGGTTCTACTTAACAGAGTCCTGGAACACATTTCATAAATTGCAGACATATTTTTTCAGAGCGGTTCTGGGGAAGATAGTTAAGCGGCAGTAATTTCCAACACATGGCAGCCGTCATGTGATATTTTGAAAACACCATGGCAGACAGTTTGTTCCCTCCCCCCCCCCTCCCTGCCTTACTGTTAGCCTCTGTCTTCGTTTTTTTTTTTTTTTTTTTCGGTTCTCATCCTCTGCCTTTTGTGTTTGATTTCTGTCTCTCGCAGGCTCACGCTATCTCTCGTTTTCACTCCTTCTCGCCGGTGTCTTTCTCTCTTTCCCTAACTCTGTCTTGAACTCTGTTTCCCCACATGTTTTATCCTTTTCATCCCCGCCTGTCTCTCTCTCTCTCTCTCTACACATCGCACACAATAACTTCCAGCACTGTACATCTCTCCATCTATCCTCCATCCTTCAGTTCCCTCTGTGCTTCTGTGCCTGTCTCCACACAGTAAAAGATAACTGACATGTAAAACACCAGGGGCCTTTAGTGTCTGTCGAAAATTGATTCTGCTCTCGAGCACAAGTATATGATTCCTTTTTTAGTATGGACACATTTTCACACACATATATAAATGATATGTAGCTGAAGGGGGGGCAGAGCAGGCCAGCATATACACATGTGTGCATTAATCGGTGTGTGTTTGTGTTTAAAAGATGGAGTGGATGCACCATGCGATTTTTAATCCTTTTGTCCATTTTTGTCCATTACTATGTTAAAACATACACGATATACATGTGTAATATAGAGTGATAGATTAGATTCAGCACAATCCGATGAAGAAAATGTCATTTTCACCAACTATATAAACACACCCGAGCAAAATGACTCAAAATGAATGCACACGTCACAGTTCAATGTTTTTTCACTCGGCTCGTTTTTGTGAACGAAAAGAAAAAAAACAAACGCTCTAAATTTGTGACTTCTGCAAAATGATCGCTACTTTATATCACTGCTAAAAATTTGATACAAAATGAATCCTAACTTTGACTCAACAACACGAAGAAACACATTTTTTTAAAGCCTGAATATGCAACCTATAAACACACACACACAGGATGTCCATATAAGGAGTTGTGTATTATATCCACGGCACAGATCCGTGCCGCGTGAGCAATGAGGGTTAATCGGTGTGTATCAGCGTGATTGTGTTTAAAAGATGGAGTGGACGCACCAGCGATTTTAAATTGTTCCTACAGTGGTTCATGATGTGTAAGCTGCTACTTTTTTTTTACCCACAGGAAGCCTAAAATGTCTGGCTTACAATGAGATGTTTCGTCCTTGTGGGTTATTTATACTTGCTGCAGCTATGTTAGTCGTCAGCCACACAGAATATATATATATATATATATATATATATATATATATATATATATATATACGTATATGTATATACATAAAGGCAGGAAAAGGTAACCCTCTAGCTGTGCATGAAACTTAGGGAAATATGGCCATGTGTTTTCAGCATTAGGATGTGTGCACTGAGCGGTCCACTGCTGGCATCGCGTCCTGCCTGGGAAAACACCCAGATCCATTTGGGTCCACTTGGCCCTGTGTCAGCGTGGCATCAGAGAAGAACCAAACTGTACAGAGAAAGCAATTTCCAAACGGGGCCGACTTCCACCGAAACGGCCAAACGGAGACGCACACCAGGCGCGCGCAGGATTTTTTTTTTTAACCGCCGCGTTTTCTCCACAACCCAACGTTCTGACGTTCAGCTTCATACAAATAAACACAGTTCTTCCGATGTTTTTGTTTTTTTCTAAATTATGTCGGGCTCCACATGGCCGTGCTGTGGAAAAACGTCTAATGGCGACATGTATTCTGGTCTGCCTCTCACTTGTATCTCGCTCTGTGAAGCTGTGCGTATATCCCCGTGCTTTCTTTACCTCTCCCTGACCCTTTTCTCTCCCCTCCTTCCACTCGCTCTGTGTGTCTTTTTTTTTTTTTTCCACAATCCATTCCCATTGCCTGTCTTTTCTTTTATAAGACCCTGTAGTTCAATTTTGCCTGGCAACAAGATGTGGCAGGAATTGGTTCGATTTGAAGAGGACTTGTAACAGGCACCGTGAATCATTTTTATTGTTCTTTAACACTTGCTTCCTTTCCCTCTCTGCAGATGGGTAAAACAGATACTGCTATAAATCTATTGTTTGAAAAAAAAAAAAAAAAGCATGAAGGAACCACTAATGTTATACATCACATATGTTTTATTGTCCAGAGTGTGCCTGCATATGTGTGTGTGTGTCTGTTCTGAGGGATTTCTGCATGTGTGTGTGTATTATTGTGTTTGCGCACACAAGTACTGGTGTGTGTGTGTGCGTGTGCATGTTAATGTTTGTGTGATGGAGCAGATGGTGCTCAGACCTTTGTGTGCGGTGCAGAAATCTCCTTATGTCTGCGCTGGCTTGGAAAAAAGTGTAAATACACAGTGTTGCAGTGAGAGAAAATACTGTAGTTGTGCTGTTGTTCTTACACTTTTAATTATCTGTCTTTGCATACTTTACGTCTCTGGAGCCCCGGTAATGACACTGAGGTAAGATAAAGTGTCGTTCCATCATTTTAGATCCCGCAGTTTTGATTTGACACATTAATTAGGTTTATAGTCGTGCTTTTTTCCTGTGACAGATCACCTCAATATCAGTTACTAATCACAACAATGACTACGGTTAATTAGGGCTGGACGATTTTGAATAAATATCTTTTTGCAATTATTTTGACTGCAAGGGAACAGTCATTTTTTTTACATAATTATTCTCATTTTTGTTTGATTAACACATTTAAAATAATCACTGTGTCATATCTGTGAAACAAAAATGGTGTATTCAGTCTTAAGAATATGATGTGTATAGGTTATGCTCATACTTTACATATCTAAATTTGACTAGTGCTGGGCACTAGGTTAACGCACGCTAACGCACAATAAGTTTCCATGACGACTGACAGGGAAAAGCCGCGCGCGACGTCATGTTTACGTGCCGCGACACCGGAGTCCAGGCACTGTTTACCAGTTAGCTCCGTTAGCTGCATTAGCTCCTTTTAGCGCCGGTTAGCTCGCAGTCTACAGTCAGCGCTACAAATAACGAGCAGCGCTACAAATAACTAGCGTACCTGTGTACTGCGTATGTGTGCCTCTGTTTTTAAAGTTTAGCGTTACTTTAGAGACTCAACTTTAAACATTCCGGAGTCACGTAAAACATGACGTCACACGGGTCTTTTTTCCCGGTCAGTCGTTACGGAATCGAGTCATACGTTAACGTCGACGCCGTTAACGCACCCGGCACAAAATTTGCCACACGTTTTGGCTTTAAGAAATATTACAGTTTGAAAACTGCAGCAGTTGTTCAGCCCTACTACCGCTTATGTAATTTTGCAGGACGATAGCATGCACTTATGAGTGGAACCATACAGGAGCAACACAGAGATCGAGAAGGGAGGGAGTGAAAGAGTGAGAGTGAGAGGTAGTGAGGTTGAAAACAAAAGAGAGAAAGAGTGAGCAAATGTGAAGCCCAGAGGGACAACACTGATGGTGGCGCAGCTCTGCTCTGCACCCTGCATCTGCTGGAGAGGGAAATAAATGAGATGATGGAAATCAGATCTGTGTGTGTGTGTGTGTGTGTGAGAAACACAGCGAGAGAGAGAGGGAGGGTTGTGTTGTTTTGCTTTCAGGGTGTGCGTCCTTGCCTCCTTGCAGCTCTGCGTATGTATTTGTGTTGTTTGTGGGTTTGCGGTGGGGCGTTACATCCATACATCTTCCTGACAAGCGGGCGGAGTTTGATGGGCCATGTTCTGCATACTGCTCCATCTGCTTGTTGGTGTGTGTGTGTGCACGCATGTGGTGAGTGTGTGTGCGTGTGTGTGTGTGTCGAGGAGGGGATGATGGAAAAGAAGAAGAGGGGTTACTGCACTTGCATACCGATGGATTCCTCTTGTTTCTCACCCGCACGCCACCTGAATCTCAATCGTCCCACCTGTCCCTCAGCTGTGTTCCTCAGCATCTGTCCTCTCATTCTCTCCATCCTCATCCCCTCTCTCTCTCTCTCTCTCTCTCTCTCTCTCTCTCTCTCTCTCTCTCTCTCTCTCTCTCTCTCCATATCTGTGCCAGCACACAGAGCCATCACCACCATCTCTGTATCGCTTCATCTATTCCATTACCTATCTGTCGCTCTCCCTCGCTTCACACATTATTGTGTGTTGTGTGCGTGTGTGTGTATCACACACCCGTATGCACCACTTTGCTTCATTCACAAGCTTCCCGCGGCGTCACTGCCTCACCGTTGTCACCTCAACAGCTCCATATCAGTGTGTGCAGATGTTATGCATGTCTTGATTATATGTTTGCCCGCGTGTGTGTGTGCGTGTGTGTGTAACTCTATATGTTTCCGTTTAACTCCATAATGATGATATCTTATGTCCGACTAATACAATTCGCCGCACACAGGCTCCAGTGCGCTGCAAATTGTTTATGTTGCTGCAGCAGCCGCCAACTCTCAGAAATGCGCCCAGCGTGATTGAAAACCAATTGTCGTTTTGAAGAATGGGATTTGCGTGTATGAAGAACTCCCCCGGTGGTGCATTACTGCCACTGTTGTCACATCATTTTCTGGGTCTCCGACTGTATGATCATCACACACACACACACACACACACTCGTGCATACACGCGCTGAAGCAATTGTAGCTCATGAAGTGTGTAATGGAGATTGTTTGACTCTATCTCCGTGATGATGGACTTTGAAGCCATTGTTGCCTTTTATGAATAATATGGGGGAAAAAAGGTCAGGGGCTGTTGTCCGCATTTCTTCACGGCGATTTGAATACGAAATGACCTTCCAGCTCTGCGCGCGATGATGAAACGCGCTAGGTTTTTTGATATCGCATTGTGTTTTATGCATCGAAACTCGTGGATTAGCTAAAGTCCTTTCAGTAACATTTTTTTTTCGACTGTTTCTCAGGGACCGCGCCGCTCCGCAGATATCGTTCATTGCAACAACCTTGTTTTTAGGCGGAGTGATGTAACGCGCGTGTAACCCTGGAAAAGGCGTGCATCACAGAGTCAGCGGGGGGATAAAAATCTCCTTTCTTTGAGCTCGGCTGAAAGAGGGTTACAAGCGGGGCGAGAGAGAAAGGGCGAAGGGAAAAAGAAAGAGGGATTTTTATAAACATTGAGGATCACGTAATCATGGACCATGCAAACGGGTGATGTAAGCGTGAAGACATTCCTCTGAGTGGCAGGTAGTTGTCCAGGGGTTTTTTTCTTTCCTTATTTTTTTGGATAGTTCTGTGAGGCAGAGAGGAGGAAGTTATAAACCAGAACTATGAGTTTTTAAGTTCCATTTTACAGCATAAGAAATGGATCAAAAGATTCACCTTGGAACACTTTTTATTAAGGAACACATATTCACCGTTAACGAGGTGCTTACTAACATGCATATAAGTTGCATACTAGCCCTTTATTGATAAATATTAAGCACACATAACACCTTATTTGAGAAAAATCTTAATTCATGTCTTAATAGAGGTAGTTAATGTGTTAATACGTGCTTAATGATTACAAATAAAGGGCTAGTATGCGACTTATATATGTTAGTAAGCACCTAGTTAATGGTAATCTAAAGTGTTACCTTAAAGGTGCCATATGTAAGAATGTGGCCAAAAACCGTTAACGGAGGTCTTTTAGGTTTGGTTTTCTGACGTAACTGGCAACCCTTGGTTGCTCGGCAGCTGAGACTCTACTGACTGCAATGATTGGTAGACGGCGGTAGGTGGCGCCACATGCCAAAACATGATTTCAAAACATAAACATGATTTGCAGAACAAAAAACAAATAATGTTTTAATGCAAATATTTTGTCTGTACTGTTGTTGTTGGTGAGTTCAGTTTGTTATATGAACATTATTCCTGAGTCTCTGTGACATATTAGGAGGATTTTATGGCCAGTTGCTTTAGATTTATTACATAATGCACCTTTAACCTTTTTAATGTGAAATATGGCGGAAAAAACTTTTCTACATTCTTTTGGAAAAAACATTTAAAATGAGACAGTGTGAGAGACGAACATCACCGCTCACAGCTCAACATCACATGCGACGTGTCATGCACTGGGACCTCGCACTGTTTGCCAAGAAATGGTGCAAATTAAATTAAATTAGAAAGAATCCAGATTTTTTTTTCTTTTTTTTTTTTAAAAAGTGTGTGTGGATTTAAAAATAAGATTTCTCTCTGTGCTCGGGGCTTACAAGACTCTGCTATTAGTGTAATCCTGACTTTGTTTGTACAAATCTATGGGGAGCACAAAACTCAGTCAGATATCGTTATAATTAACATCCACGCGTGTATAATAAGAGAGCTGGGTGAAGAATCCCTGCTTTTTCTTAAGTGTTTGACTAATATTTACACTAAGAGCTCCTTCGCGCGGTGCTTGACATGAAACCACTTCACCGTGGCTTCAGTCATTGTCGTCTGTGGAAAAGGCCACCATCAGTTGTCTTTTTTTTTTGCTCTTGAGTCTGCGTGGAGAGCGCCGATGAATCCGCGCACACACGCGGAACGCTGTTCTGTTTCTTTAGTGCGAGTCGCTGCCTCTTCAATCCATTAAATCCCGGACAGCAGCACTTCTGAGTCGTCGTAAAGTGAGTTAGACAAAGTCAAAGCACTCATCAGCTTTCTCCCCCCCCCTCCCCCCTCCCCCCCTCCCCCCTCCCCCCCTCCCCCCCTTCTTTCCATTAAAGCTCCGCACGTCGATATCTGTCCTGTTCTGGAATACACTCCAAACGGTTGGCCGCAGATCCGCTGCATTGACTGCAATATGCAACTGATGGGGCAGCAGCGCGGCTAATAAATGGACACTAGATGTTCATTTAAGTCCAGCCATTAACTTTTAACCGGTGCGTTAGGCTGGAGGAGACGCCCCGACTTTGTTTTCAAGGTTGTTTAAGAATGCATGTTTGTTTTTTTATTTTATTTGAATTATGCATGAAGTCGCTTGCTGTTGTTTCGGCCCCGCGCTCCTTTGCCGTGTAATAAAAGTGAGGCTCGTCTGACAGTTGCAAAAGCGTTTTAACGTACATGCACGTGTGTCACACTTGTATTCATGAAAAATGAATACACAGCCCTGGCTGAGTGTTTTAAATAATGTGCTTCAACTGTAAGATGTTTTTTCTCCCCCAAAAGAGGATAAATTACTTTGTGGAGGCAGCATCGCTATTGATTCAAGTGGCATAGTAATTGCTGAGTGAATGGTTGGGTGCAGCCCTTGTTGGTTAGTATGAAGCCATTGATTTTTTTTTTTTTTTTCTTCCCCTGCTCATATGCTTTGCAAGGCCCTCAATCAAATCAGAAACAGAGAAGATGGTGTTTATAATCACAGAAGTATGCGTGGGCTTGTGTGTGTATATGAGTGCAGAGAGGGAGAGAATGTGTTGCCTGTAGGTGTGTGTGTGTGTGTGTGTGTGTTTGCTCTGTGCCTGAATTTCACACTAATTCATTCTTTATCCCTCATCTTCCTCTCCTGAGGGATTGCGGATGAGTTTCAAAAATGCTTTCTGGGTTTACGTTTCTCTCAGCTCTACCCCGACGACTGCCATCCGACGATAAACTGACCCAGGTGTTAATCCCCAATTACGAGGCTGTAACCAAACCTCATCTTTTTCATATTGCCGCAGGGTCCACGCGGGAGTTCAGGTGGATCTTGAGTCCAGACTTGGTGTTGCTTATTCCTTCTTAAGTTACTTTGAAAGGTGTTTTTTTACAAAGGTTTCTTTTTTTAAATCACGCCTAAAGGAATAATTGTCATTTTCTTTAACCCTTAAAGGTACTTCGCAACCATTTGGTGGACCACACTTTAAGTTACTCTATGTTATTGAAAAATGCATCAAGCTGAACTCACTAACACTTAATGTGGCTTGGGAATGTTGTGAATGTTGTGAATGTTGTACTTTACTTACCAGGTTTATTATGAACAGACATCTCAACCGTTCGGTAGAGGCCTGCATCTGAAATACTGTAGGGTCTAATATTGAGAAAAGAAAAAAAATATATACATATATATTGATTGTCATTATGGTTATCATAAGTAAATAAAATAATAAAAAATGCAAAGAAATAATTTTTCCTTTGATTTTTTCTTGGTGCATACCTTAAAGGGTTAATCTGTGTACAGCTAACCTTGGTCGATACGTGCCTTACACTGTTCCATTTCCTAATCTCGCCTCATGGATTACGGTAATTATAAAAAATTTGGATCCTCAAAATGACGTCATGTTACCTAATAATGGATTGCGTCCACTGGGCCAAAAAATGACCACACAATTAGAAAAAGCAATACACAAAAAAATAGTGGAAAAGCATGAGCTCAAAGATCAGTTAAAATGGAGTAAGTGCAACCATGTGTGATACGGCGACTTTTTCTGAATTTAACTCGGCCTTGTTAAGTGTACACATACATATAAGGTCTTTGTGTTTGACTGGAAAATGATGAATTACCTTCGGGCCCCTGTCACCTGGCCATCTCCTTTAATGACCATGTATTTTCATAGATCATATTTTAGGCAGGCATACAGGATATGATAGCTGGCAGCCAGAGGTAAGACTATATGTTTCCTCCAACTACTGCGCTATAGTCCGAGTTTATAAAATAAATAGTAAGATCCAGACTTCTCTTTTTTTTTTTTTTTTAACTGTGGTGAAATTAGAGTAGTAAACCTTTCTGTGTCTGGCCAGGTTGGAAGGATGGAGAGTGTATGTGTGTGTGTGTATGTGTGTGTGTGTGTTTGGAAAAAATGTAGAGAGGGAGGAAGAAGTGCAGCAGAGTGGACACGACACACAGTTAAAGCATTAGACAGTCGCCCTGTTCTGCCCGTCGCTCCTTTATATTGACTCGTCTTTCACCTTCGTTTCTCCATTCTCTGCTTTTCTAATCAGTCAGCTTTTTTTTTTTTCCTCCATCAATCTCCACTCACGAGCCCATTCATGCCCCTCTCCTGCAATTTTTCCCTTTGTGTTTCATTCCCTCATTTCTCAGCTAAAGCTTAGCAGTATTATGTAGAGATATACCTTTTCATTCATTCACTGTCTGGTGACTTTCATCCTCCACATGAGGGTCACGGGGGAGCAATCCCTGCTGATTTAGAGGTAAAAGGAGATAAAACCAACGTACAGAGACGAGCAGCCGTTCGCTCTCACATTCACACCTACGGCCAATTTAGATTATCCAATTAACTGTGCGAGAAAAACTGATGTGCCCAGAGAAAACCTACGCTCACACATGGGAAGAATGAACCTGGGCTTTGTTGTTCTAAGGCAACAGTTTAGTGATGGACTTCCAAAAGCCAAGCGTTAGTGAATGGTTGTTAGGGTGAATTCCAATTCCTTGCTTAACCCTTAATCTTAACCCTCAATCTCAAAAATGCACGCTCCCGCTAGTGCAAGTGCTGTCCCGATTCTCAGAAAAATTAAGTTGAGGGGCGAGTTTAAGGGCTGTATCGCCCTCAATATTGAGATTTTCCGAGACCACCCTTGGGAGCAAGGGCTACCCAGAATGCATTGCGTGTTTTGACATAACAAAGATGGCGCCGAAAGCAGCAAAACGAGTACGCTACAAATTAAGTAGCTTACTCTTTGTTGATAGAGATATAAAAATTATGGAAACCATTGTATTATCTTAGTTTAGGCAAATTTTATGGATTACTTACGTTGTTGTTGCGTAATATTTATTTTTATTTTAAGATCTTTTGTCAATAACCCTCAACACTTGGTTTTGAGGGCCAGTTAAGATTAAGGGTTGAGCTTGAGGGTTAAGATTGGAATTGGAATTTTCCAGGGTGTACCCCGCATTTTGCTCTATGTCAGCTGGGATTGGCACCAGCGCGACCCTCATGTGGAGGAAAAAAGTGGTCGTATCTCTAAATATATTGGAAGCTTTAGCTTATAAATTAGGGAATGGAAACGCAAAAGGAAAAAAAGAAGAGAGGCGGTAAAGTGGTAGAAGATGGACGGATGCAATGGATCAAGAGCCTAGATTTGAATGAATCAACCAGAACTGGATCCAACTAATGTTTAAACTTGTACCTTCATGGTCTGTTGTGTTCTGGCACTCAAGTCTTCATCCTAAGATTCACCCACACTGGCGGAAGTGGGTCCAGTCGAACCCCTCCTAGCTCATGGTCTGAGAGGTACAAATAGAAGGGAGAAGCAAGGGTCAGCGAGGTGTTTGAGTACGGTTGGATTAGTTTATTGCGGCGCATCATTGTAGACGATTAAAGCTTACGATACACCTTACTTTTCCTGGACATGATGACGCTTTTTGTCTGTGGAAGAAAACTAAAGCAACCTAAAAATGTTGACTTCAGAGATGCGGGCCGTGGATCACCAGCTCCCGTTCAGACTCTCAGTGACAACTCCGTCTCTCACTCGTCCCGGCTGCTGAAGCAAAGCTGGTGTAACTAAGCGACTTAGTCACAGTGCACATCAGCAGCAGCAGCAAGTGCTAACTGAGACGAGGGCCTCGCTAACAGGCTTAGACCATCCTGTCTCACCCATTTCTCTTTTAGTTTTTATCTAAACTTGGCGTCGCGGATGCAAACAGTCGGCACAGAGGAGCGCGTTTAACGTTTACCGCGTGTTATTTAGTTGCTTGACTCTTTGTGTGCTTTCAGTGATCAGAACTGTGTGCTGTGTATGTTTCCAATGTAGATAGTGCTTTTGTTTCTTTTGCAGCTCCTCCCTTCCCTCTCCTCCACCCCTGCCAAATCTTTTATAACAATGTGCCACAGAGACACTCGATAACAGTCTGTTGACTCAGTGATCGGCTCGACACTTACCCGTACTACTGCGGGGAGAAGTTGCGGAGCTTATCGCGCTCAGTCTGGTGCTCGGCCCTCACGCGATGTGCAAGACTTCCGATAGCGTCCTGGCGCCGGTGTCATGCACACGCTATACCGTGCGGTCGTTTTCACGGCGAAATCACAGAGGTCATGCAATCACAGAACGTGTTTTTTTGATGTTTTATCTTACGAGGAGACAGAAGTCTGAAGAGTTTGTGTCTGGGAAGAGTTGACTGACTCGTTGGCCGTCTGCAGTGTTCCTTTTCTGAACAGATGTGACTAAAGTATCCAGAGATACAAGCATTAGGGCAGTGTGTGTGTGTGTGTGTGTGTGTGTGTGTGTGTGTGTGTGTGTGTGTGTGTATGTGTGTGTGTGTGTGTGTGTGTGTGTGTGTGTGTGTGTGTGTGTGTGTGTGTGTGTGTGTGTGTGTGTAATGAGCACTGCAGTCGTTAGCCGGGCAGGGAGGGGCGTTCTGTTGCCGTTCTATACAGCAGGCATGCAGGATGGCACAGATGGTGGTGGAATGAGACTCGCACTCGCTGCAGATTTAACGCTGCTCTCTCGGGCATCTGTCTGCGAGTCTGCGAGTCTTCCCCTTCCTCTCGTTTCTTGTTTGACAGTCTCGGCATAAGGCGTCAGCGTCATTGTGGCAGGACGCGCGGCGGCGGTGGCGAGCCATCGATTTCCACGTCGAGAATGTCGAACGCACCTCACAAATGGCGCTTATCGAATGAAGTCACTGCCACTGTGCAACATTTGTGATGTTGCTCTGTGTTGCGCAGATGTTTAATGTGTTGCCTTGAACCGTACGTTGTTACTATAATCTTTTCCTTCTTCTTCTTCTTCTTCCTGTTTCCAGATCGCACTGGGAAGCGCTCCACCATGCCCGACTCACCTGCGGACGTCAAGACACAGTCCAGGTTGACCCCGCCTACCATGCCGCCCCCACCCAGCACACAGGGAGCACCACGCAACAGCTCCTACACCCCCACCACTTGTAAGTGGAGCCAGATTTATTAACATATTACAGATTAATTGGTTTTTTATTCAACTATTCCATACTGGTTTGAAGCTTTTTTCATGATTAAAACAAGATTTCTGATTGTTTTAGCTTCTTCAATGTGAATATTTTCTTCGTTTCTTTGCTCCACATAACAAAGAAATCATTAAAAGTGAATCATTTTGGTTTGTGGACAAAACAAGACATTCGAGAACATCGTCATTTCCAGGTTTGACAAACACTGATCAACATTTTTTTTTAACGATTAATCAAGAAAATAATCGACAGATGAATCGATTAAGGAAATAATCGTTAGTTGCAGCTCCACTTTTAACTGTCAGGTTTCCTGCACCGGTGGAAACACAGTTATATTTGTTTTATTTCATGTCGAAATAATAGCAATGATGAGGCTCAACTATAAATCAATTCAAAAGTGATGGGGGGGTATATCAGTGTGGTCACATCACTGCAGATTATCTCCAAATTAACACACAAGCAAAACACTCGCACAGAGCAGATACACATGTGCACCAGCTGTGTGGCCTACAAATATTGTGTTTCTGTTCCGTTAAACTGTAACAGGGAGCACACGACAACCAGATTACATTTATTTTATTAATTAACGCGTGTGGCTTACTTGTTCACTGTGGATTTGCGTCTCACCTACAGTACGTGTCTGATCTCGCATGTTCCTAGTTATGTTCGGCCCCTCAGGAAATGATTAAAATGGGGGGGAAAAAAAACTAATTTACATTTGAGCACAACCACCATCTTTCCATAACTTCTAACAAAGTGCTTTTGTCACTTACCATGGAGGAGAGCCTTGGTCTCTGTATACATAATCATCCGCCCTCGGCTAACAGCTCTGCTGCTGTTAATTAAGGTGGGAATTGATTAATTGGGAAAATATGTGGTGTCTCAGTTCCGCGTTCCCACCGACTAAATCCGCTGTTGTGTGGAAATGTACAGTAATTTGCAAAAAAAAAAAAGACAGCGTGTTAGCCGCATGCAAAGTAGACGTTAATATTCAACGGCTGAAGCGGTTGAAATCAAAACAACGATCGCGCGACCTCCTTAACAAGTTTTGCGCCGCGCGTCTCCAAATTGCAGCCGTTTCCCCACAACTCCCTCAACAAGTTCATTAACGCCCGCGCTTACAAACCCTTGGAGCTTTGCCACGATGCGCACGTCGCCTGTGACGGGCAAATTACACCCTAGTATTCACTTACAAGTGCATACTTAACCACTTGTATGAAGAGCACTAGAATCAAAGAATCAAAGACCCTGTGGTTCAAAATGCTTATAGCGCTGGTTTTCCTGCAACAAAGGCATTATTTTGTTCTCTTTCAGTCTCTTGCGTACCCTTCCTTAGTCTCTGGTTGCTACTCCTCCCCCCCCCCTCCCTCCCCTCTCTGTCTTTGTAACTGTCTCTCTCTTTCCTTGCAAACGCTCACACTCCACAATTAATGCTGGGGCTTCCGTGCGATGAGAGAGGAATGGCCCAGCTCTCTCATTACGCATGCCAAAGGTTTTAACAAAGCAGTATGCTTTGATTTCCACCCCGACGTAATTGTTACCAGATGCAGTTTGAGTATCTCGTCTCTCTCTCCTCTCTTTATGGTGGCGGCTTTGGACGCCGGCCAGAGGGGGAGTGAGTGGATTGCTAGTCAAAACCTAATCTCATTAGAGAGAAAGCTTTATGCCGCCTTGTATTTCTTTGTACACCAACTCCCCTGAAGACACACACACACACACTTACACACACACACACTCTGCTCCCATGCTCTCTGGCAAGACGGGGGGTCACACTGTCGTGCTTGTTTAGACTGTAGAGAAAAGGGGAAAAGGGAGAAGGAGGTGGAGAGAGGCAACATGTCTCCAAATGTAGAAATATGTTTTTTTTATGAGAGGATGCCGCAAAGGATCAAACGAAAACTTGCCATGATTGGAAACAAATGTTGAGTCTTGTGAATGTTTTTCGGGGAGGAGGGGGGGGAGGGGGGGTGTAAATCATTTGAAATCAGTGGTTTGGTCTCCGTGAAAGCTGACCTACGTTGTTCCATTTTCCTGGGGATTGTTAACGGTACAATCAGGAGTTATTTTTAGGGGATATCGTACGCAGCGAGCGGGGAACGCGGTGGTGTTGCTTTTCCACAACACACTTGTGTTTCCACGGAAAATCGCATTGACCCAAAAAACATGCTCCTGTTTCTCGTCTCCTTTGCAGTAACGAACGGCAGTAGCCACTCTCCGACGGCGCTCAACGGCGCGCCGTCTCCTCCCAACGGCTACAGCAACGGCCCCAGCTCCTCCTCCTCGTCCTCACTGGCCAACCAGCAGCTGCCGCCGGCCTGTGGCGCCCGGCAGCTCAGCAAGCTCAAGCGCTTTCTCACCACTCTGCAGCAGTTTGGCAACGACATCTCACCTGAGATCGGCGAGCGGGTCCGCACGTTAGTGCTAGGACTAGTGGTGAGTGGCCGCTGTGTGTGTGTGTGTGTGTGTGTGTGCTGTAGTTCAAAGGGCCCGCAGAGAGGAAGCTGACACCAGCGCTAAGTGAACCAATTAGGAGGATAATACTTTCTTCAGCATACCTGAAGAACCACATGGAAAATGATTTACTTCACGCAGCGTTTAAATGGTGTCAGATTAGTCGAGACAAAGAATGGAATAACTTTCAAGTGCGTATATATCACTGGTCATGAAAATCCAAGCAGGATTTATTTGAAAGGTATTTTTGTTATTTTACATTTGGAAGAAAAAAAAAAAAAAAAAAAAAACACCTTGCACATCTGGTCCTTCAGGCGTAAGTGTTAAATAAACACCTGGAGAGTTTTTTTTTTTTTTTTAATCTTTAAATCCATTAGTGCTTTGCTGCACTTGAGTGCCAGACAAAACACTGAAAGTATGTTGTTGACTGCAAACAGCTGATCCACGCTGGGTTTAACTACATTACTTTCATTTTTAAAAAAGGAAAAACACAAAACTACGGGCACATGGTAATACAGATTAAGCTTCTTATTTAGCATTCCCGAGAACTTAACGGGACTTTACAGTTTCATAATTGTAATAAATATGATACAAACACAATACTAAGAATACGCCTTGGCCTTTTGTAAAAAAAAAACCCGGCTAAATACAAGTTAATCCTGCACAAATCGAAATTAAAAAAACGTATGAAAGGCAAACGGAATTCTTCATGTACTACACGTCTGTGTGATCTGAGAAGTTTTTTTTTGTGCATAATGAGCAGGGGAATACAGAAATAGTGATTGAATGTTGTGCAGAAAAGAGAAGGCGGAGGATTTTTTTCTATATATTTTTTTAATTAGCCACACAGAGCATAGCCTCCTTTTGGCTTCACTGTGTTTATTTTTCTCACCGTCTACATACGCACATGTCTCTCCTGTGTCCTTTTGGCTTACAAACCCCCACCACCCACCACCTCCCATATCTCTCTATCTTCCCTCTCTGTCTCTCTGTCCCTCCCCCTGCCTTATTGAAAAGAGTGACACTGTTAATTAGCTGGTTTGTGTGCTGGTGAGAGGCAGAGAGAGAGAGACTCGGGAGGTTTCACTAGCTGTCAAGTACAGCCCCTGCGCAATCTGGGCGAACAGATGTAAGGCTGAATGTAACAAAATTCAGGTCTGGGAAATAAAGCAGAGAGAGTGCAGGGAGGAAAAATAATATCTGCCGCCTTTTTATGTTCCTGGTCTCACTTGATTCCTCCTCCTTGTTTGTGTTTTTTGCTGTTTATGTAGCCGATTTCTTCTCCCACGTGTATGCTCACCACTTTTTTCTTTTTACTCTTTCTCTGCATCTTGGACATACTTGGTGTTGGAAATTAAAAATAGTGTTATTGCTGTCTTGGCAGCCATTATTATGCATCACAGAAAAGGGGGGGGGGGACAAAAGTGCAGGCCAGACTTTGTTTGGGTGTGGGATTTACAAACTGAAATGTCTAAGTCACTTTGTGGAAAAATGCCCTCGAAAAATAAACACAGCCCACTCTTTGTGTCTCTAAAACTCACCTTGGTCTTATCTGCTCTGTGATAAGAGGCAGACAGTTGTTCAGTCAGAACCACTGTATGACAGGTTCATGCATAACATGCATGTGTGTACAACAACAACAACAAAAAGATATATATATATATATATAGATATGTCATTGCATTGGACAGGAAAATGAAGAAAAAAAACCTCAAAATGTCTGGACTTTTTTTGCTTATTTTAACCATAAAATGTCAATTTTTCCAGAATAACTTTCAATATCTGGCAATTATTTACAATTTACTGCATGTTAACAATTTTCAAATTTCATGTAGTTGTACATGAACACCAGATTTCACATGTTAAATAAAAAAAACAAAAAAACATTGGATTTTTTTCTGATAGCACATGACGTCGCGTAATTACGTTAATGCAAAGTGCGTTAAAGGGTTAACAAAACGTCTTCCCCAGCATTCATATTCAAGCCCATTGTTAAAAAAAACCAGCAATATTCCTGATGATGTGACTCCTTAAAGTGTATTTGTTTTGTTAATTGAAGCAGATGTGTGTCTTTTGCTTTCTGTGGCTCTTTTCACCGCGGCCCGCACATGTGCTTCCTATTACAAAAACCCAAAACATTCACTGCAGGCCAGGATATAGCTCAGCTTCCAATAAGTAATATTATAGCTTAATGCCTTCCACATGGATTCATGTGTTTTCTCACTGTCTCTCTCTCTCTCTCTCTCTCTCTCTCTCTCTCTCTCTCTCTCTCTCTCTCTGCTCCAGAATTCCACGCTAACCATAGAAGAATTTCACTCCAAGCTCCAAGAAGCCACCAACTTCCCCCTGCGACCTTTTGTCATCCCCTTTCTGAAGGTAAGCATTCAAATATACGATTACTACAGAAGAGTTGGTCTGCCTCCCTTCCGCTCTGCCTCAGCAAACAAATCTGGAAAACATTTATCCTGCGTAGATCGAGACGAGCACACGAATGTTCTTTATTCCTTTTTTTTTATTTATTTTTTTATTAAATCTTGTTCTCTCTTCCAACAAAATTCATCCTCATTTTCCTCTTGTTCTTTTTCCACCTACACACACACACACACACACACACACACACACACACACACATCAGTCATACAATCACACGCAGACAACGTTCTCTTTTATGTGCAACTTGTCACCGGTCGTCGTGTTCCGTTCACCTCGTTTTATTCCATAGAAATGAAGAGGGACTCTCCCGTTTTATCCTTCTCGTCTACAGGTGAAATAGTGGCCATTTTGTGTCAAGTAGTCGCACGTTTGTCCTTTTGATTTCCCTGCCCCCTTCCTCTTGATCACTTCTTATTTCTCTTTCCCTGATCTATCCACCTGTATCTGTTTGTGTCTGAGTCACAGATTATTAGTGCTGGGCACTAGAAATAACGCACGGCGCGTTTCCATGACGACAGCTGCATTAGCTCCTTTAGCGCCGTTAGAGCGCCTACAGTCGAACTGCGCGTGTGCCTCTGTTTTTAAAGTTTAGCGTTACTTTACAGACTCATTTTAACAATCCGGAGTCACGAAAACACGACACCGCGCGCGTCTTTTAACGGCGAGTCGTCGTGGAAACGGCGTCGTTCGTTAACGCGATATCGGCGGTTAACGGCGTCAACGTTAACGCGCCCAGCACTGCACAGAATATATTTTGTTGGTGTGTGTGTGCACGAGTGAATTAGTATGTGAAGTGACATTCTCCACATTATATTAGTCACTGAGGTCCTGTGTGAATGTGGGCAGCACAAACTGGTCCCAGCAGAACTGCCGTTACCGGCTGTTAACAAACACAAACAGGGACGTTTTCTTCCATCCTTCCACCCCCCCCGCCCCGTCCGCTCGTTGTCATCATCTCTTTCTCTTGGCGTTCACCTTCTCGTTTGATCTTTCTCGGTAACGTATTTACTGTTTTCTGTCCATCCGTCAGTCCTCGTCTTCGCCTCTGCGCTCCTTCGCCAGATGGTTAGTGTATCACTGGCGTGGCTGCAGAATCAAAGATGCAACTCTTTTTTTTTTTTTTTTTTTTTCTCCTTCACTGCCTCTCTCTCTCTCTCTCTCCCCAGTCTAATTTTGGTGTCTTCTCACTGCGGAGCCTTTAATGCCAGCTACCATATGGTAGCAGGGAGTGGATGGAGGTGTTGGGGGGGAGGGGGAGCTTTTATAGGTGCATCGAAGCACAGCTGCAACAATGCGTGTCAGGGCTCAGAGTTTTTCATTACACTAATGTTAGACTGAGCCGACCCTTCCAGTTCCCCCTCCCTCCCTCCCTCACTCACTCACCCGCCCCACTCAGCTCCTTTCCCCTTCTCTATATACTAAACCACAAATTGGTTGGGACTCTTTACTGGAAGGAGGCAATGAGCAGTGACAGAAAATAATTGAAATAGGATGATATAGATGTGCAAAAAAAAAATGAAGTCACCTTCTTTCTCCTCTTGCAGCGAATTACACAGAAACAGAACTGAACAATGATGAAGTGCTGCGTATCCTGAACACGGCATATTCTGAATTGTTTCTTGGCACCATTTGACAAAATGACACATCCGACATTTTCACAATAAATCACCCCGAGCAGATTTTAGCTGCAGCCGGGCGAATGAAAACAACTTCGAATCGTTCTTCTTTTTGCGAGTAGGTGTTGGTTACCGTAACTACAGGGAAAGCAAATCTCCGTACTTAATCATTTGAAAAATGATCCCGTTTTCTTTAGCGGTCCGAAATTACTCAGCTCAGTCTTTTTGTTAATGCATCCCATATCTCTGGCAATTAGTATGACCTCTAATTAATGAAAGATGAGTTCACCGGGGTCAAAGCAATCTGTTTTATGCTTTTTTTTTTTGGCCGAGGGTAATTACGACCATAAACTATTAACGGACCATTACCTTGGGCAGGTAAAGTGAAGGCCAGTGTTTGGCATTTCGTCCACAGCCACTTACTGGAGAGAGATTTTTGTCTGATTACGAAGCATAAATACCACTAAAGTATTGTTTTCTCCATGCACTTGGCAAAAAACGAGGTTGAATCGTCACACGGGGAGAAAATGATCAGTTAATGTGGGGGGAAAAAAGACGAAGTGTGAACGAAGTCTTACAGAGGATTACAAAGCTGGGAGAAATAAGTAAAGTAGAAAATAAGCAAGAGATTATGTTATTGAGAAGAAAACAGTGCATCAGACTTAAAACTTACAATGCGGGCCCCATCAAAAGATTCTCGTCAAAATAGCCCCACTCCCCATTCTGAGCCCGCCTGACGCAACACTTTCATCTTCTTGCTTCAAAAACACATCCCATCACACGTCTTTGAAGATGATGCTCACGTACCTGCATGACCCTGCAACTCCGCGCAAGAAAGCAGACCGAGACTGGGGGGGGGGAGTGTATATTTGTGACAATAGAGAAGGTGTTGATCACAGGGAGTGGTCATGGTTCAGCAGTAATGAGCAAACAGGGGGCAGAGATGGATCTGCGTTTCCCTCAGATTTGGTTGATTTGGAAGGAAACGACTTTTCAAAAGCCTTTTATCTTACAACGGCGTATTTTATGTGCATTTTGACCTTGATATTTTTTGAAGGAATAGTAGAGTTTTTATGTGTGAAAAAAAATGCAGATGTCTTTTAAGATAACATGTCAAAAACAATTAGCATTTTCCAATATGTCGAATAATAATAATGCACGTTGCATTTCATTTCCAAAGTTCAATGTTGTGTTTTCACTTCACTTTCTGGCTCTCAGTTATTGTAATTGTTCCCTTAATTAGCAGAAAAGGAAACAAATCACATTTTAGTAGGAAGATTACTGATCAAAAACAACAACACTGTATTTATTTTGAAAGGTTACCAAGAAAAGTTTCAGCGAGTTAACTCTGCGCTGTTTCTCTTTCAGGCCAACCTTCCGCTTCTTCAGAGAGAGCTGCTGCACTGTGCCAGGCTGGCCAAGCAGAACCCAGCTCAGTACCTGGCCCAGCATGAGCAGCTGCTCCTGGACACCAGCACCACCTCCCCTGTCGACTCGTCTGAGCTCCTGCTCGACGTCAACGAGAACGGCAAGCGAAGGACACCAGACAGGTGGGTGAATCCCACAGTTATAACCACTTTGGAGAGAATCTTGATGTAGTTTCTCTTAAAGGTGCCATATGTAAGAATGTGGCCAAAAACGGTTACTACATTCAAATTCAAAATACCGAGGTCTTTTAGGTTTCGTTTTCTGACTTAAATGGCAACCCGTGGTTGCTCGGCAGCTGAGACCTACTGACTGCAATGATATACATAAACATAATTTAATGCAAATATTTTGTCTGTACTGTTGTTGTTGGTGAGTTCAGTTTGTTATATGAACATTATTCTTGAGTCTCTGTGACATATTAGGAGGATTTTATGGCCAGTTACTTCAGATTTATCACATAATGCACCTTTAATTCCCTAAATTAATCCACAGACATAAGCCGAGGTAGTGTGATCATGTGTTCATGTACAGTTTGGATGAGAATGCATCTCCAGGCCTCGTGACGCGCTCCGTCGGACGTGTCAGCTCTCAGCTCCTGAGGGTAGCAGACCAGATTTGAGAGTAGATCTTAATACACGCAAACACAACAGAGAGACACACCCACATCCCGAGGACGGCGCAAAGATAGAAGACAGCTGTGGCATAATGAAAAGCGTAGATGTGTACGGACACTTCCTGAGCCGTGTATGATTCTGATATCAGGACGTTGTGAGAGAGCCCTCTGCCAAATCATCACAACCATGTTGTCTTTGCGGACTCTGGTTATTATTCCCTGCTCTCATGGACAAACGAACAGGAACACAGCACTTGTAACGACGTACAGTCCTTCCTCCGCCCCCGCCGCGGTCTCCCCTCGCAGCAGCAGAAAAGAAAACAAGCACAAACCCTTTCCAGATCGTCGCTGCACATTTGTGCCTGGTTAAGACTGTGGCTTGTTCCCAGGGGCCTAAATGTTTTCAATATGACTAAAACACAACTTTAGTTCTAATAACTAATTAGAGTAATACTATCATAATGCACAAATTATACGCAACACTAATAACAGGCATTAATAAGTTACAAATAGTGAGCTGTTTGCATTTGTTGCAAAGGGCGTGTCTGTGCTATGAGCATAATGTGGAATAAGGAGCAATTGCTTCGGTCCAACTTTTTTTTTTTTAATACAGGCAGGAGAGGAGAGAGGGAAATGTAATTTTTATATTTGCTGAGGGACAAAAATGCTGAACACAATATTAATGCATATTTGCAGGCCGCCTGGTGCATAGGGGAGTGAGCTTAGGGGAAGTGTGTGTGTGTGTGTGAATGTGAGAAAGAGAAAGAATACAAGTAGAGAGAGGAGGTGGAGAAAGTAATAGGGCGTCTGTATTCAGTGAGAAAGGAGTGTCTGTCTGTGTGAATGCGTGTGTGCAGGAATTCTCAAACCAGCGTGAAATCGTAAAGATGCTGCGTGTATGTGCACCTATGTGTGTGTGTGTGTGTGTGTGTGTGTGTTCCAGTATGTGTTCCAGTGTGTGTGTGTCTACCTAGGGAGATGGGCTGATAACACATACAGATGAGGCTCCAGCACCAATACGGCTGGCTAAGCACCTTTGCTTTCTGCTTACCTATGCTCCGCATTGCCACATATTGGAGCACATTCACAACATTGGAAATTGAATAGGAATCTTTAATTGGAGACAATAATGCATTCGATTAAATGCATTCTTAATAATAGCATTGTTTGTAGGAGCCAGACCAGGAATTTCACAAGAAAAATGTAGTGTAGTCTTTTCAAATTCTCTATTAACTGTAGCCGTGAGTGCAGAATTACTGATATATTTACTTTATTGCCTGAATGGTAAATCAAGATTTCTTATAATTAATTTTCATCAATGGAAATACAATAAAAAATAACACAATTCCAAGCACCCCATTGTTCTGGGTTTCCTTATTTTTTTTCACTGTTCACACACTCACTAATTGATTAATCTTGGACAGAGTCAGATGCTTCTGTTAATGCCAGGCAACACATACAGCGGAATCCATCTCCCCAGGAAAAAAAAAAAAAAAGGGTTATTCGGTGTGAAATGTTGGGTTTGTATAACTGTGAAAAGAAAAACAGTTTTAAAACCAAGGCACCTTCTTTTGTCTTTGCAGCCACTCTTATTAGACTACACTCACCCCTTCATATTGTGCTTCTATATATAGTGCTTTCCTATCACATCACATCCACACACTCATAAAATGTCCAGGTATGTTTTTTTTATCCAAAGTATCTAAATTATGTGCACACATGACTATATTGTATAGGTGACTGTGATTATGTGTGTGTGTGTGTGTGTGTGTGTACTCCAGTGCCTGTAGATATGAGCGTTGTTGTGGCAGCAAGGCTGGAGAGATAAGAGTGTGTGTGGTTGGTGGGGGGGGGAGAGAGAGAGAGAAAGAGAAGAATGGATGGATGAGTCAAGGGAGGCAGGGAGAGACGGACGGATGGAGGGAAAGAGCATATGGAGAGCTGTGGATGAGCATTAGGAGCCCATAAAAACAGCTCATTAAGAAGTTCAATCTGTTCATCGGAGAGGGAGGTGGAGACGGAAGAGGAGAGAGAGCGCGAGGGAGTGAGGAAACTGCAGATAGTCAGGGGAGGTTGGCAAGATTTAACTGTGAACTGACAAAGCTAAGAACACACACACACACACACACACACACGTGTGCACAAATGCACTCACACACAAACACACCTGGCCACATTAATCTTTGGAAGCAGGCTGACAAAAATTCACCTGATTCCCTGGAAGGTACGAGTATGAATGTGTGCACGCGTGTAATTCATGTGAAAACACACTCAGGTTTTGAGTTAGTCGTGCATGTGTGTGTGTGTGTGTGTTTTGTATGAATGGACATGTTTTCAATGAAAGTCTTTCATGTAAGTTCCTTTGTCTGTGCAGAGGATAAATTGAAGAACAAAGGGTCACTTGTGATCTTTTGTTTTTTACATGTGGCTCTTGTATGTGATTAATAACAAGTAATTTTGGAATCGGCTATGTTTACAAAACTCACCAACTTTTTACATGCTTTTACTTTTCTCCTCATCCAGTGAGCCACGAGAAAACTTGTGTTATTTGTCAGTGCTTTGTCACTGCTACAGGAATATGTTGAAATGTGTTAAAGGTGCCATATGTAAGAATGTGGCCAAAAACCGTTACTACATTCAAATTCAAAATACCGAGGTCTTTTAGGTTTCGTTTTCTGACATAACTGGCAACCCGTGGTTGCCCGGCAGCTGAGACTCTACTGACTGCAATTATTGGTAGATGGTGGTAGGTGGCGCCACATGCCAAAACATGATTTGCAGTCTGCAAAATATTTTTTTTTAATGCAAATATTTTGTCTGTACTGTTGTTGTTGGCGAGTTCAGTTTGTTATATGAACATTATTCCTGAGTCTCTGTGACATATTAGGAGGATTTTATGGCCAGTTGCTTTATATTTATTACATAATGCACCTTTAAACAACAGCAAACAATCCAGTTAGATCTTCATCACTCTACAGTTCTAGCACGACCTCGGCACGGCTTGACGTACCTGGTGCCTGGTGATTTCTTTTAGTACCTTCTCTGATGATGGTTCCAGCTGAGATGAGCCATCGATTGGTCCGAGAGTGTCGTCACTTGAACAATGCCGAACTGTAGATCAGTTAAAAAGACTTAAAACACCTGAAAGCATGCGTAAATCTCCAACATTTAGCAAAGGAAATGTCTAAAATCTCCATATTTGACAGAGGAGTCTGGTGTATTTAGCGACAGCACTGCTGAACGCTGTATTTTAATTCAGTGACTGTGTAATTGTACATGTTCATTGAAAAATATCAATTTTGCAATCCATAAATCATCTTTTAGCACACTGTGCTCCACGTATTAGCAATAAAATGCAAAAAACCCCAAAAACATATCCTTGTCTTTCTCCACCCCAGAACCAAAGAAAATGGCTTCGAGCGAGACGGCGCCCTGCACCCGGACGTTCACCCGAGCAAACGGCCCTGCACCATAAGCCCCGCCCAGCGCTTCAGCCCGTCCAATGGTCTCTCCTATCAACCCAACGGCCTGCCACACCCCCCGGGCCCGCTCCCGCCGCAGCACTACAGGCTGGACGACATGGCCATCGCCCACCACTACAGAGACAACTACAGACACTCGGCCTCCAATCATCGGGAGGTCAGGGAGAGAGCCAGGTCCATCGGTGAGTGTGTGTATAGCGTGGATGTGTGTGTGCAGGAGTAAGTACATGGGGACAGTTGCTTATCATATTGTATGGAATAGGGTCATATTATAGTGACAACTGTTAGATACATCCATGTTCTACTGCTTTAGGGTCACTGTACCAATCTCAGCTGACATAGGGCGATAGGCGGGGTACAACTTGGATATTTCCCAGTCCATCACAGGGACACAAAGACACAAACAACCACTCACTCCAACACGTACAGTCAATTTAGAGTGTCCAATTTACCTCATCCCCATGTTGCATGTTGTTGGACTGTGGGAGGAAACCGGAGAACCTGGAGAAAAACCCACGCACAGACGGGGAGAACATGCAAACTCCATGCAGAAACGCCCTTTTTAAATCCATCCATCCATCCATCATCTACCGCTTTATCCTCCACCAGAGGGTCGCGGGGGGTGTTGTACCAATCTCGACTGACATTGGGCGATAGGCGGGGTACACCCTGGACAGTTCGCCCGTCCATCGCAGGGCCACATATAGAGACAAACAACCATTCACTCACACTCTCACACCCACGGTGGATTTAGAGTGACCGATTTACCTCATCCCCATATCGCATGTTTTTGGACTGTGGGAGGAAACCGGAGAACCTGGAGAAAACCCACCCACAGACGGGGAGAACATGCAAACTCCACGCAGAAAGGCCCTTGTTCCTGTTAAATCATTTGACATAATTTACAGGGCTTCTTGATGAAGCTGCCGAGTCATTTCAGTCCTGCCTTCAGGGAGAAGTAGAAAGAAATGAATGCAGAGAGAAAGTAAACAAATATATTATCTTATATTATTGATCCTCATGCTTTTTTATTTCTCTCTCTTCTTGTCTGTCTGTCTGTCTTCTTTTCTGTCTTACAGGTATGCATGCAGGGACCAGGCAGGAGGAAGTGATTGACCATCGGTTGACGGACAGAGAGTGGGCTGAGGAGTGGAAGCACCTTGACCATGTAAGAAAAGTAATAACATTTTTTATTACTATACCCTACAGTTCTGTCTCTGTAAGTAACAGCTTGTCAAAGTCCTCATCTCAGTCACTTTTTTAATCCATATGGAAATTGGAGAACACCGTATGTCATTGTACTGTGGTCCACAATGACATGTTGTGAAAGTCTGTGTTGTGTGTGTGAAAACGTTGTAAGAGTTGAGGTGGGCATGTTTGCACGTGAATATGTTTGTTGTCCTTGCGATGTTTCTGTCTTCACCCTCTTCATTCAGCCTCTGCAGTCTTTAATCTTTCTGTTCAAAGTACATGGATTTCACACATCTAGTGTCACACACACTTTACTGTTGTTTAGCTGCACATTAACTGAAGGAATGGAGTAAGAGTAATCACAAATCTGATCACATTAACCTATCATTTCCAACACACAGAGGACACACTAAACTGCAAGTGTGTGACAGCTTAAAATAAATCCAACAATGTCTGTGTGTAAACTCAGCTGCTGAACTGCATCATGGACATGGTGGAGAAAACGAGGCGCTCGCTGACTGTACTGCGGCGGTGCCAGGAAGCCGACCGCGAGGAGCTCAACTACTGGATCCGACGATACAGTGACGCCGAGGAGCTGAAGAAGGGCGCCGCTGCGAGCGGCCAGTCGAGGCAGCAGAGCCCCGCAGCACAGGAAAATGCAACACAACCAGGTAAGGGGTCGCAAAAAAAAGAAGCTCCGCCTTTAAGTTGCTGTAACAAACGTGGGGGGATAGCAAAAGGACAACAGACTTTTTATTACTTTTTATTTAAAGGTGCATTATGTAATAAATCTAAAGCAACTGACCATAAAATCCTCCTAATATGTCACAGAGACTCAGGAATAATGTTCATATAACAAACTGAACTCACCAACAACAACAGTACAGACAAAGTTTTTGCATTAAAAAAAATCTTTTGCAGACTGCAAATCATGTTTTGGCATGTGGCGCCACCTACCGCTATCTACCAATCATTGCAGTCAGTAGAGTCTCATCTGCCGAGCAACCACGGGTTGCCAGTTACGTCAGAAAACGAAACCTAAAAGACCTCGGTATTTTGAATTTGAACGTAGTAACTGTTTTTGGCTACATTCTTACATATGGCACCTTTAAAAAATATAAATACCATTTCCACATACTTGACCTCCCAAGGCACATTTCACTGCACATATATAAATACCTAAAAAAAGTTTTTTTTGTAAGTATGCAGTTGTCGAAACACAAACTAGTAGTTAGTTTAAAAGTAGATTTACAATTTAAATGTTACCAGTCTGTGTTCTACATGAAGGGAATGATATTTCTCTGATTTATACACACGTATGAGTCTGGTATTAAATGTGGAGTCCCCCCAGGGTTCACTTCTAGGTCCTCTACTTATTTCTTTTTAACTGGTTTATTGCATCTGTCACAAAACAGAGCAGATTTGTTCTAGAGTCTGTAGAATTGTGTCACGGAAACTGCTGCTTGTTCTCTGATCGTCTTATGCGGTTTCGTCTTGACAGAAATTCACAGGGAGCTGATGCACCGGCCTGTGTCTGGCTATGTCCCCGAAGAGATCTGGAAGAAAGCTGGTGAGTTGCAATTTGACGCAAGTCAATATCATCTTTCACTTTTTTTTTTTTTTTCATTTTCATGTCCCTGCTGTTTAAATACACTCCTTTAAATCTCATTATTCCATCTCATCTTATCCTGTAGGACAGGATCAACCTTTTATATTTGATATAATAGGAAAAATTTAAAACTAATAAAAAAAAAAGGTTTCACCACCACACCACCCACAATCCAAAACGATGTCGGGTCATAAAAGGATTTTATTGCAGCAGTCAAATGAGCGACCTAAGTAGCTATTACAGCTGGTCCAGTGGTTCCTCTGTTAAGAGTACAGTAGCAAGATGTGGTGTCCTTTTACTTTTGGCATTGTTTTAATCCCCACAGCAATAAACATTGCAGCCATTCAATCCCAAGAAATTGTTGTGGTGAATTCGTCGAGCCAGTTAAGATCAAATATCGAAACTAATTTGTTTCTTTAACAGCTTTCATTAGTTGCCGTTAAATGTTTAGTGCTCACAAACAGCATTCTTTAAACTCACGGGCACAGCTGCAGTCACAATTATTGCCGTGCTGAAAAAGTGGGAAGAATTTTCCTTTTTTTTTTTTAAGTGCTCGAGGAATATTCCGCTTTGTATTCCGCGTCTGTGATGGAGTATATCTGCTTTTTAAACCCCCTCGGAGGAGAGAATGTGTCCCCTTGCTTGACCAAGCGTGATGTGTGAGATACTCAGAACAAGTAATATGCATTTAAATTGAATTGAGTCTCACCACCGGGACTCTGTCTGCTCTTCAGACGCTCTGCTCTCCTCACCAGTTTTGATCGATCTTCCATCTCAGGCATTTGGTGTGTAATCACAATTCCATGCACAAGGCATATATCACACGGCACCAGGGCAATTTCCATGACTTCAAGCAGCACAGTAGGTTAAAGACAAAACCACCCTGGTTTTAAAAAAATATAAAAATAAAATAAAAAAAATGTGCTCAGTTACGATTAAGAGAAAATGTCTGTCTTTAGAAAATTATGCTCTTCAGTCTGGTTTTGGCAGTGGAGTTTACCTTTGCAACAAAAGAGCCGTTTGTATGAAGGAAAAGTAGTTAAGTGGAGCGTATTTGTTCCACATAAAAGCTGTATACAGTTCATCCTTTATCTCTAAATTTGATAAACAGATGATTTTTAATTCTCCTCAGTATTCATGCCGTCCTTTCTCCTCAGTCGCACATATCCTGGCTTTAAAGAGGGCTGATTTAAATGTGACCCAGTGAGGATTGCAAAATAGGATTTTGACACAATGGAGTGTGGCTGTGAATACATCTGTTTTAAATGGGCAAAATGTTTACAGTTGGTGATAAATATTCAAGCACCTTGCACGGTGTCCTACCGGTTTCCCACTTCCCCTCACCGCATGGGCCTCTGGGATCACAATGGAAATGCATAATTTAAATATAAATTGCCTGATTTGCATACACAATTAGTCAAGTCACAGGCTTGATGGGAGCAAACAAAAAGCCCTCCTTTTGCTTTGACATACAGTCGGAATTCCACCGCTTAACACCCGCGCGGCAAGGTTATTCACTCCACAAAACAAGTAGAGAATAACACATTGCTCACATTTCCTGAGCAATTACCTGGGATTAATTGGTTCACGCTGTTGTCCCGAGGAATTATTTCAAATCAAGAGAGGAAGAGAGAGACATTTTGTTTGTTTTTCCTCAAATAAGGTGATTTCAGGTTTTTTTTTTTTTTTTTTTTTTTTTTTTTTTTTCAATTAAAACATTAGAGGATCTTAATGATTGGATGAAATCACATGAGCAAACTTGTTAGATACAGTTATGTTTCTGTCATGTTGGTTAACAAATATGAACTTCATTATGTTTCATGTTTTTTTTTGTTTGTTGATAATTTGAAAGTGTATGCTTAGTTAAATCAGGTGTGAACCAGTCAGAGGTTTCTCTAATTAGGAGTCTTTTTTTAAATAAAGCTGCACACTATGTGCAGTTATTCTCAACATTTCCTGGATAGAACTGTACACTCTTAGAAATAAGGGTTCCAAAATGGTCCTTCTACAAGGGCTGAGGTTCTACCTGGAACCATTTGCTTCTGAAAAAGGGTTTTTCAAGGGTTCCTGGTAACACTAATGGTTCCAGTAAGAACCATTTTGATCCAGAGAACTGTTTAAAAACCCATTTCCTGAATAAAGGGTTTTAAAAGGGTTCTTGGTGGAACCCTCCAAAAGGGTTCTCTTATGAGGACAAACTGAAGAACCTTATGTGGTTCTACTTAGCACTTTTATTTCCAAGAGTGTAGAGTATGTCTTCTTATCCTCACTGAAGGTTTCTGTATTCCAGATACTGAATTAAATGCACAAAATATGTCACTCTGTTTCTACAAAGGAAGGTATTTTTGTATGGTAAAAAAAAAATGCTATAAAATGCTAATTTTCTTTTCTTTGCATGACAGATTTTTTTATTTTATTTTCTGAACTAACACCTACTGTGTCCCACACACTTTCTAAACGTTGCATACTGCTGAATCTGAACTGATTTAAGTGCCAACAGTGGGATGATATATGCAAACTACATTGCAGGTGCGGGAGGCTTGACTTCCTCTGTATCCACACTCTTTCCAGAAGAGGCAGTGAATGAGGTCAAGCGTCAGGCCATGTCGGAGCTGCAGAAGGCCGTGTCAGAGGCCGAGCGCAAGGCTCACGAGATGATCAGCACCGAGCGGGCCAAGATGGAGCGCACGGTGGCTGAGGCCAAGCGGCAGGCGGCCGAGGACGCGCTCTCCCTGATCAACCAGCAGGAGGACAGCAGTGAGGTAGGGACATGTGCAGATACGCCAAAACATACTGCGTAGGGCTCCATTAATGGAGTAACTGAACCAAAATGATTCAGTTTTAATGATTTCTTCGTTATGTGGAGCAAAGAAACCAAGAAAATATTCACATTTAAAGGTGCATTATGTAATAAATCTAAAGCAACTGGCTGTATAATCCTCCTAGTTTATGTTTTGAAATCATGTTTTGGCATGTGGCGCCACCTACCGGCGCCTACCAATTATTGCAGTCAGTAGAGTCTCAGCTGCCGTGCAACCACGGGTTGCCAGTTACGCCAGAAAACGAAACCTAAAAGACCTCGGTGTTTCGAGTAACTGTTTGGTCCAGAAAATGTGTCTCAAACCTGGAAATGTTGTTCTCAAACGTCTTGGTTTTGTCCACAAACCAAAATGAGTCACTTTTAATGATTTCTTTGTTACACTGAGCAAAAGAAACCAGAAAACATCCACATTTATGAACCTGAAAAATGTGAAAATTGCCATCTGTTCTAGTGGCTCCCAAATTACACCGATTCTGTTTGTTTTCGTCCATATTAGCACAAAGCAAATCACAGTGTAATTTATTTCAAATATGGACGTGGGTTATTTGATCGTCAGCCTGTAAATAAAGCAGAACAAGGTCAATCAAGCGTCTCGTAGCCTCGCTGTTTTCCAGAGTAGCTTGTGTGCTTAGAAACAGGGTCACCAAGTGAGTCGAGCGCGGAAAGGAAGGAGCCTTCATTTGCTAATCACCATTGGAGACCTTGACGTTTAATAAGTTAAGTGAGAAGAGAAACATGGCTCACATCTGACATTAATTGCTGGAGTGATGTTTATGAGAGAGAAGCGCCCCAGAGGAGAACTTTGAAAATAGCTGCTCGTAACCTTGTCCTCGTGTTTCCTGTGGATCTGCAGCCGCCCCACGTGCACCACCTCTCTGCGGTTTTCCAAAGACATATAAGAGGCACTAAGTGTTTTGAGAGATGGGTTTTTGATCTGTTCTGCGGTTTGTTTTTAGCGTGAGTGTTGTAAAAGCAGAGGCCCGCTCAGTTATCGTGCACACTGGTGCGCTGATGTATGTCACTCATTTTGGTGTCACGCTCTGTTTGACGCCCGTTGTCATTCGTGAGACAATAATGGCATGGAATAAAATCACAACACTTAACATTACAGTTTGGTAATAGCAGTACGGCAATAGTGATGTAATATTTTGGGAATAGCATCTTATTTTTAATGTAATATACAGTTTATAGCTTGTAGCAGTACGGTAAAAGTAATCAGAAACAGCTAAAATAAAATTGTTAAAAGTCTTTTTGTGATTAGTTTGATACAGGTGTATCTATTATAGCTGCAACTAAAGATGTTTTTCATAATTGATTAATCGTTTGGTCCATAAAATGTCCCGAAAATGTTAAAAAACATTGATCGTGTTTGTCAAACCTTCTTGAATGTCTTGTTTTGTCCACCAACCAAAACGATTCAGTTTTAATGATTTCTTTGTTATGTGGAGCAAAGAAACCAAGAAAATATTCACATTTAAAGGTGCGTTATGTATTAAATCTAAAGCAACTGGCTGTAAAATCCTTCTAGACTTTGCAGACTGCAAATCATGTTTATGTTTTGAAATCATGTTTTGCCATGTGGCGCCACCTTCTGGCGCCTACCAATCAGTGCAGTCAGTAGAGTCTCAGCTGCCGAGCAACCACGGGTTGCCAGTTACGCCAGAAAACGAAACCTAAAAGACCTCGGTATTTTGAATTTGAATGTAGTAACCGTTTTTGGCCACATTCTTATATATGATAGATAAGTAGATACTTTATTCATCTCACGGAGAAATTCAGAATTTCATTATATCATCTCAGCTACATAGCATAATACTGAATCCTGCTGCCGAATTACTTTTTTGGTAGTTAATTTTGTCTCTCTCTCTCTCTGTTTGTCAGAGCTGCTGGAACTGTGGCCGTAAGGCCAGCGAGACGTGCAGCGGCTGCAACACAGCACGCTACTGTGGCTCCTTCTGCCAGCATAAGGACTGGGAGAAGCACCACCACGTCTGTGGACAGACCCTCCAGGCTCAGCAGCAGCAGCAGCAGCAACAGCAGCAGCAGCAGCAACAGCAGCAGCAGCAGCAACAGCAGCAGCAGCAGCAGCAGCAGCAGCAGCAGGCCAGTCAGCAGCAGGGGGGCATCCCAGGGTCAGACAACCCTGCTCCCATCAGCTCATCAGCCTGCACTCCCAGCAGCGGGACAGGGAGTCCGGCTGCGACTCCGCCTGCTGCGACCCCTCGCTCATCCACTCCCAGCACCCCGTCCTCCTCCTCCGCCCTGGATGGCACACCGCGTTAAGAGACTCGAAAATCGAGGAGGGAGGCGAAGGGCCCAGGAGGGCTCACAGCCAGCTCTCACCCCCCACAAACAGCACGACTGTCGACACTGCCTTGCAAAGATGCTAAGCTAACCGAGATAGAGGGCGATGCTTCTTGTCTATCTTGCAAGCGCAGTCATAGGAGGAGGTCCATAATCAGGTCATATTGACTTGTCCCCGTCTTTAAAGAAACACAAAGATATTCTTTGTTTTTGAATGAATGAATTTAAATATCGACATCCTTTTTCTCTTTACACTTGCTATTCTCGTCGTCCGTTTGTCATTGTGCCTGTTGTTGTTGCTGTTGCCGTCATTGTAGCTTGTCTTCTTTTCTCCTGTAAATACGAGACTGAGACTGAGCAGAGATAGGCCGTGAAACTCCAAACAAATATATCTGACCTCCCTCTTCTTTCTTTTTTTTTTGTGTGTGTTTTTTTTGTTTTGTTTTGTTTTCCTCCATCCTTGAATTAACTCTTATTTGCTTTATGTCCCCGGGACACGAGATCTGTCAACCTCAACAAGGCATTTTACCGAGCAACATACCAAGGGAATACAACTCGCTGGCGGAATGTCGTCAGCTTTCTTTGAAATTAGATTTAAAAAAAAAAAAAAAAAAAACACTGACAGAAACACTGATGAATGGATACATAAACAAAATTGCTGCCTGGAGAAGGGAGAGGGATGAAGTGAATCTCTGGTCCACAGACTGCCGTGAAATGGGCAGATGTGCGGCAGATTGCGAGCAGAGCAAGCTGTTCAACCAATGTTATTTCCCTCTCACTTGTAATAATATCCAGGTCAGTGGGCTGGGAAATACAAATCCGTCTCCCTGAAGGATGTAAGAGGATACAAAACTTTGCCCACTGCACATGTGGAGGGGTGTACTGACTACAATTCACATGTGCATGCTTGGTGGGCCACAGCTCGCTCTCTCTCTCTCTAACAGGAAGTGAAGTCATCGTCCACCCCCCGCTGAGACTGTCCCCTCGCAGGCAGCACACTGGGACACAATCCCCCACCACCACCACCACCACCACCTGTCTCGACTCCGAGAGACATTTTCATCTCTCTTCACGTTCTTTTTTCTATCGGTGTCACGGTGTTTAAGACTTTCTGTCCTGTGGTGTCATCGATGGTTATTTATTGTACGTGTTGGACAGCTGTGACGAAGCTTCAACCACTCACAGTCCTTCATAACTCTCTCTCTCTCTCTAGCTGGTGCAAAAAGCGATAAAAAAAAGAAGAAGAAGAAGAAGTGTTATCTTCCCCCCACCCCCCCCCCCCCCCCAAGCTGCTTTTCTATTCTGTGTGTCAGTGGTAGATCCCTCGTAGTCACAATAAGTTTTACTTCCCATTGTCCTCAAGAAAAGACAGAAGCTGTATCTCAGAGCTGCTACTTGAGTCCGATCTTGATCTTTTCTGAGAACGAGCATGTTGCGCGGAATGCTTATCTTAAATGTTTTGTACACGGGATACATACATTAATGTATTTGCACTGTCACAGAGGTTATTTCGGCATGCTTCTTTTCAGCATACTTGTGTTGTCGGTATAGAGCCATAATTCTTCTGCCATTTTGTATGTAGTGGTAGCATAATCCGGTTTTACTTTTTTTTTTTGGTGGGGCGGGGTTGGGGTGGGGCGGGTGGATGTAAAATCACTAAACCCACTTTTTTATTATAATTATTATTATTATTATTCTCACCGTGCTAAGAAAAGCAGCCATAATGTTTTTTTTTTCTTGTTTTGTTTTTTTAATATTTAAACTTACAGACAGTGCATGCACATTACTGAGCGTTTGTTAAAAGTGTTTGTTATTTTTTAGAAAAAAAAGAAAACTCAAAAGTGACCAAAAAAAAAAAAAGGCAAAAACAAAACACACACACAAAAAAAAACGTACTCTAACAAAGTAACTTTCCAAATACAGAGGTGTAGACTCCGATTGACAGCTTTAACACTGCAAAAGCACCAGGTAACACACACACAGTATTAACACAGTAGATTAACAAACAAACAAAAAACAGCCAAAGACTGACACCAAGGACCAAAATCCTGATTTTAAACACGTTTCAGTAGAGGTTTGATTGTGCAAAATTTGGGGGTTTTTTTTCTGCAGGACATCGTTTGCTCACTCACAGAACAAATCCACGTCTCGTGTCGTGAAAAAAAATCATCCTTTATTATTCTGCAAAGTGAAAAAGGTGTGAATCAAAAACACAGCAGTGTTGCATTTTATCTGGAGCAATAATAACTAATGTCACATGCGCACTCATAACTCCTGCGCTCATTCTATCACGTGTGCGTTCCCTCGATTCACAAAATGTCCGATTAAATGTCCATTTCAGCTTTAAGCAGTTAATTTCTTTATTTATAAAGAGGCGAACGTGAAGCGGAGCTTTCACTCCAACACCATTTACAGCTGTTTTATATTTATTTATATCAGAGTTATGTCTTTTTTTTTTTTTTTCTTTTTTTTTTGGATAGATAATCATTCACAGCTTTGTTGTAAAATCCTCACACAAACCTCTTATCCACAGTAAGAGAGCACTTAACCCTGACGCACACAAAGGCTCTTCACCCCCAAACACCTTGGTGCTACACAGATGCGCGTTACAAATTCTGACCTCAAGGAATAAGTGGAAGCCCAAAAAGGTTCTGGGCCGTTTTTTCTCCCTCTGTACTTCCTCAACTCTCCCTTCTTGTCGTAACTAAACTACACACCTGAACTTTCTTTTTTTTTTTATTATTCTTAAAAGGGTTAAACAATCCAAAAAGGTGTCTAACACCCGACTCACAATTCCTCAGAAGCTGTGAAGGAACAGCCAAGCTGTTTTTACACACGCGTGTACATGAAAGTACACAGCAAAAATAATGTGTGTTCGTCATTATCAGGGCAAAAACCTGGGTTTAAGAAGAAAAAAAAAATGAAGACAAATATTATTGCTCGGTGATTCTTTGAGAAGCTTTTTCTTTCTTTCTTTCTTCCCTCCTCTATGTGTGTTTTGCTACAAATTCCTCGGTGGCAAACAAGTCTCACTCTACCTCTTACAGCACGAAAAAGAGCGTCAGTCATGGCACTGATACTGGTCTAGTTGAAACCAAAATGGGCACAAGAAAACAGGAAAATAAACCCAAAGTTGAAGCTCATACAGCTGCAAAACCATATCACTACTTGGTAACAATGCAGACCTCATAAATAAATAAATAAATGAAACATAAATGAATAGAAATGAGAGAAGAAGAAGAAAAAAAACAGGGGGAAACGAACTTGTTACGTTCCTTTATGCCTGTGGCATTTCTAGATCACATCAAAAGTTTGAAGTGTTTGAACAGATTTTTCTTCTTTTTTTTTTTAAAGTGCTAATTTTAAAGAAAGGTGTTGTTGAATCCTACGTCAACGGCACAAACTAAAGTTACAGAAGTGTTTCTCTCTCTCTCTTTTTCTCCCCTGTGTCCCCTCCATTTCTCCTTTTCTCTTCTCTGTTGTAAAGACATGCTAAAGTGCTTGTCAACCTGTCAGCTGAGGTAAATTCAAAAAGGGGGATATAAAAAAAAAGAAAAACTACTAAAAAAAAAAAAATAGAACAAAAAAACAAACAAAAAAAGACTAAGGCTATGAATTTAGGCATGCCTGTTTTTCACAATGGGAGGAAATGTTATTTAAATTTCTTACTCAACAGGAAACATTGGGGACTTAATAATGTGGGGCCAACAGTGAAAAGGCCGTAGCATTAATCTGGGGAGTGAGTTGAAGTTAATGGGTGGGAGGGTTGTTTTTTTTTGGTTTTGTTTTGCATTCTCTTAAGAAAATTTATTGTGGAAAAAAATAGAGTTCAAATGATTTGAAGTTGTTGTGCAATACTTAATTGAGACATGAAAACCACAGGTTAGTGGTAGGCTGACACTGAGCGGTCTTTCCATCGCTTAGGGTCAGTGTCCTCTAGAGAGCTTTCCAGTCTACTATGTCAGAACTGTGGTTTCTTGTTGATTTTTTTTTTCTTTAAGTTTCTTTGTTTTATTCTTTTTGGGCTGTAAACTATGGTCTGTCAGTCTGTGAAACTTTGCAGTATAATTCTGGTATTGTTGTTCTCTTTACGGTGTAATAAATATGTTAATACCTGCCTCTGAGACTTGACACTAATGTTCGTTCTTGACCCATGATAAGTGGGATTGCTCACACTTTATTTTTAAAATTATAATTTGTTTAGTTCGAATCCCATTGGAGGGATGTGTCTACAAATATGTGTCTGTGTGGGTGTTTCAAAAAGAACCAAACTAAAAACCTTCAAAACAAACGAAACAACTTACAAAATCCTAAAGACTAAAACTATGATTACAACTTCATCATCAACAACTCTGTGATAATGGGAGGAATGAGCTAGCCTTGACATTTTCTGTTGACTAATGTCAACAAGACATGAGACATCAACAAGAAATGAGTCGTCAAATGAGCAAAGTAAATATGTTAAAAGAAAATGTGCTAGTTTAGTATGTCTTCCAAAATCGCACAAAAACGACAAGTTTACCATGTCGTTCAAACTGTGAAAGAAAATCATACTATAGCATATCGTCCAAAAATGGTAAAGAAAAAGTCATACTGTAGTATGTTGTCCAAAAACGGTAGAAAAAAACGTCATAGTATAGTATGTTGTACAAAAACGGTCAAATAAGTCATAGTATAGTATGTCATCCAAACATGGTCAAAAACGTCATACTATAGTATGTCTTCCAAAATTGGTCAAAAATGTCATAGTATTCTATGTTGTCAACAAATGGTCTAAAACCTCATAGTAAAGTATGTCGTCCAAAAATGGTCAAAATTTGTCAAAAACATCATACTATAGTATGTCGTCCAAAATTGGTCAAAATTGTTCAAAAACGTCAAAGTGTAGTATGTTGTCCAAAAATGGACACAAACTTCATAGTATAGTACGTTGTCCAAAAATTGACAAAAACGTCATACTATAGCATGTTGTCCAAAAATGGACAAAAACGTCATACTATGGCATGTCTTCCAAAATTGGTCAAAAACGTCATACGATAGTATGTCTTCCAAAATTGGTCAAAAACGTCATAGTATAGTATGTCTTCCAAAAATAGTCTAAAGCGTCATAGTTTAGTATGTCTTCCAAAAATGGTCAAAATTGGTCAAAAACGTCATAGTATAGTATGTCATCCAAAAATGGTCAAAAATGTCATACTATAGCATGTCGTCCAAAATTGGTCAAAATTGTTCAAAAACGTCATAGTGTAGTATGTCGTCCAAAAATGGACACAAACTTCATAGTATAGTACGTTGTCCAAAAATTGACAAAAACGTCATACGATAGCATGTTGTCCAAAAATGGACAAAGACGTATGGCATGTCTTCCAAAATTGGTCAAAAACGTCTTTCAAAATTGGTCAAAAACGTCATAGTATAGTATGTCTTCCAAAAATGGTCAAAATTGGTCAAAAACGTCATAGTATAGTATGTCTTCCAAAAATAGTCTAAAACGTCATAGTATAGTACGTTGTATAGTATGTCTTCCAAAAATGGTCAAAATTGGTAAAAAACGTCATAGTATGTCTTCCAAAATTGGTCAAAAACGTCATAGTATAGTATGTCTTCAAAAATTGTTAAAATTGGTCAAAAACGTCATAGTATAGTATGTCTTCCAAAAATAGTCTAAAACGTCATAGTATAGTACGTTGTATAGTATGTCTTCCAAAAATGGTCAAAATTGGTAAAAAACGTCATAGTATGTCTTCCAAAATTGGTAAAAAACGTCATAGTATAGTATGTCTTCCAAAAATAGTCTAAAATGTCGTAGTATAGTATGTCTTCCAAAAATGGTCAAAATTGGTCAAAAACATCATACTATACTATATCGTTGATCTCAATGTCATACTACACTATTTCGTCCAAAATCTGTCAATTTTTTTGCCAAAATTTGATCAAAGCCCACGTTTGGTGTAGTGGTGAGCACTCTTGCCTTTGCAGCAAGAAGACCTGGGTTCGAGCCCCGTTTGGAACAACTTCGGAACAAAGGCCTTTCTGCAAGGAGTTTGCATGTTGTCCCTGTGTGTGTGTGGGTTTTCTCCGGGTTCTCTGGCTCCCTCCCACAGTCCAAAAACATGCGATATGGGGATTGGATGAATTGGTCACTCTAAATTGACCGTAGGTGTGAGTGTGTGAGTGAATGGTTGTTTGTCTCTATATGTGGCCCTGTGATGGACTGGCTAACTGTCCAGGGTGTACCCCGCCTATCGCCCAATGTCTGCTGAGACAGGCACAGCACCCCCTGCGACCCTCTGGTGGAGGATGAGGCGGTAGATAATGGATGGATGGATGGAATTTGATCAAAACGTCATATTATACTATGTTGTCCAAAATCTGACAATTTTTTGGAAATAATGTTTTTGGCCCAAAATGTGACCAAAACGTCATACTATACTATGTCGTCGACCTCAATGTCATACGACACTATTTCGTACAAAATCTGACAATTTTTTTGAAAAAAAAAATTTGTCCAAAATTTGACAAAAATGTCATAATAAAGTATGTCGTACAAAATCAGAATTTTTTTTTAAGCCCAAAATGTGACCAAAACGTCCTACTATACTATGTCGTCGATCTCAATGTCATACTACACTATTTCGTCCAAAGTTTGACCATATATTTGGAAAATAAAAAGTTTGGTCCAAAATTTGACAAAAACAACATACTATACTATGTCGTCCAAAATCGGATAATTAAAAAAAAAAAATGATTTACTATACTATGTCGTCCAAAATCTGACAATTTTTTTGAAAAACATTTTTTTGGTCCAAAACTTGACAAAAACGTCATACCATACTATGCAGTACCTCATACTATACTATGTCTCTAAAATGTGACCATTTTTGGAGAAAAAAAATTTGGTCCAAAATTGGACAAAAACGACATACTATACTATGTCGTTTTTGATTCTGACATTTTTTTTGAAAAACGTTTTTTTGGTCCAAAACTTGACAAAAACGTCACACTATACTATGCAGTACCTCATACTATACTATGTCTCTAAAATGTGACCATTTTTGGAGAAAAAAGATTTGGTCCAAAATTGGACAAAAACGACATACTATACTATGTCGTTTTTGATTCTGACAATTTTTTTGGAAAACGTTTTTTTGGTCCAAAACTTGACGAAAACGTCACACTATACTATGCAGTACCTCATACTTTACCATGTCTCTAAAATGTGACCATTTTTGGAGAAAAAAAATTTGGTGCAAAATTGGACAAAAACGACATACTATATACTATGTCGTTTTTGATTCTGACAATTTTTTTGAAAAACGTTTTTTTGGTCCAAAACTTGACAAAAACGTCACACTATACTATGCAGTACGTCATACTATACTATGTCTCTAAAATGTGACCATTTTTGGAGAAAAAAAATTTGGTCCAAAATTGGACAAAAACGACATACTATACTATGTTGTTTTTGATTCTGACAATTTTTTTGGAAAACGTTTTTTTGGTCCAAAACGTGACAAAAACGTCACACTATACTATGCAGTACCTCATACTATACTATGTCTCTAAAATGTGACCATTTTTGGAGAAAAAAAATTTGGTCCAAAATTGGACAAAAACGACATACTATACTATGTCGTTTTTGATTCTGACAATTTTTTTGAAAAACGTTTTTTTGGTCCAAAACTTGACAAAAACGTCACACTATACTATGCAGTACCTCATACTATACTATGTCTCTAAAATGTGACCATTTTTGGAGAAAAAAAATTTGGTCCAAAATTGGACAAAAACGACATACTATACTATGTCGTTTTTGATTCTGACAATTTTTTTGGAAAACGTTTTTTTGGTCCAAAACTTGACGAAAACGTCACACTATACTATGCAGCACCTCATACTATACTATGTCTCTAAAATGTGACCATTTTTGGAGAAAAAAAATTTGGTCCAAAATTGGACAAAAACGACATACTATACTATGTCGTTTTTGATTCTGACAATTTTTTTGAAAAACGTTTTTTTGGTCCAAAACTTGACAAAAACGTCACACTATACTATGCAGTACGTCATACTATACTATGTCTCTAAAATGTGACCATTTTTGGAGAAAAAAAATTTGGTCCAAAATTGGACAAAAACGACATACTATACTATGTTGTTTTTGATTCTGACAATTTTTTTGGAAAACGTTTTTTTGGTCCAAAACGTGACAAAAGTGTCACACTATACTATGCAGTACCTCATACTATACTATGTCTCTAAAATGTGACCATTTTTGGAGAAAAAAAATTTGGTCCAAAATTGGACAAAAACGACATACTATATACTATGTCGTTTTTGATTCTGACAATTTTTTTGAAAAACGTTTTTTTGGTCCAAAACTTGACAAAAACGTCACACTATACTATGCAGTACGTCATACTATACTATGTCTCTAAAATGTGACCATTTTTGGAGAAAAAAAATTTGGTCCAAAATTAGACAAAAACGACATACTATACGATGTTGTTTTTGATTCTGACAATTTTTTTGGAAAACGTTTTTTTGGTCCAAAACGTGACAAAAGTGTCACACTATACTATGCAGTACCTCATACTATACTATGTCTCTAAAATGTGACCATTTTTGGAGAAAAAAAATTTGGTCCAAAATTGGACAAAAACGACATACTATACTATGTCGTTTTTGATTCTGACAATTTTTTTGAAAAACGTTTTTTTGGTCCAAAACGTGACAAAAACGTCACACTATACTATGCAGTACCTCATACTATACTATGTCTCTAAAATGTGACCATTTTTGGAGAAAAAAAATTTGGTCCAAAATTGGACAAAAACGACATACTATATACTATGTCGTTTTTGATTCTGACAATTTTTTTGAAAAACGTTTTTTTGGTCCAAAACTTGACAAAAACGTCACACTATACTATGCAGTACCTCATACTTTACTATGTCTCTAAAATGTGACCATTTTTGGTCACAATTTTTTTTGAAAAACGTTTTTTTGGTCCAAAACTTGACAAAAACGACACACTATACTATGCAGTACCTCATATTTTACTATGTCTCTAAAATGTGACCATTTTTGGAGAAAAAAGAATTTGGTCCAAAATTGGACAAAAACGACATACTATACTATGTCGTTTTTGATTCTGACAATTTTTTTGGAAAACGTTTTTTTGGTCCAAAACTTGAAGAAAACGTCACACTATACTATGCAGTACCTCATACTATACTATGTCTCTAAAATGTGACCATTTTTGGAGAAAAAAAATTTGGTCCAAAATTGGACAAAAACGACATACTATATACTATGTCGTTTTTGATTCTGACAATTTTTTTGAAAAACGTTTTTTTGGTCCAAAACTTGACAAAAACGTCACACTATACTATGCAGTACCTCATACTTTACTATGTCTCTAAAATGTGACCATTTTTGGTCACAATTTTTTTTGAAAAACGTTTTTTTGGTCCAAAACTTGACAAAAACGACACACTATACTATGCAGTACCTCATATTTTACTATGTCTCTAAAATGTGACCATTTTTGGAGAAAAAAGAATTTGGTCCAAAATTGGACAAAAACGACATACTATACTATGTCGTTTTTGATTCTGACAATTTTTTTGGAAAACGTTTTTTTGGTCCAAAACTTGACGAAAACGTCACACTATACTATGCAGTACCTCATACTATACTATGTCTCTAAAATGTGACCATTTTTGGAGAAAAAAAATTTGGTCCAAAATTGGACAAAAACGACATACTATACTATGTCGTTTTTGATTCTGACAATTTTTTTGAAAAACGTTTTTTTGGTCCAAAACTTGACAAAAACGTCACACTATACTATGCAGTACGTCATACTATACTATGTCTCTAAAATGTGACCATTTTTGGAGAAAAAAAATTTGGTCCAAAATTGGACAAAAACGACATACTATACTATGTCATTTTTGATTCTGACAATTTTTTTGGAAAACGTTTTTTTGGTCCAAAACTTGACAAAAACGTCACACTATACTATGCAGTACCTCATACTTTACCATGTCTCTAAAATGTGACCATTTTTGGAGAAAAAAAATTTGGTCCAAAATTGGACAAAAACGACATACTATACTATGTCGTCCAAAATCGGATAATTTTTTTGAAAAACATTTTTTGGTCCAAAACTTGACAAAAACGTCACACTATACTATGCAGTACGTTATACTATACTATGTCTCTAAAATGTGACCATTTTTGGAGAAAATAATTTTGGTCCAAAATTGGACAAAAACGACATACTATAATATGTCGTTTTTGATTCTGACAATTTTTTTGAAAAACGTTTTTTTGGTCCAAAACTTGACAAAAACGTCACACTATACTATGCAGTACGTCATACTATACTATGTCTCTAAAATGTGACCATTTTTGGAGAAAAAAAATTTGGTCCAAAATTGGACAAAAACGACATACTATACTATGTTGTTTTTGATTCTGACAATTTTTTTGGAAAACGTTTTTTTGGTCCAAAACGTGACAAAAACGTCACACTATACTATGCAGTACCTCATACTATACTATGTCTCTAAAATGTGACCATTTTTGGAGAAAAAAAATTTGGTCCAAAATTGGACAAAAACGACATACTATACTATGTCGTTTTTGATTCTGACAATTTTTTTGAAAAACGTTTTTTTGGTCCAAAACTTGACAAAAACGTCACACTATACTATGCAGTACCTCATACTATACTATGTCTCTAAAATGTGACCATTTTTGGAGAAAAAAATTTGGTCCAAAATTGGACAAAAACGACATACTATACTATGTCGTTTTTGATTCTGACAATTTTTTTGGAAAACGTTTTTTTGGTCCAAAACTTGACGAAAACGTCACACTATACTATGCAGTACCTCATACTATACTATGTCTCTAAAATGTGACCATTTTTGGAGAAAAAAAATTTGGTCCAAAATTGGACAAAAACGACATACTATACTATGTCGTTTTTGATTCTGACAATTTTTTTGAAAAACGTTTTTTTGGTCCAAAACTTGACAAAAACGTCACACTATACTATGCAGTACGTTATACTATACTATGTCTCTAAAATGTGACCATTTTTGGAGAAAAAAAATTTGGTCCAAAATTGGACAAAAACGACATACTATACTATGTTGTTTTTGATTCTGACAATTTTTTTGGAAAACGTTTTTTTGGTCCAAAACGTGACAAAAGTGTCACACTATACTATGCAGTACCTCATACTATACTATGTCTCTAAAATGTGACCATTTTTGGAGAAAAAAAATTTGGTCCAAAATTGGACAAAAACGACATACTATATACTATGTCGTTTTTGATTCTGACAATTTTTTTGAAAAACGTTTTTTTGGTCCAAAACTTGACAAAAACGTCACACTATACTATGCAGTACGTCATACTATACTATGTCTCTAAAATGTGACCATTTTTGGAGAAAAAAAATTTGGTCCAAAATTGGACAAAAACGACATACTATACTATGTTGTTTTTGATTCTGACAATTTTTTTGGAAAACGTTTTTTTGGTCCAAAACGTGACAAAAGTGTCACACTATACTATGCAGTACCTCATACTATACTATGTCTCTAAAATTTGACCATTTTTGGAGAAAAAAAATTTGGTCCAAAATTGGACAAAAACGACATACTATACTATGTCGTTTTTGATTCTGACAATTTTTTTGAAAAACGTTTTTTTGGTCCAAAACGTGACAAAAACGTCACACTATACTATGCAGTACCTCATACTATACTATGTCTCTAAAATGTGACCATTTTTGGAGAAAAAAAATTTGGTCCAAAATTGGACAAAAACGACATACTATATACTATGTCGTTTTTGATTCTGACAATTTTTTTGAAAAACTTTTTTTGGTCCAAAACTTGACAAAAACGTCACACTATACTATGCAGTACGTCATACTATACTATGTCTCTAAAATGTGACCATTTTTGGAGAAAAAAAATTTGGTCCAAAATTGGACAAAAACGACATACTATACTATGTTGTTTTTGATTCTGACAATTTTTTTGGAAAACGTTTTTTTGGTCCAAAACGTGACAAAAACGTCACACTATACTATGCAGTACCTCATACTATACTATGTCTCTAAAATGTGACCATTTTTGGAGAAAAAAAATTTGGTCCAAAATTGGACAAAAACGACATACTATACTATGTCGTTTTTGATTCTGACAATTTTTTTGAAAAACGTTTTTTTGGTCCAAAACTTGACAAAAACGTCACACTATACTATGCAGTACCTCATACTATACTATGTCTCTAAAATGTGACCATTTTTGGAGAAAAAGAATTTGGTCCAAAATTGGACAAAAACGACATACTATACTATGTCGTTTTTGATTCTGACAATTTTTTTGGAAAACGTTTTTTTGGTCCAAAACTTGACGAAAACGTCACACTATACTATGCAGTACCTCATACTATACTATGTCTCTAAAATGTGACCATTTTTGGAGAAAAAAAATTTGGTCCAAAATTGGACAAAAACGACATACTATACTATGTCGTTTTTGATTCTGACAATTTTTTTGAAAAACGTTTTTTTGGTCCAAAACTTGACAAAAACGTCACACTATACTATGCAGTACCTCATACTTTACTATGTCTCTAAAATGTGACCATTTTTGGAGAAAAAAAATTTGGTCCAAAATTGGACAAAAACGACATACTATACTATGTCGTTATTTATTCTGACAATTTTTTTGAAAAACGTTATTTTGGTCCAAAACTTGACAAAAACGTCATACCATACTATGTAGTACGTCATACTATACTATGTCTCTAAAATGTGACCATTTTTGGAGAAAAAAATATTGGTCCAAAATTGGACAAAAACGACATACTATACTATGTCGTTTTTGATTCTGACAATTTTTTTGAAAAACGTTTTTTTGGTCCAAAACTTGACAAAAACGTCACACAATACTATGCAGTACCTCATACTATACTATGTAGTACGTCATACTATACTATGTCTCTAAAATGTGACCTTTTTTGGAGAAAAAAAATTTGGTGCAAAATTGGACAAAAACGACATACTATACTATGTTGTTTTTGATTCTGACAATTTTTTTGAAAAACGTTTTTTTGGTCCAAAACATGACAAAAACGTCACACTATACTATGCAGTACCTCATACTATACTATGTCTCTAAAATGTGACCATTTTTGGAGAAAAAAAATTTGGTCCAAAATTGGACAAAAACGACATACTATACTATGTCGTTTTTGATTCTGACAATTTTTTTGAAAAACGTTTTTTTGGTCCAAAACTTGACAAAAACGTCACACTATACTATGCAGTACGTCATACTATACTATGTCTCTAAAATGTGACCATTTTTGGAGAAAAAAAATTTGGTCCAAAATTGGACAAAAACGACATACTATACTATGTTGTTTTTGATTCTGACAATTTTTTTGGAAAACGTTTTTTTGGTCCAAAACGTGACAAAAGTGTCACACTATACTATGCAGTACCTCATACTATACTATGTCTCTAAAATGTGACCATTTTTGGAGAAAAAAAATTTGGTCCAAAATTGGACAAAAACGACATACTATATACTATGTCGTTTTTGATTCTGACAATTTTTTTGAAAAACTTTTTTTGGTCCAAAACTTGACAAAAACGTCACACTATACTATGCAGTACGTCATACTATACTATGTCTCTAAAATGTGACCATTTTTGGAGAAAAAAAATTTGGTGCAAAATTGGACAAAAACGACATACTATATACTATGTCGTTTTTGATTCTGACAATTTTTTTGGAAAACGTTTTTTTGGTCCAAAACGTGACAAAAGTGTCACACTATACTATGCAGTACCTCATACTATACTATGTCTCTAAAATGTGACCATTTTTGGAGAAAAAAAATTTGGTCCAAAATTGGACAAAAACGACATACTATATACTATGTCGTTTTTGATTCTGACAATTTTTTTGAAAAACTTTTTTTGGTCCAAAACTTGACAAAAACGTCACACTATACTATGCAGTACGTCATACTATACTATGTCTCTAAAATGTGACCATTTTTGGAGAAAAAAAATTTGGTCCAAAATTGGACAAAAACGACATACTATACTATGTCGTTTTTGATTCTGACAATTTTTTTGGAAAACGTTTTTTTGGTCCAAAACTTGACAAAAACGTCACACTATACTATGCAGTACGTCATACTATACTATGTCTCTAAAATGTGACCATTTTTGGAGAAAAAAAATTTGGTCCAAAATTGGACAAAAACAACATACTATACTATGTCGTTTTTGATTCTGACAATTTTTTTGAAAAAGTTTTTTTGGTCCAAAACTTGACAAAAACGTCACACTATACTATGCAGTACCTCATACTATACTATGTCTCTAAAATGTGACCATTTTTGGTGAAAAAAATATTTGGTCCAAAATTGGACAAAAACAACATACTATACTATGTCGTTTTTGATTCTGACAATTTTTTTGGAAAACGTTTTGTTGGTCCAAAACTTGACAAAAACGTCACACTATACTATGCAGTACGTCATACTATACTATGTCTCTAAAATGTGACCATTTTTGGAGAAAAAAAGATTTGGTCCAAGATTGGACAAAAACGACATACTATACTATGTCGTTTTTGATTCTGACAATTTTTTTGAAAAACGTTTTTTTGGTCCAAAACTTGACAAAAACGTCACACTATACTATGTAGTACGTTATACTATACTATGTCTCTAAAATGTGACCATTTTTGGAGAAAAAAAATTTGGTCCAAAATTGGACAAAAACGACATACTATACTATGTCGTTTTTGATTCTGACAATTTTTTTGGAAAACGTTTTTTTGGTCCAAAACTTGACAAAAACGTCACACTATACTATGCAGCACCTCATACTATACTATGTCTCTAAAATGTGACCATTTGTGGAGAAAAAAAATTTGGTCCAAAATTGGACAAAAACGACATACTATACTATGTCGTTTTTGATTCTGACAATTTTTTTGGAAAACGTTTTTTTGGTCCAAAACTTGACAAAAACGTCACACTATACTATGCAGTACCTCATACTTTACTATGTCTCTAAAATGTGACCATTTTTGGTCACAATTTTTTTTGAAAAACGTTTTTTTGGTCCAAAACTTGACAAAAACGTCACACTATACTATGCAGTACCTCATACTTTACTATGTCTCTAAAATGTGACCATTTTTGGTCACAATTTTTTTGAAAACGTTTTTTTGGTCCAAAACTTGACAAAAACGTCACACTATACTATGCAGTACCTCATACTATACTATGTCTCTAAAATGTGACCATTTTTGGAGAAAAAAAATTTGGTCCAAAATTGGACAAAAACGACATACTATACTATGTCGTTTTTGATTCTGACAATTTTTTTGAAAAACGTTTTTTTGGTCCAAAACTTGACAAAAACGTCACACTATACTATGCAGTACGTCATACTATACTATGTCTCTAAAATGTGACCATTTTTGGAGAAAAAAAATTTGGTCCAAAATTGGACAAAAACGACATACTATACTATGTCGTTTTTGATTCTGACAATTTTTTTGGAAAACGTTTTTTTGGTCCAAAACTTGACAAAAACGTCACACTATACTATGCAGTACGTCATACTATACTATGTCTCTAAAATGTGACCATTTTTGGAGAAAAAAAATTTGGTCCAAAATTGGACAAAAACAACATACTATACTATGTCGTTTTTGATTCTGACAATTTTTTTGAAAAACGTTTTTTTGGTCCAAAACTTGACAAAAACGTCACACTATACTATGCAGTACCTCATACTATACTATGTCTCTAAAATGTGACCATTTTTGGTGAAAAAAATATTTGGTCCAAAATTGGACAAAAACAACATACTATACTATGTCGTTTTTGATTCTGAAAATTTTTTTGAAAAACGTTTTTTTGGTCCAAAACGTGACAAAAACGTCACACTATACTATGCAGTACCTCATACTATACTATGTCTCTAAAATGTGACCATTTTTGGAGAAAAAAAATTTGGTCCAAAATTGGACAAAAACGACATACTATACTATGTCGTTTTTGATTCTGACAATTTTTTTGAAAAACTTTTTTTGGTCCAAAACTTGACAAAAACGTCACACTATACTATGCAGTACCTCATACTTTACTATGTCTATAAAATGTGACCATTTTTGGAGAAAAAAAATTTGGTCCAAAATTGGACAAAAACGACATACTATATACTATGTCGTTTTTGATTCTGACAATTTTTTTGAAAAACGTTTTTTTGGTCCAAAACTTGACAAAAACGTCACACTATACTATGCAGTACCTCATACTTTACTATGTCTCTAAAATGTGACCATTTTTGGTCACAATTTTTTTTGAAAAACGTTTTTTTGGTCCAAAACTTGACAAAAACGTCACACTATACTATGCAGTACCTCATACTTTACTATGTCTCTAAAATGTGAGCATTTTTGGAGAAAAAAAATTTGGTCCAAAATTGGACAAAAACGACAGACTATACTATGTCGTTTTTAATTCTGACAATTTTTTTGAAAAACGTTTTTTTGGTCCAAAACTTGACAAAAACGTCACACTATACTATGCAGTACCTCATACTATACTATGTCTCTAAAATGTGACCATTTTTGGAGAAAAAAAATTTGGTCCAAAATTGGACAAAAACGACATACTATACTTTGTCGTTTTTGATTCTGACAATTTTTTTGAAAACGTTTTTTTGGTCCAAAACTTGACAAAAACGTCACACTATACTATGCAGTACGTCATACTATACTATGTCTCTAAAATGTGACCATTTTTGGAGAAAAAAAATTTGTTCCAAAATAGGACAAAAACAACATACTATACTATGTCGTTTTTGATTCTGACAATTTTTTTGAAAAACGTTTTTTTGGTCCAAAACTTGACAAAAACGTCACACTATACTATGCAGTACCTCATACTATACTATGTCTCTAAAATGTGACCATTTTTGGAGAAAAAAAATTTGGTCCAAAATTGGACAAAAACGACATACTATACTATGTCGTTTTTGATTCTGACAATTTTTTTGAAAAACGTTTTTTTGGTCCAAAACTTGACAAAAACGTCACACTATACTATGCAGTACGTCATACTATACTATGTCTCTAAAATGTGACCATTTTTGGAGAAAAAAAATTTGGTCCAAAATTGGACAAAAACGACATACTATACTATGTCGTTTTTGATTCTGACAATTTTTTTGAAAAACGTTTTTTTGGTCCAAAACTTGACAAAAACGTCACACTATACTATGCAGTACCTCATACTATACTATGTCTCTAAAATGTGACCATTTTTGGAGAAAAAAATATTGGTCCAAAATTTGACAAAAACGACATACTATACTATGTCGTCCAAAATCGGATAATTTTTTTGAAAAACATTTTTTGGTCCAAAACTTGACAAAAACGTCACACTATACTATGCAGTACGTTATACTATACTATGTCTCTTAAATGTGACCATTTTTGGAGAAAAAATTTTGGTCCAAAATTGGACAAAAACGACATACTATACTATGTCGTTTTTGATTCTGACAATTTTTTTGGAAAACGTTTTTTTGGTCCAAAACTTGACAAAAACGTCACACTATACTATGCAGTACCTCATACTATACTATGTCTCTAAAATGTGACCATTTTTGGAGAAAAAAAATTTGTTCCAAAATTGGACAAAAACGACATACTATACTATGTCGTTTTTGATTCTGACAATTTTTTTGAAAAACGTTTTTTTGGTCCAAAACTTGACAAAAACGTCACACTATACTATGCAGTACCTCATACTATACTATGTCTCTAAAATGTGACCATTTTTGGAGAAAAAAATATTGGTCCAAAATTTGACAAAAACGACATACTATACTATGTCGTCCAAAATCGGATAATTTTTTTGAAAAACATTTTTTGGTCCAAAACTTGACAAAAACGTCACACTATACTATGCAGTACGTTATACTATACTATGTCTCTAAAATGTGACCATTTTTGGAGAAAAAAAATTTGGTCCAAAATTGGACAAAAACGACATACTATACTATGTTGTTTTTGATTCTGACAATTTTTTTGAAAAACGTTTTTTTGGTCCAAAACTTGACAAAAACGTCACACTATACTATGCAGTACCTCATACTATACTATGTCTCTAAAATGTGACCATTTTTGGAGAAAAAAATATTGGTCCAAAATTTGACAAAAACGACATACTATACTATGTCGTCCAAAATCGGATAATTTTTTTGAAAAACATTTTTTGGTCCAAAACTTGACAAAAACGTCACACTATACTATGCAGTACGTTATACTATACTATGTCTCTAAAATGTGACCATTTTTGGAGAAAAAAAATTTGGTCCAAAATTGGACAAAAACGACATACTATACTATGTTGTTTTTGATTCTGACAATTTTTTTGAAAAACGTTTTTTTGGTCCAAAACTTGACAAAAACGTCACACTATACTATGCAGTACCTCATACTATACTATGTCTCTAAAATGTGACCATTTTTGGAGAAAAAAAATTTGGTCCAAAATTGGACAAAAACGACATACTATACTATGTCGTTTTTGATTCTGACAATTTTTTTGAAAAACGTTTTTTTGGTCCAAAACTTGACAAAAACGTCACACTATACTATGCAGTACCTCATACTATACTATGTCTCTAAAATGTGACCATTTTTGGAGAAAAAAATGTTGGTCCAAAATTGGACAAAAACGACATACTATAATATGTCGTTTTTGATTCTGACAATTTTTTTGGAAAACGTTTTTTTGGTCCAAAACTTGACAAAAACGTCACACTATACTATGCAGTACCTCATACTTTACCATGTCTCTAAAATGTGACCATTTTTGGAGAAAAAAAATTTGGTCCAAAATTGGACAAAAACGACATACTATACTATGTCGTCCAAAATCGGATAATTTTTTTGAAAAACATTTTTTGGTCCAAAACTTGACAAAAACGTCACACTATACTATGCAGTACGTTATACTATACTATGTCTCTAAAATGTGACCATTTTTGGAGAAAAAAAATTTGGTCCAAAATTGGACAAAAACGACATACTATACTATGTCGTTTTTGATTCTGACAATTTTTTTGGAAAACGTTTTTTTGGTCCAAAACTTGACAAAAACGTCACACTATACTATGCAGTACCTCATACTATACTATGTCTCTAAAATGTGACCATTTTTGGAGAAAAAAAATTTGGTCCAAAATTGGACAAAAACGACATACTATACTATGTCGTTTTTGATTCTGACAATTTTTTTGAAAAACGTTTTTTTGGTCCAAAACTTGACAAAAACGTCACACTATACTATGCAGTACCTCATACTTTACTATGTCTCTAAAATGTGACCATTTTTGGAGAAAAAAAATTTGGTCCAAAATTGGACAAAAACGACATACTATACTATGTCGTTTTTGATTCTGACAATTTTTTTGAAAAACGTTTTTTTGGTCCAAAACTTGACAAAAACGTCACACTATACTATGCAGTACCTCATACTATACTATGTCTCTAAAATGAGACCATTTTTGGAGAAAAAAAATTTGGTCCAAAATTGGACAAAAACGACATACTATACTATGTTGTTTTTGATTCTGACAATTTTTTTGAAAACGTTTTTTTGGTCCAAAACTTGACAAAAACGTCACACTATACTATGCAGTACGTCATACTATACTATGTCTCTAAAATGTGACCATTTTTGGAGAAAAAAAATTTGTTCCAAAATAGGACAAAAACAACATACTATACTATGTCGTTTTTGATTCTGACAATTTTTTTGAAAAACGTTTTTTTGGTCCAAAACTTGACAAAAACGTCACACTATACTATGCAGTACCTCATACTATACTATGTCTCTAAAATGTGACCATTTTTGGAGAAAAAAAATTTGGTCCAAAATTGGACAAAAACGACATACTATACTATGTTGTTTTTGATTCTGACAATTTTTTTGAAAAACGTTTTTTTGGTCCAAAACTTGACAAAAACGTCACACTATACTATGCAGTACCTCATACTATACTATGTCTCTAAAATGTGACCATTTTTGGAGAAAAAAAATTTGGTCCGAAATTGGACAAAAACGACAGACTATACTATGTCGTTTTTGATTCTGACAATTTTTTTGAAAAACGTTTTTTTGGTCCAAAACTTGACAAAAACGTCACACTATACTATGCAGTACCTCATACTATACTATGTCTCTAAAATGTGACCATTTTTGGAGAAAAAAAATTTGGTCCAAAATTGGACAAAAACGACATACTATACTATGTCGTTTTTGATTCTGACAAATTTTTTGAAAACGTTTTTTTGGTCCAAAACTTGACAAAAACGTCACACTATACTATGCAGTACGTCATACTATACTATGTCTCTAAAATGTGACCATTTTTGGAGAAGAGAAATTTGGTCCAAAATTGGACAAAAACGACATACTATACTATGTCGTTTTTGATTCTGACAATTTTTTTGGAAACGTTTTTTTGGTCCAAAACTTGACAAAAACGTCACACTATACTATGCAGTACCTCATACTATACTATGTCTCTAAAATGTGACCATTTTTGGAGAAAAAAAATTTGGTCCAAAATTGGACAAAAACGACATACTATACTATGTCGTTTTTGATTCTGACAATTTTTTTGAAAAACGTTTTTTTGGTCCAAAACTTGACAAAAACGTCACACTATACTATGCAGTACCTCATACTTTACTATGTCTCTAAAATGTGACCATTTTTGGAGAAAAAAAATTTGGTCCAAAATTGGACAAAAACGACATACTATACTATGTCGTTTTTGATTCTGACAATTTTTTTGAAAAACATTTTTTGGTCCAAAACTTGACAAAAACGTCACACTATACTATGCAGTACGTTATACTATACTATGTCTCTAAAATGTGACCATTTTTGGAGAAAAAAAATTTGGTCCAAAATTGGACAAAAACGACATACTATACTATGTTGTTTTTGATTCTGACAATTTTTTTGAAAAACGTTTTTTTGGTCCAAAACTTGACAAAAACGTCACACTATACTATGCAGTACCTCATACTATACTATGTCTCTAAAATGTGACCATTTTTGGAGAAAAAAAATTTGGTCCAAAATTGGACAAAAACGACATACTATACTATGTCGTTTTTGATTCTGACAATTTTTTTGAAAAACGTTTTTTTGGTCCAAAACTTGACAAAAACGTCACACTATACTATGCAGTACCTCATACTATACTATGTCTCTAAAATGTGACCATTTTTGGAGAAAAAAATGTTGGTCCAAAATTGGACAAAAACGACATACTATAATATGTCGTTTTTGATTCTGACAATTTTTTTGGAAAACGTTTTTTTGGTCCAAAACTTGACAAAAACGTCACACTATACTATGCAGTACCTCATACTTTACCATGTCTCTAAAATGTGACCATTTTTGGAGAAAAAAATTTGGTCCAAAATTGGACAAAAACGACATTCTATACTATGTCGTCCAAAATCGGATAATTTTTTTGAAAACATTTTTTGGTCCAAAACTTGACAAAAACGTCACACTATACTATGCAGTACGTTATACTATACTATGTCTCTAAAATGTGACCATTTTTGGAGAAAAAAAATTTGGTCCAAAATTGGACAAAAACGACATAGTATAGTATGTCGTTTTTGATTCTGACAATTTTTTTGAAAAACGTTTTTTTGGTCCAAAACTTGACAAAAACGTCACACTATACTATGCAGTACCTCATACTATACTATGTCTCTAAAATGTGACCATTTTTGGAGAAAAAAAATTTGGTCCAAAATTGGACAAAAACGACATACTATACTATGTCGTTTTTGATTCTGACAATTTTTTTGAAAACGTTTTTTTGGTCCAAAACTTGACAAAAACGTCACACTATACTATGCAGTACATCATACTATACTATGTCTCTAAAATGTGACCATTTTTGGAGAAGAAAAATTTGGTCCAAAATTGGACAAAAACGACATACTATACTATGTTGTTTTTGATTCTGACAATTTTTTTGAAAAACGTTTTTTTGGTCCAAAACTTGACAAAAATGTCACACTATACTATGCAGTACCTCATACTATACTATGTCTCTAAAATGTGACCATTTTTGGAGAAAAAAAAATTGTTCCAAAATTGGACAAAAACGACATACTATACTATGTCGTTTTTGATTCTGACAATTTTTTTGAAAACGTTTTTTTGGTCCAAAACTTGACAAAAACGTCACACTATACTATGCAGTACCTCATACTATACTATGTCTCTAAAATGTGACCATTTTTGGAGAAAAAAAATTTGGTCCAAAATTGGACAAAAACGACATACTATACTATGTCGTCCAAAATCGGATAATTTTTTTGAAAAACATTTTTTGGTCCAAAACTTGACAAAAACGTCACACTATACTATGCAGTACGTCATACTATACTATGTCTCTAAAATGTGACCATTTTCGGAGAAAAAAATTTTGGTCCAAAATTGGACAAAGACGACATACTATACTATGTTGTTTTTGATTCTGACAATTTTTTTGAAAAACGTTTTTTTGGTCCAAAACTTGACAAAAATGTCACACTATACTATGCAGTACCTCATACTATACTATGTCTCTAAAATGTGACCATTTTTGGAGAAAAAAAATTTGGTCCAAAATTGGACAAAAACGACATACTATACTATGTCGTTTTTGATTCTGACAATTTTTTTGAAAACGTTTTTTTGGTCCAAAACTTGACAAAAACGTCACACTATACTATGCAGTACCTCATACTATACTATGTCTCTAAAATGTGACCATTTTTGGAGAAAAAAATGTTGGTCCAAAATTGGACAAAAACGACATACTATAATATGTCGTTTTTGATTCTGACAATTTTTTTGGAAAACGTTTTTTTGGTCCAAAACTTGACAAAAACGTCACACTATACTATGCAGTACCTCATACTTTACCATGTCTCTAAAATGTGACCATTTTTGGAGAAAAAAAATTTGGTCCAAAATTGGACAAAAACGACATACTATACTATGTCGTCCAAAATCGGATAATTTTTTTGAAAAACATTTTTTGGTCCAAAACTTGACAAAAACGTCACACTATACTATGCAGTACGTTATACTATACTATGTCTCTAAAATGTGACCATTTTTGGAGAAAAAAAATTTGGTCCAAAATTGGACAAAAACGACATACTATACTATGTCGTTTTTGATTCTGACAATTTTTTTGGAAAACGTTTTTTTGGTCCAAAACTTGACAAAAACGTCACACTATACTATGCAGTACCTCATACTTTACCATGTCTCTAAAATGTGACCATTTTTGGAGAAAAAAAATTTGGTCCAAAATTGGACAAAAACGACATACTATACTATGTCGTTTTTGATTCTGACAATTTTTTTGAAAAACGTTCTTTTGGTCCAAAACTTAACAAAAACGTCACACTATACTATGCAGTACCTCATACTATACTATGTCTCTAAAATGTGACCATTTTTGGAGAAAAAAAATTTGGTCCAAAATTGGACAAAAACGACACACTATACTATGTCGTCCAAAATCGGATAATTTTTTTGAAAAACATTTTTTGGTCCAAAACTTGACAAAAACGTCACACTATACTATGCAGTACGTTATACTATACTATGTCTCTAAAATGTGACCATTTTCGGAGAAAAAAATTTTGGTCCAAAATTGGACAAAAACGACATACTATAATATGTCGTTTTTGATTCTGACAATTTTTTTGGAAAACGTTTTTTTGGTCCAAAACTTGACAAAAACGTCACACTATACTATGCAGTACCTCATACTTTACCATGTCTCTAAAATGTGACCATTTTTGGAGAAAAAAAATTTGGTCCAAAATTGGACAAAAACGACATACTATACTATGTCGTTTTTGATTCTGACAATTTTTTTGAAAAACGTTCTTTTGGTCCAAAACTTGACAAAAACGTCACACTATACTATGTAGTACCTCATACTATACTATGTCTCTAAAATGTGACCATTTTTGGAGAAAAAAAATTTGGTCCAAAATTTGACAAAAACGACATACTATACTATGTCGTTTTTGATTCTGACAATTTTTTTGAAAAACGTTTTTTTGGTCCAAAACTTGACAATACGTCAGACTATACTATGCAGTACCCCATACTATACTATGTCTCTAAAATGTGACCATTTTTGGAGAAAAAAAATTTGGTCCAAAATTGGACAAAAACGACATACTATACTATGTCGTTTTTGATTCTGACAATTTTTTTGAAAAACGTTTTTTTGGTCCAAAACTTGACAAAAACGTCACACTATACTATGCAGTACATCATACTATACTATGTCTCTAAAATGTGACCATTTTTGGAGAAAAAAAATTTGGTCCAAAATTGGACAAAAACGACATACTATACTATGTTGTTTTTGATTCTGACAATTTTTTTGAAAAACGTTTTTTTGGTCCAAAACTTGACAAAATTGTCACAATATACTATGCAGTACCTCATACTATACTATGTCTCTAAAATGTGACCATTTTTGGAGAAAAAAAATTTGGTCCAAAATTGGACAAAAACGACATACTATACTATGTCGTCCAAAATCGGATAATTTTTTTGAAAAACATTTTTTGGTCCAAAACTTGACAAAAACGTCACACTATACTATGCAGTACATCATACTATACTATGTCTCTAAAATGTGACAATTTTTGGAGAAAAAAAATTTGGTCCAAAATTGGACAAAAACGACATTACTATACTATGTTGTTTTTGATTCTGACAATTTTTTTGAAAAACGTTTTTTTGGTCCAAAACTTGACAAAAATGTCACACTATACTATGCAGTACCTCATACTATACTATGTCTCTAAAATGTGACCATTTTTGGAGAAAAAAAATTTGTTCCAAAATTGGACAAAAACGACATACTATACTATGTCGTTTTTGATTCTGACAATTTTTTTGAAAAACGTTTTTTTGGTCCAAAACTTGACAAAAACGTCACACTATACTATGCAGTACCTCATACTATACTATGTCTCTAAAATGTGACCATTTTTGGAGAAAAAAAATTTGGTCCAAAATTGGACAAAAACGACATACTATACTATGTCGTCCAAAATCGGATAATTTTTTTGAAAAACATTTTTTGGTCCAAAACTTGACAAAAACGTCACACTATACTATGCAGTACGTTATACTATACTATGTCTCTAAAATGTGACCATTTTTGGAGAAAAAAATGTTGGTCCAAAATTGGACAAAAACGACATACTATATACTATGTCGTTTTTGATTCTGACAATTTTTTTGGAAAACGTTTTTTTGGTCCAAAACTTGACAAAAACGTCACACTATACTATGCAGTGCCTCATACTAAACTATGTCTCTAAAATGTGACCATTTTTGGAGAAAAAAAATTTGGTCCAAAATTGGACAAAAACGACATACTATACTATGTCGTTTTTGATTCTGACAATTTTTTTGAAAAACGTTTTTTTGGTCCAAAACTTGACAAAAACGTCACACTATACTATGCAGTACCTCATACTATACTATGTCTCTAAAATGTGACCATTTTTGGAGAAAAAAATATTGGTCCAAAATTTGACAAAAACGACATACTATACTATGTCGTCCAAAATCGGATAATTTTTTTGAAAAACATTTTTTGGTCCAAAACTTGACAAAAACCTCACACTATACTATGCAGTACGTTATACTATACTATGTCTCTAAAATGTGACCATTTTTGGAGAAAAAACATAGTGGTCAAAAATTTGACAAAAACGACATACTATACTATGTCTTCCAAAATTGGATAATTTTTTTGAAAAACATTTTTTTGGTCAAAAACTTGACAAAAACGTCATACCATACTATGTAGTACGTCATACTATACTATGTCTCCAAAATGTGACCATTTTTGGAGAAAAAAATATTGGTCCAAAATTTTACCAAAACGACATACTATACTATGTCGTCCAAAATCTGACAATTTTTTTGAAAAACATTTTTTTGGTCCAAAACTTGACAAAAACGTCATACCATACTATGTAGTACGTCATACTATACTATGTCTCTAAAATGTGACCATTTTTGGAGAAAAAAATGTTGGTCCAAAATTTGACAAAAACGACATACTATACTATGTAGTACGTTATACTATACTATGTCTCCAAAATGTGACCATTTTTGGAGAAAAAAGATATTGGTCCAAAACTTGACAAAATCGTCATACTATACTATGTAGTACGTTATACTATACTATGTCTCTAAAATGTGACCATTTTTGGAGAAAAAAATATTGGTCCAAAATTTGACAAAAACGACATACTATACTATGTCCTCCAAAATCTGACCATTTTTTTTAAAACATTTTTTGGTACAAAACTTGACAAAAACGTCATACTAAACTATGTAGTACGTTATACTATACTATGTCTCCAAAATGTGACAATTTTTGGAAAAAAAACATATTGGTCCAAAATTTGACAAAAACGACATACTATACTATGACCTCCAAAATCTGAAAATGTTTTTTGAAAAACATTTTTTTGGTCCAAAACTTGACAAAAACGTCATACCATAATATGTAGTACGTCATACTATACTATGTCTCTAAAATGTGACCATTTTTGGAGAAAAAACATAGTGGTCAAAAATTTGACAAAAACGACATACTATACTATGTCGTCCAAAATTGGATAATTTTTTTGAAAAACATTTTTTTGGTCAAAAACTTGACAAAAACGTCATACCATACTATGTAGTACGTCATACTATACTATGTCTCCAAAATGTGACCATTTTTGGAGAAAAAAAATTGGTCCAAAATTTGACAAAAACGACATACTATACTATGTCGTCCAAAATCTGACAATTTTTTGGAAAAACATTTTTTTGGTCCAAAACTTGACAAAAACGTCATACCATACTATGTAGTACGTCATACTATACTATGTCTCTAAAATGTGACCATTTTTGGAGAAAAAAAAATTGGTCCAAAATTTGACAAAAACGACATACTATATACTATGTCGTTTTTGATTCTGACAATTTTTTTGAAAAACGTTTTTTTGGTCCAAAACTTGACAAAAACGTCATACCATACTATGTACTACGCCATACTATACTATGTCTCTAAAATGTGACCATTTTTGGAGAAAAAAAATTTGGTCCAAAATTGGACAAAAACGACATACTATACTATGTTGTTTTTGATTCTGACAATTTTTTTGAAAAACGTTTTTTTGGTCCAAAACTTGACAAAAATGTCACAATATACTATGCAGTACCTCATACTATACTATGTCTCTAAAATGTGACCATTTTTGGAGAAAAAAAATTTGGTCCAAAATTGGACAAAAACGACATACTATACTATGTCGTTTTTGATTCTGACAATTTTTTTGAAAAACGTTTTTTTGGTCCAAAACTTGACAAAAACGTCACACTATACTATGCAGTACCTCATACTATACTATGTCTCTAAAATGTGACCATTTTTGGAGAAAAAAAATTTGGTCCAAAATTGGACAAAAACGACATACTATATACTATGTCGTTTTTGATTCTGACAATTTTTTTGAAAAACGTTTTTTTGGTCCAAAACTTGACAAAAACGTCATACCATACTATGTACTACGCCATACTATACTATGTCTCTAAAATGTGACCATTTTTGGAGAAAAAAATATTGGTCCAAAATTTGACAAAAACGACATACTATACTATGTCGTCCAAAATCGGATAATTTTCTTGAAAAACACTTTTTTTGGTCCAAAACTTGACAAAAACGTCATACCATACTATGTAGTACGTCATACTATACTATGTCTCTAAAATGTGACCATTTTTGGAGAAAAAAATATTGGTCCAAAAATTGACAAAAACGACATACTATACTATGTCGTCCAAAATCGGATAATTTTTTTGAAAAACATTTTTTTGGTCCAAATCTTGACAAAAACGTCATACCATACCATGTAGTACGTCATACTATACTATGTCTCCAAAATGTGACCATTTTTGGAGAAAAAAAAATTGGTCCAAAATTGAACAAAAACAACATACTATACTATGCCGTCCAAAATCTGACAATTATTTTGAAAAACATTTTTTTGGTCCAAAACTTGACAAAAACGTCATACCATACTATGTAGTACGTCATACTATACTATGTCTCTAAATTGTGACCATTTTTGGAGAAAAAAATATTGGTCCAACATTTGACAAAAACGACATATAATACTATGTCGTCCAAAATCGGATAATTTTTTTGAAAAACATTTTTTGGTCCAAAACTTGACAAAAACGTCATACCATACTGTGTAGTATGTCATACTATACTATGTCTCTAAAATGTGACCATTTTTGGAGAAAAAAATATTGGTCCAAAATTTGACAAAAACGACATACTATACTATGTCGTCCAAAATCGGATAATTTTCTTGAAAAACACTTTTTTTGGTCCAAAACTTGACAAAAACGTCATACCATACTATGTAGTACGTCATACTATACTATGTCTCTAAAATGTGACCATTTTTGGAGAAAAAAATATTGGTCCAAAATTTGACAAAAACGACATACTATACTATGTCGTCCAAAATCGGATAATTTTTTTGAAAAACATTTTTTTGGTCCAAATCTTGACAAAAACGTCATACCATACCATGTAGTACGTCATACTATACTATGTCTCCAAAATGTGACCATTTTTGGAGAAAAAAAAATTGGTCCAAAATTGAACAAAAACAACATACTATACTATGTCGTCCAAAATCGGATAATTTTTTTGAAAAACATTTTTTTGGTCCAAAACTTGACAAAAACGTCATACCATACTGTGTAGTATGTCATACTATACTATGTCTCTAAAATGTGACCATTTTTGGAGAAAAAAATATTGGTCCAACATTTGACAAAAACAACATACTATACTATGCCGTCCAAAATCTGACAATTATTTTGAAAAACATTTTTTTGGTCCAAAACTTGACAAAAACGTCATACCATACTATGTAGTACGTCATACTATACTATGTCTCTAAATTGTGACCATTTTTGGAGAAAAAAATATTGGTCCAACATTTGACAAAAACGACATATAATACTATGTCGTCCAAAATCGGATAATGTTTTTGAAAAACATTTTTTTGGTCCAAAACTTGACAAAAACGTCATACCATACTGTGTAGTATGTCATACTATACTATGTCTCTAAAATGTGACCATTTTTGGAGAAAAAAATATTGGTCCAAAATGTGACCATTTTTGGAGAAAAAAAAATTGGTCCAAAATTTGACAAAAACAACATACCACACTATGTAGTACGTCATACTATACTATGTCTCCAAAATGTGACCATTTTTGGAGAAAAAAATATTGGTCCATAATTTGACAAAAACGACATACTATACTATGTTGTCCAAAATCTGACCATTTTTTTGAAAAAGAAATTTTGGTCCAAAATTTGACAAAAACGTCATACTATACTATGTCGTCGAAAATCGGAAAGATTTCTTAAAATTTTTGTTAGCCCAAAATGTGACCAAAACGTCATACCATACTATGTCGTCGACCTCAATGTCATACTACACTATTTCGTCCAAAGCTGGACCATATATTTGGAAAAAAAAAAGTTTGGTCCAAAATTTGACAAAAACGTCATACTATACTATGTCGTCCAAAATCGGAAAAATATTAGAATTCTTTTTTTTTTAGCCCAAAATGTTACCAAAACGTCATACTATACTATGTCGTCGACCTCAATGTCATACTACACAATTTCGTCCAAAATTTTACCATATTTTTGAAAAAAAAAGTTGGGTCAAAATTGGTCAAAAACGTCATACTATAGCATGTTGTCCAAAATTGGGTAAAATTTGTCAAAAACATAATAGTATAGTATGTCGTCCGAAATTCGTCAAAAACGTCAAAGTATAGTAAGTCCTCCAAATGGTCAAGAGGTCATAGTATAGCATGTCGTCCAAAATCCGTCAAATTTGGTCGAATAAGTCATACAATAGTTTGTCTCCCAAAAATTGTGAAAAAATGTCATAGTATAGTATGTCGTCAAAAAATGGTCAAAAACGTCATAGTATATTATGTCGTCCAAAAATGGTCAAAAACGTCATAGTATAGTATGTCGTCCACAATTGGTCAAAATTGGTCAAAAACATCATAGTATAATATGTCGTCCAAAAATGGTCAAAAACATCATAGTATAGTATGTCGTCCAAAATTTCTCAAAAATTGTCAAAAATGTCATAATATAGTATGTCGTCCAAAAATTTCATAGTATAGTATGTCGTCCAGATGGTCAAGAGGTCATAGTATAGCATGTCCTCCAAAATCCGTCAAATTTGGTCAAATAAGTCATACAATAGTATGTCTCCCAAAAATGGTAAAAAACGTCATAGTATAGTATGTCGTCAAAAAATGGTCAAAAACGTCATAGTATATTATGTCGTCCAAAAATGGTCAAAAACGTCATAGTATAGTATGTCGTCCACAATTGGTCAAAAACGTCATAGTAAAGTATGTCGTCCAAAAATGGTCAAAAACGTCATACTATAGCATGTTGTTCACAATTGGTCAAAAGCGTCATAGTATATTATGTTGTCCAAAAATGGTCAAAAACGTCATAATATAGTATGTCATCCAAAAATAGACAAAAACGCCATAGTATAGTATGTCGTCCAAAAATGGTCAAAAACGTCATAGTATAGTATGTCGTCCACAATTGGTCAAAATTGGTCAAAAACATCATAGTATAATATGTCGTCCAAAAATGGTCAAAAACATCATAGTATAGTATGTCGTCCAAAATTTCTCAAAAATTGTCAAAAATGTCATAATATAGTATGTCGTCCAAAAATTTCATAGTATAGTATGTCGTCCAAATGGTCAAGAGGTCATAGTATAGCATGTCCTCCAAAATCCGTCAAATTTGGTCAAATAAGTCATACAATAGTATGTCTCCCAAAAATGGTAAAAAACTTCATAGTATAGTATGTCGTCAAAAAATGGTCAAAAACGTCATAGTATAGTATGTCGTCCAAAATTGCTCAAAAATTGTCAAAAACGTCATAGTATATTATGTCGTCCAAAAATGGTCAAAAACGTCATAGTATAGTATGTCGTCCACAATTGGTCAAAAACGTCATAGTATATTATGTCGTCCAAAAATGGTCAAAAACGTCATAGTATAGTATGTAGTCCACAATTGGTCAAAATTGGTCAAAAACGTCATAGTATAGTATGTCGTCCAAAAATGGTCAAAAACGTCATAGTATGGTATGTCGTCCAAAATTTCTCAAAAATGTCATAATATAGTATGTCGTCCAAAATTGGTAAAAACAGAATTCTATAGTATGTCGTTCAAAAATGTCTTAGTATAGTATGTCGTCCAAAAATGGTCAGAAATGGTCAAAAACGTCATAGTATAGTATGTCGTCCATAAATGGTCAAAAACGTCATACCATAGTATGTCATCTAAAAATGGTCATAAACGTCATAGTATATAGTATGTCGTCCAAAATTGTTCAAAAATGTCATAATATAGTATGTCGTCCAAAATTGGTCAAAAACGTCATAGCATAGTATGTCATCCAAAATGTTTCCAAAAAGTCATACTAAAGGATGCTGTTTTAGTTACATTTTTTACTAGTTTTAATTGAGTTTAGTTTGAATGGAGCCTTCTTTTTTATTAATTAATATAATATTATTATCTATGATTAACCATCACCATAGGCCCCGGCATGTGATGTTTCTCAGGCTTAAAGACGAGCATGAACAGGTAAAATAAACCGAGTAATAATTTGCATGTGTTTGTCTATTAGAACTCAGTCATACAGTTTTATTCACCTGCTTGGTCACTGCACATGACAACCACATGTGAGATCATCTCCTTCCCTTATATTGCTCACACCAACCAAGTCAAAAAAGCACTGGATTTTAGTGTCCTTCTGCACTGAAACTTGGTGTTATAAGTCACTTACAACATCTGTCAAATTAGCAAATTAAATGTAATATACCTTTTTTTTTTTTTTCTAAACCGCTGCTTTGAATGTATTCAGCACTTAGTTAAATAGAGTGAACATCTGGACTGAGAGAAATGGAAAACGTGTTGATGCGATGCGAAGGCTTTAGCTAAATTCCTGGTTTTGGCTCTTTATAAATGTAATTAAAATGCAATATACTACTCTTATGTTTTCAAAAATGTCCATTTCTCAATCAACTTCCAGACCTGCACACCTCATCTTTTATTTATACATTTGGATTAAAATAGTTAACACTACACAAAGCCTTTAAGTAGCAAAAGATCTGGAAAATGTAGCTGAAATGTAGCGCTGGAATCACTTCACAGTTTTTGCATTAACTCAGAGCTCTCACACTCGCCACATGTGGCGCCCCAATTGATTTCATGTGGCTTACCTCTTATTGTCAAGTTATAATGCGTCTTTTTAAACTCACAGATTCATTTTGCATGCCTAAATGTGAACTTTATATCATTTAATTTCATTCCAAATGAAATAAAGTGAAATATTATAAGAAATATCATTATAATAATATATTTTTAAGCTCATATTGTCATATTATCCTCTATTAAAAAGTTGCTTTTTCTCAAAAGTTGGACTGTTTTTCACTTGACCAGCCCTTTCCTCACCAGACCGGACTTGTATCAACTCATTCATATGCACTCAGACAGTATATACAGCCCTGTTTATTTAATCATGCATCAATCACACGCTGGGGAGTTTGTGGAGCTGAGGATCGAACTGCCGTCCTTACAATTAAAAGACAACTCATTCCATCTAATGAGCCACGTTCAATATGTTTTACAGTCACCTGTGACGCAGTAACAGAACGAGTGTGGGCTTAGCTCTATTTTTCACAGTTTGAACTACGACCCACGCAGAAAACATATACTATATTATATATACATATATTCTTTATACAAAGTGTAGTATACCGCAACTGAGCAAAGCAAACATGTGTTTTTCTTTACATATTCTAAATACTGAATTTCTCCACAACTCATGACCTTGTCACACTGACTCTAAACTGTTTTATTTATCATTTAAGTCATCTGCATGAGTCCCGAAACATGATTTTCATCTGCATGTGGATTCAAGAGAGAATAGAGACCAGTAGTTATACACTATTAGAAATAAGGGTTCCAAAAGGGTCCTTCTACAAGGGCTGAGGTTCTACCTGGAACCATTTGCTTCTGAAAACCCTTTCCCGAAGAAAGGGGTTTTCAAGGGTTCTTGGTAACACTAATGGTTCCAAGTAAGAACCATTTTGATCCAAACCCCTTTCCTGAATGAAGGGTTTTAAATGGTTCTTGGTGGAACCCTCCAAAAGGGTTCCAGTTAGAACCTTTATTAAAAGGTTCTACCTGGAGCCAAAAAGGGTTCTCCTATGAGGACCAGCCAAAGCACCTTATATCCTGCAACTTTTATTTGTACTCAACTACATTTCCTCTAACTATCTTTGTTCCTTTTGTTACTACACAATAAAATCAGAAGAAGAAGAAGAGTTGGTATTATGGTCTGTATTTATATAGAGCTTTTCTAGTCTCAATGAGCTGCTTTACACCCATTCACCCATTCAACATGCTCAAGGACACGTATAGACTAGCAGAGCCAGGAATTGAACCCACAACCTTCCAGTTGAAAGACAACTCACCCATGGCACAATCCTTAACTGACTTTTTTTTAATACGAAAAACTTATATCAGAACATTTATTTTCATACTTAAGTACAGTAAATGTCATATAACTTTAAGATTTTTACTTCAACTTCTACCAAAGTCATTTTAACATACTTGTACATTTACTCAAGTATCCCCATATAGGTACTTTATACTAGAGTGTGTATACCTCTAGACGTATTGCTGGAGTTTAACTAAATGACTGATTTGAGTGCTTTGAAGACTCAGGTGGCCAAGTGTTAGAGCTTCCAATGATTCCTCACGTAGCCCATTCAATTCATACATTTATAGTGCGCTTGCTAATAAAGGAAACAAATTAGTGTAATCATTACTGGCTCTTAAGGAGCATCTTAAGACTGATTAGACATCGGATGCAACGATTTCACTCTCCACCTTGAAATGTCACCAAGCGCAGCTGACAGACTGGTTACAATAAAGGAGAACGAGATACACGCGTTACAACACAGCAGTTAAGATATGAGCCTTTGGTGAGGCTATTTATATGCTGCTCTGACACGAGTACAATTAACCTCTTGACTCACGTCAGGTTTTTTTTGCCTAACGAGATTGTGCTGGACCTCAAAGAGCCGGGATCAGCTGCTCTTTTTTTTTTTTTTTTTTACAAAGCTGAATGACAGTGAAGCTGTAAAAGCAGCTTGTCATCTCCAGAGGCTCAGAAGCCAATCTTTATCTGTGTTGAACCCCCTCTGGAGTTGATAAAGCTCGGGCAAAGAGTTGGACTGCCGCCCATATTCCTGCCACATTCTTCTACATAAAGTTCATTGTGACCGGGGCTCTTTTCTATTCCCCTTAACTCCCCTTTTCTCTTCCCTTGTCTTTTTCCTACTCTCTCTTATCAAGCCAGGCAGAAGCAGACAGCGGCTTGAATTAAGCGCTGTTCTGGCGGGAGCTGCTTGGAGCCGATAACAATACAAAATGGATTTTCTCAAACAGAGAAAAACAGCTGTCTCCATTATTTGAATGCCTCACCTTTCCCCGCTCCATTAATTGGCTCTTTGATCACAGGCAGAGGTGCATGGTGACTGATAAGGAATAGGTTATTAGTAAAGTAGCCTGGAGGACCGAGAGGCGGCCAGCCGTGCCGGGTGCTGCAGGAGATGAGATAAAGGCGTGGTAATGCCGGAGCGGGAGAGTGCCGGTGAGCGATAGGGCCTCGCCGTCTGGCCCCTCGCTCTCGCTCGGCTCACGGGGCGGTGGGAAAAAGAGCAGCAGCAGGACGGAGTGTGATATCGCCAGCTCATACAGGATTGCGATTCAGCTTGTGGGGGATAGAGCGTGGGATTTGATTCCATAACAGCCTGCTCCTTTAAGTGCTAGATCTCTCTGTGTCATTTTCTCCCTGCCTCTCTCACCCACTCTTACAAAAATCAAACCGTGTGACAGGAAATTTCCTCTGCGCTTTTCATACTGGGCCTGATCTGTGCTAAATGTTCGGCCTACGATAGCCCGCGAGGAAGGAGAAAAATGTGGAAGGAGGAGGGGGGGTGAGGGGGAATGACATTACCCCCATCTGGGGCTTTTTAAAAGATGGGCGGCTCCTTTGATGTTGATGCTGAGTTAAATTCACTGCATTAAATCTGATGGAATTTTCACTCTAAGCCTGTTTATGTATTTTCTCACATCCATGAACAAGAGGGGATTTGCCACACTTCTCAGCAGAGGAAAGGAATCTTCAAGAAGTCACTATCTTGTAATGCTCTCGCTCTCTCTCCCTCTCTCTCTCTCTTCAAGAAATAGGACTGGAGGGGACAAGCAGGGTATTTGTGTGTCGTAAAGCGTGGTAAGAAAAGAGGGGAAGTGTTGATATTAAATTACTGAACACAAGGTTATCTAGTTTGTGCACATGGCTGGGCTGCCCTGGGCCGGGGGGGTAATCTGCTAATAGTGTTCATACCGAATGACATTATTAAGGAACCGTGCCCACGTGTCAGACCTCTCTCTCACTCTCTGTCTCACTCTACCTCTTTCTCTGGCTTTTTCAGCCAGAATAGGACGACAAAATCTATCTATAAAGCAAGTTGTTTCTGTGACGGGCATATCTCGCTGACCGTTAGTCAGATCGACCTAAGACTTTGGATATGGGTTGAGCATGGCCCTATGGTGTGCTTTCTTGTGTTTCAAATTTTTTCGAGGAATTTTAATTTTCACTGATTTATCATGCTGTTCTTTCGCTGATTTATTACGCTGCACCAAGCAGACAGTGGCTCATCAGCAGCAGCTGTGCTGTCTGTAGCGGGGAGGTGGGAGTGAAGAGGCTGTCCACACGGTGTTATACTGAAACGACAAAGTCAGTGTCCATTCAGCAATACGCGAGCACACATTTATTTAGCATTAGCATGCTACTATTTTGCGGCTAACTTGGCCAACCTGTTTCCAAAGGTAAGCTAGCGAGGCTACAATTAGCATTAGCGTAGGGCTAACATAATACAAACACTGTGCAACCTCATTAGGCACAACGCAATTTTTGAAATTTTCGATTAGCATTAGCGTAGCTAGCTGTTTTGTGCCATGGCTGACAGTCACTAAACAGCTAGCGACGCTACGGGCACTGCACTCGTATATCTAGGAATGAAGGAACCAGATGGTTAAGTGCATGAGGATGAGATGCTCACTATCAGCAGCATTAGCTAAAAATGTTCTGAACATATCGCAGATCAAAATGATCTGACTCTGTTGAAGCACATGAAGCACCACCAGTTAGTTATTTAGTGAGTCCATCACATTAGGAAAAAGGAAAGACATTTCATTTTTTTACCCTGTGCCTCCTCAGCAGCACAGTATTGAGTGTATTCAGCTGTGGCATAGAACAGGCCAAGGACAAAAAAGTGCATGCAGCTATCAATGTCAAGTAATGGCCTCCACACACACACACTGCCCAGCAGGTGAGTGCAGAGACAAATACACAATGCTTCCTTCTGTCCCCAGGGGAAAAGTGAAAACTCAGTGGGATGATTCAGTAGGAAAAAAAAACAAAAAAAAACTCATCTTTTTCCCTTTTGTTTACTCTGCACTCCCTCTCTTCATCCTGTCTCCCACTAGAAAGGAGGGAATTTTGGGGGGGATTTATTGTTTTCTTCTTTGAAAAACTCTCAAGTCTCTATGAGAATTCAGATGAGTGATTCTGGTGCTTTCAGTAATGATGTCGGACTCACCGTTTACTGGCGACAACAAGGACGTTTGGAGGGTATAATGTAGTATGAAAGGATTACATTGTATCCATTGTTGCTACTGCATGTTGCGGCTGCCGTCTGAACCAATCTGGACTCATCCTAAAAGTGTTTGTATTCAAACACACCCCTATTTGATTAAAAAAAGTAATCACCTTCAAGTCTGGTTTCCAACAAGGTTATAACAGTTTGGGATGTCTCATTCATTTCAAAATGAGTTAGTTTTAATTAGTTTTTAGAGTGGGTTTGCTAGTTTTTATTTTTCCTGTAAATGCTTTGTTTTAGTTTACTTTTTACTTGTTTTAGTGTTAGTTTGCTATGCAGTATTTGCCAGGTGCGAGATTCAAAAAGGTCATAGTAAGTATTGTGTCAAAAAAAAAATAAAAGATGACATTTTAAAGGTTTATTAGGACAGATGAACAGACATCCCTGAATCAAATAGAACAGTCTACAGGAAAATGTACATTATAGTGCTGAGGTTGGATGCAGCTTGTGTGCAGATAGGTAAAAAAAAATATAGCCAACAGACTAAAGACAAACATGGATAACAACATAGTTATTAATAATAATAAATAACCCTCATGAGACTCATCACATTGTTTTGTGAGCCAGGAGTTCAATCTGAAGAAAACAACGTTTTCAATGAGCAAAACAAGGCAATCAGAGATGGCAAACATTCATGCAACAAGCCTCTGGCGGCCTCTGTTGGTCATATTGGAAAGTGCACATGTGGAAGCACAAACAAACAAACCGTGGGGAAAAAAAACAAAACAGTACAAGACTATTTAGATGAACCAACTCAACTCAATGAACTACACAACAAACGTTGTCCCGCATTGTAAACAAAAATAAATGAAAAACATTTTTATTATGAATGAAAAGAGCAAAAGAACATTTAAAAATTGCCGGCAGAGGAAAAAATAAACAAACTTCAAATATTTTGAAAGAAAGAACGAAAAATAAGCACATTATTGCGACAATTTTAGTTAGTTTTATAAACACACAATTCAGTTTCAGTTAACGGAAAAACTTTTTTTTCAATTTTAATTTCCGTTTATTTCATTAGTTTCCGTTCACTATAATAACCTTGGCTTCTACTTATGCAACCAGAGCCTGTAAATGGCAGTTTCTCTCTCTGCGTTGCTGTGGTGTTTCTCTGCCAACGTGTGTTTGTTCTTCAAAGAAAATCATCGCCCAGACTGCGCGGATCACACTGGAAACTGGAGCTAACAATCGCACCAAACTGAGCATCTTGAGGAGGTCTCTTATATGCAGGCAAGCCAGCAGAGAGGAGGTGATTGATGGCTAATGAGAGCTGAATGAGGAGCCGAGGCCAAGCATATTGCTCACTGCCCACTGTGGCTTTGCCACATGATGGATTACACACTGACTGAGATATAGTACCCACACATACCGCTCATATTTACAGTTTATGTGCCTCGGGGTGTAGTCTCGATGAAAGTGTTTGTGAAAGGAGTGCATATTTATTCACATTATATGCATATTGATATTCACAGTTTACAGGGTGAATTTTTTATTTATTTTTCACTCTTACTATGTCACACAGCAGGACATCACACTCCATCCATCATCTGCTAAGTGTATCCATCCCATATAAGTCTATAAGCACACAGACTTAGACCTCGGGCCTCGACTAAACCCTGTGACACAGAAAAGTTGGTTCATTCCCCTCTTTTTTTTTACCATCCAGGTGATGAATTATTGGATAGATAAATTCCAACCTTGACCTCAGCGTTTGCGTAGTTAATAACGTGGACGTTTTTAATCATGTTTCACTGTTAAGGCCAAAGACGTTCAGTTTAAAATGATATTAAACACAAAGATTCATTGGGGGGAAACGGTGATTAGTCATTCTAGTTTATTTTCAGTTGTTTAATCAAGTCAAACATGTTGTCAACACGTCATAAATAAATGGCAATGAATAGCACAGGTGTTGTTAGTAGCAACTAGAAAATAATCAATACTGATATATAAATGATATATAAAAAAGTTTCAGGAGTGACCTTTAGCGGTGTTTTCTTTAAACTCCTGACATTATTCAGCATTTAATCTTCCTGCCAGTGTCATGAATAATAAATATACCTGTGTTTTCCACACGAAAAGTGCCCGTTGCTACAGATGGGTCACCCAAGCATGTATAACTCTCTTTTTTTTTTTCTTTTTTTTGCCTGGCACTGGAGGCATATAAAAGGCACTATTAAACATTAGCTGGATACTTGAGCTATACATCAAAAAGTGAAAGCTAATCACTGCTGGCCACATTGAACATTTAGGGCGTGTGACGACCGAGCGCACGTGATGTATCACGTTCAATCTTAAATGAAGCTGCAGAGGAGATGATAAATCAGCACCAACACTTTCTCCTGCCTTCCTCTTTTCTTTTCTTTTCTTTTTTTCCTTTTCCCGTTTGCAACCACTGTTATGCCGTCTTCTTCCACGTTTACACAGGTCTGCTGCTGTCCATCAAGATGGAGAACTGCAGTGGAGAGCACAGAGCAGAGGTTATGCTCACAGAGAGAGAGACAGAGAAAATCAACTGTGACCGACTGTGCCTGATGAAACTGGCCTCACCACCACAGCAATACCATACATTAGTACTGCTGTCTGGACAGACACGGAGACGCCATAGGCGCCCAGAGCACTCCTGACGAAATTTATAGCTTATTCCTGTGCATCCTTTACACCCCCACGGCCCAACTTCCTTCCATCCACCCATTCCTGCTCCTCCTCCTCCATCTCCCCCATATCCCACCTTATCCAGCGCTCTTCCCCTCGGCTTCCCCAGCTGTTGTGCACCTGGATGTCGGCCTGGGAGAGGGATGGGAAAGCATGCCATCCATCTCTCTCAGGGGGCATGAGGTGTGTGTGTGCGTGTCTACTTGGACGGGTATGTTTGTGAGGACCAAAAAAAAAGTTATATACTTGAGGAAGTGAGGACATTTTGGCTGCTCCTCACATTCTGACACCCAGGGTTAAGACATGGTTTTAGGGTTAGGCACTTGGTTGTGATGCTTAAGGTTAGGGTAAGGGGTTAGGGGAATATATTATGCTATGAATATCTTTGAGGACCTTTTTCTGGCATAAACACTGACCTTGTCAGGACCAGAAGTCCTCATGGAGACCAAAACCTGGCACTTGCACAAGTTTGTCTTATTAAACTACGTTAACCACCGTCAGAAAATCTTTTTTATTCATGAGTTGATGAAAGGTGAAGACATTTATAGTACATCTATTCTGAATATATGCATTAAAGGTGCCATATGTAAGAATGTGGCCAAAAACGGTTACTACATTCAAATTCAAAATACCGAGGTTTGGTTTTCTGACGTAACTAGCAACCCGTGGTTGCTCGGCAGCTGAGACTCTACTGACTGCAATGATTGGTAGACGGCGGTAGGTGGAGGTAGGTAGATTTGCAGTCTGCAAAATATGTTTTTAATGCAAATATTTTGTCTGTACGGTTGTTGTTGGTGAGTTCAGTTTGTTATATGAACATTATTCCTGAGTCTCTGTGACATATTAGGAGGATTTTATGGCCAGTTGCTTTAGATTTATTACATTATGCACCTTTAAATAATGAAACCAGGTCATTTTGCTCAAAAACGCTATTTATTGGTAAACAGTTTGTTTGCGATATCAATTTTTCATTTCTAATGCAGTATTTCTGCAGCGCATATTGGCGGCGATAGTTTGTTGAAATATACATGGGGCTCCTTTGATGTCCCATGACGACGATGATCCTGGCCTGGTTGTCATGGGAGCGAGGGGTGAATCTGTGTGAAATGTCTCATATTGGAAATGGCAACTCCCATATGGATTTAAATCCAGACATAATCCACTGCTAATAAACTTACCGCACACATGCAGGAACACACACACGCACGCACACACACAGAAGGCATGCATGCACGTGTGCGACGACAACAAACCACAATTACCATGCAATATACATTTTTAATTAAAGAAATGTATAATCAACTCAATGAGGGAAAAGGCATTAGACGGCTTAAGTCACTCCTACAAATACTTAAAGCAATATTGAGCAATATTTTAGGTATGTATATCAAATCACTCCCTTTAAAATGATATGCATTGTTTTATGTAACAAAAAAAAAACATAGAATCTTAGAACACATTTAATGAAATGCTTTTTCAGGTTTCATATGTAGCAGGACAATTGATTGAGGAGTTGAACTGTGGATATATATTTTTTCCCAAGGTTAATACAAAGTAAGTCGTGCGAGTTGTATGTGAATTTCTACACCAAGCACAGACCAGTAAATACAGTAATTCACCTTTTGCTGTTTATTTCTAGCAAATTATAGGGCAGAAAAAAGAAGTTACAAGTTTTCTTCTTTTCTCTACAGAGCTCGAATCATAGGATCTAAGGACACAGACGTGTGATCTCGCATATTCTGAAGAAAGAAGTTAATATATAGGATCTTAATTTGTTTGTCCCATGAAATGACTGAACCTCGTAAAAGTTCCCGAATCTGCCAATTTCCTCTTCACGCACAATCACACAGGAAATTACAACAACTTGAATCTTATTAATCATGTTTCAAATTTAGACCAAACAAAAACAACAATTTTCATTGCCTTGAATTCCTTCATCAGTGGAAAAGCCAACAGCTACAAACCACAGTGTTCAGTAAACTAATGTTTAATCCAGTCTGGTTTGCTGGGGCTGATTGTAGAATATTTGCTGGAATTATCTCACTTTTTAAAATGAAAGAAGGCGACGACTATCGCACCTCGACAGATTCCATTCGCAATGCGTACGCGGTTGCTGAGTAATTTAGCATCTGGATTTCACTTCACACTTCTTTAGATTTGAAAATGTGCAAGTGTGTGGGATGACACATTTTTAGATCATTTATTTAAGCGTCTTCTTTTAGTTTTTAACAAGCAAAAATGTTCACCTTACATTATTCTATATCCTGCCTCAAATGAATCTATGTTATTTTTAGTAACAGGTCAGTTTTGCGTCATAAATACATTGTTATTGTGAGCTACACATTGTTCAATATGAACACAGACACTTTTATTTTGAAAGTCTTAGAAATATCTATCATCATGATAGAATTTTGTGATATCATTTTAAGTACATATCGCCGACACTCCTACTGAATCAGTGCTTTTTTTCACTTGACTGGCCCCCTACTGGCCAGACTTGATACTCAGTGAGACTCCGAGGTCATTTGAGTTTGAGAGCCCTGCCCTGTCATCAGCCAAACATATGATTTATACTCATGTAGGTTGATGCTACTTCCCCTAGAATCATTGACCTCCAACCAGGAGGTATATGTTTTCGTCGGAGTTTGTTTATTTGTCTGTCTGTTAGCAACATAACTCGAAAAGTCGCGGACGGATTTGGATGAATTTCTCAGGAAATGTCCGCAATGGGACCAGGAATAAGTGATTACATTTTGGCCATCACTATTTTTATCGCTATTTTGTGGGGGGCTGAGCTGCCTTGGCGGAGGTCTGCGCTCTCCGAGTGCTTTTCTAGTTTTTAATTGTTAAAAAATTGATTAAGTTGATGAGGTATTTTAGATACAAAGGTGAGCGAGGGTACGTTTAATTTCTACCTGCATAGTCATTTGTTAAGTGCATTTTTGTGACACACTTGAGTTTGCTTATGTATGTGATGGTGATGTATGACGTGGAAACTGGGATCTGCTCTGTGCTATGTGAGAATATGTTAATGTGACTGCATTTTATATTATCATTCCTATCTGGTCTTTACAGCCACTCACAGCACTTTAATGCACAAGTCACATTACAAAAACACTTTCATGCACAGCGTTCCTACTTTATATGCAGAGGAATCTATCGCACACACACATCATTCTGCAGGCAAGTAACTTGTCCAAGGACGCTTTGCGAATGCAGGCTGGAGGAGCCGGGGATCGATCTACTGACCTTCTGACCAAATTGCGTCTAAATATGCTCCACAAAGGACAACCCTCAGACCACGGCTGACATTGCATTAACTTGCCGATCTCTCTCATTTCCAATGCGTCGAGCACGAACAAACGAAAAGACACCTGCGTCTCCTGAACCCCCGTCAGCAGCTCACCAGATTACGCATCATCCCCCTTCCCTGACAGTTGCTTGGAACTCCATTGGCTTTGTGCCACATGAGGTCAAACAAGACCTGGAGCAGATCATCAAAATAGCTTTTTTTTTTTTCCCTCAATTCAGAATTCCCTCCGTGTCTTTTCTTTTCCCTTTGACATCTTCCCGCGCTGCTCATCTTTCTTACCCGTCCCCTAACATCTTGTATTTATCACTCCATCTGTTGATTTCTCGTCTACGATCGCTCTTTGTCAAATGGCATCTTGCATTTATCAATCCATCCTTTAATATTCTAACATGCTGGACTCGTCTGTCCTTCGTCACGTCGTTACTCTCCCCCCCCCCCTCTCTCTCTCTGCGAGTTTCTGCCTCACTGTTTTTTTTCTCTCTCCTCTACAACAAATGTTTGACCAAGTTGTTCCGCACTGTATTATTCAGTGCTGTATGTGAGCCTGTGTGTTATCAGACATGTATCCATGACATGATGCATTGGTTCTGTTTAATTATAGAGATGCTGAATAAATATTTACAGATGGCCAATCTGTCTTGTCTCGGCCGGGCTCACAAGTGTGATTTATGAACCATCAGTTAATGCTGAAAAAAAAAACAACTGCCACTGCTTCTGTGTGGAGGCTGAATATTATGGACTAAACGCAGTATTTCATATCTTAGACACAGCTGTGTCAATACATGCACGCAGCTGGAACTTTGGGTCAGAATGCATTTGTTGAGAGTTTAAACAGGTTGGATTCAGCTGCCGTGGCATTCAGTCACTGTCAGGTCTCTGGTGGATAATTGTAGAAATGTAAATTGAGTATATTAAAGTCTTAAAATGCTGCCCTGAAATAAACCTAAATTGAGTTCCGAAATTGAGGGTTTTGACCTTGACTGAAAATGGGGAGCTGAAACGCCCCGACGGTGTTATAATATAAGCCATTTTGTATCGGCTGCTTCTCCCATAAACTCATTACAAACAGGAGTTTGGTGCCAACAACTAGAGGTAGAAATATTCTACTAAAGTAAAAGTATCGCTATTTTGATAAGACTTTACTGAAGTACAAGTAAAGGTACTGGTCTAAAAAGTACTAAAGTAAAAGTAAAAAAAAAAAGGACACACAAGTCAAACCTTTACAAATTAAAATACTGACAAAATAAAATATGTAAATACATAATGTATCAGTAAAAACTTTCTCAACCACTCATCAATGTCCTCATCATTCATTTACCTGTCCTCAAAGTTCAACTGTCCTCAACATTCAACTGTCCTCATCATTCACCTGTCCTCATCATTTACCTGTCCTCATCATTCACCTGTCCTCATCATTCACCTGTCCTCATCATTCACCTGTCCTCAACATTTACCTGTCCTCATCATATACCTGTCCTCAACATTAAACTGTCCTCATCATTCACCTGTCCTCTTCATTCACCTGTCCTCATCATTCACCTGTCCTCAACATTTACCTGTCCTCATCATTCACCTGTCCTCATCATTTACCTGTCCTCATCATTCACCTGTCCTCTTCATTCACCTGTCCTCATCATTTACCTGTCCTCAACATTTACCTGTCCTCATCATTTACCTGTCCTCAACATTAACCTGTCCTCATCATTTACCTGTCCTCTTCATTCACCTGTCCTCATCGTTTACCTGTCCTCAACGTTTACCTGTCCTCAACGTTCAACTGTCCTCTTCATTTACCTGTCCTCAACATTTACCTGTCCTCATCATTTACCTGTCCTCAACATTTACCTGTCCTCAACATTTACCTGTCCTCATCATTCACCTGTCCTCATCATTCACCTGTCCTCTTCATTCACCTGTCCTCATCATTTACCTGTCCTCAACATTTACCTGTCCTCAACGTTCACCTGTCCTCAACGTTCAACTGTCCTCATCATTCACCTGTCCTCACAATCAACTGTGCTCAACATTCACTGCCAAAGTTTCCGATGAGTGAAAAACATTTTTTTTTTACTTAGTAACGGATATGATTTAAAAAGTAGCGAGGTACAGTACTTCCAAAAAAACATGCTTAAGTAAAGGTAAAGTTACATAAGTGCACAAAAAAAACTTACAAAACCTTTTCCACCTCTGCTAACAACAATACAATTGCATACACAAAATAGCCTTCAATTCATGTAAAATTCACACAACAAAAATAAAGATAAAATATTGCTCCATGGTAATGAGGGTTAAGTGGGTCGGGCTGAAAATAAAATTAAATCTGACCTAATTTGAACCAGAGGGAATTAGATCCTGAATCAAGCCAAAACCAAAGAGCCAGGCTAATCAGGCTTGGGCTGCGATTCAGAGCTTTGGATTTAGCAAATCCCTGGATCCAAACCAGTCCGTTACCAATGTGGTTGGGTTTGTGGAAACAGAGGAGCTGGAATGATAATCATGATGAACTACTGGTACACAATTGAAGTGCCTTTACATGCAATGGGCTTAAAGAAACTTCCATATGATGTACAACATGAGTCGTGGCGAGAGAGTGGTTAAATCTATGGTTAGTCTGGAGTCACCGTTAATCAGTGTACTGTAGAAACAAATGAGTGAATGTACACTGTTTAAAAAAAAAAGAAAAAAAAAAAGTAAATCATATCTGCAGTTTCTCTTAATTAAACTCATGCTGCAAAGGATTTTTTAACAAATCTGAACAAATTTTTATTGTGTGTATTTTGAACTGAGTTTATATAAGACACTTGCCTATGCTTGTTTTACAACCTTTTAATGCATGTAAAGAATATTTGAGCACCCTTTAAAAGCACTATATAAATAAAACATATTATTTTACTAATCTAGTAATTTATTTGTTTGTTTTAAGCACCGAAACTGGAGACCCATACAAGCTCGAAGTTTTTGCTCCGACATAGTCGGTCTTTAGACTGTGTGAGTGACATTTATGTAAGGTGAAGTGGTGAAGTGCACTGTAGTCATTATGTGTTGTGCACGAGTTCTACCTGCAGTTGCAAGAAGTACAGTGAAAACACATTAAGCAGTTCACTTTGAAACTCACTGGAGGGCTGCAATGTTTCCTAATGCTCTCCTTTTTACTGCATGCGTGCGTGTATGTGCGCGCGCGTGATCGTGTGAGTGTGCGTGCATGCTCGCCTGCTGCTGTTCTACAGCCATCTGGTATGTGGTCAGTCTAGCAAGCCTCTGGAGGGCACCTGGCCAGCAGCTCACTCACCTGGCTCTGCTTGGCCCCCGCCAACCACCACACCTGGCCCCGGCCGGCACACACAGAGAGAGGGAACAGATTGCACAGTGCAGTGAAAAGCAGTCATAAATTGCAACACGAAACAACACAGTAACACAAGATTCATCTGCCGTTCAGTTGTTGCAGAAGCGATAAATAAATGTCAAGCCAATATGAATGTGATGTCTTTAGGGTACTAAATCAGATATTACGTGACCAAACCAAGCGTTAAAAGTCCAGTCTGTAACATTTAGGACGGTTTATCAGCAGGAATAAATTTACTACCCCAGTTAAATCGCTTTTTTTTTTTAATCTTAGAATGTTTTTAAATGTTCTGTAGGAAAGAGCCTTGCTTTACAGAGGTCGCCATCTTGCCCCACCAAGAGCGCAAACAGAAAAACGAGCCAAAGTGTGGATTTGTAAAGCAGGAGCTGCATATGCAAACATAACAAAACTGCTCCGCCTATATAAACCTGATGCATAAGCCAACAAAGATAAAGGAGGAAATGGTAGTAAGAGTGTGAGAGTGGAGAGAGTTGAGAAAGACTGTTTACATCCTTTCTGGTACATGAAGGCAACAGTAGCTCCCTGACTCACTTGGGAAAATACATATAACATACATATTTTTGTGCGTTTCCATTAGGAATACTACCAAAATAACCAGTCCATTTTTGTGTTGGTATAGTACAAGGTGGACTCACGACAGTCAGTTGTCTATTCTCATAAAAAGCTTGATGCCGTTGTTCGTTGTCGTCGCACCGGTACAACATCATACTACATATCTCACTGACACGTCCATCAGGCAGTGCACACCCCGCCCACAAAGTAAAGGTACTGCACTCGGTCAAAACACGAGCCTGACCGAGGGCAAACCATACCGAACCAAACCGAACTCTGCCACGAGGAAACACGGTTTTATTTATACTTCTTACATACTAGACCTTTACTGTTCATTCAGCTGCTACAGAGAACTCAGTGTTTCACAAACAACATTCACAAAACATTTGTGAGGAAGAGATTGTCAACATTATCATAAGTTTCCATAATGAGTAATGTTGACTTGTGCTGCATCTGTGCCAACAGTCTGTGCCAGTCTGTGCCAAGCCATCCATTTAGCATATGAAGGCACATCCTTCCCGCAGGTTGTCCTCTGCTATCAATTACACTCTCCTCTCCCTGCAAGAAAGATGCTCTTTGTCCCCGGTGCACACACACACACACACACACACACACGCACATAAATGTGTGCACATGCCATGGACACAGAGGGACAGACACCTGCAGAGTGTTTGTCACCTCTTCTGCTGGCATCTGTGACCGCTCAGCATTGTGGGAGAGATGGCCATCTGTTGTCGGCAAAGCTGGATTTTGGAGGGGACGAGCAGGCCTGGCGCATCATGCTGCTCTTTTCTGTTGGTCTGAGTTGTGTGAAGTGTTGTGTTGTTGTTGTTGTTGTATCAAGTTTGTGTTGTTTTCAGTCCTCGCAGAGTTAATTGGCGACAACATTTCAGCGACGGCGAAAAAAAAGGTAAACAAAATGTTGCATTAAGCTACAAATACAATTGCGTGGTTGTCACGGTGTTAAACGTAATTGGAGCTCGGGGCATTAGTGTCTTCTTTCTTTCTTTCTTTCTTTCTTTCTTTTTTCTCCAGGAAATTGAACATATGCTAATTACGCAAAAGCAATGTCCCATACAGAATGTTTTGGCTTCATTAAAACCGCATGCAAATGGTCGCCTTTTGTCAGATTGAACTCTCTGCTAATTATCGTGGAAATGTTTACACTTCTTCACAAGCAGACAGCACATGAATCCATGATTGACACGGCGGTGGCTGCAAGGTTTCATCAATTATCCCGGCGAGGTTACGTTCGCTGCCTCTTGATTCACAGCAGGTCCTTGTCATTCTGAACACGGGAATATTGAAACCTTTTCTGAATGCATTTCAGTTTAGGCAGTTAAAGCATTGTGGTATTTAAAAAAAAAAACGTTGAGTGAAATTAGAGCTGCTTTCAATACAATTGCTGTTGTCAGCAGATAAGGTCAAAATATCAATTTGATTAAAAAAAAAAAAAAAAAAAAAAAGCAGTACAAACAGAGTTAAGTATGTACTTTACACAGAAACCTAACGTAACAACAAGGTCAAACACCCATCCATCCATCTTCTACCGCTTTATCCTCCACATGAGGGTCATAGGGGTGCTGTGCCAATCTCAAATGACTTAGGGTGATATTTCACCAGTCCATCACAGGGCCATATACAGACAAATAACCATTCACTCTCACACTCACACCTACAGTCAATCTAGAGTGTCCAATTTACCTAATCCCCATATTGCATGTTTGTGGACAGTGGGAGGAAACCTGGGTCTTCTTCAAGGTCAAACATTCAGTTAAAAAGCATTCTAGTTTCAATTTGTAAGCAACGCCTATTTTGCAAACTCTGTGGTGCTGAAGGAAAGCATTAATAAACGAAGAGCCAACGCCATCAGCAGCTCCAGAAACATTACAGGAAAGTCAGCTTGAGATAACAGAGACATTAACCCACATATTCCTGAAGGACATTCGTGTGTGCAGGACGTTCATTTTGGCTCGCTGGTTGGGTTGTTGGGCTGCTCATCCAGCCGGCCTGCAGATCGCAGACAGATGTTCAAGCAGCCAGGCCTGCAGCGCCACAGGCACTCATGTGGTCTAGAAAAACCCGGAGACCAGATGCTGCTACCTGGTGTCCCACCCGCCTGCCTATCTGCTACACTGGGCATGCACCAGTGGCCGTCACATGACCTGAGATTGGGTTTTCGTGATTATTTGCCGTCAATCATATCTGATGATGGAGGTTAGTTTCTAGTCTAACGCACATGCATTTAAAGGTCCCATATTATACCCTATTTCTCCAAGTTAACCTAGTTCCCTGGTGTCCTAATGAACATGTCTGTGTCATGCTTTGGTTAAAATACCAGGAAGGATGAAGCAGCACAGCAGTTCAATCACACTGCCAAAACAGCCCTGTTCAGAACGCTCTGTTTAGTAGTATCTCTTTAGGTACACCTAAAAAAAAGTAAAGTAAAACGAAACTTAAGGGACAAGAAATGACATCAGCCACAGAGTCTACTGGGAGCTAACAGCAGTTAGAATTTGGAAAAGTGATCATTTGCAGGCTCTAGCAGGCACATTGCCGTCATATATAACAGATATCCACTGGACAGATGAATTCTCTGAGGCTGGAAGTTTGTGTAGAACTCTGTGCTGCACTGTGGAGCCAAGAATAGAACTTTCTGCAGACTTCCGGTTTTTCTGATACCGTTGCCCTCGCCAGCACTCTTGCATGTTTTACGGACAAAGCGGAGCTCCGTGAGACAACAATTCCAGGAATTTAGCATCTTGTGACGTCCCAAGGAGCACGGAAGTCAACATCGTATGTTTTATCTCATGTACTTAGACTGAGGACCACAAAAACATGAGTGAGTCATTTTTTTCACACTTTGGCGACTGGTAGGGCCTCCAGAGTACAAAATATAAGTATTACAATGATTAAAAAGTTGATTTTGCATAATATGGGACCTTGATATCATAGGATATGTATTTTTAATTTCAAACTCATCTACACTATTTTGACGGATATGAAACATTGCAACAAGAACAAACAACACACTATAAAGAAGTACTCTCCTGAAATGATCACACATAAAACCTCACTCATGTCATTCTTCGAGTGAACCATCCGAGGTGACATCAAACGACACAATGCAGCTTCTACATCTCTTTCAGCCTCATTTTTCCCTTCAGTTTTGTTCCACAAATAAATAAGCAGCCGCCGCCGCCGCCGCCGCCCGAACAAACAGAGACACGCGTCCCTCTCCACAATCCCCCGTTATTACCAAACACCAGGAAACTTTTGAAGTCATTCAAAGACACTCGGCATTAAAGATTTATTTGTTCTTTGAAGTGCCGCCGCTGTTTTGTCTTATTGCTCCTTCAACAAATGTAGCGTGGTAGTGGTGTTCTCGCAGTGCGGCTGGTGCTGACCCAGAACTGCCATAGACAGGTTGCACGGCCTGACAGTCGGGTGCTTGTTTTAGCCTCACTAATGAGGAATGGCTCAGTCATGGTGTTTGCTCACTCACTCACTCAACTCATGGGGTTTACTCACTTTTCTTCAGACTATAATGTCATATATAAAAGGGAAAAAAAGAGGAAATATTAGGAGGAGGCTGAGTTATGAGATCGTTATATCTGGGTGGTTTTTCCTTTAAAGCATCCTTTTATAGCGCGACACACACAAGTCTTTCTTCTCGTATGAAGGAAGCCCTTTTGTTGATTGATTTTGATGAACAGATAGTACAGTTATTGTCTTGTACATCTGGTGTCTGTGTGTCATCTCTTCTTCTATTGATATGCGTCAATCCACTTCCAGGAATACTTTCACATTTTCTCATATTTGGTTGTATTTTCTTTGCGCGGGGGGGTCACGAGTGCTTTACAAAGCTCCGATCTGATGCCTGGATTTCAATTAGGCTTTGAATTCCAATAACAGCTCATTGTTTGCGCCTTTATTAACTGCTCTATCTCTTAGGTTCATCAGGCATATCTCACTGTGCTGTGCATCAGTGCATCAGTGCATCCCCCCCCCCTCCCATCTGCTTGAAGGCAAACAGAGACTCATACTGCCCCCTAGTGGCCACCGTTATTACACAAACACAACAGAATTAACAGTGCTGCCTTCGACTACCAGACAACACCCTGGTTCTCTGCCAGTAGCTCGATACCATGCTCAGTCATAGGCAGCAATGGACAGTAATAGATTTTACTGATTTGAGTGGAGCACACTCCTGACTGTAGCACCGCTCCACCACTCACCGCTGGATGACTGTTTTTTTTTTTCTTTTTTCACAAGCCCCCGAATTCAGCAATCAATTATAGTCATTTTAAAAGGACATTCTGCTATTATTGAAGAGCAGATCAGGGTAAACCGGTGTAAAAAAGTGTTTTTCACTGAAAAGGCGGCACAAAGATATGCTGATGGAACTGGCAGCAAATACGAGCACAATCATAGACGTGTGGATTCATATGCAACCAAAGAAACTGCAAATGATGGAGTAGCAGAGATGACACAGACTGACAATGGATAGTATTAAATAGTATATGCAAATAAAGCTGAAACACTTGAAGCTATGTCCATGATTAAAACAAGATTTCTGACTGTTTTAGCTTCTTAAACGTGAATGTTTTCTGGTTTCTTTGAAAACATTTCTCCATATAACAAAGAAATCATTAAAACTGAATCATTTTGGTTTGTGGACAAAACAAGACATTTGAGAACAGCATAATTTCCAGGTCTGACAAAAACTGATCAACATTTTTTTTTCTGCATTTTCTGATATATTATGGATCAAATGATTATGAAAATAATCGACAGATGAATCGATTATGAAAATAATCGTTAGCTGCTATTTTAATCCATATTATCCGGGTTCCTCCCAGTCCAAAAACATGCAATATGGGGATTAGGTACATTAGACACTGATGTGATGGACTGGCGATCTGTCCAGGGAGAACCCACCTATCGCCCTCTGTCAGCTGAGATTGGCACAGCGTCCCCCGCGACCCTCATATGGAGAATAAAGCGGTATAAGATGGATGGATGAAAACAAAGGAACCGCTGTCAGGAGAAATAATGATTTAACCTTTGGCAGCAAACAGACACTTGTCCATCATAATCTATAACAAGAAAAGAGCCTTCTATCTTCAAGTGTTTGAGCACTTGGCCCCCGAGCAGCCGTGGGCTCCTCTAAAGACGTCCTAAGTAAGTGTTCCAAATGACAAGACAGACTAAATACCCCCTAACAAACGACACAAGACTGCAGAAAGCACTTTAACAAAGGCGGTATGTAATGAACCCAAGGTGCCTTCCACCCAATACATCATCCTGAGTGAATTTGCCAACATCACTCTCTTTACCTCCGAGCATGGTAAATGAGAATTTATGCACCCGCTACTTTATCATTCTTTACTTTTTTTCAACCCCATGAGGTAGCCACGCCATGCGAGACAGATATTTCCACCAAAGGCAATATCCCCTCACAGTAATTATATCAGAGCAAGAGAATGGCTCATTAACATATGCTAGGCATGTCAGGAATTTACAAGCACCTTTTGTCGATGCCTCTCATCGGCGTGCTGCTCCCATCCGTATGGTGTCTCCTTTGAGGACGCAACCTCCTCATTTCCATAGATGTCAATCAAGCAGCGCAAGGATTTTCGGTGGGCATTGTGTACAAAAACACAGGGCTTTTCGGAATATGGCAATCATGAGGGACAGCTCAATGATATGGAAGAAGTGTGCACACAAGTGGGGGGGGGGGGAGGAGGGGGAGGTGAGCAGATGTGGGCTGTGAAACGATGTGTCGAAAACAAAGCGATAGGGGGAGAGTCATCTTGATGACGTGCTATCAGAGGCAGAGAGGATGGAGAGACTGTATTCTGCTTTTCTGCTGCGTGCTAAAGTGTCATCACATGTGTACGTGTGAACACATGCAACACCAGACCGACTATGAGGCACATCCTGAGGCCACTGAGCTACACTGTCAGAAATAAGTGTTTCCAAAAGGGTCCTTCTACAAGGGATGTTTTTGATTTAAGGGATATTTTGATACAGAGAACCCTTTAAAACCCCTTTCTTGAATAAAGGGTTTTCAAAGGGTTCTTGGTGGAACCCTCCAAAAGGGTTCTCCTATGAGTTCAAGCCGAAGAACCTTATATGGTTCTACTGAGCATGTTTACTTCTAAGTGTGTAGTGCCACTGCTTTAGGACTCATAAAGGCATATATTGTTAACCTCTCACTCATGTGCATAGTCCCAGAAGACTCAAACGGCCTACATAATGACCTATTTATGAGCCATATTCATATACACCATCTTAAGGACAGCTTTTAAATGACCATTGTGATGTCACTCTGTGATCAAAACAGCGTCTGCTTTCTTCCAGCAAGGCAAAGCTGCAGAGATTTAACCATTCAGAATTTTCAGAATGTGATTATTCAGGGATACAGCAGACACAGCAGAGTGTGGTATTCGTCTACTGTATGTGCGATCAAGACCCCTTGACTAATACTGAATGTTAAAAACGCTACAGTCTCCACTTTTCGATGCGGTACAAATGCATCAGCTCAAATGGCATCGTGACCCAGCGGCTCGGCTCCTGCTCCTCTTTGTCTGCCTGACCTTCAGGCTCAAGCCCGTTGATGCCAATCAGCACATAAGAGACAGAACGGACTAGTGTGGTTTGTTTGGTTGCAGCACAGTGGCTGAGTGGGGCCACTTCACTCTTTAAAAGGAGAGCGAGAGGTGAAAGCCAAAGCTGTAGTTGCACTTAACTGAATGGTAGCTTCACTTTTCCATGGCCTGAGAGTGAAAAAGTGACCTAACAGTGACATAGAGTTTGACATAAGGCCTACAGAGTGAGATGGAGATAGAGAGAAGAGTCATTTTTGAGTTTTAAAAAGTCTTTTTTTTTCTCCCTTACACAAAAAGTCACTGCAATCACTAAAGACCTAATGCCCATTACTATCACCAACTACTCTCTACACCTCTCTCTTTCCTTCTCATTTACTGTCATTGCCTTTCCCCTTTAAGTGTACTTTCGCCCACACCACTTGGAAATTGATTGAAACAAAATGTCACAATTATGCCCTGTAGCTCGCCGCTTCAATTATTCATCAATTAGGGGCTAGGCTCCTTTTTTCTCTCCTCTGAGCTGATTTTTCATTCAGTTTGCTTGAGATGTATGGCTCCCCTGCTGTTAACCAGTCCAAAGTCATTAGTTTCTGGGTTTGCAATTAAACCTGATGCATTATGCATGAGGCTCTGAGTCAGTAGACACACGCAGCAGCGGCCGCAGCAGCTAGCGCGGAGAGCTAGCAAGCTCTGGAGGCGTGGATGGGAAATTAATTTGCTACAAATGAAGTTCTTTCAGTCTGTCTCTCGCTCACTGTCTCTATCTTTCTCGTCTGGCAGGTTGGAACAGATGCCATCGGTTTGAAATGGAGATAGAAATGGAGGGGGGGGGGGGAGAGAGAGATGGAATCAGCGGCACAGCATGATCAGCAATGACAAAGGAACAGGAGAATTTTATATTAAAATAAAATACAAATATACTGTATGTAGTGTGCACGTTGTGTGACAACATACTTACAAAGTACACTTTAGTAAATTGCTTGTTTATGTATGCAAGTATAAGTATGTATATTGGTTATATATCATTGCCACAATGTGGAATAGTTGCAGTGTTGAAACCTGTTGAATTTTTTTTTTACAGTTACACATATTCTGACCAGGAACAATGTGTATGCATTCAGTGGTGCAAGTACGTAAACAATAACTCTATCATAGTGTGCTGCAATCTTTCTTTTTAATATCAGGAAGGTTATAAAAACCTGTAGTCACAGTCATATGTGCATTCAAAATCCAGTGGAGAGATGTGTGTTGAGAGAAGCCCTGTAACACAGCTACACGACCACATTTGCAAATTACAACGTGCATTTGCTGCCATCTAGTGACGAACACAAGTATTGAAGACACTTTATAATAAATAGACACAATTAGCATTAGTAAAGAATTAATAAATATTGAATTCATAATTTCTAACGCATGAATACTCCTTAATATGTAGTTTATAAACACAGTTATAAATGTGTTACTGTAAGTCGATCAAAGAGCTTGTTTGTTGGAGGTGGATGCTGATTGGCTGCTTGAGTACAGCAGCTATTTGGACACTGTTCGTCAGCTGATGGGATGAGTAAAACATTTATAAGTGTGTTTATAAACTGCATACTAATGTATGTAGTCATGCATTATAAATTATGAATTCTATATTTATTAATGCTTCATTAATGCTAATAGTGTGTACTTATTATAAAGTGTTATCAAAAAGGCTGTATCCAATTGTAAAGAAAAAAATAGATGATGGTAAATACCTTTTTTAATAAATGTGTATTTATCTTGTCGCAACACCGTAGTAGCAGTGTCCTTCTGTGTTGAAGCACTTGTATGAACAAAGAACAGCTCGCACTGGAACGGTCAGTGAACTCCTCATTTTCATGTCCTGTCGTGACAAAACATAACAACATAAACCACAACAGGTTTATTTTATTTCAACACTCTATACACTCTTAGAAATGAGGGTTCCAAAAGGGTTCTTCTACAAGGGCTGAGGTTCTACCTGGAACCATTTGCTTCTGAAAAACCCTTTCTCGAAGAAATGGGTTTTCAAGGGTTCTTGGTAACACTAATGGTTCCAGTAAGAACCATTTTGATCCAGAGAACCCTTTAAAACCCCTTTCCTGAATAAAGGGTTTTAAAAGGGTTCTTGGTGGAACCCTCCAAAGGGATTTGGAGCCTTTTTAATAAAGGTTCCACCTGGAGCCAAAAAGGGTTCTCCTATGAGGACAAGCTGAAGAACCTTATATGGTTCTAATTAGGACTTTTATCTCTAAGAGTGTAGTGGTGCTATATACTCTGCCATAATGTCAAAGAAAGTTAGTTTCAATCACAATGTTTGAGAAAAAAGTTTTTTATAGAATATGATAATTCAATGATAGGACATAAGCATTCACCTCACCTTCCTCAGATTGACAAAATGAACACACTCCAGCCAGGTGGTGAGCAGCGGGCCTTGGCAAAGTGCACAACAGCTGCCATTAGCCAGCAGAGCACTCAGACACGGATAGTGAGGAAGCATTCTGTGGACCAGAGAAACCCTGTTCCTGTTCTCCCACAGGACAAACCTGGCAACCAGCTCCTGGAAATCAAAGATGGCACAGTGAGATTTCTTACAAAGTGACTCTTGTTGTGTCTGCTGTGTTTCTATGAAGTTACCTTTAATGTTAGCACCTCAGCATCCTGCTCTGATTGCATTGGCTCACACTGCACAAACCTGTTGCCTTCACAGTAAAGCTCCTTCAGGGCTAGACGATGAAACTAGACAGGGTTACACCCCGAGGCAGATCATCAGGTTTAGAGTCAAATTCATCTATGACATAATGGGTGTAAAATAAATAATGCTATATATTTTTTACCTCAACAGGGAACATGGACAACTTGTTGCCAGCCACATCAACAACTTGGAGTTTTTCCAGGGCTGTAATTCCCTGAGTTACATTTCAGTGAGTTACATTTTGCATTGCATGGACGAGTCCAAAACCATAAACTTATATTTAGAAATGACAGAAAATGATTTAGAAAACAAGGCAAATACCCACCTCTGGAAGGCTGGTCAGCTTGTTTCTGGCTACATGGAGCTTGGTTAGGCCTTTACATTGGCACAGCTGCTGAGGTAAACAACAGAGCCGGTTGGAGGTCAAGTTTATCTCGGACAGTTTACAGAGATGACCCAGTTCAGCAGGGAGCTCCTCCAGCTTGTTGTCCAGCACACTGAGATGTTCAAGTTTAATCAAACTGATGGAAACATAGAAAAGTAAGTTGACAATTTATATATAAATAGGAATACGGAGAATTACTGCAGGCATGGTGACATCTCTGACACGGCACCTTTTAATCTCCGGTGGAAGACTTTGAATTTTGTTGTGGTTCAGATTGAGCACAACCAGATTGTGTAAACCACCTGTAAAATAAAAATAAAAACACTCCAGGTGTTAATTTTGTCTTGTTGGACAGCTGATTCCTTGTGGTGTTGATGGTGCAAAACAGCGAGAACCTACCGATCACCTCAGGTGGGATTACTGTAATCTGATTACTGAATAGATACAGTTTCTTCAGGGACTCCAACTTGCCCAAAGCAGCAGGAACTTCCTTCAAGGAGTTATTTCCCAAATTCAGCTCTGCCAGCTAACAGACATCGCATTCAGATACTCAGATAATCACAAACCTATGTCGTGTCTAAAGTCGGTCAAAAGTTGGAAAACATACAGGAAACTCACATGTTGTAGGGAGAGCAGCTCAGCAGGCAGACAGGTGAGACGGTTGTTGTTCAGCAGAAGAACAGACAGTTTTGTGAGTCTGAAAACACATTTCGGCACCTCTTTGATTTTCTTTGAGCTCAAATTCAACGATGGTGAATTTCCATACAAGGCTCTGACCACAGAAACATCAATGGCTGCGACCACCGACTCTGCCATTTGCTTCACCACCCTAATAGCAACTAGACGTAGTTCCACCTTTTATCCAAGATATTATTCTCAGAGCTAAAAGTCTGTGGTAAAACCCATGAATTTAAGTTTCCATGGCGACAAGATGCCTACTAGGATTTCTTATTGTGCAATGGTGACATCTAGTGGTGAAAGCGGAGTACAAGCATTCTCCAAAATAAAAGCAGACGTGACATAAACTTAATGTCAAAATAAAATTAGAGATTAAAGAAAGTGCAGTGTGCAGATTTGAAAAATAAATGAATAGTCTCATAACACAGCACTACTCTAGTCCTGTTTTTGAGTGTATGTGCATATGGGAGTGTGTGCGATCTTAAAAAAATCCCTCATGTAGAAATCAATATTTCCTGATGAGGAATACCAAAATCCAAGCAGACGCAACTCATTGTCTTTAGTATTGTTTGTGTTTATGTAACAATGACATGATTTACAGGTTCACCGACGCAGTTCATTCCAAGCACACAGCATGCATGGTGCACAGCTCTCCACTTCTACTTTCTTCTGGCCAGCTGGAGCATGATAGGTGTCACCGGACCACACTGTGCTAGTTTTCATTAGCACAGTTCATCCTTTAAAATCAGTTTGTATTAAGGGGCCCTCAGTGTGAGAGGTTAAAACCCTCTGCATTAAACAAACTGGTTTATTTCCCCCATCAGGACCAAGCTGTTGCTCAGCTGTCCTCCACATTGGCCGGTTCCTTTAGCCGCTCCACAGAATTGTAGTGCTCTCCCAGTCCGTAGGCATGACGCATGTAGCTGTAAAACACACCAACAGAAGAAATTCTGAGTCAAATCTTGTGATACTGCAGATTAGAGGTACCGTATTCCAGTTGTTACCACTATTTTGCTGAATATATTTTTATACTTGAAACATGAATTTCCAAAAAAATAAATTGAAAAATAAACAAATTAACAACATACACGAGGGTGATAGGTTCACTGTCAAATTCTTCTCCAATTTTTATTGCTGGCGAGTCAGCCTGGATCACTTCTATTGGCAAGTGGAGGACTTGTGTCAAAGCTTGCAGCTGTGGGGTGATTAACATTATTGTAAACAACAACAGGAGCAACAGCACAGTGTATGTGTGTCAAAAAACAAAAACAACTGACCTCCAGTTGTCCGCCCCAAGCTGCTGTGTGCTCCACATCACTGCAGTACTTTTCAAACTCATCTGAAAAAAACATAATCAACCACAAACTCAGACGTGAATGACATACAAACATATTAAATACCTGTGTTTTAGATTGTATAACCAAAGATAAGATGACAGCACTTACCCGATGTGTACATGTTACCATTGTTAGGGTTGGTGAGGAAAGGCAGGAAGTCATCGACATGGCTTCTCATGTGCTCGGCAGTACGAGAGCGCAGTTTCTCCAAACTCGTGGTTAACTCCGGCTAAAACAAAACACAAAACAACGTGATCTCTTAGAGCATGAACTAGAGGTGGGATGAATCGATTATTAATCGATTACTAAATTAATCGGCAACTATTTTGATAATCGTTAATCGGTTTGAAGCTTTTTTCATGATTAAAACAAGATTTCTGATAGTTTTAGCTTCTTTAATGTGAATATTTCCTCTGTTTCTTTACTGCACATAACAAAGAAATCATTAAAACTGAATCTTTTTGGTTTGTGTACAAAACAAGACATTCGAGAACATCGTCATTTCCAGGTTTGACAAACACTGATCAACGTTTTTAAAAATTTCCTGACATTTAATGGACCAACCGATTCATTTTCTCGATTAATCGATTACGAAAAAATAATCGTTAGTTGCAGCTCTTGTACTTTGTGATGCAATACATGGTCCATGATACCAATAATATCACGATACAACGATTCTGTGATAATCAATATATTGGAAGACAATCATATAGCAATACATCATGATATCGGTCTAACTGAAGAAAACAGAATGTGGAAAATATGAACATGTCAAATTAAAAGTGCAGGATTTCTCAGAATATGTATTCAGAAAATAAAGAACCTCTTCTTCGACCAGGTAACTTCTGCTCTAATTTCCCAAAATTTAACCTGGCAGGGACTGTTTCCTTACGCAATTCTCGTATTGCATGAGGAAGGACAACTACATGTCACCAAATCAATATTTTGACCAACCCCTGGCGTGAACCCAACTGATATTGTCACGTCATGCTGTAGCAACTCTAAACTGCACACCTTTTCTGATTGGGTATTCAAAACAACAGTAAAATACTCCATTAACTATATGTACCTTTGATCGCTGTGCCAGCTGATCTTCAACGGCCCGGTACATGCAGTGGCCGTCAGATGGGATCTCCTTGATCTGCAGCTGCTGCTGGGCAAGTTTCTGAGCCAGCTTCAATCCCTCCTGGTGCCTGACACCCTGCAGGTTCTGCACCTCGGCGTCTGCTATCCTGCTCTCTCTCTCCTTCTCCTGGGCAGCCTTCTTGTCCTAAAGAAGATCATTTCAATTGGAACTGTCACGGACTTCATTTAAACTGTTAAACAAATGAGTACTATTCATCTACAAATCAAATTGAAGTGTTAATGGCTTTAATGCTGAATAAATGTGATCGAGAATGCAGTATTTTTAATGTATATATTTTACTACGTTTAATGATGCTGCTGTAGAGCACTTAAAACCATCCCCCTGTGACTCACCCTTCTCTTCTGAGCCTTGGTTACTCGTGGCTGTTTGCTCTCGTCTTCTTCTACAGTCTCCGTCTGCATGGTCTCGACTCCATTTATAACCTCTTCCAACTTGAAAAAGTGAGTGACAAGAAATTCACATAAGTTAATCTAAGAAAGCATGTTTTGTTTCGTACATGATGGACAGAAATCGGACTGAAAGCTTTTTACCACTGAGTCACTTGTAGATTTGAGTTGCCTGAATTCTTCCTCATGTTTTTCATTGATTTCAGCCTCCAGCTTGGCAATGTCCTCTGTCATCTGTTTCCTCCTTTTCTTGTCGTTTTTGGGCACAGCAGTTTTCATGCTCTGGATTTTAGCTGAAAAACAAAGCACATTCTCAAATAACAATCTAATATTCAAATAAACAATCGAAACAACAAAAGCTAATCTTTATTAAAGTTATTAAAACAAACACACTTTTAAAAACATAACTCATATAAGGCAGGAAACTGCCGCTTTCCTCTTTAAATACAATTCTCTCAGATGATAGTGTGTCATTGTTTCACAAAGATTTAAATGCATTCATTGCACTGAGCTAAATTATTCCTTACAATTTTCTCACAAAATATTTTCTGGAGCTTTTTTTGTGTTTTCTTTCCATTAAAAAAAAAAGTGGAATGCAAACAGTAAATGATTTTCAGCTCAGAGAAGAACTATTTTAATATGATTGTTTGATTTTACCAGACAAATCTTAGTTTTTTGTGTGTTTACAATTTAGAGAAAGTGGTGGAAGGTTTCAGGAAATATTCAGAATATACACTTTAATGGCCAAGTATGTGTAGAACACGTTAGTACACGTTGGATCTGAATGTCTGCAAACAGTGACTATATAAATAGGCATAGAGCTGAATGTAATAGAAAGCAGGGGTAAGATAAACGAACACAATAAACCATCACAGCTGCTGCTAGTGGGTTTTCTAGGCTACGTTTTCAATGAAATTCAAACATAGAATATACAAACTACAGAGAGCATCACCTACATATTACAATGAAATTAATAATATCCTAAAATGAATGAGAAGAAATGCACTGCACTACCTTGAAGGTCTTTCTTTTCCTTGCGGTGCTGCTTTACCAGCAGATCTTCCGCCGTCTCCACTGTCTTTTCCTCCATGACTGGAAGCTGCTGCTGCTCACTTTACTCAGTGAAAGTCTTTAAGAGCGACATGAAGCAGGAGACCGCTAAAAGTGTTGTAATGCAACTGACACGGGCTATAAAACAAACACTGTTCAATGACTACAACGTGCTGTTATGGCCTTAACAGGAAGAGACGAAGAAGAAAGGTGGAGCTTCCTTCTTCTTCTTCTTCTTCACCGCCGATACTAATGTTGCTATACCGCCGCCTTCTGGCTCGTCAATGTGTTGCAGTTGCAACATTTCATGGCAGCCAGCAAGAATATATATTTTTTTAATTTCCTAACTTTGTTGATTGGATTTTCACAGCGTCAATATAAGTATAGTTACATAGCACATACTTCGACCAACACCAGAAAAACCCCCAATTAGTTTTAGATACTTTAATCTCAGAATTCTGGGGGGAGAATACCGAGATTAAAGATGGTATTGTATTCAAGTTTAATTCTTACAATCTCAGATTTCTGCCTTTTTATTTTTATAATCATTATTTATTTATTTATTTATTTTTAAATGCACACCATGCTAAGATATAGTATTTTTATTTTATTTATTTATTTTAAGTCAAGCACAATATATTTTTTTTGTTTGTTTGTTTTTGTCACAGGACCAAAGATACATCTAAAATGGTTTCAGATTTAAACATTAGATTTACATTAACTACTCATGAGGCAATAACTTTTTTTGTGTAGCCTACTTTATTGTAAAGTGCAACATATCGTCAGTCTTTAACTTGTATTAAAATGCTGATTAAATGTGTTAATTTTGTGGCAAAAAAATAATAATCTATAAAACGTCTGGGTGTGTGTGTGTCAAACTAGGCTGGAGCAGCAGCAGCAGGCGTGCCGTGTGACGTGGCACAGGGGGCGGAAGGTCTTGTTTGTGTTTTGGTTCTAAGGGGAAGTTGCGAGAAGAAAGAAAGGAGGAGACGTGACGGGGTTTTTGAAATTATTTTTCTTTGTTTCCCCTGCACCGTCTCACCACAGCCTCCAAAGTACCGCGTGAAAGTACCACCGCGGCGGCATTTAAAGTTCAGAACACCGTCTGGCTGCTCTCAGGTACTTTGACATGAGGCGACAAGTTGCTGTTTCCAGCTGGCGAGCTGGCTAACGCTAACGTCTGCTAATAATGCTAGCGCTGTTGCTAGTCCAGCTAATGTCGGTGTTGTTTAATTACCAGGAGAATGCGGGCCTTTGTCATGTCTCGGCGAGTCATGCTATGTGTTGAGGTGTTGCCAAAAAGAAGAGAATAGCAATGTCCAGCGTGGCAGTCAATACAAACGTCTTACAGTTGACTTTGTTATGACCAACCACTAGAAGGGTGGAATCGGGTCAGTGGGTGGAATGCTAACAGTGTTATCAAGCTAATGTTAGCGTTTGTTTGTTGTGGTTCTGGCTACTGTATTGTTGCTGTTAATCATTTCTGACTGATAACACAATCTTTCAATGCAGTCGCTTATTTGATAACATTCTGTATGCCGTTTCGTTTGCTGTTCAAAAAGCACTTGAGACACTGGTGTTTCTAGCCATTTGGAAGACTAAGTATGGCGATTGCAGCTAAGCTAACTGTCTAGACTACAAAACAGTTTGGAAAATGGCTTCCCTCCCTTTCATAATCCAAATAAATACTTGGCTACACCTCACACGAGCAGGTGTGTTTGCTGTCAAATAACAACAGATAAGGATTCATCGTCTGTGAGCTGGGCAGTTATGTAGTGCGCAGCGCTTGTTGACAGGTCTGTTTCAGGAGTCTGTTCTCACTGCTGTTTCTTACTCGTTTGTATGTCGACTCCTAAGAAATATACGCACAGACAGACGTGTTTATGACCAAATAATTTACTTCCACTGTCTTTACAAATGTAGCTCTATGCTAATCACCCTCCTTGTGTTTGTATTTCGATGCTTGCATGTGTATATAACCAGTATAGCACCACAGGGATTACATGAAGTAAACATACTACATTTCCTTTGAATATGAATATAACTCTGTTCAGCATTATTACAGATACACAAGTGTGCATCTGAACAATAATGCAGTTTCTTGTGTCGATCTTGGCACAATCCACATATCACAATACAACAAACTGCAGTATTACATTGATTTGAAATGCAGCTCTAAAGTTCACCATAAAAATGTGACAAAAATGCATCTATGTAATGTCCCCTTGTGACTCTTTCGATTTGTCACCTGCACGAGGGAGTTGGTGTGCACATTGAAAGACATTGTGGTCAGGAATTTGCTTGCACCGATCATGCTCGGGTCAAATTCCCCCTGCAAACGTCAGATATGTGTTTGTCACTTAGTTGACAACCGCCATTTGTTTTATATATTCAGCCGTTTGTTCTATACAAATTAGTAAGCAATGCATGAATGCATGGTATGTAACCATACACGTGGGTGGGCCGAACTCTTGAAATTGCAGGGAGTTTGACAAGCCTTTCTTTGCTTGTGTCACTGTATGTGGTTTTAGAGGGTTTTAGAACTCTACTGAATCATGTCAATCACAAATGCATTGTCAGGCAGTATATGCTTGTTTGTGTTTTCTATCTGTAGAAAAACAATGACAGAGATTTAAATGACGGCTTTTCATGCTTGACAGATGAAATACAAAGTGGGGAAGAAGCATATGTCATTGCACTGTAACATTATAATGTAGTATACTGACACACTATACAAATACCAACTAGGTTGGTACTGCCAGCCAGAAAAAGGATGTTAAACCATTTAAGTCAGCTTATTAGAGAGGTCACAGCTACGGTCGGAATTTTACAAATAAGCATAATGTAGTCTGGCTTCTGTTGGTTTACATTGTCACCAAAATGTTGCGCGTGTCTGGGAGGACTTGACCTACACCTCAGAGCTTTTTGAATGGATGACTCTAGGTCCATATCTCAACCGTTTTCTCCCAACATTTGTTTCAGTATCTCACAACCTCCCTTGTGTTTCAGAGACCCCTGTTTTAATTTCTTCACACAAACTTCACTGCTGTTACTTTACTGGCATAGCGGATATGTTTCTGCCTTCTCTCCATCAGCTGTGATGTAAACTGCATCATGCTGTGTCACTACAAACACAAAAACAGCTATACTGATGAACACAGAGCTGTGTGGAGCTGATAGGCTTAATCAGCATTGTTTGAACACTTAACAATAGGTAACACATTTAGTCATTATTGAGCAATAACTCTATAATAAACATTCAACACAATGTAAATCAAATGGTCTAAGAGAGAACTTACTATATTTGTGTAGTTTCTCTAGTCTCTGTTTCCAGCTAGAGAGAAATGTGGCCCATGATGGTGCTCCTATTGACTGTTCTACTGCACACCTCTTGTAGACGGGTTGAAAGGCATGAAAAAGAAAGAGTTTGATTATAAACAACAATGTGTCAATATGGGTAGGGCGTTCCATGGATTGTCTCAGGTCATCTGTTGCTTCTTAAACACATTTGTGCTCATCTCAGGACAGAAAGCCACAGTCCCATTTCATTTAGTATTTTACCTAAGAATGATTTTCTGGGTATCCACTTACCCTTTTCATCTCTTGGCTTTTGCAGTAGAAGTGCCGCTCCTGAGGTTTAGCATACAGTACACCGAGGGATCCGACTAGGTCATGGCCAATCGGGGAGGAGCTACAAGACCCAATGGACCCAATTCAGGGAACAAAATCTGTCAGTTTAAGCTGGTGCTGTTGGGGGAGTCAGCTGTTGGAAAGTCCAGCTTAGTGCTTCGCTTCGTCAAGGGCCAGTTCCATGAATTCCAGGAGAGTACAATAGGAGGTAAGTTTCATATTAACAGACCAGGCTTTTTCTCATTTCTTTGTGGGCAGGTGCATGTAATTACAGCTGATTGAGTGATAGGTGAATTTATTACCTCCTATCACACCAGACTGTTTTGTGTGGATACTGATAATGCAATGCTGACTCATCTCTCAACCTTTCCTGTCCTCTCAGCGGCCTTCCTCACCCAAACAGTGTGTCTAGATGACACAACAGTCAAGTTTGAAATATGGGACACTGCAGGTCAGGAGCGTTACCACAGTCTGGCACCCATGTATTACAGAGGAGCACAGGCTGCTATTGTGGTCTACGACATCACAAATGAGGCAAGTTCATCCACCTTTATGAACACATTCGTACTCTAAGTTGTACTTATAGTAGTTGCTATGCATTCAGTCTACAGGTTAAACATGTAGAGACATTATATTCAGCTACTATTACAGTTCACGTGATCGCATAAGGTTTCTTACAAATGGCCCACATTTCTTCTGTTTGCAGGAGTCCTTTGCAAGGGCAAAGAACTGGGTAAAGGAGCTGCAGAGACAAGCGAGCCCTAATATAGTCATCGCTCTGTCAGGAAACAAAGCTGATCTCGCCAACAAGAGAGCTGTCGACTTCCAGGTTAGACAAAAAATAGCAATGTCTTGACAGTTATTTATTTGTAATCAAAGAGAATCTAATCATTATTTGTTTTATGTGATAACACCGAGAACTTGACAAGTTTGTTGAACCTGAAAGCGTGCATTTATGAGAATATTCCTGTTCTGTTTATAGGATGCCCAGTCCTACGCAGATGACAACAGCTTACTGTTCATGGAGACGTCAGCTAAGACATCTATGAATGTGAATGAGATATTCATGGCTATAGGTGGGTAACTCCTTATACTTACTTCATTGATTTTTGCCTGAGCATTTGTGGAGTGGCAACCATTTCTACTGCTAGTTCTCGAATGGCATTTTTCCACTATACATTTATAGCATGACGTTTTACATTAAACACTATATGGGCGGGGTCGTCATAGCACAGATGCACGAAACTGCCGTGATGTTGGTTTGTACGCGACACACACAAACTAATGACGGACAAAGCAGTTGTTTTCAGTGTACTGAATCATTAGAATCACTTCATTACATAGATTAGGTCAGTACTTCCTGCATGAAGCTAAATAGACTCCTCTGTTAAATATTGAGATTTTAGAAATTTAACATGTTTTCACGATTTTTTAAAGAACAGTTGTTCGGTTTGATTCCTGTGTTGGACATTGCTCGCTCTGCCAATTAGTGGTTGGTAGTCTTTCAGTTTCAGTGTCACATTTTAGTATCGCTTCAGCGTGCACGGAACCTCACCAGAGCAGGCACTAAAAAAGCACCAGGTATCGGGTACTATTTCTGATGGAAAAGCAAAGAAAAAACACATTGCGCTAGAACTGTATAGTGGAAGTTGTATCCCTTTTTCTTCTGCTCTCGTAGAGTTGTAATTTCTTTGATCGTCGTTTAGTTCATGTTGTCTTATATTGTCTAATTTCAGCGAAGAGATTGCCGAAGAGTGAGCCTCAGGCTGCAGGAGCCAACAGTGGACGGAACCGGGGAGTGGACCTGACGGAAGCTGCCCAGCCAGCCAAGGCTCCGTGCTGCAGTAACTAACCTGAAGAATGCCTTCCATCCAAACAACCTGTATAGCAGTAGCTAATGCGACTGATGCCCTGACTGCCACTGCAGTTCCTAATGCAACATGTTGTGCTCTTTCTCCAATTATCTGATTGGCAAAACAAGAAAAAGATCCCACCTTTTAATTTTTCAGCAGTGAAGTCAATGCCATGACACTGATCAACATGGCTCTGCTTCTTGTCCCACATAATGGTTCTGCTGCTACCTGGTAAAGACTCCTAACCGTTTGTCCTTACTTTCTGTCAGCTAGCTTCTTACATGTATCAGTTCCTAAAGATTAACGACGGCAGCAGATATTGGTGCACCCTGTTGTTGGTCATCTTCTTTCCATCGTGTAGATATAAGTTTCATTAAGGGGAAGTGCTTACTTCCCTTTTCTGGAATAGCTTAAGTCTTAACTACAGAAATACTAAAAAAAAAGTTTTTTTTTTCTGTTTTGTTTCTTGTTTTCCCTTTTTTGCTCTAAAAATGTGGATGCACATATCTATACACTTACATGGCCTAAAATAGACAAACAAACAAACTGTTGTACATTTGTCTGCAGTAGCACAGAGACAAATACTACTGGAGAAGAGGAGTGTATTATGTATGCGAGAAAGAGTGGAAGAAATGGTGAACAGAACCCAAAGTGTCTCTCTTTTGCCACTGGGACCCTTTTATCTGATGAAACAGCTGTGGACTCTCGTTGTTTTAAGATCTGATTCACCTCTGCCTCTTTATCTACATCCTTTCCCCACTAAAGTAGCACTAGATTACATTCTCTTCTACCAACTTTAGTCTCTATGATGGGCCTGTGTTTGCTTGTAGCTGTCCCTAGTGGCATTGTGCAATGTTTCACAGTATTTACTCTGTGATTTTAAGTGTCCACAACGACCATTGGAAATCAGCAACCCCCCGCCTCTGTTACACACAACTCTAATCACAACAAGAACATGCAGTGTCCTTTCATAAATCTGAAGTAGACTTTGGCATTTAGACTAGATCTCTTGGGTTTTGTCCTTTTGGATAATTCAGTAGTTAATTCAGACAACTTTTTCCATTGTGTTTATGTTGCTGCAGCTGGGTTTGCACATCGTAAAAAGCAAAGGTGATGGTAGCGAGCAAGGAGTTGCAATGCGGTTGCTTCGTAGTCACCTTTGAATGATGATTATTTTTCATTTACTCTTGATTAGGAAGTGCTTTAGACACGGTCACGTGTCGTCGTGTACAAACCAGGCCTGACTGGCCGGTGACAGGTTTCATCTGTAGACTCACTCATACCTTAATTTGCCCACATGTTCATCGTCAAGCACACGTTTGCACATGAACACACATTTTGCGTTGACTTCTTCCTTCTGAACTGTCGAACCAAAACGTCACTGTACATAAGCACACACACTCACACACAGCCTGTTACACAACTCTCTCACATAATTTTTGTGTTTTCTTTTCCATAAACCTATCAGCTGTACATTGTTCTATACAAACACATGGACATGGAAACACACACATTCATACATGTGGTTAGCTCTTTTTACAGATCTGTCTTACTCATGCCTTGCACTAATGATGCTCATGAATATATCTTGTCATAATTTCAGCCAGTGTGATATATATATAAATAAAATATAAATACATATAAATATATATAAATAATATACTGTAAATAGGGTGTTGCAGTGTAGGTTTTTTGTTTTTTTGACATATCAGTGACGGGACTAATGCTTGCTAGGGGGCTGTCTAGATAATCATTAAAAAAAAAAGTGTACAGTTATCAGAAAAAACAGCTTTGGTTTTGTTGCTGTTCTTTTTTCACACAAATGGTTAAATTATAATCAGTGGTGGTCTTGTATGTAGTGTTATAAAAGAAAAAGAAAGAATGAAATTGCATTTATTTACTCATCTGTCTTGTACTATCTTCTCAAATGATAAAAAAAAAAAAGTAATATCCAAATATGTTGGTTTCTATTTTTTAACACTCACTAATTATTATCCCGTATTATTATATTTTATTTTTGTATCGGGCTATGATTTCTTGTCCAGCACAGTTAGTATCTGAACGTGCAGACACACTTGTTGAGAAACCTGCAGAGGAGTTGGACACAGTACAAAACGGTTTGATTGACCAACTGTCCGCCCCCTGAGAAGCATCTTGTGACCATCTCATGGAAAACGGTAAACAACTCTGTGCTGTGATGGTTCATAAATAAAAGGATTAACATGTCATAGGGATGTTAATTGTAAGGTTTTGGGGATTTTTTTTTTGTCATGAACACCTAATTAATTACATGCAAGCATTTTACAGTACTGTTCTGTATTGACAAAATAAATACTGAAATAAATTTGATCATGTATTATTATAATAATCGGGCTGATTGTATGAGTGTGTGTGCATGGACTGTTGCTGCCAACCTGAAGTTAATAAACACTCATATTTAGTTTCATCTTTCACAGCTAATTTTCAAGAGGTCAGACAGTCAGTATGTATCTAAATTTGTCTTATATTCCTCGAGAGATTGTGTGACTGAGATTTATTTCTATTTATTAAGTTTGTTCCAGATTTGTGATTCTTTGTCATGGGCTTTAAGTAGAATTTGACATGGACTAGGGAACATAAGCAGTCGTGTAATAGAAATGACAGTATAAAATAGTCAGAAACACTGAAACTGGGTTGCGATGGTCTGTCATACATTAAAAAAAAAAAAATGGGTTCCCATATAAGAAGTTTGAAACATTCCATGATGTTAAAGTGCAACAAATATTAATTCAGTCTAAAAACCATAGCTCACTGTTATTTATCATATGGTCCGTCAGACACTGTGTGACTCCATATGTGCTTGATTTTCATCCCATTTGACCTTGAATTTTTTTTTTTTTTTGACACATTCGTTTGCATTCTGTGACCTCTCTCTCAGTTATGGTCTGTCCCGTCTGAGTCCCCTAGCGGAGGAAAATGAACCTACAGTGAGAAATTGAAAATAAGGATGAGCGCCATGTCTGATCCTCCGCTTGTGGAATAGAGCGGACGGTAGAGCGAATATTTCTCGGGCCACGGGTCCCTGCGGGGCTTCGTTGTCGATAATGGCCGACAGCGCGGGGATCCAGCAAGGTTCGCCGGCCATCGGAGCTGCGGGCTCGGTTCCGGCCGCTCCTGGAGCCGCGGGAACGGAGGGCTCTGGCGCCGCTGGAGGATCCGCACGTATCGCCGTGAAGAAGGCGCAACTCCGCTCCTCTCCTCGGCCGAAGAAACTGGAAAAACTCGGAGTGTATTCATCCTGCAAAGTATGCTGTATTTGCAGACTTTTGAAACACACCGGCGTGAGCGCGTTCTCCGATTAAAGCCCGTGTCCTGTCCTGTGCGCGGCTGCAAGAGTTTGCAAAATGCAAGCGCAGCAAAGGAAGCCATTGCCGCACTTCATTTTTTTTTTTTTTTTCATCTTATGCATGCACGAAGCAGTTACTGAAAAGCGACATCAAGACGTTGTTAATGAACGCGTTGTTGTTGTGGTGGGGTTTTTTTTCCCCGCGGGGCCGTGAAGCCGGAGCCTCTAGCTGGGCTCTGTCCGCCGTTTTTACACTGTGTTTCTGTCAAGGTGGGGGGTTGTGAACGTAAACACTGGCTCGGCTCGGTGTCTTTGGGAGTAGCTGAGGCTGCGTGTGTTCAGAGGCTGCAGCCCCACTGTGTGGGTGTGTGCGTGTGCTGCTCTGGTGTTTTCCACGAGTGGGGGGGGGGGGGGAATCCACGGTGCCCCGTGCCTCCTGTCAGCGCGCGGCGATGGAGGAAGAGGCTTTGACTGGGTTTATGCAGCGTATGAGCCGCGGAGAGAGAGAGAGAGAGAGAGAGAGACGGGGTCTTTGTTATGACAGGGTGACAGCTGCTGAAAGGGGTTGGGGGGGGGGCGGAGTTTGTTGTTGTTGCAGAGCGCATGCGCAGTGCAGGGTTGCCAGTCCTGCTCACCCCCACCTCTCACTGACCGGTCAGTCATAACAAGCCTCCATATACATATAAGAGGCTTTAAAGTTTTTATTGTTGGGACATTTTTATCAAAAATGTATGTAGGAATCACACTGTGAAGTAAAGTTAGAACGCAAATAACAATATAGCTAATATAAATTGGGCCGATATTAAAAACAATTCCTGTTGCGATCGATCAACAATTGTGGATTATTCAAAGTCTACCACTTTATCCCCCACCTATGGGGGATTGTTGTAAATTACGTTTTGCGTATTCATCTGTATTATCGCACATTTTCGAAAAGCTTAAAGAGGGAAAACGGACACACTACTATTAAATTTTTTTTTACGTCAAATACATGTTACGAAATGTTGCAAATAAGGATTTATATGTTTTAGGGAACAATCAAAGGTGTAAAAAGAATCTTAAATAAGCTCATTGTGGGTAAGGAGCTTCTGGGGTGAGTGGAAAGACTGTATTTTCGGGTCGCTCGCGTTCAAATTGGGCAATTTTTCTCCATTTTCAAGAATCCCTGTTATTAAAATTGATCAAAAACTGATTATTGTGAGAGCTTTTTATTGCAATGTGCGATTATATCATATATTGTCCCATCCCTGCTGATTACCTTTTATTGACAGCACAATATAAAACAATTTCGGTAAATCATAAGTGATCTGTGAGAGATCGACACATTGGGTAGAATACATTGTGGATATTTAGCGTGGGATGGGTGACTTTGACATATTACAGAGAGAGGGAACTTGGTTCCGTTAATATTACAGCTGTTCTGAAGATAGTTACGCCGTTGTTTGCAATGACTTTGCAAAGAAACCTAAAAAAGAGCCCTAAAGAGAGTCAGACAAACATGTGGATGAAACTCTACAATCCTTTTTCAAGCTATCTGCCTACTGAAGTGTTTAAGATCTGTTTAACTTGTATTTTGATTCACTGTGACAGTTCAATATGAATCTATGTTGCAAATATTAAAAATGCTATGTTCTTTTCTTAGGCTGAGGGAGCCTGTAAATGTAATGGTTGGAAAAGTCAGAACCCCCCTCCTACTCCCCCGCGAACCGACCAACAGTCCAACACAGTCAACCTGCAGGAGCCCTGCCGCAGCTGCTCTCACACTTTAGGTATGTTAGCACGATGAAGAAAGAAGCGGGAACGTCATTATCATCAAGTGAAACATTAATCAGTTCTTGCGTTATAATTTTATCTCCCAGGTGATCATGTGACCCACCTAGAAAACGTATCAGAGGAAGAAATGAACAGACTTCTGGGTATCGTGCTGGACGTGGAGTATCTCTACACATGTGTTCACAAAGAGGAAGACGCCGACACTAAGCAGGTCTACTTTTCGCTCTTCAAAGTAAGCATCTGCTTTTGCAATCGGAATACACCAACACTGGATTTTACAACTGGCATTGTGTGCAAGTAAATATAGTCAAGCCTCTTCTGTTTTTGTTTCAGCTGCTGAGGAAATCCATTCTGCAGATGGGTAAACCGATGTTAGAAGCGCAGGAGAGCCCTCCGTTTGAAAAACCCAGCATTGAGCAAGTAATTACACAAAACAAACACTTTGACACAAATAAGAGTTTCACCATGTCACTAAATGTTTTGGTTTTTTTCTCCCAAAATAGGGGGTGAATAATTTTGTCCAGTACAAATTCAGCCACCTTCCATCGAAGGAACGTCAAACAATCGTGGAGCTGGCAAAGATGTTTCTCAACCAGATCAACTACTGGCAGCTGGAGACGCCCTCGCAGAGACGCCTAAGGGTGCCCAACGATGACTTAGCTGGGTACAAAGCCAACTACACAAGGTAGCAACGCCAACGCATATCTCATAAACATGCTGCACGGTGTCGTTGTCATGTCTAAAAGTAAGTTACTTTATGTTTATGTCTGCTGACCACAGATGGCTCTGCTACTGCAATGTGCCTCAGTTCTGTGACAGTCTCCCCCGGTACGAGACCACTCAGATCTTCGGCCGGACACTGTTGCGTTCTGTGTTCACTGTGATGAGGAAGCAGCTGCTCGAGCAGGCAAGGCAGGAAAAGGACAAGCTGCCACCTGAGAAACGCACACTCATCCTGACACACTTTCCCAAGTAAGGAAAAACAAACACTCTGGAACTCTGAGATCACTCACGGATTAACATACGTGCACGTTCTCAATATCAAACCACAGAGTAGTCTCATAAGCACACGTGGCAACCTGTTTAACCTAGTTTTCTTTGGCTCAGGTTCTTGTCGATGCTGGAGGAGGAGGTTTACAGCCACAGCTCGCCGATCTGGAGCCAAGATTTCTTGGCAGGAGCATCAGGGGGACAGATTCCAATTCACACAGGTAACAAACGCCTTCACAGGCTCCAGAGAAACACACATACACCACTACATTTTTAAATATATGATGCAATATGATGATTGTTTTTTACTGTGTTGCTCTGCAGTTATTAGTGCACCCCCTGTGGCCAGACCTTTGTACTACAGCACTAGTCCATTATCAGTGGACCCCTCCACCTGTGGCAGCGTCAGTCCAGCCAGGAAAACAGCGTCCGTGTTGGAGTCAAACCCAGGTACGCAAGTTAGACCGGCTATTACTATGTCATTGACGTTTCCAGTGCAACTGACACATTTTTTTCAAATGCTGGTTAGTTCCTTGTTTCCATTGAGACACACTGCTACACCAATGATTACGATATTTCAATGACGAGGAACTTCCTCTCTCCCCCATTTACTGTGTCGTAGTTGGAGAGAAGCGTAAACCCTCCGAGCCCCTTCCACATGAGGAAAACAAGAGACCTCGGGTGGTGGGTGACATCCCTGTGGACCTCATCAATGAAGTCATGGCAACCATCACGGACCCTGCCGCCATCCCTGAGGTAAAGTCAAACAAACGTAAAGAAATGATAGAAACTCTCAGATAGAGTTTGGTGAAAGATATCACTCTGATATTCAGTTGATGATGGGAGAGAAGATAAGGACTTCATTCCTTCCTTTCTGTGCAGACCAATCTGCTGTCAGCTCACTCTGCACGTGATGAAGCTGCTCGTTTAGAGGAGCGCAGGGGGGTGATTGAATTCCATGTCATTGGTAACTCCCTAAACCAGAAGCCCAATAAGCGGATCTTGATGTGGCTCGTCGGCCTCCAAAATGTCTTCTCCCACCAACTTCCCCGTATGCCCAAGGAGTACATCACGCGGCTGGTCTTTGATCCGTGGGTGGTGTCACAGTTTGTTACCACTTTTCACAGTTGGTGGTGTAATGGCGGTGACTGAAATTCATCTCTTCACTAACAGGAAGCACAAGACTCTGTCACTGATCAAAGACGGCCGCGTCATCGGAGGGATCTGCTTCCGCATGTTTCCGTCACAGGGTTTCACAGAAATCGTCTTCTGTGCCGTCACGTCCAACGAGCAGGTCAAGGTGAGGGCACTCCCTGCTGCTCAGCGTGGCTTTGCATTGAACATGTATCCTGTCTAACTGGTCAGTTTTGACCTTTGTCTTTGTGACTGCAGGGTTACGGAACCCATCTGATGAACCACCTGAAGGAATATCACATCAAGCATGAAATCCTCAACTTCCTCACTTATGCCGACGAGTACGCCATTGGCTATTTCAAAAAACAGGTAACTTGTTCAATAATATACACAGTACACATTTGTTTGCACAGGGGGTTAGTAATACTTCACATTTTGAGAAGATTTCTCGTTTGACACGTCTCCTTCTTCCTCTCAGGGTTTCTCAAAGGACATCAAGGTTCCCAAGGCCAAGTATGTGGGCTACATCAAGGACTATGAGGGAGCCACGCTCATGGGCTGTGAACTCAACCCCAGTATCCCCTACACAGAGTTCTCTGTTATCATCAAAAAGCAGAAGGAGGTGTGTGGGTGTCTAAATTCTTAAATTCAAAGGCTTAACATCTTTTAATCAATACTCTTGTGGGTGTGTCTCTCTCTCTCTCAGATCATTAAGAAACTGATCGAGAGGAAGCAGGCTCAGATCAGAAAAGTCTATCCTGGACTTTCCTGTTTTAAGGAAGGAGTTCGGCAAATTCCCATAGAATGTATTCCAGGCATACGTACGTTACACTAACAGAGTGCAGCATGTCTCTATCTTACACTATTTAAATTGTAGTGTGACATAACTGTGTGACATAACTGTGGTGTCATGTCATTGCCAGGTGAAACTGGATGGAAACCTGTGGGCAAAGGGTAGGTGTGAAATGACTTGGATAAGTGGACAGTCACATAATTAAATATCTTTGGTCACCAATGACACAAACAGCAGGAGACTCATTCTCAATGACTTGTACAAAACGATGGAAAACTCCTAGCTAACAGCACTTTAATCCTATTATTTGTTTTACACTATCGTTTGTCATTATTACTTTTATTGTGATGTGTTTTTTCTCTATGGATTTTCTTCCAGGAAGGAACTGAAAGACCCTGATCAACTGTATAACACGCTGAAGACCATCCTCCAACATGTGAAGGTGAGGGCAGAGAGACATGCAGAGAACGTTTAACAAGTCAACACAACGACTCTCTGACAACATTTTCTAACTTATGCCACAGAGTCACCAGAACGCCTGGCCTTTCATGGAGCCTGTGAAGAAAACAGAGGCTCCTGGGTACTATCAAGTGATTCGCTTCCCCATGGGTATGTAGTTGCATGGCCACAGTTACACAGCAGGGAGTGGACAAGGTTTAAGAAATGAACAAATATCGGGGATCAACGATCAATTTAAGGGAGAATATAGAGCGAGACAGACCATGTCTTCCATTATGATCAATATTCATGATCAGTTCCGCCAGTAAGTAGTATCAGAACAAGAATTAGGTGTGGTTAAGTTTTGGTTATACCTCTCTGGTATGTGTCGGCCAGCATATGCCGTGTTTCCACCAGGTGGAACTGTTTCCATTAGGAATAGTGCCAGGAATTCAACGATTCCATTTGTGTACCCTTCCCTTGGGGTGCCACAGTAATGATATGGGGTACAGTACAGGTGGAGCTAGACCCAAAACAATCCTTACTTCAACGCCCCACAGTCTATTCTCATACAAAGCTTGATGTCTTGTAGAGACAAATAGCCACAAACCGAGCAGAAAAGAACCCAGCTGCTCCTTTGTTGTCTATAATGTCGCGTTCAGTGTCATCGTTTGTTGTCTGCGCACTGGTACGTCACACTACACATCTCGCTGACACGGCCACCTGGAACAGCGCACACTCCGCCTGACCAGTAAAGGTGCTGTTCTCAGTCAAAACGCAAGCCTGGCCCAGGGCTTTATCATTCCAAACTGTACTGTACCGTACCATGATGGGAACAAGCCAATATAGTTCCCTGACATGCTTTGAAAAGGGGGTCACGAGAGAAGTGAGAAGTGGTGTTCTCCAATGGTTGCAACCTGCATTCTCACCATTAGATGCCAGTATTTTTTTACACACTGGACCTTTAAAGAGCCGCACAATTCACATTTCACTAATTCACTATTTTTCTTCTCACAGACCTCAAGACAATGAGTGAACGCCTAAAGAGCCGGTACTACACGACTCGCAAGTTGTTCATGGCGGACATGCAGCGCATCTTCACCAACTGTCGCGAATACAACCCACCAGAGAGCGAGTACTACAAGTGTGCCAACTTACTTGAGAAGTTCTTCTACACCAAAATCAAAGAAGCAGGCCTCATTGAGAAGTAGAGTAGAGGAAGACAGTTCTCCTGAACGGAGGATGAGACCGCCCTTAAAACTAGTGGTCAAGGCGAGGATATAGTGTTGATGATTCAAATGACAGCTGTGTGCAGAGACAAGCCAAGGATAGGACTACTGATTCTGGAGCAGTTACGTTTCAGGAAGGTGTGAAAGGTCCACATAGGTCTCAGACCAGCACTCTTAATGTTTGATGCATGCAGGCAAAGATCCTGAATCAGTACCATTTACACTGAACAAACGGCCACAAGGGAAGGTTTCACTGATAGCCAGCTAGTCTGTTGCTGAGAAGAAACAAAAAAAAGCTTGTGTCTTCATATTTCATTCGAAATCGCAGGGTGCCATGGAAAGAGAGGACAGTGGAAGCTGATATAGGAAAACATACTAAATAGGGCTTATTTTTTCGGAAGGGAACGACAGCTGACTGCAGAATAACTTCATCTCTCCTTTCATATCCTGCCGTTTTGAACGGCTACATCCTCTCAGTTGACTCAGGTAGATTTGTCATGAGCAGCATAGACATCTACTGTGTGTTACATCACTACACTAGTGTTACCTTTGCGGACTGTGATTGAGAATAGATTTTCCTGTCTATATAATCTCGTATCTGTGAGTGTGCACGCCATCAATGAGGTCAAAGTTTGTCTGTGACGAGTTCATCCTGCCAAAAGAGGAACACATAATTTAAATTTGTATGGATTTATCATTTTAAAGCACTTATACCCATTGTATATTTTAAATGTGTATATAACATATATTTTATGTTTCAGAACTAAATAATCTTTTTTTAGTAAAAGCCACCAAGGGCAGTTTGTCTATCAAAATGCACTTTTATTTTTCCAAGTATTAGTTAACATAAATTAGAGCATTTGTCTTCTTCAGATTTTGTTTGACATATAAATTACGGCTGTTGACCAAGAGCTAATTTAATTATCTGGAGTTTATTCTTATTTATGTGCTGTAATTTAAAAAGAATTATGCTAAAGACAAGGTTAATTTATTTTCTTATTTTTTCCTGCAGATGGAGATTGAACTTTATACTTTGGAGATAAATGAAAAGATTGTGCAATACTATGTAGTTTTGCTGTTTTGTAAAAAGGTGTTTGTACTTTTCAAACTTTAGGAAAAATACATTTTGTAGTGTCTGGAAAAAAAATTACTTCATGCTCTTTGTACAACTGGTTTTAATGACATAGTGTTACCCTATTTTATAGACTGAATAAAAGAGAAGTGGGGTTAATTATGTGTGTGTTGCGTTGAACTCAGTGTAATCGTGAAGACAACAGGACAAATCAGGCCGATGTTACTTTTAAATAGCTTTCAGATATGGTGAAGTGAATATTTCTAATCAAGGTACATGTCAGTTTTTATTTTATTTCAATTAGCAAGGTTTGATCTGCAAAAGATGGCTTGACACCAACTCTAAACAAACATAGTTGAATGTGACTCAGTTTTCTAGCCCACAAGGACACGCAAATTGCTCATTCGAGCACTGAAGTTACTGTCTTTAAAAAATATTTCAGAAAAATTAGGATAGAAATTTTAATTTATTATACAGCAGTATGAGCTCATGTCATTCAGGACTTCATTATAAAAACAGTTAACAGAATAGTTTGAGAGAAATGACAAAACATTCCACTTCAAAAAAACAGCCATTACTACATTTATCTAATGATAAAGCAGAGAAATGACAAAACACATATAGAGCATGAAAATAGATGTGAAAAAAGTACAAGTTCACAGTCAGATTACAAACAATGACACAAAGATATAACCTTGCAAGCAAAAACACTAAAAGATCACAACTCTTGTTATCAAAAGCTAAAACTGGCAATGTAAATACAAGGTGACTGCTTTCAGCGACAACCAACAAACGCCTCATTATACATATCAAACTTCTGTTGACCATTGGTAGAAGTCCTTGACTTCTGCTCAGACCTCCGGTCAGCCTTCTGTTTGAATACAGGAGAACGGAGGAACTGCAAGTCTGTGAACTTATCTCCACGCCGAAGTTTCCTGTAAAAAAAAATTATTATATTGGATTTGTTGAGCATTCACACAGAACACAACAGAGAACCAATTACAGTTAGAGCAGTACTACTCTACCAACTTACCCATTTAGCGAGGGCTCTTTGTAGTCAACCACCATGGTGCAGCGCCGCTTGCGAGCAGGAACAGGAGTGGAACAGCGGGCGTCAGAGGGGAACTTGCGATAGGCTGCGGGGGACATATTGGTCACATCACACAGACTCAAGCCCCGCCCTGCTGTCCTTATACCAAGCCCACCTGTGGAAACGTGAAGGATAATGTGATACACAACGAAAGAGAAAAGGTGTACATACACCAGTGAGCAGCTAAATCATAGAGTGCAACAGAGAGGTAATAACAAGGTGAATCTAACCATGCGTCCCAAGTGCACACGTGTTTAACGGAGTGCTCAATCCTCAGTGGTCAAACTGGGATTCTATTCCAACTAACATGTTTGGGAAATGACTGGACAGTAACACCCCTTTCTTGAAGTGAAGCCTTAAAAACCCTGATGAACCCCAGTTTAGCAAAAAAAACAACATAAAGTTACTCTAAAGATGCATTTAAACTTCTTAAATAGTGCGAGACATCACTATTGACAGGTGAAATTGCATCGATTGGTCAATCAGCACCTCACTACACTACTCCTCGATAATGACTGCACGAACCTGGCGCCATGTCATCAACTATTCCGTTGTTCACTTGACTTTAAAAATGTATCATTTAGTGTTTTTAATTAAAAAGAGACATAAAACAAATGTTATTTTTTTTTATTAATTACTGCATTTATAAAAACAAATTCTTCAACTGCAATGCCTACCTTATTTCTGGTGACTGTTATCACAAGGTAGCAGCAGCAAGCTGTTAGTGGCTGTTAGCAAGCTGTTAGTAGTTAGTGGACTTCATGTGTATTTGCAGAAGTGTCCACATTTAGGAGGTTTCTTGAATGCATCTTGAAGCTGCTCCTCTAAGCTCAACATGCTGTAGATCCCACAGAGATGATGAAATTTTCCCGGGGTCTTTAAGTGCATCTTGGTAGCTGCTCCCGTTAGCTCAACACACTGTGAACTAAGGCTGAACGATTTTGAAAAAATATCTAATTGCTATTATTTTGACAGGGATTGCGATTGCGATATGATTCGCGATATCCGAGGGAATGGTGATTATTTACAAATTTTCATTTGAAAAATATATTTAAAAGGATTATTGATCTTTGTGCAGATCTGTAAGAAACAAGCATGTTCTCGTTAGTCTGTAGCGTAAGACGTGTATAGATCAAGATGATAATAAATTTAAAATTATATTTTTATTAGTTTATGCTAGAAATGTCCATCCTTAACGTGTATTGGAAGTTCATTCATTCATCGTCTACTGCTTTATCCTACACATGAGGGTCGGATGGTATTGGAAATTATGGCTTAATTTTTTTGTCATACAAAACAAACACAAATCTATGTTTTTTGCATGTCTTGATCCCCTTGGGTGTTTGGTGGATAAAAGAGGTGATTCAAGATTCAAAGACGAGAGATCTTTAAATGTTTGAATCTTACATAAAAAATAAACCTACGTTTTTTGCATGTCTTGATCCTCTTGGGCGTTTGGTGTGATAAAAGAGGTGGAGCATCGCTGGGGAAATCTCCAAAGTTAGACAGAACGTTGTCTATTCTCATCATCTCAGCTTCAACCAGAGGGCTGACAGGGGGCAAACAGTCCTCCAAATCCTCCCCGTGAGGTACTGAAAAACCAGGACAAAAATCATTGTAAATTAACATTATATTATGAAACTGTCTGAATACTCATGATGCAGGTACACTAATAATAGACAACCATGTTTTGCAAGTGTCCAGTGCAAGTGGCATTGAAACCTTATATTATACCTTATAGTAAGAAACAAATATAACATATTTCACTCACCTTGGTGATTTTCCTTTCCCATCTCTGTGGGGTTAGGGCTGTTAGAGATATGAGAGTCGGGGTACTGATGGAGAGGTGCTTCGTTCTTTTCAGGCTGCATGGCCTGAGGACTTGAATCTTCATTTCTAAATACTATGGAACGCAAAGAAACTCATCAGTTATCTAAACATAATCATAAAATAATTATATAATTCCATTAAGCTAGAAAGCCGTCACGCCTGAATTCTCACCAGAGATCTCCTGTTTTGGATGGATATTCTTTTTCTGGCTGATGACTTTGGAGGGCCGGCCTCTACGAGTGGTGATCACCTTGGTCTGGTCTGGTGAAGCTTGTTTCCTCCTGTTTTTTTGAGGGACGTACAGACTGTCCTCTGATTCAGAGGACGGCGATGACGAGCTGGACTCATTTCTGGAAGCTGTAGCTTCAGTTACAGGCTGCTTGTTTTGTGGAGGCTCTTCACTGACAGGGGTGGCCACCTGACTGTCATCTACTTTTGGCTTGAAGGGTGTGATGTGAACCGCCTCTTCACAGTCAAAGTCAAATGTGTCATTAAATCCCAGGGATGTGTTGAGCTTATTGCTCTGTGGTGGAGGTGCTGTTTTGGAACGTGTGGCTGAACGGTCTCGACTCTTGGAGCGGGCTCTGGGTTTGGGATTTTCCCAAGGTTTCTTCATTGGTGCACGCTCAGGTCTGCGGCCCCGCTCACCTTTCCGTGGAGCTGGTTCTGTTTTGGTGCGAGGCTGATGCTGGGCTTGTTTCCTGTTGGACTGTTGGTTGTTTTTTTTATTTGGAACAGGTTCAGGAGTAGAATGCTGAAAATCTTCAGTGTCAATGGCATCTGCCATTCCTGGTTCGGATCTTTGCTGCACCTGATTTAGATTTTTATCATCACCATGAATAGGACTTGCTTTTAAAGCCTCCAATCCTGCTACGGCATCACCCTCACCCAAGGACTGCCTTTTCTGCACACGTTCAGATCTCCTCGTGTTTTTTTTATCAGCGTGCCGACGGCGTACACCCACCGTGGGTGGCAAAGTGATTTGCTTGTCCCATTCAGATTGTCCATTCTTTCCAGAGGTCTGAGGCTCTGTAAAAAAGACAAAATAAATTAAGTTATTATATAACTATTTTGGCCTATAATCCTCAATGCAGACCTGGAATAAAAGAGCATGTGTTCACGTACCTGTCCTAATAGGTGAGAGCTCAAACACCTTAGGCTCCTCAACATTTTGGCTGGCAAGTTTTCTCCTGAAAATAAAAATCAACAGATCCACAGTCAGACAACTCAGCAAGAAGAACATAACTGAATTTTAATGTGATTAACTTGAATGAGATCAAAAACGTACCCTGCCAGATTAATGTGGTGCTGGGGTTCAACAGAGACCTTTGCAGGTTTTGTCTAAATCAACACACAAAAAAATATAGACATGAGTACAACCCTCAACCCCCACAATGATGGAAAATTAAGTGAATATGGACAAGTCTCAAAGGCTCACCTCTGCCGCCTTTAAAGCTGCCAGTGCTTCCTGTTCCTTAAGCTTCTTCTTGAGCAGAAGCAGGTGAAGGAAGAGTGCTTGCTGTTCCCTTTTCAGCTGCAGGATCACTGCATTTCCCTGCCTCACTCTTTCCTTCTCTGCTTGCAGGGCTACAGCCAGTGCCTTGTTGTTCGACTGGACACCCTTCAGAATGGTGTGTGTGGTGTTGACCACTGGGATAAAATATATCAAGATCACAAGTTTAAAAAACACCATGGAATGTGTTGCATTGGATCATAAAATGTCAGCACAAAAAACAAAATACTACAGTCATTCTTAATCTTAAAAGAAAGTCCATAATAGTCTGTTAAGTATAAATGACGGTATAAATGCTAACACATTCGTCAGCCACTTCATTAGATTTAACATAAATCACATGGCAGTAATGCATTTAGAGATGCAGATATGGTCAAAACGACCTGCTGAAGTCCATGACAAGCATCAAAATTAGGAAGAAAAGTGATTTCAGTGACAGTCAAAAACTGCTGATCTGCTGAGATTTTCATGCACAACCGTCTCTAAGTTTTACTGAGAATTCTTCTGAAAAAAAAGTTAGCTGTAATTTCCTGAGTGAAAATGTCTTCTTGTTGCCAGCTGTCAGCAGAGAACAGTCACACTTGCTCAAGATAATATAAATCAGCACGGTGTACCTAATAAATTGAATGATAGGTGTACAATAATAATAATAATAATAATAATATAATAAAGGATTCTGATATTGCCTTTATTTTAGATGACCACTTGCACTTTATTGATTGTGTCCTACAAGTGAAAGGACAATCACTACTGTACATTTTGAGTGCTTTCAGGCATAAAACGACATATTCATAACAACACCTGTATGTTCTGAATAAAGTTTGATCTCAATAAATATAACTGAGGGAAAATGATTGTCATTCGTACATGTTAAGCCCACATTTCCTCACCACTGCTTTTGTTGACGATTCTGGACCGTCCTCTGCTGGGAGCTGAGGCACTTGCAAGCCGTTTGTTCCTCTTCTCCTTCATCTTCTCCTTGATGTCCTCCAGACTCTGCTGGAAGGACTTCTTCTGGACCCGCTCCTTCGCCATGGCTTAGGATGCTTGTTGAGCTCAAAGTGGTGTAACTTGTCCAATTAATCCACAGCGAAACAAAACGACTTTGCGCAATAAATGATTCGGCTAGCTTACTAGCTAAGTTAGCATGCTGTCTGACGTTAACGTTAGTAAACGATATCCTCCGGAGCTGCAGTTGGACGTTGTAAATGAAAACAATGTACCTGCGTGTCTATTTCACTTAAAGTTTGCTGAATAAATTTAACTAATGTGTCATTTTTATGAACAAATAATACAAGTAACTCCGTTCTTCCGACAACCAGCGAGTAGTCGTTCGAATCTTGAGCCGCGAGCGCTGATTGGTCGGAAATGGACCTAACGTCACTTCCGTCTGGCTGATGTGGAAGAGTTCGCAAGATGGCGCTAATGTCCAACACAAAAAATGCAGAGCAGAGATAAAAACTGATTGCTCCAGATGTTTCAGATGTTTCAGATGTTTCAATCCATAGAGACCCCAAACAATATGCCAGGACTTCCGAGGTCCACGCCCGTATCTTGTAATTTAACACAGGAGTAAACAGATAACACTGAAATCAAATATTTTGTCCCAAATATCTATCAAAGGATTATCATAATAATCTCAGTACTAACTAAAGATAATTGAAGGCAGTAATGTAACATTACAGTCAGATAACAGCTGCATTTTAAAACAACAATTAACTCTGCTTTACCTCCAAGGCCCACACTTTTGTCAACACTGGATTTAGTACTCATAATCCTGTTATATTCCTCACTGTGTTATAATGTGTTTACAGTACAGAAGGGTGTATGGCACCTCAACAAAAATGGAATTAATATTCCTCGATATTCCTCAAGGGTCGAGCTTATTCAGCCCGTCTAACACAACCAAATGTATAATTGACTGCTGGAGATAAGAGCTTGAGGTGCTCTGAAGTACTCAGCTGCATGTAGATGGAGCTAATATTTGTATTAATCTTATGAACCCGGTGACTGGCAGTGTTTGTGTGATATTCCTTGGGGTCTTTGCGTAACTCTGATGACTCATTCAAACTTTAAGATAACACAGTACACCAGGAAGCGTGTTTATTTGAATGAATACTGTAGTATTGTAGCATTATGTACTAGTAACCAGCCTCCTGTTTTTGTGTGTTTGTCCAAGTACACCTCTGCATACACGCCTGTGTATCTATCGGCCTGTTTATATTGGAGTTAACAGCACGTTCACACATTTATACTTGTATAACCAGTGTGACGATTAAAACCTTGACTGTAATGAAGTGGCAGCAGTGACCTAGTAGTTTGGGCGCCTGCTGCTGTATAGCTCACCTCTTCAAGGTTTGACGTGTTGTGCATTCACATATAGTCTCCTACATATCTTGGATGTAACAGGCATTTTTAGTCAGACAATTGCTGCTCACTGGATATTTTCTCTTTTTCAGACCATTCTCTGAAAAACCCTAGAGATGATTGTGTGGGAAAATCCACGTCGATCAGCAGTTTTCTGAAATACCCAGAGCAGCAGCCTGTGTGGCACCAACAACCGTGGCTCATTCAAAGTCCCTTTTTCTGATGCTCAGTTTGACCTTCAGCAGGTCATCTTGACCTTGCATACGTGCCTAAATTCAGTGAGTCGTTGCCACGTGATTGCCTGTTTGCACATTTGCATTTAAAAGAGCTGTAGCAGACCTAATAAAGTGGCTGGTGAGTTTTTTTCCGTGTAGTCCATGATCAGAGGCGCGGTTTGTGAACAGGCAAGGCAGGCAACTGCTTGGGGCCCCCCGAGCCGATAGGGGGCCCCCGGACACTTGGAGCCTGAGGGCTGTTTTTACTGAAATGTGCAGTGACCAGTGGCATCCCAGTCCCCCTTAAACAACAATGGGCGATTTGCAATGACACCTCATTAGGAAACCTCCCTAAAGGGGCCCCACCTCATTTTAACCTGTGTGAAGTTATCATTCTGCAAGTTGGAAAATGAAGGATTATTTGCAGTGTAATGCATATCTTTTTTACTAAGTTTATATAGTTTTTTAAAAGCTATTTACAGTATTTTATTGTTCTTTACATTTATATTATATATTAAGGTTTTTTCATTCATTTTTTTCCATTTTTCGTTGTGTCAGATTATTTATAACATAATGGTGATGAACACTGGTTGGAAGGAAGGGCCCCCTGGGAATTTTTGCTTAGGGCCCCTACAGACTCTAGAATCGCCCCTGTGCATGATACCCTGCTTCAGTGCCACATGTGCCCACTCCTATCCTCCTCAGGTTTTGCTCTGCGAATGTTTTTCCGAAAATATTGGATCTAAGTAAATACCTAGTCATGATCTCATTTACATTCTCAAGTCAAAGTCGACCAGGCTCGTCTTATTTGGCTCCTTACTGGGAAGAAACTCGCATCTCTCCTGCATGGCACTGCGGCTAATGTAACATCCATTTGGACCTTTTGTCAGCGAGGATCCAAGAAAGTGTCTGTGGCAGCCAAGTGAATGGCATATTGAGGCTACAGAGAGGGCTTTTGGTAAAGCTTCGGGTGTTGTCAGCGTCGCTGTCTGAAAACAAATGACTTCAGCAGGGCACCTCAGGCCTGGCCTTTCAGGAGAGACCCATGGGTAGATCATACAGTCAGTTGTTGATTTAACTTAATTTTCTCTTGGATTATTTCCTTAATGATTATGTAGCAGTTAAGATTTATGACTAAGAAAATAAATTAACGAAAACCTTAGAGCTGCAGACTCAAATTACTATCATAATAATAGTCTTGGGTTGGAGTAAGTGACTGCTCTATTATTATATGAACCATACAAATGTGTAAATGACTCACTCTTCTAATAATGATTATATAACCTCTGTGTACATAAAAAAAAGCATATAATTCCTGCTAAAGGCAAGGAGATGCTACAGCAGTTATTTTACCATGGCTATATTTTGTGCGTGTTTATTGTGTTTGTGCGTCTTTGTATGAGAAGAAAGCGAGTGACACATGAGGGAGGGGGAGAAGCAAAGACATTTTTGACAGAAAGCCAGCCAGAGGGACTCCACAGGTTTTAGCTCAGCTTGTGTTAATGGATAAATCCATCATGCAGTCATTTCATGCCACCCATGACGATCCACGCGTCAGACGCCTGGAGAGAAACTTATTATCTCAGGTACAAGAAAAGGACAGAAGGGACTGAAAATTGAAAAGAAAAAACAAAAAAAAAACATTGCAAGTTCTGTGGCAGCCAGAAAAAAAAAGAAAAACCGGGGCACAATAAAGATACGAAGAACAGATGACTGTGGATGTCAACACAAATTAAGACATTCCGTTGTTTAGAATAACAGCGGCTCAAATTTCATGCCACTGTGATCGCACTGCATTATTGAGAGATTACAAATTCATCCCTGTTCAATCACATTTCCTTAGTTCATCTACGTCTGTCCAGACGGTCTGCCTGGCCAATGAAAGGATCATATGCTTTTCTGTCTGATGAAAAGCATTAGCTCCGCTCTCACTCTCAGCTGCTTCTGTTTGAATATGGGAAAATGGGTAAATGGTGCCATACTCGCACAAATTCATCGCAACGCAGGTTATGCGTCTTAAAAAGAAATCAGATTACAGATTGAAACTTTGTAACGTGTGTGTGTGTGTGTGTGTGTGTAGGAGTCCAGGAAATTAAATGAGAGCATGATTACAACCTATATGGAATATAATTACTTTTATTGTCATTGTACAAGACAATGAAATTAGTGGTTCTTCTGAAAACCATTGCAATAAAAAAAATCCAATAATAAGTATATATATATATATATATATATATATATATATATGTTATGCATTCTGGTATGGCTCTATATAGAATGGTTGCAATCTGATCTACAGATTTTTTCCCCCAATAGTAAAAGTAATAAACTTTACTTGTAAAGCACCTTTCATACAAGGATTGCATCTCAAAGTGATTCGTGATATAAGGAAAAATAAAAATTCAAAAAGCAAATACAACAATAAAACACGGCACAGGGTGAAATGAAAAGGCCAAGTCTAAAAGTCAAAAAGTCAAAACCCCTGTTTTAACTTTGAAATGAAACAAAAGATGCAAATAAAACAGTAACACATACAACACAGGGTGGAATAAAAAAGAAGGAAGTGTAAAGTCTTCTTTTAAAAATATCTAGTGAGCTGGCTTCCCTGTTCCAAAGTTTAGGGGCATAAGTAAAAAATGCCACAACTGTACCTATAAAATAACCTATTGGCCATAATAAAATAACCGATTTTTACTATACAGATGAACCATAATATTTCAGAAGCAGGAGCGTTTCCATCCATGTGAGGTTGGTAAGTGACTGCACTGGTGAAGGAGCTCTCCTTCTCTTTGAACCTGGATGACAGCAGCGCACACAGCGGCTCTCTGTGGGTTGCAGTCTGGCCATTATGCCTTACTGGCTGCTCTTGAACACCCTGCTGTGCCATTTACTTCACAGCCAACATCCCCTCCATTTGCTGATGTGTTTGTCGCTCCATGCCACACTGGCTGCACTGCCTCTGTAGGACCGGAAAAAGTCTCACGGGGGCCTAAATAACGTCTGTCTGCTACTTCAGGGGCAGCATCTGCTTCCAAAGGAATAGAAATAGAAAAGATATTACATTGACGATTTCTCTGAACTAGTCACTTTTGTTGTCTGGGCAGCTGTGGAAGCATGTTGTCCTTGTACCATAGTCCCACTCTGCCCACTCGAGCTGGAAGAATACACACACACACACAGAGCAGCTACAGTCCAATGGTGTGGGACTGTCAACCTGATGAACCCGTCTAAGATGCAGCGAAGGCTGTTTATCGTTATGCTCAAGACAAGCTATTAGATTTATTTATAGTTGTGTTCCTGTTAATAAATGTCACACGAATAAAGCTTTCAGCTCCCGTTTAAAGGAGCAGGCATTTTTTTGTAATATTTGCACAGAGAATAAGACAAGAAGACCGATATTACAGCCTCTCTTACAATTTATGTTGTTTTCTACATTTAACTACATTTTTTATATGGATTTCCTCGCTTTGTAAATGTGAAAAATTGTTTGTTATCTGCTGAACTTGTTTTCTGCACATGTGACACATACTGTACATATACAAGTTGTATTTGTGATGTTGGGCTAAATGAATAAAATTCACTTGACTTGATTGTATTCGATTAGCTAAAAATCCAGTAAGTTACTGCTCTTGGTAAGAAATAGTCCATTTGTGGCATTTGAATGTTTTAAAGGTGCATTATGTAATAAATCTAAAGCAACTGGCCATAAAATCCTCCTAATATGTCACAGACTCAGGAATAATGTTCATATAACAAACTGAACTCACCAACAACAACAGTACAGCCAAAATATTCGCATTAAAAAAAATATTTTGCAGACCACAAATCATTTTTATGTTTTGAAATTATATTTTGGCATGTGGCGCCACCTACCACCGTCTACCAATCATTGCAGTCAGTAGAGTCTCAGCTGCAGAGCAACCACGGGTTGCCAGTTACTGTACCTCTAAGCTACAACAGTGGAGAAAACAAAACCTAAAAGACCTCGGTATTTTGTATTTGAGTGTAGTATCCGTCTCTCTCTTACCATTATTTTACCAGGTAAAAATATTTGAGAACCAGTTCTCATTTACAATCATGACCTGGTTTTCAATTGAGCTCCATTAAAAAATGCCTATCCCTTATTTATTTGGGTCATGCTTACATTGTTTCATTTGAATTGAAGCAGTGAAAACGCTGCGCCGTCTTGACAAAAGCTTATCGCGGTCTTTAGAACTGCCCTTGCGAGGCATGCAACAGCTCTGCTCTGTACCTTTGTACTCTCTCCAGGTAGAGAGCGATAAATTCCCCAGATGCCAAGTCAGGCTTTTGTTTTGCTGGCACACTGTTTGTTCAAGCGTGCATGTGCTCATGCGTGCCACACGTTTGACTAAGGAGTGGGAAGAGAAAACCAGTGGAGACGCTGAACTAAACTGTGGGTTAACAAGAAAAAAAAAAAAGGAGAAAAGTGGAGGCTGCGAGGGACTGAGCCAGGGATTTAAGGGGCCTGAGAAGGTCTGAATTCTGACAGCACAGTGGAGAATTGCGCATCCCACACACAGATGTTCACAATCACTACGCCAGATAATTAATAACAATAATAATGACTGCTGTGACGACTCGAAGAATCACGGGCAGTGAGTGATTGGATGATAATTCTCCGAATTGGATGGTGGAATTATTTACTTTGGAGTGGCTGTGGCAGGCAAAGGCAGACAATGTCTAATACATTCAGTCTGGTGTCAGTTGACTGATGACAGACCCAAATAAGAAGGAGAGTTTTTAGTAGTTTTTTTAAAAAAAAGCAGCGATCACACAACCTCTGACCTTCTGAGCCGAGTCTGGCCTCTGAGAATTAAAGTAACCATCACTCACTTCAGTGACAGATTAATCAGATAATGTCAGTATTATCTGATTTAGTAGTTTATACTTGTGCGTTTTCCCACATAGTTCACAGTCTTGTGCAGAGAAACCACCAGAAAAAAACAACAACACACAGAGTGCCTGGAGTTATGAATCATAAACACAATGCACCACCTCAAATCAGCGGTTTCCTCCGCTTGCTCTCCACTGTTAGGCTTTTGAAATTAACTTCCAAATGAGACTCATGCTGCTCGAGGCTGTGATAGAGTAAAGCTCATCAAAAAAAAAAGACCCAATGAAGTCAGACACAACATTCCTGTTTTGATTTATCTCAGAGAGAGAAGCTGCATGGGATGCAGTGAGTTAGGATTATCTGAACTCTCAAGTAGTAATTATTTGGGGGAGAAAAAAAAAAAAGACTTCAGAGTTTCCCGAAGCCAAATAAAGGCGATGGATGTGTCCTTTTCATTATGTTGGCAAATACCTGAACACAGACCAAGGAAAGATTGTTTCTGCGTGCTGCTGATGTAGCTGAAGGAGGATAAAGTGGGGGTTATGTCCGACTCCCAACTCAGAGAAGGTGATGCCTGACGCTGTCTCGACACATCACGTGTCTGGGGGGAAAACACACGTACACGCGGCGCAGAGAGTACCAAGACAAAGTAGCGTGCTGAAAGCGTGCTTTTTTTTCCCCTCCAAGGGTGATGTGGCCAAGAGGTCAGCAGCACACGTCATGGAAATAGCACAGATTTAGGAGACAGGTTACAAACAATACAGTCGAATAGGAAAGGACGAAAGGATCCGAGCGAAATCACGTCAGACAGACGATATATGAACTGATAGATGGAGTACGTCACACGAGCGAAGGGCATAGTGGCTTTTGGGATGCAAATATGAAGGAACTAAGCTAAGAAAAGCCTTCTAGATTAATATCAGCCAGTGTGTGTATATCTACATACATATATCTAGCATTAGTGCTATTGTCATTAAAGGTAGGGTTGGAGATCCTGGAAAAAGGTGTAATAATCTCCTTCCCCGCCTTTAATGACAACAAATAATTCTCTGGAATCCAGTTTGAGTAGCCACATCTTTTCTTTATTGTCTTTAGTCAAGCATGCTTTGATTGGCATTCATATGCTCATTCATAATATATGCACATGTGAACACAGCTTGCCCTGTAATTGGCTGGCGACCTGTGCAGGGTGTGACCCTGACTTTCGTCCCATGTCGGCTGAGATTGGCACCAGCACCCCCCGCGACCCTCATGTGGAGGATAAAGCGGTAGAAGATGGATGGATGGATGGACGAATGGATGGATGGAGGTTCACAATTCTGCATCTCTGCAAAGTTCATCTTCAAACAGACTTTTTTTAAAAGTTAACATTATCTTTAGGAGTTAATGGAACAGAGCACACATTCACACACTCGCATCAGAAAATACTGTTTTCACTCATTCGTTGTTTCTCACTTTCTCCATCCGTCACTGTTGTTTTGTTCCAGCCTCAGAAATCTTCGTCTTCAGTCCTGGTTCACGACACCCACAGTCTCTGTTGGAGTTCAGTGATTCTATTTCACATCTGTTCAGGTCTCAGGTCTGTTTTCGCCTATAGTTAGGGTCAGTAAGGGGAAAACAGGACTGGCGTGTGTGTTGAGCAGATGGGTCCAGGGGCTGGATGTAGAAGCGCCTGCGTGAGGGGCTGACTCTGAAAAAGTGCAGGGCTGGAGTTCGAGGCGGACCGGAGAGGGAAGGGGCCCAGCGTCGCCATGGCAGCGGCAGCGGCAACGAAGAGTTGACGCTGTAGAAGACACGAGCCCAGAGGTTCGGGCAGGTCTTGTTTCTTCCGTAGAGACAATCGGATCTGAGGAAACAAACGAGCAAACTGTAATCAAGGCTTCTTTTATCTAAAGAGGAACTTGAAGACAAGGACAAGGACCAGTACAGATCTCAACTCTAAGATTCTGCTGAAACTTTGTTACGATTCTTCAACTCTTATCACTGAGAGATTGTCTCAGTAGGGGAGTGGAACTTCCTGGAAAGGGCTCTAGAGAATCACATCCTGTACACAAAAACACTGACGGAGAGGAAATATAAATCACACAGTACTCACTGCCTGGAAACTCTGTTGACGCTGGGTGGGAGTGTAGGGACTGAACTTGGGTTTGGCTGGTTTACCTGCAGCTCTGTCCTTGTGTCTCCTGCTGCTGATGTGCTGGAGAGGAGCAGATCGAGATAAATGAGCACGGACAGACGCATGAAGCACAATAAAGCAGACTAAGGGTGAATTCCAATTCCTTGCAATTGCCTCAATCTTAACCCTCAATCTCAAAAAAGTGCTGTCCCGATTCTCAGAAAAATTAAGTTGAGGGGTGAGACTACCCTTGGGAGCAAGGGCTACCCAGAATGCATTGCGTGTTTTGACATAACAAAGATGACGCCGAAAGCAGTGGAACGAGTACGCTATAAATTAAGTATTTTCTTTGTTAGTAGAGTTATAAAAATGATGAAAACCATTGTATTATCTTAGTTTAGGCCCATATTATGGATTACTGACGCCATTGTTGCGTAACATTTATTTTTATTTTACGATCTTTTCTCGGCCGGTGCGGACAAAGCGATCGTTTGCTATGGTTTACTTTTCAATAAGCCGTGGTGTGTGGTAACTGTCAGCTGAATATGTCCGTGGTTGTGGTATTTGTATGAGTATCATCTCATAACTAACTGACAACCTAATAACTTGACTGACAAACGGATCGTAATAAATAATTGTGACGTAAATGTGTTCTTCTTCTTCTTCTTTTTTGGAGTTGACAGACTGGACGCAGCTTTCGCGTTATTCTGCCCCCTACAGTCTGAAGACGTATCTGCATTTAAGGGGTGTCCCATTTCTAAACCTCAACACTTGGTTTTGAGGGCCTGTTAAGATTAAGGGTTGAGCTTGAGGGTTAAGATTGAGGGTTAAGAAGATAGGAATTGGAATTGGCCCGAAGACCGAAGTCAGTGGTCGTCCTTTGTGAATAATCAGTGTAAAGGAAATTAAGAGAAGCTTAATCAAAGTTCCCTTTTTGGACAATTCAGCCAGAATGCTGATATCTTGCTGGCAGAGACTTCACGGAGGAAGGGAGGGAGGGAGTGTGTGAAAATCGTTTTTGATTTTATTGACGAGCACAAACAGATGGCTTCAGCCAGCGAGCGCGGCAAACAATCAACAGTCAACTGTTGAATATTCATGAGCACCTGGCCAAAGATAACTTTTTTTAAAACAGTCTGATACGAGGAGCAGCACTAACTGTATGCATTCACACGCAAAGACTCTGCGGCTACACTTCTCTGATTGTGATTTGTCATTTGTCTGCACTGACAGGTGAGAGACGTGGCTCTGTTGACTGTCAGAGCGACTGTGAGCGGCAATTCTCCGTGAGAGCTGACATTTTCACAGCTTCAAATCTAACTAACCAGTAAGTGTGATGAGCCAGTATCTAGTGTTTGCCTCATATTAGTGTTAGTAATTGAAACACAGCAGCCTTGAGCGCTTTAAAAGGACAATAAGGACAAAAATGACAATATTTAAGAAAAAAATGTCTATCTCTGGAGCTGTACGAATAAAATCTGCCACAAAAAAGTGTTTTGCAAACACAAAAGAGTAGAATTTCAAGGCATTCGTTAAACAGGGATGTCAGCTAAATCAGTTGCACAAAGAGCAGAAACATAAAAACAGATTTCAATCTCCAAAGACTTTTTAGTGGACGGACATCGTTAACGCTGTTTGTTTTAATTGTAAATGTAAGCGTGCGTAAAAGCGGCTGTGGCTTCACATAAAGCTCGGAAATATAACGTGCTAATTAGGTTTAGTGCCAAATATGAACAGATTGCAGTTTCTCCTATTGTGATACAAAAAGAATCAATGACACAAAAATATGAATTCACTTCACTAACCCTGTATGCCCATGTGAAATATTTATCGAGCCACTGTTCAGGTATATTCACAAACAAAGTTAACTCGGAGGAAAAAGCCTTTGTTTCTGTATAAAACACCGGTCTGTGTCTAACTGAACTTCATTTGTTTTTTTTGTTGTTGTTTTTTTTTTTTAGCAATGAACCTGTTTGAGCTGAGTCTCGGAGTTGACATGCACATTGCAGATCTCACAGTGGAAAGTTTTGTTCTGGAGTCCAGTTGACGACTCGGACAGCGCGGCCAACTTGGCTTTGACCCCCGTCCTCGGAAAGGACTTGATGGCTCCATCGCCACTTCGAGCGTCCAGCATGGTCTTGTGCTTGGTACCTGCGCAGATATGGAACGGCAGAGAGTGTTGCGAAGGAAGGCGTAAATATCAGATTTGAATAAACAGAGCTGGATTGACGAAATGGCAAACAAAAAATAGGGTCCAAGACATTTTGAATTATGGGAGCAATAACTGGTGTTTGTTTGATTGATCCATCCATCTTCGCGGGGGGGGGGGGGTGCCACACACATACACTATCGTTAAAAAGTTAACGGGGGGTAACTTTAAAATGTCCTTATTTTTGAAGGAAAAGCACTTTTTTTCAATGAATATAACATTAAATGAATCAGAAATACACTCTTTACATTGTTAATGTGGTAAACGATTATTCTAGTTGCAAACGTCTGGTTTTTAATGGAATATGTACATAGGTGTATAGAGGCCAATTTTCCAGCAACCATCTCTCCAGTGTTCTAATGGTACATTGTGTTTGCTAATCGCGTTAGAAGGCTATTGGATGATTAGAAAACCCTTGAAACCCCTTGTGCAATGATGTTAGCACAGCTGAAAACAGTTTTGCTGGTTTCGAAAAGGGCAAAATTATTATGTCGAATAAAAATCACAAAAAAATTGTATAGGTGACCCAAAACTTTTGAACGGTAGTGTTCCATCCACCCTCACCTATGGTAATGTCCAATTTACCTAATCCCCATATTTACTGTGGGAGGAAACCGGAGAACCCGGAGAAAACCTTACGCACACATGGGGAGAACGTGCAAACTCCATGCCTCGTTTTGACCGGATCTCAAACCCGGGTCTTCTCGCTAACCACTGCACCAACCGTGTTTGTTTTATATGCGAGGCTAAAAACTGACACCTGCGATAACTTCAGATTCTCACCACTGTTGTGGGCCTGCAACTGCGAGGCAGAGTTGACGGCCACCTTGCAGAGGGAGCAGTAGAGAAGACGTATGGCTTTCTCCTCCTCGGTCTCCTCCTCCTCTGGAACAGCCTCCACGTCTTCGTCTCTTTGTGTCTCCATCTCCGACACCTCTGGGCTGACTGACAGGGAGGTGTCAGATGGCGCCTTCGCAGTTTCAGTCGGGCCGCTGCACAGAGGTGCCAGCTCTGCAGCAGGGCTGAGGACTGAGGGTTCTGAAAAATAAAGGTACATAAATAAGTGCGAGATAATAAGAAAGCAAACAGCGAGGAAGGAGGATGGGATAGAAACAAACATTTTTCCACTCTATGAACCCGGGGAAGCTTCCAGAATCACAATTTCACGACTACAGGTGACTGCTGGTTCTATAACCTCTTTAATCATAGGAATAATCAATGATTTCCCCCGAGGATCCGTCTCCTCCCAGCACCTAAATGAACACTTTTGTACAGGAATTATTTGACTCCATTATCTTTTGTGTGCGACTGACTTGTGGTGGTTCCCTGGAGGAGGCTGTGTACGGATTTGAGGATTCTCTCTCTGCTAATAACAATGATTAGCTCTGCCTAGTTGAAAAAGTGTCTGTTTGTTACCATTGATTTGGCCGCGCTTTGCTGTTTTCTACAATAATCTTCAGAGTGCTCTCCCCCGCCTCCTAATACACGTTTCTCACACTAAAATCATCATTCTTTTTTTTTTTCTTTCTTTTTTTCAATCGTGGCAAATTGATTCCTTCGTTTTATTTATTTTATTTTTTTTCCCCTCACTTTAGCTTGCAGCAAAATATATTATTTTCATTTCCTAACACCCACACACATGCAAGAGTAGCATTTCAGCACTGGCTAATATACAGTATACATACACACACACACACACACACACATGTTGGAGAGCCATTGGAGTTTCACACGTGTGCTGACACACACACACACACACACACATTACACGGCTACCCACAGATCATATTCAAAGTATTTTCAATGTATGTTTGATCTCAGGAGGCGACCGAACAAGCTCAGTAAATGTAGACATGAAGAGCAGCGGAGGATAATGCTCAACCTTTAATCTCTCCACAGTGTAGCTCAAAGGAGCACGAGGCTTATCACATCAAAGAGTTAAAGTCGTGACTGGGAAAAGAAGAGTTATACATTCGTATGTCTACATGTCACATCATATAGTGTGTGTGTGTGTGTCTGCAGAGACGTCGCACACCTCCTGACGCTGCGTCAGAGCTGCAGGGATGTGAGCAGGGTGGCGAGAGGATCTGAGTCGAGGTTTCCTTGGCGACAGGTTCAGAGGTCCCGATCTTTGAATCTGGGGCGTCGGCGGCTTTCAGCATTTTTTTTGCACGTTTGGTGCCGCTGTAATGCAACGACGCCTGCACCTGTGCGGGCGACAGCAAGGAAGAGGGTGTGTGAACTAACGACGCATCACTATTCAGAGATGTGAATGACTTTTTTTATGTGACAATGTCTGTCTTGAATAATAATAATAAAAAAAAAAAAGGAAGCTGCAGCACAAAACCACATTGTTTGTCAGACATTTTAATATAGAGAAGTGAACACAGAGCAACCATGAGCTATATATACAAAAGTGAACATAGTCTACTAATTCCACATCGCCACCTCCTCCTGCTCCCTCAGATCCTCCTCCTCCATCCACCTCACTGTGCCCTCCGCCCGCCTCAGCACCGTGGGGAGCAGAGCTTTCAGCCGCTCTGCCCCCCCATCTCTGGAACTCACTCCCACCAGACATCTGCATCTCTCACTCTCTTCCCCCTCTCCAAATCCAGACTCAAAACTCACCCGTTGAAAATAGCCTATTCTCTGTAATTTCACGCCATTATCTGTTTACTGTGTCGTCCTGTTCTGTTTCTTTATTGTTTGTCTCTGTAAAGTGTCCTGGAGTGTTTGAAAGGCACTTATTATTGCTATTATTATTATAATAATTTCCCCGGTGAAGCTAGTCAGGAAGTAAGAATAGATTTAATAACCACCAGGGGGTGATTCTGCTGGTTGTTTAAATAGCTCTAGTTTGAATGGAATGGAATGGTCTGGAATGGAGTTAAAAGGTCTCAAAAATGAACATGGGGTCAATTTTGTGAATTCTATACCCATTTAGAGAAAAACATGAGACATAACGGCACATATGAGTGTCAAACTCAAATGACCAGGGGGCCAATGAGCATCTAGTCTGGTCAAGAGGGACTAACTCTTCAGTTACAAGAACCTTTGAACGCCTGCTGCCAAATTAAAACACAATATTCCATGATGATATCACTGTTAAGAAATTCAATTGAATATATTTGACATTGATTTCAAAGTAAAAGTGCCCGTTTTGACATGGAATGAGCTCTACTTCACAACAAAAACATATTAATGATGCAAACTGAGAAATACATGTAAAATTAGCATTACATTACATTAATAATTACATTATTATCTTTACATATAAAAGCTTGTTTGATGTTTTAATTGCAGTTGTCAACATTATTATTTTTACGTAATTTTAAATGTATTTCTCTGTATGTATATATATATATATATATATATATGTATACACACACATATATGTATATGTATACATATATGTGTGTGTGTATATATGTATATACATATATATATATATATATATATATATATATATATATATATAAGGCCCTGGTTGCAGGTGGCAAATTAATTTCTGGTTGCAAAAACTTCAAACTGACACCAGGTTTCATAACAAGAATCCATATTATTATGGCGATGTCAATCAACCGTTCCATGGCTTATAACAGTTAAATCACGTGTAAATATTTGACTTGCTGTACATTGAAATAACAGCACGTGTTCATGAGTCATTCTGTACCAAGCACAATGAAAATAAACAACAACTCTGCAAAAGGTCAGATATGTGAGATATTAGGGTGTGCACACACACACTCACCACTCTGATCCAGCACAAACGGCAAAATACAAGGGCAGGTCTCAGCAGCCGTTTCAACTGTCATGCAAGGGTGTGTTTGCAAAATAATAGAGTATCCCAAAGAGAAAAACAAATTAAAGTGCTCCCACGTGACACCACCTACCTCAGAGTTGAACCCGAGTTGACAAACTCCACTGAAACTGGTCTTCCTCTTCAGAGGCGAGGTTAGCCCGAAGCCTGGGCCAGTCAGAGCCTTATGGGTGTGATCCATCTGCAGCCGAGGAGAAACACGGGGGTACAGTCGTGATTGAAAAGGCAAGAGTAAGCAGTGAGGGATACTTATGATGTGAAGTACTTGCTGTGTGCAAACACATTTTCCCTTAAGATGAGCACAGATAATATGTTGTTGAGAAGCAGCTGAATGAAAGCCGATCTGGCATCAACACAACAACCGGCACACACACAGCTGGTGCGATACATGCACACACGTGTGCACAAGCAACAGCAACATTTACTGCCATTCAGGCAACAGCGGAATGCTCAAAAGGAGTCTGGACCTGGGCCAGACCATAACAGGTTTAAAGAGACACTCAGTGTTGCGTAACAGTAATGTAGTACAATACAGATGAAATGGACAGTAGAGAAGATGATGTAACATTTGAAAAATGCCTTAAAATGTTGTGGTCGAGCATTAAAACACACTTAGATGACACTTAGGGCCAACACGACCACATCCAGAGCTACAAACTTTTTTACAGCCCTCTTTAAAGTCTACAGAGGGGGGTGAGAGTTTCCTCGCCAAGCCTTGTTCTAGGGCTGATCCGATAAATGTTCAAGCAGCTTGAAACAAAACATTCCTTGCGAGGTGTGACCGGCATTCACTTCTACGCATAGCTAGCTTTATCCCTTTCAAAAATCATCATACAACGTGTGGAGGAGATTGTGTTGCTAAAAAACGAGTGACCTTTCCGCGTGAGAGTGCCAGACGCAGGTCGTAAAACTCCGTCGCTCCCTGCTCGTCTGCATCTGACCACACAGTGAAGGTGTGCACTTATACCCGCTGGACGTTTTAATGAGCACACACATGCTCGGCACAATAAAAAAAAAAAAAAAAAAAAAAAACCCACCAGGGCTCGGTGCAGCTAAGCATACTGCACGTATTACCTGTGACGACAGTTAAGGAGTCACATAAGCAGCCACAGCTGCGGAGGATGTGTGGAAATAATGTGTCTGGATGTAAATGTGTTGTTACAGGTCAGCCATATTCTCGTTTTTGTCAATCCTGGGAACAGCACTGGAGATAGTGCCTGCTGCTTTACTGCTGAAGGCGGTTTTCTTTGCTCTTCAAAAGTAGAAGACGTCTCGCTCTCTCTATCTGTGTGTGTGTGTGTGTGTGTGTTTGTATTTTCTTTGATCATCACTCCAGGCGGCAGCTCGGAAAATATTCTCTGCAGTCTCTTATCTCCTTCAGTTTCCTTGCAGCAATTTGTGTACATGCAATAGATATATGTTGCCTTTAAAACACAGGTATGTCTTTTATGGCATCATATGTAAAAAATAAAAATAAGAAATCATAATTTGTGAGCGTTTAGTTTCTGTCTCTGGCCACTCCTCCCTCCTCATCTCCCTGGCTCCTTTATCACCGTCTGACCTTCCATCTCACATTCCTCACACTTCACCCCTCCATCTGCTCCCGTCTGAACCCTTTGCCTCTCCCCGAGTCTCCGCGGGATCAAAGTCACCTCGCTGTCTCCCTCGAGTCTCCCTCCCTCTCCTTCCCTTCACTCCCAATTTACGCTCTGAGAAGGACTGGCGCAGTAGCACCTGTGGTAGTAGTAACGTTGCCCCATTTTCTCTTCAGACATTCTGCGATACAATAAGCAAGGTGGGTGTATTGCGTTTTTTCTCCTTACCCCAATGGACACTTGTCTATTTCGAGAAAAATTCCCAAAGTAAAACAAAAACAATGTTGTGCACGAACACAATGCGGTTTTCTCTAGGCATTGCAGTGTTTCCTAATCCTGCTCCAGCACACCTGATTCAAATGGTCACCAAGCTCTGCAAAATCCTGATAAGGAGACGTTCATTTGAATCAGGTGTGTTGGAGCAGGGAAGCATCTAAAACATGGAGGCACCGTGGTCCCAGAGGACCAGGATTGGGGAAACACTGGACTATTGAGAGGTGTTGAAGTAAAAGTGGTTGGAGGCTTTAAATGCAACACATGGTTTTGTGTTGTGTTCAGTACAGCGCTTCAGAGAATTACCATAGGCCATAATAATATAAGACATGGAAGCCTTCGAGTTTGAAAAGTGAAGTCTAGAAGTAGGAGTAGCAATCAGCCAGCAGGCAGCAAAAATAATTCTATCTATTCGATGCTATCTTTGAATGGAAGTTGCGCTGATGTGGATCCGGGTCCGGGAAAGGAAACCCAGACAGCTCTCTCCCTGGCCACTTCTACCAGCTCCTTTGAGGGTATTCCAAGGTGTTCACAGGCCAACTGAGAGATATAATCCCTCCAGCATGTACTGGGTCGGCCCTGGGGACATGAAGGTCTCCATGCCTGAAACACCTCCCCAGGTGGGCGTCCTGGAGGCGTCCTAACTAGATGCCCGAACCACCTAGGCTGGCTCCTCTCGACATGAAGGAGCATCGGTTCTACTCTGAGCCCCTGCCAAATGCCTGAGCTCCTCACCGTATCTCTAAGGCTTGAGCTCAGCTACCCTCATTTTGGCCGCCTGTATTCGCAGTCTCGTTCTTTCGGTCATTATCCAAAGTCTCTGCATGAAAGTCTATGGGGAAATGAGCCTACTTCGCACTTGATCAGGGAAGATGAAGGGTGAATTCCAATTAACCCTCAATCTCAAAAATGCGCGCTCCCTCTAGTGCAAGTGCTGTCACGATTCTCAGAAAAATTAAGTTGAGGGGCGAGTTTAAGGGCTGTATCGCCCTCAATATTGAGATTTTCCGAGATCACCCTTGGGAGCAAGGGTTACCCAGAATGCATTGCGTGTTTTGACATAACAAAGATGGCGCCGAAAGCAGCAAAACGAGTGCGCTACAAATTAAGTATTTTCTTTTTAATAGAGACATAAAAATTATGAAAACCATTGACCATCACCTGTTGAATCATATCAGCCTTGGATCCGTTTCCTCGCTGCTTTTACATTAAGTGAAATAAAAGCTGCACATTTGGTGGATGACACAATGAATAACGATGTGACTTGTGCCTCACAGCATCAGTTATAAGCAGGCCTCACAGAGCAGCGGTGGCCTGTCAGACACACTCGGCTCCACGCAGTGAGTTATGACTGAAACATACGGCCCGAGTGAAGTAAAACAGACTTTTACCAGGAGCCGTCAATACGCAACATTTATAATAATGAATGTTCCCGATTTACTACGTGTGAATGCATGAAACAAATGGCACGTGGGTTATGATGACTGAGCCGCTGCTTTTGCTTCTTTGTCATTTAAATTCGTATTTGCCTGGAAACAAATATGTTTCCATTTTCAGGGAGGAAAAAAAAATAAAAAAAACACTTTCAAACTAAAATCCAAACAGGCTGATGAAATCCCAGTTTGCAGCTTTGGATCTTTGGCTCATGACAAACATCAGAACAGCACAATAACCATGGCAACCAACATGTGGGCACAAAACAAACTTCCCTGCTGCGCATTACAAAGGTGCACGTGCCTACACATAGATGGGCCTTTCAGTGTACATGTTGAATTAGAGCATTTTCTTCTCGAAAATGTGCTGAATGAAAGCTTTTCCGACTTGAGTGTGTGCGTACGCGGCAAGTAAAAGAGACAAACATTTTTTTAAGAGAAGAGAAGACTTAGTGATTTGGGAGAAAATGGAAAGGTGAGGAGCTAAAAACTTTAAAAAAAGGAACAAAAGCGTGCGAGAGGGTGAAGGACAGGGGAAATTGACAGAAGGAGATGAAGTGGAAAACAGTGCGGTGAAGTGAAGAGTGCGACGCAACAAGAGCAAAGAAGAATAGATGAGTGGATGTAAGAGGAGGTTGGAGAGAAAGAGAGTGCAGGTTAAAATGGAAGTGGAGCGAGCCACGACCCAGACTGATGAGTGATTTCTCCTCAAGAAGAACACGCTACTACGCTAAGAGCGCGGTTCTTACATTGTACACTTAAAGTCTTGTAAATGTGCACACATGCGCTTGTTTTAAATCCTCTCCTCTAAACATCTTAGAGCACACACACACACACACACACACACAAATTACAGATGACGCAACAGCAAAGTGAAAGGGGAAACAAATGGAAAAATTGTCACTTTTGGTCCAGAGTGGGTTTTCAGAGAGACTCAATGATGGTCTTATTAGTGGTTTTCAGGCTCTGCATGTCAAGGACGAAAACACATCATGTTTTTTTTTTTTGATTTATAAGCTCAGAACAACACACACACACACACACACACACACACACACACACACACACACACACACACACACACACACACACACACACACACACACACACACACACACACACACACACACACAGAGGATGTTCTGCGATGTGAGTATATTTCAGCTCTGTATTTTACAGAGGTGGAAAGTAATGCATTACATTTACCCATGTTACTGTAATTGAGTAAGTTTTTTTTTCTTTATAAAGTCATTTGAACAGGTGACAGGTGAACGACGAGGACAGGTGAACGACGAGAACAGGTGAACGGACAGGTGAACGACGAGGACAAGAGGAAGACGTGGACAGGTGAACGACGAGGACAGGTAAATGTTGAGGACAGGTGAACGATAAGGATAGGTGAATGATGAGGACAGGTGAACGATGAGGACAGGTGAACAACGAAGACAGGTGAATGACGAGGACAGGTGAACGACGAGGACAGGTGACAGATGAGGACAGGTAAAGAACAGATGAACGATGAGGAGAGGGGAACAACGAGGATAGGTGAACGATGAGGACAGGTGAACGACGAGGACAGGTGAACGATGAGGACAGGTAAATGTTGAGGACAAGTGAACGATGAGGAGAGGGGAACGACGAGGATAGGTGAACGATGAGGATAGGTGAACGATGAGGACAAGTGAATGATGAGGACAGGTGAACGATGAGGAAAGGTGAACGACGAGGACAGGTGAACAATGAGAACATGTAAATGTTGAAGACAGGTGAACGATGAGGATAGGTGAACGATGAGGAGAGGGGAACGACGAGGATAGGTGAACGATGAGGACAGGTGAACGATGAGGACGGGAATGATGAGGACAGGTGAATGATGAGGACAGGTGAATGTTGAGGACAGGTTAATTGGTGTTAATTAACGTCCCTGAGTGATTGAGAAAGTTAAAGCATTTGTGACCTTTGACCCATTTTGACTGATACATTATGTGTTTACATATTTAAAGTATATAAATATGACAGTTAAATAGTATTAGTAACATGCAGAGAAGGGCTGCTGAAACGTTTCACAAGTTGATCCCACACTCAGAAGGGCTGTACAATGGATTTGCACAAACATGACCATCCAATACAACTGCCTGCTGCTGTTCCTGCACCATGCAGCTCCAAATTCGATATATAACACATTTACCAAACTACCATACACACAATAATCTAATCTGGCCTACACGAGAACCCCAACCTTGTTAAAAAGCAACTCAGTAACTTTAACTTGAGTACATTTTTAGACCAGAACTTTTACTTATACTTCAAATGTTATCAAAATAGTGGTACTTTCACTTGCGTAGAATATTTCAGTACTCTTTCCATCCTCTGATATTTTACTTGTTCTATATTAGGAAATAAAAGTCTAATAATAACAATAAAACATTTAATTTATGTAACATTTTTCATGGACTCAAAGTCACTTTACATCCTGACCGTAAAAGCAGAAGAATGGAAACCAAAAGTTAAAACCATTAAACATTAAAGCAGCCTTAAAGAGATGAGTGATTTGAATGAGGAGAGGTCAGAACAGTCACGGATAGGTTGGCGTCATGAGTTCCAGAGGGCGAAAGGCTCCGTCTCCCCCAGGATTTGTGCTTGGTTCACATGGAGCCATTAAACCATGAATATATGAAAACGTACGGCACGACTCCTCTGCAACGCAGACATCGGCCCTGACACATCAGCTCTGCTCCAGGCGTGCACTTGACCTGCTCTAGTTCTCTCCATCCTCACCCGTCACAAACACTGGGGCAGACAGTTCTATGAAAAGCTCTGTGTGAGGAATACCAAGGAATCAGATCTACCCCCCGGAATGTGTGGAAATGTCACAGCTCCCTGCATCAGCGGTGATATATTTGGAAAGATGTAGGCAGCGTGTTTGGAAAAATAACTTCGAGCAGGCGAGAATCTTCCCGTGATAACGATGATGTTTGGCTTTCTTCTGAGTGGTGTAGGTGAGATTTTGCGGTTGTCATAACAACGTCGGTGACTGACAGTACTCACGTCAGTGAATCCAGGCAGCAGGCGGAAGGGGAGGAGGGGCTTTGGGTCAGGGGACGGCTGGGTCCTGCACGACGGCGTAGGGTGGGCCAGCGGTGGCGTAAGACTGTGACACGTGTTACCTGAGAAACATCACAGCAAGAGTGGAGACAGGTATGTGATTCAGTCCAGGTGAGGTGATTTATTTCAGATATATCAGAGTACAGGGGCTACCTACAGTTATTTTGCGTTTCCTTTAGCGAAAGTACCTGGTACTTTTTTTTTTAGTAACTGCTCTGCTGAGGTTCCAAGCGAGCTGAGCTGATACTACGGGTGACGTTGTCAGACAGCCGTCCACCGATTGGACGGAGTGTGTCGTCACAGGAAGTCACGAGCAAGACGTCCGACAAAAGAATCAAAGCGAACAATGCTGACCTGCAGATCAGTTAATCTCCAACATTTAGCAAGAAAATGTCTAAAATCTCAATATTAAAAGGTGCATTATGTAATAAATCTAAAGCAACTGGCCATAAAATCCTCCTAATATGTCACAGAGACTCAGGAATAATGTTCATATAACAAACTGAACTCACCAACAACAACAGTACAGACAAAATATTTGCATTAAAAAAAATATTTTGCAGACTGCAAATCATGTTTATGTTTTGAAATCATGTTCTGGCATGTGGCGCCACCTACCGCCGTCTACCAATCATTGCAGTCAGTAGAGTCTCAGCTGCCGAGCAACCACGGGTTGCCAGTAACGTCAGAAAATGAAACCTAAAAGACTTCGGTATTTTGAATTTAAACGTAGTAACCGTTTGTGGCCACATTCTTACATATGGCGCCTTTAACAGATGAGTTTAGTAGATTTAGTCATGCAGGAAGTGCCGAACTAATCTTTTTAATCAACTGATTCTAATGCTTCAGTTACATCGAAAACAACTGCTTAACGAGTCACTCGTTTGTGTGATTGTGTCGCGCGTAAAATGAAGTCACGGCAGTTTCGTGCAGCGATGACTCCGCCTACGTTGAGTATTTACCATATTGTAATGGAAAACCAACCGAACCGCGTCGAGGTGAGGTGAGGTGAGGCAAGCTGGGACCATGTGGTGGAAACACGGCATAAGGCCACATTGGGCATTACCAGGCTGAAGTGATCCAATTAATCATCAATTCTGGTCTTAGAATCAGATTTGTGTCACTTCGTTTCCAATATGTGGCCATGGAACAAGACTGAGAATGGTCGCATCAGAATCTGTGACAACTTTTCTGCTTCTACACACAAGCTGAGCCATTATGAAGCAGCAGCAGCAGCTCAGCAAAATCAAACAACAACGCAGGAGAGTGTCGTCTTCTGGAGCTAAATCTCAACCACAAAATCTACTGTAATGACTTCCCTTTCCAAATCTCCTCCACAGGAGCAAAATAGAGGCTCATCATATCGTGTTGTTCATATTTCCTGCGTCTAACAACAGTTTTGTTGCACATGTGATGAATGAGCTATAATAGCATATAAATATTAATTTGAAACTTCAGTGAGCTCCATGAAGTGCTGAGGACAATTCCGTTATCTGTCATGCATTTGAAACTAATGGAGAAGATGACATGGACGAAGAGGAGGCAAAAAAGAAAGAGTGAAACTTTCCAAAGTATGGGGACATTTGACCAAAAATAGAGTGGAGACTGTAACGCAGCAACACAGCATCTGAAATACAGGCTCAGTAAAATGCTTTTTTATATGTTATGTTAGCTAAGATAGGAAGTGACTGAGCTAAGGAAAATAATCATTTCCATAATTTATTCCACATTCCCGCTCTGGGGTTATGATACTAATTATCTTATGCGTCTTATAACATCACTGAACACCTAATAAATTAGCTCCTCTAAGGAAAAAAAAAAAAAGAAGCTTATTTTATCTATAACACTTCAAAAACACACACACACACACGTACAAAGAAGAGACTATTTTAAGATGAAAAGTACTCGTGCATATATGACTCACACAAACATAGACGGGGAGATTCAGTTTGGCGAGTGCTGATTCTGGTCGAGTGTGGTCATCATGACCCAGAGTGTGTTGTTTTCACTGCTGAGCTCTGATTCCAGACACTTGTTCAGTGTGCATTCTCTCTCTCTCTCTCTCTCTCTCTCTCTCTCTTTCTCTTTCTCTCAGCTTGATTACAGTTTGATTCAGGACCAGCCCACATGTATAATCACAACCACAACACACCCATCCGCTCTGACACAGTCTGATTGCCTTTAACGAGCTAAAGTCTGAGCGTGTGTGTGTGTGTGAGAGAGAGAGAGAGAGAGAGAGAGAGAGAGAGAGAGAGAGAGAGAGAGAGAGAGAGAGAGAGAGAGAGAGAGAGAGAGAGAGAGAGAGAGAGAGAGAGAGTGTGTGTGTGTGTGTAATATGTTTCTTGCATTTGTTGAAAAAAAAAAAAAGCAATAAAAAGCTCTCACAATGCAATTTAATTTCCAAGATGATGACGACAATCATAAATATTCTATGTGACAAATGCGTTCGAGCTCACCAATATACAGTCCTAGTGATTTATTCTGAAATGCCACAAGGGGGAGCCTGCATTTTCTCGACTTCAGGACCTCAGATTTATTCGTTCATTCATTATCTACAGCTTTGTCCTCCACATGAGGATCAAGGGCCGGAACCAAGGGCATTTCAGAGCAGAGGGGCCAAACTGGCGGCCCGAGGGCCAAATACAGTCCCCCCCCAATCAATTGCATGCGTCCCACCACTTAATATCATGTTACTGGAAACACAGTGTGTGATACAACATAGACTGTAGACACAATATAAAAGTAATAATAATAATAATAATAATAAAACCCGACAGGAGATGACCTACTAGCCCTTTTTTGCGTCAGTTTTTAGCCCCTCCCACTTCCAATTTTCCACGTTTTTTCCTAAAACTAAAGACTTTCACACGCAATCGTTCAACAGGTCTGATCTGTGAGTTTTGGGGCATGGGAATATGTGATTTAGTCCGCGGAATAATAATAATAATAAATAAATAAATAAATAAAGAATTCCTTCAGTTTCAATATGGTTCTTGCTCAGTCGTACCCTAAATATTATTTTAAATCACATGATTTAATGTATTATAAGTTTGCTTGGTGTTTTAATTATAGCTGTCCACATTAGCGTTAGTTTGCGTCATAAATGCTTTATTATTGTTTACATGTTTACTTTGTTTACTTTATCTTTATGGCGATACCATGATGGAATATGATACTTTAAGCTCATATTGTGCACTCGCTAATGAATTGTTATTTTCTCTTCTAGACCAGACTAGATGCTCATTGGTGTCCAATTAACCTCTGCATGTTTTTGGACTGTAAGGGACTGTAACACCCTGATCCCTCTGATTTACAAAGATCTTACATATGTAACATTACCACATTGTTGGCAATTAAGCAGTTATTTTAGTATTAGCATAATTAGCTCCTGTGTTTCCTCTGTGGCTGTAAGCTTTGAAAAAAAAAATGAATCAAAAGTATGATTAAAAAATATTATCAAACTATATGAAAGCATATTGTACAATGATTGTAATAATGTGGTGAATCACAATTCTAAAAGAATTCATTCTAAAAACTTTCATTTAATCCTCATTTCTTAAATGCCAGCCTGTATAATCCTCACCTCCTGTTAATGAATAACACATGAGTGACAATTCAAAGAGATGCTCTGGACAAACCACAGTCCACTGTGCAGGTGAGGCGAGTTCACAAATAAGCTCTTTATAGCCATGTTAACATAGCAACAAGTGACTCAACTGCTTTATCAACACACACACAAACACACACACACACACTTTGAGATCGTTTACATACCAAAATACATGGCTGCACCAGGTGAGATCCAACTGCTCAGTGTTAAGTCTCTCTCATGTCCAGGCAGAGATTTGCCGTCTCGTCTTCTCCTCCACAGACTCTTCCCTCTGTGTCTCCTGCAGCAGCGCCGATGCTGCTCCTTCCCATCTGGATTCCCTCCTCCTCCTCCTCCTCCTCCTCCTCCTCCTCCTCCTCCTCCTCACCACCTGCCCCCTCCTCCTCCTCCTCCTCCTCCTCCTCCTCCACATCTCTTCACGATCCACGAACAAGTCTGTCCCTGCAACAAACACCTCCAGAAACCTGTTTTTTTTATCCGGCAGATTGATGGAAAATTAACTTAATGAGTGCTCAGTGCCGCCCCCTGGATAAGTGCAGTCGTCACCTTGTCATCCCACATTAAAAGCAAGAGGCACTTAACTGGTTTTGCAAAGACGGTCCGCGCTCAAGTCCGTCCAAACACAACAAAGACAACACAACACATTCTCTTCTTGAAACAAAAGTGTGTCCGACACAAAGCTGCACGTGTGAGAGGATGAAGAGGGGGGAAACCCTCAGACTTTTGTTTGTTTTCTGGCTCCCCTCATGCATTTGGAAGGAGCTGTGTGTTTTTCTTCTTCTTCTTCTTCTTCTTCTTATGCTCGTGGAAATGCTTTCCATCATTACTCCTTTTCCTCCCCAGTCCGTGGTATTTTTAGACGCATCTTTCACTGTGCAGAGAGGAAAATGATCACTCGGCCCAGCGCGCAGTCCAACTCAAAACATCACAACAGCTGGCGGGGGCACACTTGTAATCATTTATGCATATGTATGCATGGATATTTATGCGCATAACGTTGCTCACTTGGACTTAACAACTTAAAAATATTAATGCAGGAGATTTTTCTTTTATGCCTTGCATTGTCTCTATCAAACACACGCGCGCGCGCACACACACATTTCCTCGGAGAGTTCACATGTAACTGTATTTCTTGGCAAAAGAGAGCGGGGTTCAACTTTCTTGTCCTCGAGCCCGAGCATCCTGCCTCTGTGTGAGGAGAGTGAACAACAACAACATGTGTTTTCCCACAGTACAAAACTCCAGAGAGATTAAGCTCAGGAAGGCCCCGTGAATTTAACAACTCTGGGAAAATAAAAGGCAAACACACGCAGTGTGTGTGTGCAGAGCAGGCCCTGTTTTACAGTTTCATTCATAGTGTAATGTCAATTAAAATCTTTTTAACTTAGAAAAAAAAATATGTCATGCACACCCAGGAGAAAACATTTATAAAACGGATGCATTGAGTCAAAATTTGCATTACAAAGGAAAAGATCAAGTAACATTTCATGCACAACAGGATCGCCTGAAAATAATGAAACACATACAACTTTGATAAATACAAAGTTGTATGTGTTTTTAATGTATTAATATTATCCAGATTGTTGGTTCCATGGCAGCTCGAGTTGCAACTAACACTGTTATTTCAGTGGATTTATATTTTAAAGGTGCCATATGTAAAAATGTGGACAAAAACGGTTACTACATTCAAATTCAAAATACTGAGGGCTTTTAGGTTGCGTTTCCTGACGTAACTGGTAACCCGTGGTTGCTCGGCAGCTGAGACTCCACCGACTGCAATGATTGGTAGACGGCGGTAGGTGGCGCCACATGCCAAAACATGATTTCAAAACATAAACATGATTTGCAGTCTGCAAAAAAAATGTTTTTTATAATGCAAATATTTTGGCTGTACTGTTGTTGTTGGTGAGTTCAGTTTGTTATATGAACATTATTCCTGAGTCTCTGTGACATAGTTGCTTTAGATTTATTACATAATGCACCTTTAAAATACGTATGAAGGTGTGTGTGTGTGTGTGTGTATGTTTAAAACGTTGTCATTATTGATGACTAAGGTGACGTATCGCATTAGATGATCAGCATGGATTGTGGGTATTCAAGACGGTAAATCTGTATTCATCAATCGTCGTCAGAGTAGTAGGAGGATCCTGGCAGGCAATAAAAACCCTTTGAAATGGAGCTCAAAGTGTGCCGCTCTTTTCCCTTTTTCGCTTTCAACGTGAAATGATTTCTCCATGATCTGGAGGCTTGGACTTCATAGTCGCAGACACACACACTGATCACAAACTGCCGCTACGCTGTTAACTGAACTGTTGTGGCTGCGTCGCTGTATTTGTGATTAGAGAGCACGAGAAAGTCTGACTCACAGATGGGGTCCACTTTGGTTCAGTGAGAGAAATGATTTGACATTCCATCCATCCATTTTTATACCGCTTTATCCTCCACATGAAGGTCGCTGGTGTCAATCCCAGGCGTGGGTCACACCCTGGGACAGGTAACCAGTCCATCGCAGGGCCACATATAGAGACAAACACCCATCCACTCCCACACCTAAGGTCAATTTAGAGCGTCCAGTTTGCCGAATCGCCAAATCTGCATGTTTTTGGACTGAGGGAGGAAACCGGAGAACCTGTGTCTTCTTGCTGCAAAGGCGTCAGGATTTCAAACTAAATATGACGTGATTTGCACCTACTGTACTTATGCGATGCTCAGAACATCCAGTATCTCCAGGCTGAGCCATTTTATCTGGACTGCACCTCCCTGATTCCACCACACTTGCATATGGAACAAAAGCCATGAAGGAGAAAAACACAGAAATGGAAATATCTACTCATAAACTCAATTTATCGCCTCTTTTGTCACGTACTGTGTTGCCAGACATTCTGTGTTACTTTGAGAAAAAGCAGAGCACGTTGTGGGGCTGGGTGGTATTATCGCCTTTTTTTTCTTTTTTTTTTCCCTTGGCTCCTCTTCGGCAGCTGCTGACAAGTTTCTCCAAGAGTCGGATACGTTTGAAAGCTAGGGGTTTTTTTTCGCAGTTGTCTTCTTTCCTCAAGCGCAGAGGTTGTGCCAAGGAGCGAAAAATCACCAGAGTAATGCGCGAACTCAACTGTTGAGATGTCCTGGTCGTTTGGGGTCAGGGAGACTTCGAGTATCACCCTATGACAGAGGGTCAGTTTGCTAAAAATGAGTGACAAACGTTGCCATTCACTGAAAAAAAAAGCATCATCCGTCTCATACGCTCCAAACGTAATGACTTAAAGGGGAAATAAGTAGTTTTTAGTGCCATCTAGAGGAGAGGCTGAAATTTACAACAAAGACCTGCTCCTCTGCTCACCCCCTCCCTTCCCTGAGCGCTACGGTATCCTCAGCTGGTCAAATGTCGTCCTCGTCGTCTTTCTCCGTGTCAGCAGATGAGGTTCGTGAGGTGAGGGAGAGGGCGAGCTACCGCGGCCGTAGCAGACGAAGCGGAGAGAGTGGAGGCGGGACTTCCGCTACAAGTAAAGAGACGCTTGTTTTGTTCTCTCGCGTTTGTCCTTACAGGCTCCGGTAGAAACATGGCTGCTAACGGTGGCTATGTCCGCGGTCATGTTATTTAACATGACTTTTTGAAACACTACGAAAATGAAACAAAAACTATTATACAGCGACTAGACAATGCAGGAGCACATAATATGTATAAAAAAGTGGATTTTGGGTTATATAAACCCATAAATACTACATATTGTACCTTTAAGCGCAAATGTGGACCCAGCAGAAAGCTCAGTTAACACACTGGAGATAATGACATTCCCATTTTTACTCTGTTTTGGGTCTCATGTTGCAGCTCAGAGCAGCGCTCCAGCGATAGTTCCAGTGCATTTCTTTACACCTGCAGCCGTTTAGCATCGCAAGACAAACACCGTGGCCGTCATGGCAACTGAAGTATGCGATATTATGTTAAGTGGGCCAACAACAAGGCTCTTAGCAGTGTTTGTCGCTGGCAGCCCGCTTATTTAACTGCTCACTGGAAACGAATCCTGCGATGCCTGCTGGGCCCTGAACGCAGGCGGCTGCACACGACAGGCTCCATTATGAAAGAGGAGCCTTTAAATGGTAGCTAATTGACAAAAAGTATATGACGCAGCTGAACACATCCAAAGACACTGCTATTAGTTCTCATTTAATTGTAATAAGGTGAGTTGAGACTGAAGCACTAAAAAAAAAACACCTTCTCAGCTCATTCATCAGCTCTCTCCGTCTCCGCCGCACATTTTTGGGGAGCGAAGAGTCGGAATCCACAGCCTCCCATCAGCTCACCTTCCCATTTGATTGGTCGCCATAACAACATCACCATGGTAATCGGTACGTATCGACTGTTAGTTCTATTTATGCGATGATGTCAGTTGGTGTAACAATCTCAAATGTGTGCGCTCTCCACTGACTGACACGCTCGAGCAGATGCAAGCGACGCGGTGGAGGAATTCACACTTTTGGGCCCCGAGTCTTCCTGCAACAGATGCAGACGTGTGTCCTCACATGACACAGAAATCTGAGAGGTGTACATTCAAGACCTTCGTATTTCACAGCTTCAGTACAAATAAATGTGTTGTTTCTGTAAATTGAATTCACTCTTGAAAATAAAAGTGCTAAGCCGAACCATATAAGGTTCTTCGGCTTGTCCTCATAGGAGAACCCTTTTGGAGGGTTCCACCAAGAACCCTTTTAAAACCCCTTTATTCAGGAAAATGGGTTTTAAAAGGTTCTCTGGATCAAAATGGTTCTTACTGGAACCATTAGTGTTACCAAGAACCCTTGAAAAACCCTTTCTTCGGGAAAGGGTTTTTCAGAAGCAAATGGTTCCAGGTAGAACCTCAGCCCTTGTAGAAGAACCCTTTTGGAACCCTTATTTCTAAGAGTGTCCCAACAAGGCGGTGCACGCTGTCTTCAAGCTCCACTCACTCTGATTTCATGTTTTCCTCTAAAAACCACCATAAAGATTAGGGATCATATATTCACCATTAACTAGGTGCTTACTAACATGCATACAAGTAGCGTACTAGCTCTTTATTAGTAAATATTAAGCAGATATTAACACCTAGGAAAAATCATAATTCATTTCGTAATAGAGGTACAGGTTATGTAGAATAAGGTGTTAATACATGCTTAATTATTACTAATAAAGGGCTAGTATGCGACTTATATATGTTAGTAGGCACCTAGTTAATGGTGAATATGTGTTCCCTAATCCAAAGTGTCACCAGATCTTCTACGATAACCGAGTAACTTAAAAAACGGGCTTCATCGCTTCACTGTTAATGATGAGCCATGATAAAAAAGATCACGACGAGCACTTTGACCACCAACCCGTGGATTATTAGACAATCTCTCGGAGCCACAGCTGCAAATACCTTCCCAAATTTAAACCAGAGGATTGTGCAATTTTAAATGGGTTGAGCAATTTTTTCCTACTCCCTAAAGCCAATTGACAAGGGAATATATAGAAATATGGTGGGGCCTCTGGGGCTTTGAGTACATTCACACAGGGAAACAAGGGATAGAAAGACGGCAGGGATGCATCCGTGAGTGTAAAAGGACATTTGCATAAATTGTGCGATAATTATGTAGGAGCCAGCATGCATAAACACACAAACAAACAAACGGGAGAAGAAGACACAAACCGTCAAAGCCGCATCACGAGGAAGGAAGTCAGTGACGTCAGAAATCTGGGGGAGAGAAGGTAAGAGGGTTAGAAAATCTCACCAGTCATGTGTCTAATTAATACACGTGAGTTATGACCACATCACATACTGTATGTGAGATAAATCCAGCTCTTTTTAACTACTCTGACCTTTCCCTTCATGCTGTGCTCAGATATAAACACATCCAGGAGAGTGCTCTGTGGTATTTCACTTAATGGTTCAGTCCTCTTACTTAAAGACCGAACCAGCATAACCCTCACCTCACGGCTCAGGGTGGAGATGGAGATTAACAGACTTCAGGAGCGTCCTATCAACGTGTGGATTATTACACCACCTGTACACAGTTCAGAAGAAATATCCTGCACAATCTATCAGTCTTTCATAGAAGGGACATAATAAAATGAAAAAAAAGACTCACAGCAGAGGCAGGGACACACACTGGGAGTCCAGGATGTCCTTAACGAGAGTGTCTGTCAAAATGCATCCATAAACACCGACACGGAGTGATATTTGTGAGGAAACTGGAAATTAATTTCCTATTTAATAAGCAGGTTGAATGTGTTTGTGGAGTGCGGAATCAGAGGCCGCTGCCATGGCGACAACACGACAGCGCCGCACGACCGTAATACCATGATCAATAATGTAATGAATGAGAGACGAGATGTACTGGAGCTAAAAAGAAGAAGAAAAAAAGTAAGAAAGAAAAAAGGAAATGAAAAAGACAAAAATACTTGGTTTTCAGTTTTCAGGGTCAGCACTGCCACCTAGAGGTTGACAGGCTGTACAACACATTCAACGTGTGATGCTTAATGATATTTTTTTCCCCACTTTAAAGTTGAGGCTTTTTCAGAGATTTGAACAGTGAGTGAGTTTCTCTTCAGACACAGAGAAACGTCCATTCAGCAGGTTTAACGCAACACAACCTGGACGGACGTTTCAAATGAAGCAGCGTCTGTGAACACTCAGTATACAAAACATCCTAAAGGGAACGTTTCCCCTCCAAGAATCATCACATGAACTTTTGTCTCTTTACTCTGTTTGCAGTCAGTTGACTCTTGCCCTCTCTCCCATCCCCCCGATCTGCCTCAGATTAGTATTAGTCATAACATAATTACATGGACACACAGAATGACATAAATAATTTATTCCAAAGTAATCCCAGTGCATTCCTTTATAAACTTTACAACTCATTCATGACACATGGATAAAAGCATCCATCGACCACACCACGAGGCACAGAGCAGTTTGTCGTCTCGTCCTCGTCACACAGGAACAGAACAGGATGTCGTGTGAAGGACGTCGTACTTAAACTGTAGCCGTAAACGTGGACAGAGCAGAGTCTGTTAGGAGTTGTTGCAGCAGCTTCTTCGCTCCTCCTGAGCCTCGCTGGTCGGCCCGAAGGAGCCGGACAGAGTTACAGCGCTAATGGAGCCACGGGTCACCTCTTTGCTGGCCACCTTCTTATGGATTGCTGCAGGAAGTGAAGATCCAACTTTATTTATAAAGCACTTTAAAAACAACACCAACAGCTGAAACAAGCAGAGATGAATAAAACAAATAAAACATAACAAAAAAACGTGCGACAAAAATCAGCGAACTCTTACCAGTGAGGACTTCGTTGAAAGCAGCCTCCACGTTGGTGGAGTCCAACGCTGACGTTTCCATAAACATGAGGCCATTCTTATCTGGATTGATCAGGGGAAGCAAAGCAGAGATCACAATCAACACATGTGGTCATTATTAACCCTGAGAACACAGCATTTAGGCTGCTTTACAAACATGACCATGTTTAAACATACAGTATATACAGAGGGTATACGAATGTACAATATAGAGCATCTTATATCCTGGGCAATCTGATGTAATACTCAAAATGTTTAAAATTGGGATTGAATTTGTGAAATTTGGAAATAGGTCACAGTTCAAAGTCACAAAAAAGTCAAATGATCTATTTTGTGACTTCTGCACAAATATTGCTGCTTCATATCACGATTAAAAACTCAACAACATATAAGAAGACGGAAAAACCCGCTTTTTAAAACCTGAATATGTGACCTATAAGCTCACACCCCCAGGATGTCCATATAAGGAGATGAGTATTATTCCCACGGTAGATGACTATGGGTGCACCTGTGGTGCAACGTCACAGTGCTGAACGTTCAAAAAAACTCGCCATAAACTTCATAAAGATCAGAGCCAGACAGTAACGGAGTACATTTACTTGAGTACAGTACTTAAGTACAAGTATCTGTACTTTACTCAATATCATTTTTGGGGTGTACTCATGACTTTACTCAAGTACATTTGAGAGGCAAATATTGTACTCTTTACTCCAATACATGTCTACCCATAACCGTGAGTAACAACAACAACAAAAAAAGAACTCAGATTTAGCTGAGAGACGAAACCATGGACGAAAACAATGGATGAAGACGCAGCAGGTCCATCTCGGGAATGTGCCAACCTGTGGCTCCACCTCATTAGACTATTTCAATTTTCGGAGTTAATGATAGGGTTCGCTTCAAGTGTTTGCTGTGTGTTTAACACAGTAAGGTTCAAATGTGGACGCAAAAAAATCCATTAAAACTCTAGCAGAGGTTTGTCAGAGCGTTGCCACTGTGCTATTGCCTCGTGGGCAAGTGAGAAATAATAATATTTATTTATAATATTAAATAAAGATTTTACTCTCAATTCCTTCCTACATACTTCAAGGCATTAACATCAACATTTTTCCATCCATGTAGGACGTTTCTATACGTAAATGTAAGCACTGTGGCAGTAGTTATGCAATATTTAGAAAATGTACTTCAGTACTTTTACTTAAGTAGACATCTGACTGTAGTACTTTTACCTGTACTCGAGTAAAATTTAGCAAGGGGTATCTGTACTTTTAGTAATGTGTACTCTGTCCGCCTCTGATAAAGATACACAGTTAGAAGTGAACAGACCTGCAAAGTCCCTGGCCGCCTCTGTGGGCACAGTCCTCAGGGTGTCCAGGTCTCTCTTATTCCCCACCAGCATGACCACGATGTGAGGGTCTGCATGTTCGTACAGCTCTTTCAGCCACCGCTCTGCACTCTCATAGGTCAGGTGCTTGCTAATGTCGTACACCAACAGAGCGCCGACCGCTCCCCTGTAATACCTGGGACCACAGAGTTAATCATAAACGGATTTGAAGTGGGAAGTTTGAAGATGAAGAAACTGTGTTTGAAAGAAAGAAGAGCAAACTGACAATTAAACTGCTGTGAAATCAGAGTTACTCAATCTTGCACACAGTGAGGTAAGTCTCCATTTTATTACTCATGGATTCGTGTGTGTGTGTGTGTGTGTGTGTGTGTGTGTGTGTGTGTGTGTGTGTGTGTCTGTGTATACTCTTGTCTTTCTATGCTTGTGTGGACCACCTCTTGGCAAACACCTTTTTTTGTGGGGACATTATGCCCGGTTCAGAAACGTGGTCCCCACAATGTGGTAAAGACATGTAGATGTGTATGTGTGTGTGTGTGTGTGTGTTCTTGTCTTTCTATGCTTGTGTGGACCACCCCCTGGCAAAACACCCTTTTTATGGGGACATTTTTCTTTGAGGGGACATTATGCCCGTTCCCGAATGTGGTCCCCACAATGTGGTAAAGACATGTAGATGTGTGTGTGTGTGTGTATGCTATTGTCTTTCTATGCTTGTGTGTGGACCACTCCCTGGCAAAACACCTTTTTTATAGGGACATTTTTCCTTGAGGGGACATTATGCCCGGTCCCCAATGTGGTAAAGACATGTAGATGTTCGTTTCTGTGTGTGTGTGTGTGCATACTCTTGTCTTTCTATGCTTGTGTGGACCACCCCCTGGCAAAACACCCTTTTTATGGGGACATTTTTCCTTGTGGGGACATTATGCCCGGTCCCGAATGTGGTAGACGTGTGTGTGTGTGTGTGTGTGTACTCACGCTGAGGTGATGGCCCTGTAGCGCTCCAGTCCAGCTGTGTCCCATATTTGAGCTTTGATGATGTAGTTGTTCAGCTGGACGGTCCGCGTGCTGAACTCAACGCCGATGGTTGTGCGGCTGTCGTGGTTGAACTCATTTTTGGTGAAGCGAGAGAGAAGGTTACTCTTTCCTACGCCAGACTCCCCTATCAAAACCACTGTACAGGAGAGAACGATTTATTTCAGGACATTTGTTAAGATGTTAAATCAAATATTTAACAACAACAAAAAATTACTTCTACTACTACTTGCTTTGATGAATCACAGACACTTGCTCTGAATGAACACGTAGACTTTTTCACTCTCACATGACACCTGACACCGTGACATCACACACTCTTACTTTGGAATGAATGGAATGGGCAATTAAAAATTCTCATTAAACACAAATTAGCAAAACTGTGTTAGAAGGGGCAGCAGGAAATGTAAGATTATTTCTCTTATGTCAAAAACCTTCAATGGTTTGCACTTAAATAAATAGAACTCAATCCACTTCCTTGTTTTACTCCTCGGCTACAACCAGAGGTGTAAACTGACAGCATTACTTTACAGCCACACACACACACACACACACACACACACACACAATCTCAGCTTAACCAAACAAGACTCACCTTTAAACACAAAATTGTACGAGTCATCAGACCCCATGCTGCATGCAGTGGAGACAGGCTCTTGAATAAATATAGAAAGTCCAAAGATGAAAAGAGCCACACACACAAAAAGACAGAAAATCGTATTTTTCTCTCTCTCTGCTCCAGTGTGGACAGAGATTAAAAGGTGAGAGGAAAATAGAAAAAAAATTGAAGAAAAAAAAAGGGGGGTGAACAGGCTCGGCTGTACCCACCCGCTTCCTTCTTTACATGTGGATAGGGGCAGCTCCTGGTCGAGGACAGGCACGCAGACAGGAGTCCTGCCCGCATGCCGAGCCCTCATCAGCTGACATCAGAGGCAGGACAGGTGGGAGGGAGGAGAGCAGGTGAAACAGGTAGAACTGCTCAGGTAGTCATCAGGAACAAACTCCACCCTCTCCTACAATCGCCTTTCACTCAAAAGTCTATTCATTTGTATGACAATAAACCCAACCCAACAGGTGGATCTGTTGCCACTTAAACTGCACTTAGTGGCATGTGGAACACAGCCCAGAAGCAGTTAGTTATAAAAAGAAAATGTTTAATTAACCACAACTGAATGAACAACAATGCATTTTGTTGTTACATAAATTGCTAGGCTAATGCATAGCTTCAACGGTTTGAAATTACCTCTTTATCTTCCCGGAACAAATTAATTTATAAACACCAGGAAACAGACGCAGTCGTCTAGTCTTTTGCGGTCTGTGCACAGTTCCAATCCACTCCAGTTTATTTATAAAGCACATTTAAAACAACACACAGTCGAACCCAAAGCACTGTACAGTCATTACGTAGCACAAACAAGAGCACGTCTCCGATTCAACAAGTGTGAGAGCAAAAAACAGACGCAGCAATAAAGCCGTGTCAAAGGCCAAAGAGAACACATGAGATTTGTTTTAAAACAGATTTGAAAACAGGAAGTTACGAGGAGTGTCTAATAAATGTGCAGCGACAACTCGGTCCACAATTTGGGAGCCGCCGCCGCCACAAGGGCCCAACCTCGGCTGAACTTGACCCTCGTTTTCAGGACAAGCAAGAAAAGACGATCAGCCGATCTCAAGGACTGCAATGGCGAGTACGGCAGCGGAAGCAAGCGGAGCAAAATCATGCGAGACATGTAAACAAACAATAACACCTTGAAGTGGGTATTGTTTGTCTACTGGGAGGAAGCCAGGATGAGAAAAATGAGCTCACGTGAGCTTCTGTTGGGAAAGCGAGCAGCAGTATCTTGAACGAGCTGAAGGCGAGCAATGGAAGCCTGAATAACCCCAATATAGAGAACATAGAGTCATGCCTCAACAAAAACATATTTGATTTTTGCCATTTGCCTTAACTGGGAAAAAAAACAGAGCTCATCTAAATAGAGTCAATCTGTTTGTCAAATTTCAAATCAGAACCCATTATTGCCCCCAGGTTAGTAACCAGGCCACAGAACCGGCTAAACAAATCACTGTCTTTGTCAGTACAACTTAGAAAATGTAACTCAATCAATGCCGTGGCGTCATTGAGACATTTAAATTACAGGTTGGGCGGAAGCATCATTCCACGACAGCGCTACGTACATTCTCACGCAGGCAGGCAGGCAGTCGTCGGCATGAAAATGAAATGCCATATTCCGCCCCCCAAAAAAAAATTAAGCCCGAGGGAGGAAGAGAAGAGCGAGAACAAGGGGCTGGAGAATGGAAAGCTGTGGGATTCCACAGGGGGAAGAGATGCTGTAGAAGACACAGAATCAGCAGCTCCCGTCAGCCAGGTAAGAACGAAAGCATTCCAAGGCGACACCTTTAAATACCCACCACCCAGTGCTCCAGACTAGAGAAGACGATACTATGATCCACTGTATCACACACAGACAGAAGTCAAGTCTACAAGCACGAGAAAGATCTTTCCAGAGTCAGCAGGCAGAAGATTATCATCCAAGACTTCTTTTTTTCTCCACATCTTTTAGATTCATTACATTAAAGTGGGAACTTGAACCAAAATTTTAAATGCAAATATGCAATACTACATTTGTTAAATCTCCTCCAACATAACTCACAATTTTCTTTGACAAACACCTGACAATGAATTTACTGTGGCACACTTCATATGTTCTTTTTATATTCAAGGAAAATAGAAGACAAACAGTATGCTCATTTTGAAAATAATCTACATGCTACATTTCAAACTACATGTTCATATATAACAAAGTAAAATGTACGTTAAATTAAATGTTTTAACAATAGAAGGCGACAGACGTTCATAATTTCATAATCCTACACCATCACGAGGCTATAATCAACCAACACAGGGGATGGACTGTTTTTGACCATGTTTTATTTTTTTAGTACAGTACTGTTAAAAGTTAGTTCCAACATGTTTGACTGGGAGACTTTGTTTTTTTTTTTTGTGGGTTTTTTTTTCAGCTGAGGTCAACAGACAAAGCAAAGCTATCGGAGCAGTTGCCAAGGTTACCACAACTACAATGCTGGGATTTTCTAAAGAAAAAAAAAAAGAAAAGAAAAATACGACAAACTAGAATTCGATTTAGAAACACATGGTGCAACTGCAACCAGAACAGAATTGTTTGTAAAGCCTTTCCACCATTTTATTCTTTTTTTTTATTCTCTTGATTTCCATGTTTATTTATTGTCACACAAATCATAATCGTTATCTCTCAAAGGTACGAAGTGCACCTAAAACAGATAAAATAAAACAAAGAATCAGATTAAAACGAAAGAAAGATTTTTCTGTTCGTATTCATTCTACCTGCGTCTTCTGCTTCAGAGCTGCAGTAAAGTGATGTTTGGTTACGATTACAGATTTAGATGGCGCTGTGGAGAATTCATTGACGTTTCATTATTAACTAATTGAGTGAGGGTGTGTGTGCGGTTTGCTGACAATGCTCTGACACTTCATGGATGGACAGAAGGCACAGCAGTGGTGCCTCGGAAAGACAAAAAGAAAAAAAAAACACTGTGCACCAGAGGTTTGGGCACTTTTATCCAGAATGACAAATCACAAGTTTAAGGTTGAATGTAGGGCATTATTTCCTGAAGCTTTTGCAATAAATAGTAAAAACTGTTGGGCTAAACAGTAAGTTATGTAGAATCTCAAGAACATGGAAAGAGCAAGGAATGGGACTGAACGCCTGGGCAAGATTCCTGTTAAGCTCCGTCTTTTCGACATATCTTCATGTATCGATTTGCTAGGAAAATGCAAACAAACTGTCTTATGATGACCATGTATGAAAAGGAGCCAACAGCCGATCACATCACATGGGATTAATATGTATTCTCCGGTCTTGCACAAACAAATCAATGAATTAAGAAACTGTTGTGATTTCCTTGCCAGCCGACGTTTTTATTCCTTTTCTCTGAACCAGTTATGTCTCAGTTCTGTGAATATGCTGGGTGTGTGTGTATGAATTAAGTATGTATGCATGTGGTTGTGTGTCAAGTGTGTACTGTATGCGATTACGAGGGCTGTGAGCCCAGCAGTCTCTCTATAGCGGCGTTTATGTCTCCCCCAGTAGCGATGAGGGCCTGCAGGTTGGCCTCGCGGTTGATGAAGCCCATGGCGTTCAGCTGGTCCAGCTGGGACTGGAACATCACCTCGGGGGCCTGGTTCTACAGGGAGAAAAAAAAGAAACAAACGACAGTGTTGATGAATAAAATCATTACGACATAAAAACGACACAGGATGCAGTTCCTGTGCATGCGTGTACCGTTGGACTTCCTCCCACTCCTCCTCCTCCTCCTCCTGCAAACATCTGGAGCATCTGTTGCATCAGCTGCTGCTGGGCGGGGTTTGTTCCTGCAGTGCTGCTGGGAGAGGGGGCCGGGTTCTCTGCGGGCACGGCTCCTCCTGTCGGTATGCCAGGGATTCCACCTGGCATGAAACTAGGCCAAAAGAAATATAGTTGAAAAAAAAAATCTCCATGTATATTAAAAATGCAACATGTATGTGTAGGTGTGTGTGTGTGCATACCTTGGCATGAGGCCCGGTGCTTCTGTCTGCAGTGTCTGTAGGCCTTGTTGAATCTGCATGAGAGCTTGCATGGCTCTGGGGTTGGCCATCGCTGACAGGGCGTCAGGATTCTGCATCTGCAATCAAACAGAAATAGGAGCCATGACGACACATTTATGGTTCATCCCATTCATCTTCAAATCATACAAATTAATGGCATATGCACAAGCAATGCATCTACTAATGTCTGACATTCTGTGATGGTGTTTATGACAATGAATCTATGAAAATAACTGTCTAATATCGACAACATATTTCCACTTTCACTTTGAGTTTAAAAATAAACACGCAAGACTGGGTTTTTGGACTGAATGTTGAGTGGTACCTGCTGCAGAAAGACGGGGAGCTGAGACCTGAACTGTTCCTGCAACTGTGGGTTTCCAGCAAACAAGGGGTTATTCATCAGAACCTGGTGGAGAGAGAAAAACAGTCAGTTTATAATTCCACATCAGGCTATGCTGCAAACCTTCAAAGTGGATATTTCAATGACACACGTTTCAAAACCTTTATAACTCAGAAAGATTTAAATGCCAATGTGTGTAGCAACACCTTGCCATTCTGGTTCATGATACATGACAGGAATTTGCATTTAGAATTATTATTGCATATTTCCAAATTCAATACTATCTGTGGGTTTCCTGTATGATGGTTGTTGTGTGTGAATGTTTGTGTGCATTCATTGCTCTTTTCACTCCTTACCTGGGAGGCCAACTCTGGGTTTGTGGCCAGTGACTGCATCATACTGCGCATGTAGGGAGCAGATAGCATGTTCTGCATCAGCTGAGGGTTTTCTGAGATCTGCTGCAGTAGACTCTGCATACCTGGGCTGTTAAACATGCCTGCAACACACGAAAGTATGTTTATGTGAGTAAGTTAATGTATGTACAAGTAAATACAGTAACTGGTACAAAATGGACAAATATGCTACATAGAGAGCATACATATATGAAAGTCTTGTGTCTTACCGTTGCCTAGACTTCCTGAACTGATGCCCAGAGGGTTGGACACACTGGGGTTGGCGCCCCCTGTGGTGCTGGTGCCTCCTGTGGTGTTGTCTCCACTCCCAGGAAGGGTAGAAGAATTTGCTGGGGCCCATGGATTGGGCAGAGGCTCCCGGTTCTCTGTCCGGGACGGCTGGGCACCAGAATCAGAGCTGCCACCTAGAGCTGAGAATGGGTTGCTACCAAACTACAGGGAAAGAGATTGGACATATTTAAAGACACAACATTAGTCAAAACATCCAGCAGTTATTCACAGAACACTAACAAATAAAGGCTTAAATAGACAATGTGTTTTTAAAAATCCTGACAAACTGATAATTTATTGCAAATTATTTTAGCAATGATCAGTAAACGTTACCTGTTCCCTGGCAGCACTAAACATGGGTTCCTGAATATCTGTGTACATCCTCCTCAGGGCATTGTAACCTCCTGGGATGCTCTCCAAGTTGCTCAAAGCCCGGTCCTGGTTCCGCATCATTTCCTGCATCATGGACGGGTTCCTGGCCAGCTCCATGGTCTGGGAGGAGAGAGGACAAGGCAAGTCTCCTAAATATTCTTTTTCATAGCTGCTATCAAAGTACTAAATACTATAGATGCCCATACGTCGTGGCAACCCTCTGTAACATGCCTGAGCCTTCTTACCTGTCTCATGAGCTCAGGGTTGTTGAGCATGTGGGAGATCTCGGGGTTGCGTTCCATCAGTGTCTGCATCTGAGGATTTGCCATGATCATTTGCCTCATCAGATCTGGGTTGGACATCATATTCTGCACCAGTGGGTTCTCCATGATCTGCGCAAGCATCTCTGGGTTGGACATGAGCTGCCTCTGCATCTGCTGCTGCAATTCCATGAAGTTCCCTGAGCCCATGCCCATTCCTGCCAGATTCGCCAGGTCACCGAAGCCAGCTGAGAGAGGCATGGTGGGAGATGAGATGATTAGACATGTTATATTTGTGGCATTTGAATGTGAACTAGAGACACACAAGTGGACTCACTCAAGATGTTGGGTGTCTGTGTCGGTGGTGGAGCAGAATCGGTAGAAGCTGCTGTGGGAGGGGGGTTGGTTGCTGGACTAGAGGTGGATGAACTGGCAGCTTGAGTGGGGGCTGAGCTGGAGGCAGCTGTGGTGCTACTGCTTTCTCCTGCCCTGTGAGGATTTAAGTTAAAACTTTCAGTTGTATGCACACACAGGCTTAGAATTTGCCTGAAGTTAACTTTTTTTGACAAATAACTTCCTATGTACTAAAATCAATACTTTGGTTGGGTGTACTCTACCTGTCTCCTTAAAACTATGCTCAAAAACAAATACAGTTATTTATACAGTGAATAATTGATGAATAGTTCATTTGTATAATTCAACTTTTCAAAAGTTCAAATATCATTACACGTCAATTCTTTGTTTAACAGTTTTGCCTTACTTGTGTGCTGTCTTTATGACAAGATGAACTGTTAGGCCATCCTTGATGCCGTGCTGGCTGAGGCTGTCTCCATCCTTTAGGATCTTCCCTGCGAAAATCAGAACCAACTGGTCTTGTTTGGCTTTAAACCGTTTTGAGATCTCTTCTTTGAACTGTATGGGAGGGAAAATGGCAAAAAAAAATGCAATTAGACTGAAAGGAAAACAAAAAATACATTGGAAAAAACATTTAAAAGGGTTTTTGAGAATGAGATCTATACATAGCAGCAATGTACTAGGCATGGGACAGTTTATGGTTTCAAGGTATAAAAAAGCCTTTCCATCATTCTTGTCGTATGAGCTGCTTTTTTATGACTTGTCAAAAGACAGAGAGCATTAATCCCACAGTTTGTGTGAAGTGTAGATAAAGATGACATGCCCGTACCCTAACAGACTGACTGTCAGAGTGTCCGTCGATGCTGATATCAGTCCGATACAATGATTTTAGACCTTTTAAACTATGAAGCTGTTAACAACACATTTGTGCGGATCCATTCAACACCAACAGCTCTTTCAAAGACGTTATTCCCCAACTGTGTAACAAACATTCTTCTCCCACAAAATAAACAGCCCACAACATGGCTCAGCTAATTTACTTTTTTTTTCAATTTCCATTCATACATACAGAATGCAATATACCGGATTTTTGGATTGTAACAGATGTTACGCTCAAAATCTGATTTTATGATTGTGATCAGTATTGTGGTGATACTGAGTATCATCAGCTCATTAAATAACTATCATCACAGTTTCAGGATGGCATACTGTTCAGCTAGTATAATATGTTGTTTTAATATTCCATAATTGAGTACATCTGTTCAAAATCACTACATTTTCAAACAGCGTGCTATTTCTCTGGTGGTTTTGCAACAGTTGTGTGTGTATTGTACAAACTACAGAGAGATTGCATATTTAGTCATCATGTCCTTTCTAAGGCCTCTTGTTACGTGTTCATGTGCATCAATGTTACAATAACAGGTTCAGCAGTTGTTAATGTTAATTCTGTTAATAAGAGTACTGGGTTAAACGTAGGTTATGTGCCTCTGTGATTTGGCCCTGCCCTGGACTGGTGACCTGCCCAGGGTGTACCCTGTGTGGAGGCTAAAGTGATAGACAAGGGATGGAAGGTTAACATACTGTCAGAATATCATACTAGTCCATGCATAGCTGCCTTATAGGGCTACCTACAAGAAGTAATTTTCTATTTTGAAAAGTATTTTTTCTATACTTACTAGCAGTGGAGTGTGGTCCCAAACCCTCTAAATCTTCAAACTGGTTACACTTTAACAACTGTGAATTAATTACAGTTTCACTAATAATGATTTTTAAAAGAAAAAGACCTAATTTTATGGGACACTACACTATCATTGAATCCTTTTCACTATATACAAGCTTTACACACAAAAATAAACTGGTTGGAGCTGGTTCGTACACTGAGGAATATTTTAACTTCAAATAAGGGGATGAAATTTTTATTGACATAAAAATAAGGGACGGGACAACTGGATGATGCGTGTGTAGAACTTTCCAGCAGGGGAAATTATTGCTCTCTCTATATATACATATACATATACATATACATATACATATATACATATATATACACCAGTATATATATATATACATGTATATATATATGTGCGATAGACATTATGATTATGATCCAGACTGTGTGTGAAGCATTCAGAGTTTGTCATCAAAGCACTGATTGTCTCAAGCTGTTTAACTTTTTATTTAATTTAATTTAATTTAACTGATCCTCAGAACTCTTACTCGCTTTGTCGGTGAGTGACTACAAACTTGCATCATTGGTATCTCAAAACAATGAATAACTGTATACTTGTGTTGGTTATTTCCAGTTTTGTGTTTGTGTTTGCATTGTAGGTTTACAACCTAACCAATGTGTGATGTTTATTATGCGTGTGTGCAATAAAACTTCAAGACACTCAAGTTGTACCTGCCGTACTTGTTCAGATTACCCTTTCCAGAGGGGAGTTTATTAAGCTATAGTAGGTAGTTAAATGGAGGTCTGGACAGCGTGCAACAGTGTTATGTACAAGCAGAGGTCATCTGATTGCACAATGCTCACGAGATTTACTATGAGACCTGTATGCCGAAAAGCATTATACTGCCTGGAATATCGTAATATAGCATAATTTCTTTTTCAAAATGATGAAAAGAAAAAAGATCAATCACATTTTCTGTATTTGTCTGTTTGACTGTGAGCAGTATAATTACAAAAAATAATAGGTTAATATTTGGGTGAAACTACGACTGTGTGTTTTGGCTCAAGAACTTAATTGTGGTGATTTGTATCTTTCTGCGAGCTGTCCAGGGTGTACCCCGCCTATCGCCCTATGTCAGTCGAGATAGGCACAGCACCCCCCGTGACCCTCCGGTGGAGGATGGATGGATGGATGTATCTTAGCTGACATATGGCGATAGGCGGGGTCACACCCTCTCACATTCGCACCTACAGTCAATCTAGAGTGATCAATTTACCTAATCCCCATATTGCATATTTTTAGACAACTGGTTCCGACTGTGGCTGGAGAACCCAGGGAAAAGCCACACACATTACATGCAAACTCCATGCAGATAGGCCCTTGGTCCAACCGGGGCTCTAGCCGCAAAGGCAAGAGCGCTAACAACTACACCAACCCTGTGGCCCTCTTTCTGGATTTCAAAAAATACAGTTTAAGAAGCTCAAGGACTGTACCGAGACTATGGGAAATTGAGTCAACGGGTTTGCATCCTCTGAGTGTTTTCTCTAGTTTGTTCTTGGTATCTTTCCTATGCCTCGTCTTTGTTTTCTCTTGCTTAAGTTATACCTTTAAATTATTTTTTCTAAACTGGTACGTCCCCCTATTTTATCTGATATGAATTATTTCATTCCTGTATTATCATTATTGGTTTTCCCTTGTTTTATTCCCTACTTTCTGTTCAGTCATTAATATTTTGTAGGTTGTCTCTGATTATTTCTCATTGCTAACTGTTACCTCAGCCAAGGTAGTTATGTAGTAACCATTTGTCTGATCGTCTGTATGCAGCAAAACTCAAATAGTAGAAGTTAATGGATATAATGGGATGTAATAAGTTATGGCCCAAAGAAGAAATAAGATTAGATAAGGAATTACATTTTGTCAGTGAGACGAGGTTCACGCCATCTTAAGTGCTTTTACAGAGTTCGGCTGTATTTCAATAGTTTGTGTTTTCTGAATGTTTTATTACAGTCCTCCTATTAAAATTACATTCATTTACACCCAGCTAAGACAGGAAAGACAACACACAGTGAGAAGTCAAAAATGCTAATCTAAAAATGGCTGCTAAAGCAGACACACGCTATAAAAACGAGTTTACACAATTAACAATGCTAAAAAAATGCACATGATTTCATTCTAATGCCTGATTGCATTATGGTTTCAGTGTTTTGCGTCTCTAAGCAAACTGTAGCTCTGAGAGTGCTGTGTATTCCCTGGAAAGCCGAATGACTCAGTGGTAGCAGGGAGAATGTTCTAGAGTGAAACTGAACATGGGTATCTTTAAAGCTCCTAAACAGACAACACTCGACCCCCCACCCACCAAATGTCTTGTCTTCGGTTTTATCAGGCCATTATCCTTGGCAGAGCCAAAATGCGGCGCGTCATTTGACACTTGTATGGCTACGTAGTAAGCTAACGTAGCCTCTTTAGACGCTAAATAGCCGTTAGCCGTAAAACGGATAGCCGGTCTGCCGTAGCAATTCTTTAATATCCTCAAATTAGATGGCTATATCTCACTATTGGTGACCAGTAGCGGTATTAACGCAGAACAACCGTCAGCCAAAGCAGCCGTACGTTCACAGCACAAAACTTTTTTTTAATTTCATATACTCCCAGCTAGCCGGTAAGAGTGACGACAAATGCTAACACGGCTAACTAGCTTCGTAGCTAAAGTTGTGGGCAGGGGCATGACGTTAGAGCACGCAGCAGCCAGCCCTGCGCCTGCCAAATCAACATACCTGAGTGACAGAGGCATCCTCTGGGATGGGGATTTCTTCTTTGTCTTTTGGTGTTTTCACTGTGACCTTTATAATAGTTCCCTCCGAGGCTTCGGTTTTATTATTGTTGTTATTACCGGGATCTGCGGCGCCTTGGTCAGCCATCTTTACTCCACCAATGGAACAGCTCACCGTCTGGCGTCAGCTTCCGGGTCACAAGACGTCAAAACCTCTTTCCAGAAAGAATTGCACGGGTTCACGTACGAGAGAGAGAGAGAGAGGGGGGATGGAGGGAGGGGCCTTTACGTGAGTAGTTTCATGTGGGAATACGTTTTTATTTACATTGAGAAAGGGGGTGTTGACTAAGACTATCTTTTTGTTTTGTAAATCTTATATGGTGTGGAAAGTTGCATATTCTTCAATAAAAGACAAATCCCAAACCATGTTATGAATGTTTACTAAGCCTTTGAAGGTCCATGCCTTTCAAGGTGAATAGGGATGAAGATAAAAGAATGAGGATGAGAATGAAGGAGAACTCAGAGATGTGATAGACTGATGAGATGAGAAAGCATTTGGGTGGAGAACTTTGACCCATGATGAAGAAGGATGAGGAAAGGATGAGATGGGATCAAAATTATTAAGGACTTCCTACTGTGATTAGGAACCGTGCAGGGCAGCATTACACCTCTCAGTGTTCAGCCTGCCAGAAAGAATTAGAAGACAGGGGTGCAGGGGTACTTCCACTCCAAATAACACACAATAACTCCTGACTTACGTAAAGGCAATGTATTACATAAAATTTAAAGGCGCCATATGTAAGAATGTGGCCAAAAACGGTTACTACATTCAAATTCAAAATTCAGAGGTCTTTTAGGTTTCGTTTTTCTGACGTAACTGGCAACCCGTGGTTGTTCAGCAGCTGAGACTCTACTGACTGCAATGATTGGTAGACGGCGGTAGGTGGCGCCACATGCCAAAACATGATTTCAAAACATAAACATGATTTGCAGTCTGCAAAAGATTTTTTTTTAATGCAAATATTTTGTCTGTACTGTTGTTGTTGGTGAGTTCAGTTTGTTATATGAACATTATTCCTGAGTCTCTGTGACATATTAGGAGGGTTTTATGGCCAGTTGCTTTAGATTTATTACATCATGCACCTTTAACAAGTCGGATTCTGAACAGTTCATCAAGTCAGTATCAATATTCATTTAAAAAAGACAGTTTTTTTTTTTTTTTTTTTAAGCTGTTTTTTTTTTTTTCAATACATTTCCAAAAAAAGATTGTCCCAAGTTACAATAATGTAGTTGAGTGGAGATGAAGATGTTCCCTGGACGATGGTGATGAATAAAGTCCTACACAAAATGTGCAGGACAGTCATAAATTGTGAATTGTATCATCGTTTCTTGGTTATACATTATAGACACCAAAGCATTAAACGTGCGAATATGCAACAGACAGAAATCTTTAAACGCACATGCATATGAAACTGGATGAAACTCACTGTCATCTCAAATGTATATAAACTAGACTTGAACATGTAGAATTGCACTTTAGCCCAAAGCGCACAACACAATATGTACAGTGTTTTATCACTTACTAAATATAAATATTGTCAGGCTGCCTACTACACATACTCTTATAGATACTGGTGAGCAGAGCTACATAAATGGCTCACATGACATGATCAGTCAAATCGTTGGACTTGAGCTCACCCTCCTGGTATTCAATTATGTAAAAGAATGTGTGAATATGTGTTTTTGCTCAAGGGCAACAGTGCACGCTTTTACTTCTCCTTACAGTATGAGTAATTTCTCTTTTATTAAGTACTATTTTATACCGTAGACTGAAGGATTGCAACGTTCCCTTACTTTTGCTCATCAATTCACACAAACCAAATGTGAACAGATAGTACAGCAGTATATCTTTTCTTCATGGCCAGTGTTATTACACAAAGAAATGTAGATTTAAATTGTGTTAAGCTAAAATAATCACAACTGTACACATGTGTCCAAAACATTAGGGATTATAACACCTTTATTAACACATTTCCCCAGTATTTCTTTGCACAATTAACTTTGGAAGATATTAAAAAAAAAATAAGCTGCTCATGTGGTGTGCTCCCCTCTATACGTATGTGCCCGTCCATACTGCCCCAGTGTGACGGTGACGGCACTGAAAGAAAGTGTCTGTTTCAGCACTGACACAGACAGACAGTCCTGCATACCTATGCATTTCCTTAGTTCTAGAGCAAATCAAACAAAAGCCCACAAAAAAAAGGAACATGGGCCACCACACCTTTTCCAAGGCCCCCATGCCCATGCCCACACACATACACACACTCAAATGTGCAGGGTCACATGCACTGTGGCCTCTGTAGCATCTCATTCAAATGCTCCCCGCACACAGACAGTGGCGGCTGCAAAGAATTTTGCTATCATCGACAGAAAAGTGAGGGACAGCTTTTCGGTTGCCGTATTCTCTCTGATTCTCTCTCTTTACCACTAAGTGAGCAGCAGCTCTCACGTTTTTCCCCTCGACCCATCTCTATCTTTACCTCCAGAAGGTGGGCAGTAGAGAGGGTGTATTTCCAGAAACAAGGTAAGGCATCACATTTCATAACCATTTTTATTTACAATAACCGTGCTGATCTAAAGGGAAAACTACAACTAACTCCATAATTATGAAGAACATTGGTTTTTCTTTGCACTCGATCACAAAACAAGAGATACATTTTTGAGGAAATGCTGCTGTTTGCAAGCAGCTGTGAATATATCATTGAGTGAAGTTTTGTATTGGCTAGAACCATGTGATTGATTTTCAAGCAGTTTTGGCAGGATTTGTATCATTTCATTTTTTATGATAGACTACCCAAGACTATACAATTGCACACTACATACAATACAAAATATTTCAATTCATGCATTGTGTTTTAGTTCCTCAATAGGTTTATAATAGTTTTGGATTTTTCATTAGTTTTAGTTTTTAAAAAGAAAAAACCCAATAAAATATTAGAGGTTTGATTCAATTAGACGAATCAACTCAACCCAATTAATTACCTTACAAGTATTATTTTTTAACTTGCATCGCCTTATGTCTGACATTGTAAACAGAAACTTAATTAAAAACATTCTAACATGAACGAATGAAAACGCTGTCTCAAACACAACCTTTGAAAACTGCCAGCAAAGGAAAAAATAAATATACTTCTAATTAACCCAAAAGGATTATGTATGAAATTCATTTACAAAGACGAAAAAGTAAGCACATTTTTTGCTACAATTTTAATTAGTTTTTTCAATTCAGTTTCAGTTATTGCTTTTTATTTCAGTCAGCGAAAATGCTTTCGTATATTTCGTTAGTTTTCGTTATCTATAATAACCTTACAGTTGCACTCCTGAGCATACAATGAACAGGTACGATCTTACCTAAAAGTTTGATTTCCACTCCCGCAGTTGCTCCGAAGTGGCCCCATTGTCTCAGCTCAAGATGTACAGCTTCATGGGAGGGGGTCTGTTCTGTGCCATCGTGGGTAATATCCTGCTGGTGGTCTCCACTGCAACTGACTACTGGATGCAGTACAGGCTCTCTGGAAACTATGCCCACCAGGGTCTGTGGAGATACTGCATGTCCAACAAGTGCTACATGCAGACTGACAACATCGGTGAGCCATGCGTGGAACAATCAAGGAAACAAATTAAAGAAATCAAAAGCACCTGTGGTTGGGGTGTTTTGGAGTGTATAGATGAATTTGCCTGCTTGAAGTTACACTGTTACACGCCTTTACACGCATTATTGATAACGTGTACCTGTTTTTTTCCCCCAGCTTACTGGAATGCCACCAGGGCTTTCATGATCCTCTCAGGGATGTCGTGCTTTGCGGGCATCATAGCTGGCATCATGTCCTTTTCACACTTCTCCTCCTTCGAAAGGTTCAACCGCTCCTTTGCTGCAGGAGTCATGTTCTTTATCTCCAGTGAGTGCCGTCTTTCAAATGACCTGACACACACACACACACACACACACACACACTTTGAGAAACATACACACAATGTATAACTGATTTTGTTCTGTCCCTCTCAGCTTTGTTTGTTTTGCTGGCTATGGCCATCTACACCGGGGTGACCATCAACTTCCTGGGAAGGCGCTTTGGTGACTGGCGCTTCTCATGGTCCTACATACTGGGCTGGGTGGCCATGCTCATGAACTTCTTTGCTGGTGAGAATGGACAAAGGTCACTTTGGACAAACGTGGTCCAAAGGTCACACATAATATACTGTGTGGATATATAATACTTAGATTGCCTTATAAGTTGACACATTTCATGCAATTTTTCTCACCAGACACTCTGCTTCTGTCTGTTGCAGGAATTTTCTACATATGTGCTTACAGAATGTGTGAATGCAGGAGAGGAAACAGCCCACGCTAGAGGGAGACAAAGTGCTTGTTTTTCTCAAAAGAGTACAAACGCCACTTTGAGTAGAGGAGAAGCTGTACACACTGAGGCAGTTTTCACTGACCCTGCAAAAGATATGATGACTGACGCTGGTCCGAGAGGCCTTAGACGGTCTGCTTTCTAAAAAAGACACATTCTTTAATTACGGATTTTAATTGCATTCATTATATTAGCATGGAGTAAAAAAAAAAAAAAAAAAAGTCAGTTAAACTGAATCATGTGTCTGATAATTGTAAAATGATATTGGTGTTATTAAACCTTTATGAACTCATACTGATCATTCTGTGATTTGGCACGTTCAATAAAGTTGATGCTCCAATGATTTTTTTTCCCCCTGCTGCTGTACTGACAGGACACCAGGAGATGGCAGCACTGAAACACAATACGAGAGCAGCGTGTGTTTGTTTGACTGACGCAAGGTTAAATCTGATACAATCACAAGATGCTGTGAAACATTTTTTTATCTCGAGCTACGCAGTTGCTGTCACTTGCGTAATTCACCGATAAGCAGACAATGTTTCTGCTCAGGAAACGCTTCATAGAATTAGCCGAAATGGAAATATTAGTCTGCACGACAGAGAACAATGCATCAAAGTTAAACAGTGCATACCTTTGTCTCAGGGTTGCCCCTGAAGCTACAATATGTGTTTTGGCCCTGCCTCAGAACATCTGACTAGGCTTCCCCCAAACTAATATGTTTTTATTAGGTTGTTGTTTACGGGAAATAGTTCCAGCTTCCAAGTTTCCACGCTTGAACGTTCACAACAACGTTTGTTGACATCCTCTGTGTACAGTACACTGAATTATAGACATGTTTGTCCCGGTCTCAACTTTGCGACACAGCTTCAAAAGGATCGGGTCGAGGCTTTCTGTTACAGTCAGGTTTGGGTGTCTGATGGTGAGGTGTAATGTAAAGAGCTAGGGAATATACAGTATTATGGCAGTGTGTGTGATAGGCCTCATGAGGCAGGAGAGAACCTGAGAAGAAGATCGTGTTCCTGGACCGGGGTACAATACAGGGTGGGGTCTCCAGGCTCTGATTGTTCCACCTCCTCCATCTTTAATAACTGCTTCCTCCTTTTCCTTGGTATGCATCTATTAATCCTCATCTGGAGGACACACACACACACACACACACACACACACACACACACACACACACACACACAAGAGCAGTAGCTGCTGAGGTAATGAATGCTTTGGCTACTTGGTGACGCAGAAACAATGAAAGAAATGTAAACAGTCTCGGGACAGACCCCTTGATCCAAGTTTCCATGACTGGCCCTGTGGCTGCAATGAAGTGATAAGCTCTAATATTCCCAAATCATTTCTCCAGACTCTTCTATAGTCCACCCTTGTTCACCTTCCAGACAGAGGCGATTCTAGAATCTGTAGGGGCCCTAGGGAAAAATTCCCAGGGGGGCCCTTCCTTCCAACCAGTGTTCATCACCATTATGTTACAAATAATTTGACACCAACAAAAATGTCACGAGAAACTTTTTATGTAATTAAAAAGTATGTGAAAATATAAATGTAAAGAACAATAAAATACTGTAAATAGCTTTTAATAAACTTAGTAAAAAAAATACATTACACTGTAAAGAACCCACATTATAAATATATGGAACAATGAAATACTGTAAATAACTGAAAAAAAACATATATAAACTGAGTAAAAAAGATATGCATTACACTGTAAATAATCCTCTTCATTTTCCAACTTGCAGAACGCTAATTTTACACAGGTTAAAGTGAGGTGGGGCCCCTTTAGGGAGGTTTCCTACTGAGATGTCATTGCAAATCGGCCATTGTTTTTTAAGGGGGACGGGGAGGCGGCTGGTCACTGCACATTTCAGTAAAAACAGCCCTCAGGCTCCGAGTGTCGGGGGCCCCCTATCGGCTCGGGGCCCCAAGAAGTTGCCTGTTCACAAGCTGTTTCCAGAAGCATAAGACCATAACGCTTGACCCTTGATAGTTACAGTCACAAGACCTTTTATGCATCCAAGTTAGTATAAACATTTCAACACAGCATTTTTGAACACGTAGGATCATTGAGAAATGACAAAAATACCATCCCAAGTATTTGATAAGCCCTTAAATACTGCTTTGCCCAAAATAGGCTCGTCAATTATTAGCCGTGTATTTTAATTGCTGCGTGTTTTACCTGACAACATAATGCAGTTTACACAACAAACATAAAGAGGTACAGTGTGAGATATTTTGTACACATGCACTATTATCTTTACACAGAGTGATCGCCTCAGCTGCACGTCTCCTCTGTTGCTTTAGTTTAAAGAATGTAGCGTTGGTCCCAGTGTGTACTTAAAGTTGAAGAGTAACTCAAGAGTAACTCAAAATTCATTGAAAGGTTTAATAGATGAAATATTAAACTCAGGAATGCAAGGTTAAGGTCACTGCTCACACTCCTGTTTAGACAAATTGCACAACAACTGGTATTTTTTCACTGACAGAAGCTGTTTGCTTAAAGTGGCTAATTTTTAAAGACCTGCAATTTTTCACCCTTCAAACAACACTGTCCCTCTCTGAGGCAGATGTGCAGCCAGGTGTGTTGGTGGGACACGGAGGCACAAACACGTAAAGAAATCAAAGATTAATTCAGGATCTTATAGTTTTGTGCTGAGAAACAATATATAATGTACACAGAGTATTATTATGCTACAAAAAATATTGGTCTTTCACCAATCAATGTTGTACTGGAAAATTTAGTACTGCAAAATTACGCCGACACAGCATATCCTTGGAAAAACACATCCTACCCCAGCCTCTTCTCCCTGAACGCTCTCCAGTCTCTCCACTTGTGACTGACTGATCCCAAACATTCCTGAAAACCACACACCTCGTCTAAAATAAATCTGAATTCTAACAACATTTTTTTTCCTCATAACTTCGCCCTCTCTATAAATGCAAAAAGACAACCCAGGCAATTTTTGGAAAGACTTTATTGTGCTGCACAGGTGAACGCTAATGTGGTAATGCATTTAGTGCACACAATACACAAGACAGGAAAACAAAATTGCACGGGTAAACGGGGGAAAAAAGATAAGAATAAAAAGGTATGTCATTTACACATCTGATCGGATCATAAATAAAGTCTACATGTCGACTAAGTGGTATACATTTTACATAAAATACACAACTTATCTGTGGATGTGTGATACAACTGTGTTTAGAGGTGTAGTTGGAGAGAAGTGTTTGGCTCATTTTCTATGGATAGGAGTTTGCAAAAAAAAAAAGTATTACTAGTTCTATTTAAACCTTATGTTGAAATCCATAATGTAAGCAAAATACATGTTATTATCTCTGCACAATCAAAATGAAATGTTTCCAGCTTTGGTCAGAGTCTGCTTCTCTTTCTCAAAACCCTCTCACTGCTAAAATGACCTCAGGCGACAGACTTAAAAAGGCCGAAGGATCATCTTGGTCCTAAGGTGCATGTAGGGAACCGCGGTCCGCTAATAGAACTAAATATAGAACTCAGTCATCTCACAATGATGCCACTCCTGTATAAATTAATGTCAATGACGCTAAATGCAACGAGCAAATAAAAACATAAATAATCTCACATTGTTCTCCGGGTATTGCCAACGCTGCTGTGAATCTTAGGTCGAGTTGCCGTTCATGTTTCTTTAATACCACTGCTTATTTCAAAGTGAACACTTAAACCATACATTCAGTCCATTACACGAGAGCATGTAACGAAACAACGTCTGATCTCCCTCCAGCAAACTGTGTGTCCATCCAGGCATGTTCTCTTTGCTTTTAAGTCCATCTACTGATCCATGCCTTGAAAAGAGATCACAAGATCCTGATAATAATAATAAAGAAATATAGCATCCTTTTCAAGTTACACTTGAATGACACTCACCGATGTAATTGAAGGTGAGGTGTAATAATACTCTATGGTTTTTTCTTTTTAAGTGAGGCCGTGTTTGAAAAGGATCAGAAAAATCCCTCAACCCTGACATCACAAAGAGCTATGACACCGTAGCAACAACAAGCCCAGGGCTGAGAAGTTGGAACATGTTAAATTCCCAGCAGAATATAAAGAAACATGCAGAACAGCTTATATGGAACCTGTGTGAGTTGGTGTTTCAGCATTAGTGAGAAGTGGCTTCATATGAAATGCATCAAACTTAAGACTTATGCATGGACCCCCCGCCAATTACAATTTACAGCTGTGTACGAGCAGAAAATCAGCCACGTGATGCATGTGTTATGACAGTCACTAAATACAGTACATTGTATTAAAATAAAACTTTAAAAATATAACTGCAAAAAAACATATTTAGCTCAAAATTGTAACAGTGTATACAAAACAAATGAAAGCAATGTAAGACAAGTATACAAAAATTTGTTTTTTCTTAGTGGTCTAAACAACTCTATTTCCTGTATATTCTTACCTACTGAAATGCTGGAAAATGCTGATTTTTCTTCAATTTAATTTCTTAAATAAGATGTTCAGGGTCAGGAATGGCAGCATTTATATCTCTCTTATTTTTATCGACAGTATCTTGGCTGAAAATAAATGAATTCACCTGCAGTCTTAAATCGAAGAAACATATCCAGTGACACTGTAAGGTCAAGGTTTAACCTGTTACATTATTACATCACAATTCTTGGCATTTGACAATTGCTAATTGTCAGTCAGTGTCAGTCGACTTGACAGTTCCCCAGAAACGTTGGTGATGTGACACTCGCGCGTCAGCTCACGTTTCCAGCGTTGGATTTGTCTTGTTTTTACTGGAATGTGTGAGGATCTCTTTCCCCTGCAGCTGCTAACTCTCTGGGACTGAGCGACTAAACCCAACGGTGACCATGTATGGCTGACAGGTGAATGTCACCGAGAGCATCTATGAGATGTTATTGTGTTTACGAGGTTGAGCTGTGGGTGTGTGACACTCTGAGGGGGTCTGATGTCTGATAATCGGACTCTAAGATTTCCTGTTCTCTGTCCTTCTATGACTGGATCATGGATTTAAAGCTACAGAAAAGTAAAGGTTCACATTGACACTTGAAACCCTAACTCCGCGTCTTCACCTGATATTACTGAGGATTGTGGGATGTGTGGTCTTTGGAACAGTTGGTACCTGAGGTGTTTTACTGCAAGGAAACATAAAAGCGATTTTGCTTGTTTTTTTTTTCATTGTCTTTGGTGACATAGACCTTAAGTTGCTGGAGAGGTCGCCCTCTTAAAATGGTTAAAACTGAGGAGAGGGAGGGAATTATATTAATCCCCATATTTAAAGGCGCCATACGTAAGAATGTGGCCAAAAACGGTTACTACATTCAAATTCAAAATACCGAGGTCTTTTAGGTTTCGTTTTCTGACGTAACTGGCAACCAGTGGTTGCTCAGCAGCTGAGACTCTACTGACTGCAATGATTGGTAGACGGCGGTAGGTGGCGCCACATGCCAAAACATGATTTCAAAACATAAACATGATTTACAGTCTGCAAAATATTTTTTTTTGATGCAAATATTTTGTCTGTACTGTTGTTGTTGGTGAGTTCAGTTTGTTATATGAACATTATTACTGAGTCTCTGTGACATATTAGGAGGATTTTATGGCCAGTTGATTTAGATTTATTACATAATGCACCTTTAAGTAAGGTGAAAAAGGAGAACAATCCGGGGCTCTGTTGTTGGTTTTGTGGCTGCCGGAGTCATTTCAGTGGACAAGGGAATATGATGATGCTTTCAGACTCTTGCTGTGATTCTCCTCTGGGGCAAACACCCTACGATACGTGGGCTAAAAACAACAATCTGTCACGTTCCTAAATGTGTCGGCGACGATGGTGGTGGTGGTGTTTGTGCATGTCCTCCATCGCGATCCTGCCCCACACTCCAATTACAAACGCTTCAATCTCACACTCGTTCTCGCCGCGAGCGATGCGGAAGTAGCCGTCCTCTCCCCAGTTCTTCCCCCACGAGTTGGCAGCGATCTGGAGCATAGATTGTGATTAGGTTTTGACAGCTTTCACGTTTTCTGATATGGCAAAAGCAACTTTTGAGGGATGATTTTTAATAGTGTTGCAAGTACATTTTTGTAAAATCATGTGTTTCAAAACAGGGCTTACCCAATACTTTCTTGATGTCCCATCAAAGTGTTTATCCTCTCCCCACCTGGTGCAAAAAAAGTAGAAAATGTTGTTACTCAACAGCTGTGTCAGAGTTGCAGGGCGACAGTTAAAAGGTGAATAAGTGTATGATTTCCAACAGACATGCTGTCTGAACATTTCTATGGAATGTGATCCCGTGGAAGCACTTGGTAGTATTAATAAAGAATCCAGGAAGGGGTTTAAATAGTGTTCAAGTGGGGGAAAAGTTATGTTTCATCAAGTTAAAAACATCCTGAAAACAGAGTATTTATGGCTGGTCACCACCTCGTTCCACTCCTACATGTATCCAATCCAAAGAATTCTCCTTTTCCTCTGCTATTTCCATGCTCACGGGAATCAGGAAGTGGACGGAAGGTTACGAGGAAGCAAACACACCCTCTGCCCCATCAATATAAGCATAGACAACACAACCAACCAGTGATGAAAAACACACAAACATGTCAATCTGAACGCGGACGCTTATCTTGTCCATCTCGCTTTTCCAGCAGCTTTGTTCTCAGGAAAAACCTGGCAAAGGCCCATGAATTTCCATCACGCTTTTGCACTTTCATTTTAGCCTAGCCGCCTTGTCTGCCAACCTTTAGACGCACACAGTTTCTGCTAGTTATGATTAAAACATTCTCCCAAAGCTTATTCCCATCCTGTTTTTGCACTCTGAGCCTTTCATGTCCCAAGAGAGACCCAGTGCGTACCACTTGTTATCTTTTATGGAGGAGAGGAATGCTGGGAAACAAAGTGGCAGGTCTCAGACTCCACCAACTCTGTCGTCTACCACCACAGCCCTCACAGATAGTGCCAGCCTTCTATCAGCACGTGAATTTATTAGTATAGAGTTTCCTCAACTGGAGACGTGACATTAACCACAAAGAGACACCTTAGAGACAGTTGTGTACTCATCAGATCCTCATTATAATCCGACAAAGACCAGAGAGATGTGATTTGTGTCATATCGTGTACACAAAGTTTGGGGTCACCTATACCATTTTTCCAGGTTTTCCATTAAAAGTCACACAAAATGAATAGAAAATATAGCCAAGACATTCAACATAATTGCACAAGGGTTTTCTAATCATCCAATAGCCTTCTAACGCGATTAGCAAACACAATGTACCATTAGAACACTGGAGAGATGGTTGCTGGAAATGGGCTTCTATACACCTATGTACATATTCCATTAAAAAACAGACGTTTGCAGCTAGAATAGTCGTTTACTACATTAACAATGTATAGAGTGTATTTCTGATTAATTTAATGTTATATTCATTGAAAAAAGTGCTTTTCCTTTGAAAATAAGGAAATTTCTAAGTGACCCCAAATCTTTTGACGGTAGTTTATATGTGTGTGCATGTAAAGCTCTGCATGCCTTCCTGTCTGTCTTCTTACAGACAGAGTTGGACCACTGCTGAACTCTAATCAAGCCTCCAATCAGCTCACTTGCTCAGTCGGGGGACAATGATGGGCATACTGCTGTGCCCATGTGCCCCGCCTCACCCCACCGGCCCTCAACCAACCCCCTGACCTCCTCTCCGGGGCACTGATCCCTTCTTTCTGTCTGGTGCGGTCAGAATCAGCAGCCCAGACAAAGACCTTTCCACCACAGTGGACCTCAATGCTCTTTCCACAAACTTTCCCAGGCCCTGGCTTAAAGGAACGTATCGCGATGGGATTTGGCCTATGTAGACATACTGATAGTTGTGGCTGGCAGGTTCGAGCTTCACTCCATCCGTGCCCACACCAATGACAGATGCTCCGTCCACATCCACTCACACAGTGACCGGTGAAGAATCAGTAAAAGGTGATAAAAAAGCAGGACACCTTCAGGGAAGCTGGGTAAATGGTTTGTATTTATATAGGGTGAGGTGTAATTACAGTCCACGGAGTGGGATCCTGACACGAGAATGGTAAGCAAACATGTGCACAGCACCCCAACAAGACATCTCAGGGCAGGAATGTGATTTATACCGGCTAAATATGGGTTAGAGGAACGAACGGTTATCATATACATGTCTATACATGATGAAAGTATATGAAGACGGGCACACAAAAGTACAGGAAAAGCTGAGGATCCCTCCTCAACAGGCTATATTATGTCTTCATTTATGGCCAGACAAAACCAGAGAGACTGATTTTATCATAGTGCTGAACTCAGCTGTCTGGGAAAAGCTTTAACATCCATCTATGTATCCATGTGCAGTCGGATTCTCTCACACACACATTCCTCAGCCTCCACAACGGACCCATTACAAGGTAGCTGCTTATTTCACTGATTTGGAAAGTGGCGGCCAGTGAGCAGGAACATATCATTGAACTCCCTTAACTCACAAAAACAGCTGGGTGCCCTGTCCTGTGTTTCTGTCATAGAAAAAAAGGAAAGTTACAACTTTCCACAGGTCAGAACCTCCGGCCTCGTGCTGCTCTCCACACAGCACGTAAAAACTGCCGCAAACAACTACCTGTATGCACGAAGGAAAGCGAGAGTAGCCAGCAGCAGGGCGGTCGGTCAGTAATAAGGCAGCCGGCAGTCGTGGCAGGAGAGTGATGGAGACAGGGTGGGAAATGAGACAAAGAGGGTGGGGGAATGTAATCCAGGTGTGTCAGCCGTCTGCCCGCCTGCATATTTGTGGTCGCCATTCTTACGAGATAAAGGAGTCGAGGGCAGACGGGGGAGTGTAGCCAAAGGTGTGTCTGTGAGAGCAATAGACCCGGAGGGGAAGCGTATCTACACGAACGCTCTCGGCCCATCTTGTTCAAACACACGTGCAAACAAAGCTTTGAATTAGGACTAAGAGCAGCAGCTGCTTCAATTAAAATCTGATTCATCCTCAACAAATACATTTTCTGCTGAAACGGCGACTGCTGAGCATGTAGCGGCAGTGAAACCAGACGTGAAGCGTGAAGTTTGTGTAACTCCTGTGTTTTCCTGCCTGATTACTCAGACTGAAGAAAATGTTTCATCACGAAAGACAACGTCGTAAAATCCCACCACTATCTCAAAGCCCAGTGTGTTTATGTTGGGTCTAATCGGGAGTTTGTGCAAAGGGGAAACTTCTACTCGTCGTGCATGCTGTGATCACTGTGTCACAGGTTGAAACTGATTGTTTTTGCCAAATGATATAGAAGAAGTATAGTATGTGCAACCACTCAAACAACCATAATATAAAGGAGTTAATAGTAGTGGTAACTTACCCAGTGATCCTGACTGAGTGTGTCCCATGTTTGCGGTACTGTGGAGGTTTAGTGAAGCTGACATCAGTGTGCTTGTAGATCCCACTCTTATAGACAAAGAAGTCCTCGTGGACCTCCATAATCGCTGTAAGAACAAACAGGCAGGGAGAATTAGTGAGCGGATGTAACACACACCTACACACACAATATGACATTCCACACAGTTGAATCTATTGTTGAAGGGGGATTCAAAAATGTACTGTAATAATCAAAAAACAATTAATTGTGTGTGGGGTTTTTTCCATGCAGATTTCCTTTTCCTTCTTAAAAGGGAATATCCTTTTGGATATGACGCTCAGAAAATGCCTCTAAATCCAGTGTTCGCTTCTGAGAAAATGAAACTTGCACGAAAATACATGATGTAATAAAAAAAAAGGGTCAGACACAAAAAGGAAACTTGATGTGAAGCCAGCAATTCTTGCTAAATAAGAGGCACGCACACACAACATGAGAGCGCTCTGGTCAATTGTATTTGACAATGGTCCAGATGGGCAGCAGACACAGAGGCGGGCTGGTAAAGGAAAGGCAGATCGACTACACTGACATGTCGACCCATCTTTTTTGACTCATCAGACGAGGTCAAAGTTGAAAACCTGGGCAAAACCCCGCAGAGTGATGAGGTCAAGCATGACATCATCCAAGGTCATGAGGCTTTAAATTGCACATAATCTAGATTTGTGCGTCCCGTGGGGGAAGCAGTAACGCACACTGAGAGCAAAACATTAGCATTTATACACGATTTACAAACAAGAAACACACAAAAAGGCATCACATTACCTTGCACGGGGCCATTATCCATGATCTCCTTCATAATCTCCTTTTCCTGAAAGAGAAGACGGAAGGAAGAATTTATAGGCGGAGCAGAAAGAGACGGACAGAAAGATCGTTACATGTCAGGGAAATGGGAAGGATGACACCACCTGTGATGATAAAACCTCGAGTCGGGCCTTAATGCTCGGCTTATTGACTTCACAGGACGTTGGGTGACAGAAAACAACAAACTATAATGATTTTGAGAGGCATTATCTGTAATTTAACCCAGACGGATGCGGAATGATAAAACCACACGTCGGCCGCAGCTCAGTAGGTGAGAGTAAAGGAGCAGCTGTAAGTAGGAATGACTTCGAACAATAATTACAAATATAGATGTATGAAAAAAAATGGTAAAATAAGCCTTTTATATTCATTTTTGACAAGGACCTTGCTTCAGCTTGCTTGCTGTCAGAATTTCTGTTTCTAAAACAGCCCGAAACCAAACCAGCCAGAGCATGTATTTTGCATTTTGAAGAAGAAGCTTAGTAAGGAAACGAAGAAGAACATATTATCTGATGAACAAAGAGTAAATTAAGCATCCGTCCCATTATCTGCCGCTTATCCTCCACCGGAGGGTTGCATGATTCTTAATTTTGCAAGGCCCAATTCTATCAATTTTACTCATCGCGTAGCATTGATATCATATTATAATTCCAAATAGAGTTTGCACTGACCTGCAGAAAGAGTCGAGTTATTTGATATAAGAAGGTAAACATGTAAATCTAATTCCAGATACACTGATGCACTTGAAATGATATCAATATGATGATTATTATTCATGATGTCTAAAGTACAGTCTGAAAATTGGTCAAATTAAATCACTGCCATGTTCATCCAATATCTTTCACCAGCCGGCCCCATGAAAGCTGGTCAACATACAAGTGTGTGTGCTGTCGTGTACTTAATCCTGTACATTCCACATACTCAAGAAAGTCAAGTACGTATGAAGGAAGTGTGCATGAAACACTTCAGAGATTATGTCTGAGCTCCCTAACATGTGTAACATGTGATCGCCTTTTATGAGTTTGTGTGCATCTGCATTTGTGTGTGTGTGTGTGTGTGTTTACATTGGTGGAGAGCCTGTAGGGCGGTGTGGACTGGTAGATTTCGTTGTGGTAGTTGACTGTGTTGGGACAGCGCTGCGTGGCCTGTCTCTTCCCCCGGCTAACTAAGCGGCTTTGCATCATACAGCGTCCCACCTCCGCTGGTGTTTGCTGAGGAGGGGCGTACGGGTAACAGTCTTCTGTCACCACTCTGTGAACAGAGAGGAGAGGTGACGGGATCAACACAACGCATTATCAGAAGAGGATAAAGATGATTTTGCTCGTGTTGTTCGTTTAAAAGAAAAGGCTTTACCCTCTGCGCCTGAGGTACCACCAGGCTCCATCGATGCGCCCCCCAGCACAGCCTCCCTGGTTGCGCGTGTCACAGGAAATAAGATTTTGGGGAGACAGCTGAGGAGTCATGTGACCCATTGACTGGATGGAGATTCTGTCCGAGGCCACAGCTGGTGAAAACAATGGGGTATATTACAAACTATACAGGCCAAAACATATTTGTGAACACATGTAATCATTATGTTTCTTCTTTAAATTCTTAAAGGGGACATAATACCCTATTTCTCCAAGTTAACCTAGTTCCCTGGTGTCCTAATGAACATGTCTGTGACATGCTTTGGTCAAAATATCTTAAGGATGAAGCACCACAGCAGTTCAATCACCCTGCCAAAACAGCCCTGTTCAGAACGCTCGGTTAAGTAGTATCTCTTAAGGTCCATCTTAAATGTCCACCTTAAAATAAATTCAAACAAACTTAAGGGACAGGAAATCCTCTGAGGCTGGAAGTTTGTGTAGAACTCTGTGCTGCACTATGGAGGACTGAGGAGGACCACACTTTGCCAACTGATAGGGCATCTAGAGTCCCAAATATAAGGATTTAAATTATTAAAAAGTATAATATGTAATATTAATTCTTCAATAAGCTAAATTGTGTTATGTCATTTTTTTTGATCAGGAGGAAACTACACACCCATAAATTCTTTTCAGCTGAAGCTGAGAAGAAAATACTCACACAAAACATGAAAAATTGCAGCGTTGCTGTCACATTCCTAACTTTCTTCTCCGTCTGCACGGAGCATCTGTGTGTTTCTATGTTTCAGCATGTCTTGTAATAGTACCCCATGTTTTCCATACCGTTCCCTACTATAGTAAATCCCGTTCCGGTCCTACCTGCAGTGGAGAAAGCCCACGAAGCAGCGCAGTTGCCCTGGTCCAGCGGCTCGTGAATCTTCCCCGGCCACTTCTCTGCCGAGTTGAAGTAGGACGGCAGTTGGTCACTCTGTGGATCCATGTTCATCTAAGAGAAACGCAGTAAGTCTCATGATAGTCCTCGTCCTGACAGCTTAATCGCTACTGTGTGTTCCCTCTAGACTGCTCTAGAATAACATGAGAATAATACTTTGGAAAAGCAGTTATCATAACTGACAGGAATGATTAGGATTATGATTAGGATTATTTAGCCTAGGAGAAATCTCTGATAATGGAACCTTTGATACAAAACCTTAAGACCATTTCATGCACAACTGATAGGATTCAGAAGGGCCTCGGCCTTTATGGTGATAATTCTTAATTAGTACAAGGGTGTGCTCAGAGCACACTCATTCCAAGGTGCTTCCCGGATGCCAAACATGCTCAATCCATTAGTCTCCTCTCCAAGTCGTATGCTCTCCTAATCTGTGTGGAAACGGGTGCACACGCCGCTGTGCAACATCCTTCTCCTCTCACTCATTAAGAGGCCCGGCTGCCTGATGTGCATTCCTCTGATTAAACGGTGAGGTATTCAGGGAACAGATCACCACCTCGTGCATAACTCAGGAATGTACCATAAATGTTCACAAAGTTACAGTTGTGGAGGGTCAGAGTCCAACATGTCAGACACCTGTAGGAGTGATAAAAGCTGCAATAATAAATGAACTGGAAGCATCTGTGTGAAGTCATTTCCCTTACGCAGGAGTCGGCAGACACACAGGAAACTAAAGAGTGAGAGAAATATTTATGAATGGGCTATAAGGCTCTGATCCGGACCCTGCTGCAGGCGGGGACACGCACACGGCGGAAGGAGGAGGAGAAGCTGAGCATTTTCAGGTGGAAGAAGTCGAGGAATGCTGCATAGGAGACGTAAAGAAGGAAGCGAGGAAGGATAGATGGAGAGATGAAGGGATGGGTGTGGGGGCAGTGGGCGGGGAGGTGCAGACTGAAGAGGACACTGCCACAATCCCCTCCATCTTCTCCCTGCGTGGTGTTTTGGTTTCCGTCTTATGTAATCTGTCTGGGTGGAAATGTAAACAAAGACCGACCGAGTGGCTGAGAGCAGACAGAGGTTCCAGACGGAAACACCATGGCATACCAGCATGCCGCCATAATTAGGTAAAACAAAATGTTTTGATTTCAACACTCGCTTGTGTGGTAATAGATCATAAAACCTGCCATCTCAGATTTAGAGGAAGCATGAACAACCACAACAAAACAGTAACTTTTTTTTTTTTTCACACTCATACTCACACCCTGCACAACTATCCTTCATACACACACCCTTCTCCTCTTTCTATTGAGTTTCTGGCCGGTGAAAAGCACATAGAGAGTATTTACTCCAACGGTTTCTGAAAGCTGAGAAGTTGCACGTCAAAGCCAAAGCGTGGTTATGACGGAAATTACACTCGTGCTGTTTTGTACTAGAAGCCAGATAATCAGCATCTTTGTCGCCAGAGACACCTGTACATAGTTTTCATTTTTTTGGCGTCTTTGCCCAATGAGAGACAAAGAAACAGTGAGAGACTCAAAAAATGTTATTGTAAATATGCTTTATACAATAAAGTAAGTATATAAAGCCATATGTAAGAATGTGGCCAAAAACGGTTACTACACTCAAATTCAAAATACCGAGGTCTTTTGGGGGTTTTTTTCTCCGCCATTGTAGATCAGGCGTAACTGGCAACCCGTGGTTGCTCGGCAGCTGAGACTCTACTGACTGCAACGATTGGTAGACGGCGGTAGGTGGCGCCAAATGCCAAAACATGGTTTCGAAACATAAACATGATTTACAGTCTGCAAAATGTTTTTTTTATGCAAATATTTTGGTTCAGTTTGTTATATGAACATTATTCCTGAGTCTCTGTGACATATTAGGAGGACTTTATGGCCAGTTGATTTAGATTTATTACATAATGCTCCTTTAAAATTTCAAATTTAATATGCAAAATCTGTTAAACTTGTACAACTGCAGTGTTTTTCTAAATAAACCTTTTTATTTTTCTTCATTTTAAATTGTGAAAACAGTAGTTAACTTCAAGATATTGGAAGTTATTCTGGAAAAAATGGCCAAAAACACTTAGTTACAGGACATTTTCTGGTCTTTTTATGGTTCAAATAAGCAAAATAAAGTCCAGATGGATTTTGAGGGTTAGGTGTTAAAGGGTCAATTTTGTTTCATTATGTGAGTTCATCAGGAATATCTTTAATTAAAATTTAAAATCCTTTTGCAAGTTTACGGTGAAATCCAGGGTCAAAGGGGTGTGAGAGGTTATGCAACTAGCAACACGTAAAGTCACATTTTATCTTCTCTTGCCACCTTTTAAAAGTGAGGGCAGATGTCAAAGGTCAGCTACACAACAGCATGACTGGCCTGAGGGAATTTGAGGGAAGAATGTCTTAGACAATTTGGTCAAATCCTGAAAACCCCAAATAATTCCCCTTTTAAGGAGGAAGACTGTCCCGTACCTGCATCTCATTCATGTTCATGATGGTCTTGGAGGGTCTGTGCGTCCCCAAGCGGTACTGGATCCCCTCGTCCAGAGTCATGCCGGACAACTGACTGTAGTTGGCTGCCTTCCACCTGAAATGTGTCATAAAAGAACAAAATAAAACACCATTTGTATCCATATTTTGTGTTTACACGTGTGCGATTATGCGCGTGTCTCTTACCCATAGTTTCCTCTGTTGACTCGATAAATCATGTCAGGATCCATGAGACAGGCGTTCTGCTCACACTCCCATCGCCCTGTAGTCCCACAGGTACTGGAGAGACACACAGTAAGGACATGAGACATCACGAAACAGCTTCAATTCTCATCTTTATGCTAATTCCAGTGAAGTCAGAAGCTAAGGTGGGAAGACCATCTCAGACAAATATGCCAAGGTTCCGTGGAATTCCCAAATAAGACAATGAATTCGGAAGACGTTCAGTAAAGAGAAGGAAAATGTCCCAGGGAACTTTTCAGCCTTTTATGGCTGCAGAATGCTGTTCTTTTTTTAGTCAGAGGGAACGAAGACGTGATAAAGATGAAAAAGCAGGATATTAATGTTCAGATATGTACTTTGGTGTATTATGTGTGGGTGTGTAACTTACAAGTAATGTCCCTTCATTTGTTCCCATGGGAAGGTTTGTTTTGTAGTTTTAAGACGGAGGAATACTTTAACAATTCTAAACATTTTAAATCTAAGTATAAAGACAGAGATCAAACTTTTACAGGCTCCACTGCATCTTAAACTCCCTTTAATCTCTGAGCGTGTGCAATGCAGGGACATAAAAGAAATCTCAAGTGTATTGTATAAGAAAATGACGAGGTCAGATGGAGGGATTTACAAACGCTAGAAAATTGGGCTTGACCAAAACCATGTATGAGAGGGAATCTTGACTCACTCGGATGAGTCACTGTCATTGATAAAAACCTGTGTGCACACGACTACGGCTCACCCCTCATCGATACTTCAGAGTAAATGATCTCAGATGTTGCTCAATAAAGTGTGGTTTCATCAAAATCCCCTTGTTTTTGTACAATGACCCTTTCTCAGAGGCAGCTGCATGGACAATAGAACTCCTATTACCTAAATGCATAGAGAATTATGAGATCATTTATTATACATGGCCTTTATAAAACGCATCTTATTTCATTATTTATTTGAGAGAAATGACTGTATTGTCATGCTGAGCTGCAACTATTTCAAGGAAGATTTACTATTTTGGGAAATACCCTTTGTTTCATTCTTAGAAGTTAAATGAGGAAACACCACTCTCATGCCCGCACTATAGTCATTTTTCCTAGCTTAGCATAAACCCTAGAGACTGCAAGCCTGGGTCTGTCCAAAGGTAGCAAACTATTTCAACCTCCCATTGTGATTTTTTTTTTTTTTAAATAGGAAAACTGAATATTAGTTTGTTGCAGGATTTGGTTTTAGCCCTGATACTCGGCTTAAAGGCTGACCATTATGCAACAAAATAAACTGCCAACAGCAAGTCTTTGACATTTAACTCAACAAAACCTCTTAGTTAAAGAAAGTTGCTGAACCTACAATACAGTATGTACTGAGTAAAGTAAAATATATTGTGTGTGTATCGTGATGCCAGTGTGATTTCCATCATTGTAAGAACGAACACAGAGAGAAAAAGAATGAGGGGTGTTTCCCATGCAGACTTGTATAGACTGTTATCTAAGTCTACTGTTCCTGAGAAATGATGTTTACAGTAGGGAACCTTTCCAGGAGGATCATTACACACACACATACAGGCTCACACAGCTATACTTACTAGCAGAGCTAAGACTCTGCATTGACTCTGCATCCATTCATTTTGACAGCGATATTATCTCAGTCTAACCCTAAACTTAGCCTATCCACAATTTCAAATATTAGCCCTAAACTGATCAGTAATTATCCCTCCATGTCTCCATGAGGACTACTGGTCCTGACAAGGTCAGTTTTTACACCAGAAATTGTCCCAAAGAGGTTATAAATTCAAGTACACACACACACACACAAAGATAAAATGGCCAAATTCCTTTTCGGTCACACTGCATCCTAGAGTCTGTATCACTTGTCAAACTGCACACCTCCCTGCTGGGACACAAGGACAATGTTCAAGCTCACACACACACACACACACACACACACACCTACATGCACATTGTATAAACACAATAGCAGAGTTTAGACGTGTGACTGTTTGTCCAGGGACTAGAATCTTTACATCTAATTTTCCTACAGAAGATTGTTCTGACCTCCAGGACCTCAGTCCCTTCAGTCGCAGGAACAAATGCGTGCAGCTCGGTGACAGAGGGTCAAAACAAAACCGTAAATTCACACAGAAATAGATCTGGGGGTCTCTCCCTCATGCACACAAACAGTGTCAGACTTATGGAAACAAGGGGGATGAAATCCAAGATCTGACAGTGAGAAACCTAGTTTCACATCCCTGTCACATTCTTTGTGGAGACAGAGACCATCTTGACTGAGGAGACAACACACACCTGCCAAGGCAATGGAGCCATTTGTGTGTGTGTGTGCTCTAATCACCAAGTCCAAGGTGGCGTTGTCTGCCGTCCGATCTGAAGTTCAGTACAAGGAGATGAAGCAGAGCTGCTGCCAATTGGCAGCTGAGGTAGCTGCTCCTGTAGGAGAGCGCTAGTGCGAGCAGGCGGCGCCACGTTTCAGATGATTTGGACGAGATAAAAATGTTATCAGAAAGCCGACACAGCCTCGGGGAGGAAAACGCTGGAGATCTCATTAAAACAGCAACAGTCTGCCCAACTTATCATGACACATCTTCTCACATATGAGCTTACCCCACTTATTTCTGTAATGATACTGTACAGAAAGATAACGTTTGTAATGATTGTGTAAAAGCTGCAAAGCATAACGTTCAGTGATTTTTTTTTTTGTTTGTTGGTGATATCACTACTCTGCATCTGTTTGGTCTTCGTGAACAGAAACATCCATCCATTCTCAACCGCTGTGCCAGTTGACATAGGGGCGAAAGGCGGACCCTGGACAGCAGGCCACATGGAGACAAACAACCATTCACACTTACACTCACACCTAAGGTCAATTTAGAGTGTCTTAATTGGCAAAATCTGCATGTTTTTGGACTGTGGGAGGAAACCAGAGAACCTGGAGAAAACCCCCACACACGGGAGAACATGTAATCCGACCAGGCAAGAGTGCTAACCACTTCACCAACCGTGTGATGTATTATTATTTGTATTCTGCATCAGAAAACAGGCACCGTCAGGAAATACTATCAGACCTGACTAAGCAAGCTTTTGTCTAAACAGCAACACAGAGGCAGGGACAAGAAGCAACTCCTTCTGGGTCTCGGGCCTTGTGTGTTCCGTTTCCGTAGATCAGAGAGAGCGTTACTGTCCGCTTTTCTCCTGGTCGGGCCACGCTTGGTGGACGGGTCTCTCAGGGAGGTTCTAGATCAACGATGACCCATCATCTACCAGCATGACCCTGGACATATAATGGAATGGAATGGACTGCAGCAACACAGGGGCACGGACAATGAGTATTTATTCTTAATAAAGAAGTGTTTTTTAAGCTGTATAACTTTTTTGAAGGCGATTGTGTTTTCAGTGATTCTCCAACCGTGTTTGCAGCTGTCTTAATTAACTTGCGCAATGTCGCTGTTGCCTCTGTCCGTCTTGAAATGTCACCATGCTGAGAAATAGCACAGTGCAGTGTGTGCGTGGGGGCCTCCATCATTGCTAATGAGTGACTGGAGGGAGAAGAGGAAAAGCTGTCCCTGGAATCAAAGCGGAAGCCTCGTCTTCCTCCTCCAGCCAGGGAGGACACACATCTGGGAAATGAATAAGTGAGGAGAGTGGGTGCAGGAAAAGGGAGTGTTTTGTTCCCTGTGTGCCATAGTTGTGGTGCAATTTCTCAAGCGTCCGTGTGTATTGCCTTAACAAGCCTGTGTGAGAGCGTACGCACAAAACACTCTTTTGTTTGGTGTAGAAAGGAGGAGTTATCACAAAAAATGCTTCTTTTTTTAACCAGGAACACAGGGTTATTTTTAAACACATCGCTGGTGTTTGCTCAATACCCCATAAAAGTCTTTCCTGCAGAAAAAATGTGAGGCCTGCCATTAATCAACTTATCCTCACCTATCTACAACCCATCACACCCTTTAGGTCAAACCCAATTGAGCCGTCCAGTTAAAGAGTCAGACCTGGATCAAACCGACAAACCAGTTAAAGAGGACGGTTAAAGAGGATCATTTGGAGATCAGTGAGGTCAGACTGGTTTAAGATGGACATGTCGGGACAAACACTCACACTCATGCAACTAAATATACGGCGCATACACAAATAGATTAGTAATTACCTTTACATTAACACGCAAGTGTGCATGTTCACACACGTTTTCATGTACAGTGTCTTTGAGGAACATCTGATAACACGGATGTGAGGAACCATCGCGGTGAGGAATTCAGTTTTGCTTTGTTTTTTTTGGTCTGCCAACACTCTCATAACCTCCTCCGTCTCTCCTCGTCCCACGTCTGTCAACATCTATGCAATGTCACCTTTACGGTTGTCCATTCAGAAAAATGACAACAGTGACACAGACTCTGATACCCTCAGGATGGAGAAGGCCGAGGAGATACAAACCAGCTCACTGAGTCACTGAGAGCTTGTCCAAAAAACTGCTTTTAGAACCTCTTAATTTAAAGTCAGTGGTTTATTTAAAAGGTCAAATGTGAGCCTGTTGAGGAGATCTACTCAAGGAGCCAGGATGTTTCTCAGGTGGGAACATGGATGATAATTTGGGAGTGATTTGCACTCAAAGTAACTAAAGTAACATTTCAGTAATTCCCTACACTCTTAGAAATAAAAGTGCTAAGTAGAACCATATAAGGTTCTTCGGCTTGTCCTCATAGGAGAACCCTTTTGGAGGGTTCCACCAAGAACCCCTTTAAAACCCTTTATTCAGGAAAAGGGTTTTAAAGGGTTCTTACTGGAACCATTAGTGCTACCAAGAACCCTTGAAAAACCCTTTCCCAACGAAAGCGTTTTTCTGAAGGAAATGGTTCCAGGTAGAACCTCGGCCCTTGTAGAAGGACCCTTTTGGAACCCTTATTTCTAAGAGTGTACTGTAGTTGGGATAGTTTCAGGAACTCTCTCCTGTTCAGCATCTGCATAAGCTACAACAGTATGAAGGAAGTACAGCGTTCGGTTCATGTCATTATTAAAGTGAGATTACCCAAGGCGTGAATATAAAAATTGGTATATTTCCAGATTTAAAAAAAAAAAAAAAAAAGTTATTGCTCCCTAAAGCCATTATTGTTTCTAGTAATAAAGCCATCAGTTGTTTATTATTATAAACACATGGTTCTTGCACTGTGGTGTCGCCTCTCGGTCTGAGCTGAGGTCCAGTCCTGGTTGTATGTTCTCTGCATGTGTGTGTGTGTGTGGGGGTTTTCGACCAGTTCTCCAGTTTCCTCCCACAAATCCAAAAACATGTGGAGGTTAAGTGGATACTCTGAATTGTTCGTAGGTGCAGTTTTTGTTTTCATCTCTATATGTTGGCCCTGCCGTGAACTGGCGACCTGTTCAGGGTGCACCCACCTTTCCCCCCCCTTTTTCAGCTGGGTTTGGCATTCAGATGGGTTTTAAAAACATAATCCTCTAAGTCAATCGCAACTTTGACGAAATATGATGGGAAAACACAAGGGGATCTACTAATGGTGAGGGTTAGGGTTGGGGTTAAGTGTCAGATCCAGTACACTGACAGCACGTGATGGGTAAAACACTGAAACAGAGGGTTTTTTGTTTTGTTTTTTCAACTTTGAGCAACTTAAAGGGACATTTGAGGGAAAAGCCCAGGATTTAAAGCAGTTAAGAGAGAAAGAAAGTAGTGTTTACATACCATAAATTGCAGTTTTCTTTGTATGTTTGCCCTGAAAAGAACCTGTTTCCATTTCTTTCGCAGCTGCCTGAGAGGAGACAAAGACAGGGTTCTATAAGTCTCATGTGGATGAATAACAAAGATCACAAAACTAATCTCACAGAAGTACACTCACCCACAAATGATACAAAGAGAAGCTGACCTACATATAAAGCTTAATACATTTAATATAATGCAAACACAAAGGTTATAGTCCTTCAATTACTTCTATAATTAACCATCTTAAGAGTAACTTGTAGAGTGTGTGTGTGTGTGTGTGGTATGCCTGGGTCTGTGTACGAGTATACACAGAATATGTGAGGTCTAAGGAGTTCTGAGCTCTAGTAATCCAGTGTTGGAATGTGGTGTTAGCTTCTATCCCAGCTTCCCAGGCCCTCGTCATGCTTTACCCAGCTTACGCTCTACTTTTCCTCTCCTATGAGACGGAGCCAAAGGGGCGACAAATGTGTGTAATGATCATAATTCAGCACCAAACATCATTAGTCAGCAGTGGCAACTTTTGAATAAATTCGTACAACTGCGCTTGAGCTTTCATCCTTGCTTGCCGACTTGGCGACAGGCTCACATCTACGAGCTGATTAACAGCAGCCGGGGCTGTCAAGAGTATGGATTTCATATGGAATTTACAGCTGGAAATTTACAGCATGTGTATGTTCTCCTCACCTCTGGTGCGAGGATTTGAGCTGATAGTGTAATTTACGACTCTGAAAGCCATTTTTCCCCCACACAGCTGTCTCAACATGCCAATTACAACTCATTTAGTGCTTAGCTGCATTGTGGGACAATTCAAACTTTTTATGGAGAGGTAATTTATATACAGGAGACTGTTAAGCTGACAGTCAGCGATGTGATTTCGCGTAACGGGTGGTTCTGACATATTTTTTTTTTTTGACGGAGCACATTTTGTTTTCCTATATTTAACTCCAGTCCAGCTGTGACTGGACAGCAGCGCTGTCACGTATTCTGCTTAAGTGTCAAAACCTTTGATTCCATCATGAGGCTCGTGTTGAACACTCATTTGCGTGCATGTGTCCCACCTCATGATCCCTCCTGCCTTGTCACCCAGGGAACACATACCTGCAGCACCTCCACCCCCCACCTTCATTGTCTGTCTGTCCCTCCCTCTGCATTGCCCGCATTCTTTCTCCTGACCTCCATTCATCCTTTCATCCCTCCCCCTGTCTGGGTTAATAAGAAGCCTAGTGTTCCCTGCTCTGTCCTCAGGTAGGTCTCTGCTGTCGCTGGACACTTTTTTACACCTCTGCACGGCTGGAATGTCATGACACATGTGTGAGTCCAGAGTCCAGAGTCCAGATAACTGAGCACTGAGACAAGCTGGAGGAGAGCAAATATGTAAATGTGAAAGTTCTTGGTGATTGCATGAAAAAGAGAGGGAATAAGGGGTCAGAAATGGCAAGTGCACGTCACGAAGTTGGCTTTCACGTACATCTTTAACCCTTTAAGGTACGCGCCAAGAAAAAAATATTTCTTTGCATTTTTTATTTTATTTTATAATTTTACTTATGATAACAATTATGACAATCAATATATATATATACTGTATATATATATATATATATATATTTTTTTTAATTAGACCCTAGAGTATTACAGATACAGGCCTCTACCAAACAGTTGAGACGTCTGTTCATAATAAACCTGGTTTGCATAATTCATAAAATAAACCTTCAGAACAAGTCACATTAAGTGTTAGTGAGTTCAGCTTTGATGCATTTTTCAATGAGATATAGTGACTGAAAGTGTGGTCAACCAAAATGGTTGAGTAGAACCTTAAAGGGTTAAAATCATAATATTAATGTTTGAAAGTTAACCAGAATAGTAGATTTCCCTTTTTCCAAATGCAACAGGGTCAGTTACTGCAGTATATTTGTAACGTACTGCAATTCATCACACATCAAATGTACGTAAAGTTTTAATTTTTATATTTTACCCTGACATGTGAGTTTATGGTGTCATGTGGAACCTTTGTGATTTTCTGTCCCCCATATTCCCCCAATTGGGGCGTTCACCTGGTATTTAAGGGTGTGTCTCGCCCTAACCTCTCCCCTGCATACTGCATACACTGTGGGAGAGCTACGTGATGTGGGCTTGTGTCATTTTTCATATTGTTAAGCATTGTCATTGTGCACATATGGAGGTTTTCATACTAAATTTGACACACATGTACATATGTTTATATTTTATAGAGGGCACATTTTCCTTGCCTTGTGTCAGAAATAAACAGAGACTGCCTCCAAAAGATATTCACTGTATGGCGAATTCCGCACTAAGTTAAACCTATGACTTTTTACCATCAATAAATGTCCGTTACATTCAAAGCAGTAATAAATGAGTTCACACTGCCGATTTGGTCGTGGTGTTTTGAGTCTGGTGTCAAGTGGTAACCGTCCAAAGCTGCGTTCAAAAAGTGATTTATTTAAGACTGACAAAGAACAACATTGCGCAAGTAAAGCAAAAACACCTGCAAACTATTGGAGTATGTCTGGCACTGCTCAGTGATGCTGAAGTGAATACATTTTTAAAAAGCATGGTCAACATGAGACGACCGTTTCCTGCCTCTGGACAGTAAAGGGGCGGTGCTGCAAAATCAATACTTTCTCAAGGGGGCGCAATTACGTATTTTTCTTGTGTAAGTGTAAAACCAGATATGTAATAATGATTCATTCTCAGGTGTCATGCTGCTCTGCATTGTGGTCCAGTCACACAATAGGCCTAAAATACACACTTACACCACACACTTACCAATGAATGGTGGCTCCACGCCTAAACAGTGACCCCAGAAATCGGGGCAGCAGTCAGACACAGTGCGGTTGCAGAACAGGTCACAGTAGCAGATGGTGTCCAGGTACGGCACCGTGCACTGGTCGTCTCTGCCCGGGCAGCAGCCTCCTCTCCTCTCGCAGTAGGAGCCAAACGGATCCCTGACTCCACCAACATGGAGGGGACTCGCAAGCTCCCTCTTGGTCCTCCTGGACAGGATTCTGTCTGCAGTACCGTCTGCCACCACGAGGAGCAGCACAGTCACAGTGAACAGGATGAGCTTCATGATGAATCTGGAAAAGGAAAGGGAAGGGAAATGTATGTGAAGGGGATTCTATTTATGCTACACTTTAAAAAAAAATATTGAAGAAAAGAATGTTTTCCAGAGAAGACACAGTCAAAGTGCTTCACTGTGAGAAAGGTGAGAGCAGGTTAATTATGCTGTGACTGCTGCCAACACACTTCCCACCTCAGGCTGTGCAATTCATATACACACTCATTTATATTTGCTGGCGTGCAAGCACACGGATACATTTAAATGCTCCAAAAAGAGACCCATGTGATCTTTGGAGATCATCTGCTTACTTTAACCTTGAGCTACTTTTCCTTTCAGGTCGCCAAGACAAACAGCAGCTAAATAAGAAAATGCATTCGGCAATAAAGTGATGGAAAACAAGCACTTGACGACAGAAACAGACCGCTTTAAAAATGCTGAGTTTAAAAGTGGCTGAAAGGCTCGTTTTTCAGGTGTCTTTTGCAGTGCATGCTGGGATTTACTTCCTCTTCCACCGTAATTAATAAGAACGGGATTTAATCCAGCTGAACTGTCATCACGATGTGATTAAATTTTCTAAAAGAGAATCACCAGTGTGGTTACTACCACAGGGAGGAGCCATTATCATCCAAGATTAGTAACGGAAATAAAGTAATGTCCTGCTGTCAGGGGTAATCTGTCACCCTCGAGGAAGTCGTCTGGGTGAATAGATACAGTCTACTCGTGTTGTAATGGACCCTGGAGACAATAAAGTTTATCTAAATGTCATGTTGGGACTTGGAAGCAAAGCAGCCATGAGTGTGTATATATATATATATATATATATGTATATATATATATATATGATGGTGATTTGCAGAGAATGTGCACTTTCACAACCATTTTAAAACAAATTAAAGAGACGGTATGTAATTTAATTTTAAGCGTCTGAAGACATATTCCTCCTAAAATGTAGTGTCTCCTTGTCCTCGACTGTATCCAAGTATATAATACAACTAAGGCTGCAACAATTAGCCAATCATTTACAGATTATTTGGTTTAAGAGGTTGATTAGTTTGACTTCAGTATCTTAACATTTTAATACTCCTCTGTGACAGTAAATATTTGGTTAGGGGGATAATTCAAGACATTTTTTGAGGTCCTTGACTATTTTTCTGGACCAGACAACTGGATGAGAAAAACAATAGACAGATCTAACAATTGTTAGTTGCAGCCATCGATTGTACATAAAAGAGTGGATGGCGTGTTCCTGTTTGCTGCCTGAGGCCGTCCTGGAAGTAACAATATAATGAGCAGCCATTAGGGGGCAACTCAATCTGAGCAAGAATCTTAAGCCTGTAAACTGGCAATTTGGCCGGCATCATGTTGAGGTGTTGGCCCCATGCTCCTATTGTATGTTGACATTGATTGTCCACTCATATGTGACATACTTTAACATCTATTTTTCCTTAAATGGGAACAAAATTTACAAAATGGACATCATGTTCTGTTGAAGAAGACGATTAAGACCATTAAGTCCTCAGGAAAATGTCTATAGATGTTGTGAGAAACACATTTTTGTCAGCCTAAGTTTGACTTTTTGACTGTGTTGTCCTGTTCATCTCCCACATGTCCAGTGATGCACTGAACTGTATCATCTAGTGTTTCAGTCATCATGCAATTTAATCTCAAACGTGTAAATATGTTGTGTAACACCTTCACTAACCGGGCTTGGCTTGGTGCATGTGTGTGTGTGTGCATGTGTTATAAAAGAGGCTGACAAAAGGTCAAAAAACCATCCATATGGTTGTTAGTGTGAGTGTGTCTCTCTCATGTTAGTGAATGGCTGCTGGTCTTTGTGTGGGGCCCGGACAAAGATGTGGGGTTGGCCGCCTCTGCTTACATAAATAGCATCATTAATTATCCAATCAGATCTCAGAGCACAATAGACACTCTGCACATAGAGCGGGGGCTCCGGAAAAGGTTCTTTGCTGTGCTGTTTTCTGCATGACTGCACCTCATGCTCACACACACACACACACACTCGCATGGGATGGGCTGGTCTCCTTTTTAACCCAAGTGTTATGTTGTGGCAGCAGTGCAATAAAAACACCAGTCTGCTCAACAAGCTGCTGTGGCCTTCAGGTCAAAAAAAAAAAAAAAACAGTGATGACTCTAATGGTGTCTGCTGATAACTACATCACTAACTCTCCCTGAAGTGCTGGCAAAAACATTGTCATGATTTAAAAGTGAGTAAGTCATTTGATTTTGTTTGGATCAGTTTTTAACTTAAAGGTGCATTATGTAATAAATCTAAAGCAACTGGCCATGAAATCCTCCTAATATGTCACAGAGACTCAGGAATAATGTTCATATAACAAACTTAACTAACCAACAACAACAGTACAGACAAAATATTTGCATTATAAAAATATCTTGCACACTGCAAATCATGTTTATGTTTTGAAATCATGTTTTGGAATGTGGCGCCACCTACCGCCATCTACCAATCATTACAGTCAGTAGAGTCTCAGCTAACGAGCAACCACGGGTTGCCAGTTACGTCAGAAAACGAAACCTAAAAGACCTCTGTATTTTGAATTTGAATGTAGTAACCGTTTTTGGCCACATTCTTACATATGGCAACTTTAAGCCTAAATAACTGATCAGTCCAAACAATTTAGTAATCTATGGCGACTGAGTATGTTTATCTGAATCTTATCAATGCATATGATCAAATTCAATACTTATTATACTGATGGCTCAGCTTTTTTTAGTCTAATGAAAGAAGGATGTGACAGAGGGTCACTGAAGCCTCCATATGGCCATCACTGCTCCGGACAGCTGTGGCCAAACTACTCATGCCACACACAAAGTGTTATCCCTGACCTTAACAAAAACCAGTTAGTGCCTAAACCTAACCATAACCTAACCACAATTCAAATCTTAGCCCTAGAAATTAGGTTGGTCCTGACAAGGTCAGTATTTATTACAGAAAAGGTCCTAAAATGGTAAAAAATACAAAATTACACCAAATATAAGAAACTCAAACTCTATGTTGTATTGTAATTTGGGTGAGATTAACCTTTATACTTTTGCCTATACATGTTTTATAACAACACTTTTTTTTCACTCCGCTGAACTTTGAGATATCAGTGCACCACCCACCGGAGGAACATTCAGGAATCTTGGCTCAGTGTGTCTGCATAAAGCCCTTTCAGTTGTGTTTCCCTCTGTGTCAGACACAGTCCTTGACTTTTATCTGACCACTTCTATTTTTAAAACACCCACCGGTCAGAGGCAGTGGACGACACACACACACGTACAGGTGTCTGAAAAGGCCTTAACCACAATAGGGGGTTTAAGGGATTACTCGCTCACTAGACCTTATTAAAAAGAAATCTCAGCAGCCGACTATAACTCAAACTCTTTCTTAAACCGCATTAATAACAACATGAATATCGTCTCGCACAATTCCACACCCTGTAGGTAAATATGCTGCAACAGTCAAGACGTGACAAACTCAAGTTCATCAAGTTCAGAACCTTTGCCTCAACAACATGCAGAGGAAAAAAAAAAAAGATCAGCAAACATAGACAAATAAAGACATTGGAAACATTCCCTCTGATTCACAAAGTAACATGAGACCAATTGAATCTGTGGTGTTCACTTTGCACCTGCTTCAAATCTGGCACAGAAAGAGAGAGCTGCTGACAAAAAAAAAGGAGAAAAGGTTGATTTACCACAAACTGAAGGAGAAATCCAGGTTTTTGTAATCCGACAGAGGCTTGTTTGATGATAGTTGTTCTCAGGTAGGGGAATAATCTGCCTCCGTCTCTGCGTCTTTCACAGGATCTGCCCTGTCAGAGTGTCTTCTCTTTATACAGGCGGCTGGTGAGGACTAACCACTCCTCCCCTGATGGTGCCCCCCCCCCCTCTCCACCCCCTCCTAACTGTGTCCCTGCTTCACTCACTGCCTCCTGCTCCAGTCTGTGCTCACTCTCCCTCACTGGTCTCTCGCTGTGACTCCCACAGGTCGTCTATCTCCTCATGCCTTTCCCCTCTTATCAGACTGGAACCACCAGTGTGAGTGTGTGACAAGTTTTGCACTCAGCCGCATGTGTATTCACTCTCCTAATGCTTCTTCTCTTTCCACTCTCACTTTTTTTTTTTTTTACTCACAGAGGGTTTTCCTTCCATTTCCCTCTGCCTGGTCAACTCCACTTGTTGTGGACATTGTGGTTTTGGAACCGCTGACCTCCTGTCCACCATCTAGTGGTCACGAGGTTGCATAACGTCACGTCAGACAGCCCAGGGAGTTCTCTCACAGTCTGTGGAAGACCTCCCAGTTTCTAGAAACATACAAACGACTCTCTGGAGCTGAGGTTTTTTCGTGTACTGTATGTACAAAACATTACGGATGTTTTCTTTCCGCCCGAGCCACGTGAGGACCTCTATGACATCATCTGCCTCTGCCATTTATAGATGAATATATCTATTGCTTATATTGTATTCTGTAAATATTAGCATCCACTCTTGTTTCTCAAAGCGTGTAGGATTTGTTTTGGGTCCTAAATATAGGGATTAATATAGGACTAACGTGGTGGTCCTAAAAAGACACAGCTGCCCCATGGACCCCCCCTGTTAGGGCCGATCAATAAGCTGAAGGCTGAATCAATAACTGTAACACAGCAGGGTGTCAGACGAGGGAAGACAGAAAATCTTTCAAGGACAAAACACATTTGAAGAAACACAGAAATGTACTTAAGCTGCGTCTTCCAGGTTGTCCATGCACTAAATAACTGATCATTGATGAGTGTCGCATCAAAATACTCAACACAAATGGTCAAAGACGCTGTATTTAAATATACAGGCAGTTGTAAAATACAAAGTGAATAAAAACAAGTGTCGACAAACTTCGTTCCCACCAGACTTATAAACACGCCTCAGGTGGAAGCTTCAGAGCTCTCTTTCAACATTCACTCTGGTATTTCACTGCCGCTACACTCGACGCTACGATGTTTCAGAGAACCAGTGGTTAATTCCTTAATTCCGTCTGTCGTGATGTGAAATGCATCGGTCTGTATCACCGCAGCAGAGTCATGTGGAGCTGATAGGCTTAATTAGCATTGGAAATGGTTTAAATGTATGAATTCCACACTACGGCTTAAAGTCGGATCAGATTAGGGCAAAAACAAATCCACTGTAAAAGACTATGAGAACAGTATTTGACTTCTCCACACAGCCTGTGATCACATCAATGAATGAAATGCTACAGACTCTAATTCTTCAGGAAAATTCTTAATACTGTAATTAAGACAAATGTGGCTTGAATATGTTTGATATTGTCCTTTAAAGTCTAATGTGGGGGGAATCCCAGACACCTAAATCTGTCATCTGCAAGACTCAGAAGAGTGTGTCTAGCTTCGAGGAGTGAAATGAAAAGCTCTTAGACAGTTTCTGTCAGTAACGGCAACAAAGATGAGAGGGATCTCGGTAGCGTGTTCCCTTTTTTTAAAAAAACCCACTATAATTACAGCTTCAACACCTCTTGCACAACCTGCGGTAGACCCTCAAGAAAGACAAGTACAGTAAAGTGTGTTTACACTCTGTTTCTGTCTCCACTTACTCTATCATTTTAAACAGTTTTACTGTGAATGATATTTACCTAAGACTGATTCAGTTGTACTAATGTGTAAAGAATGCTGTTTCTCACAAATACTGGCAGCAAATGATTCACGTGTGTCAGTTATACGTCTGTGATGCTTTGTTGACGGTAAACGCTCAAGAGCTTGATTGTCCCCATATGTGTGTGTGTGTGTGTGTGTGTGTGTGTGTGTGTGTGTGTGTGTGTGTGTGTGTGTGTGTGTGTGTGTGTGTGTGTGTGTGTGTGTGTGTGTGTGTGTGTGCGTGCGCGTGTACACTTGTATTTATATCTTTGTGGGGACATTTAGTCTGGTCCTCACAACTTTGAAGGGCTTTTTTAGGTTTAAGACCTGGTTTTAGGGTCATTGTTGAAATAGAGTTTAGGTTAGCATTAGTGTAATGGTTAAGATGAGGCACTTGGTTGCAATGGTTGAGGTTAGGCTAAGGGTAAAACTTGGGCACTTAGTTGCAATGGGTAAGGTTAGGCTAAGGGTAAAGCTTAGGCCCTTAATTGTGGTGGGTAAGGTTAGGCTAAGGGTAAAGCTTAGGCCCTTAGTTGTAATAGTTGAGGTTAGGGTAAGGGTAAAGCTGAGGCCCTTAGCTGTGATGGTTAAGGTAACGGTAAAGCTTAGGACCTTAGTTGTGATGGTTGAGGTTAGGGTAAGGGTTAAGGTTAGGCCCTTAATTGTGATGGTTAACCTTAAGGAAAAGATAAAGTTCAGGCACTTAGTTGTAATGGTTGAGGTTAGGGTAAGGATTAGGCCCTTATTTGTGATGGTTAACCTTAAGGAAAGGATAAAGTTCAGGTACTTAGTTATAATGGTTGAGGTTAGGGTTAAGGTTAGGCCCTTATTTGTGATGGTTAACCTTAAGGAAAGGGTAAAGCTTAAGGCACTTAGTTGCACAAAGACCTAACAAATTAGTCAAATGGCAAACTTGAAAATGAGCACATAAGCAGAATAAGTTCTACATTCATAAGTTCTATAAGTCTAATTTAATTAAAAACAATTGCTAGATAAAGTCATTTGGAAGTGCATGCTTGCTTGACAAGATATTGTAAGTTTAAACAGAAAATCATTATATGTTAATTGTTAAACAACAATATGTATTATCAGGATGTGAGGACCCTCAGATTGGCCCTAACTGCTGAATCATTGAAGGAAATCACAAGACAAGGGAGTGTGTTTATGATTCATCCTACATTTTTCCATGAGTACGAGGGCAGTGAATCACCGCTGATGGCTGTTACAAATACATTTTGCAACCCGTGTAGGTGGGGGTGTGTTGAAAGAATCATGTCACTGTGTACATTTTATATGAACTCACATAGGCCCCGACCAAGCCTGTGGTGACTCAGGCCTCAACAAGTCCTACAGATGTTTGACTGTGACACTAATTTCATCAACGCAGCAAAAAAAAAAAAAGGGGGAAAAAAGGAAACAGATATCAGCGCTTCTGTTTGTGAGGTCATTTCCTGAAAATAGGCTGAACTGTGGAGGCTGAGGACATACATGGTAACAATAGAGCCTATACATACACAGCATGTGCACGGCACACTCTGGAACTGTGGAACAAACTTATTTTTGAGATTAGTCAATAAAATCTCAGTAATGCATGCTAATTTTAGCATTAAAAAGGTTTTGGTGTGTGTATACAGCAGCAGCGCAGGGGCAGGCGGGTCCAACAAGCATTTATTCAGTCAAACTGCTCAAGGACAACACTTTCTGACCTGTAGAATTCACTTGTGAAACTTCTTCTCTGTGTTTTCAATCCAACCCGTTTGCAGCCGTCTCACTTTACTAGCGCAGTGTTGCTGTTGCCTTCGTTTGTCTTCACATCAATCTGGGGAAACACTACAAGAGCTTTTTTGACCGATTTCTCCCACGATTCTGATGCGATACGACACAGTCGGGCAGAGTCTGCACCAGTCGGCACAAGTTGGGGACAGTCGGCATGGCTAGCTGGCACAGAAATCTGTTAGCATGTGAGCGGTAAATACTGGAATGGACAAGCGTGTGAGGGTAACGGACTTTACCCGACCTCAGTCAATCAAACATGTTTGAATTTTTTGAGCCAAATCTGGACACAATCGGGTCGTGTGTACTGACCCAACTGCAAACACAACAGCCAATGAAAAGTAGATGTAGGTGGGACACAGGACATAGCTTCAGAAGACGACAGGAAGTAGTGGGGATTTTAAAACAACGTTGTCGATGTTTTTGTAAACTGTCTGCTGAAACCGCTCGGTTAGCGTGAACTCCAAGTCTTTTCAAAATCGGTAACGACTGTGCAAAGTTTGTGTCCCCAGCTTGAAATGAATCACTTCCTGTGTGCAGCGCAGGGACTTCGCCAGGCGACATAAGATCTAAAAAAAAAACACTGCTATACTGAGAAACAGAGATATTTGTTTATATTTAACAGTTACGCACACTAGCTTTAATGTTTGTTCAAGAAGGAAACCTTTAGAGAGAGAGGACCTTGTTTTGAAATTGGACCTGACAAGTACAAAGCTCGGGCCAAGCAAACACACACACACACACACACACACACACACACACACACACACACACACACACACTCACTCAGCCATCCTAGAAAACAATCCCTCTCATTCTTCAAGATCATTACATCACAACCCTCTCGAGATGCTACGCAGCAAGGCCGGGAATCCCAGCTGCACTGAGTCAGGGCGGAGGTCAGCTCCCCTGACCCTACGGAGGAGTGGACACGTATCCATCTCCATGTCTCCGGAGCATTTTCAGTTCCAAGAACATGTGGGACGAGCGCTGCGGACAGTCAACGGGAACGAGCGTGCTGGCAGCGCACACGTGAACGGAGCGCGTCAACAAACTTTCTAGATGTTTCGCTGCAGTTGCTGAAGCAGCAGCAGGTGTGTGTGTGTGTGTGTGTGTGTGTGTGTGTGTGTGTGTGTGTGTGTGTGTGTGGAAACAACAGCCACCAGTTTGTGTTGATGAGAAGCACAGACGTTTGGGACACTATCAGAACCTCATTGTACTGTTTGTCCTCTCTGTTCTTGCAGCTGCAGCTTTCCAATATATTTGTTTTGGAGAGAAGTGGACGCTTCTCTCAAAACAACCCCAGCAAAAACAGCGTGGCGAAGAGTGAAATATGAGAAACACACGAGATCTGCACTAGGCCACTGATCACTGAAGTCACTTTGAGCGTCAAAACACTACTTGTCTCACAGTCAGACAGTGGAGCAAGAACAAGGTTGATAAAAAGGAAGATTTTTTCTTTTTCTAATAAAGCTGCATGGATTGGAAAATGCCGATGAAAGAGCATCAGGTCAATTCCAGAACATGACGGTAGTCTAAAGGGCAAAGAGAAGTTGTTACTTGTTACTTCTAATCCTATTTCTCTCTTTAATTTCTTTATTTAGTTACTTACGTATTTTCACTTCTTGTGCTGTTGGTTCTTCTTCCAAACACTCAAATATCCAACGGCTTCTGCAGTTGCCGTAAAGCAGAATGCTGCAGAAGTTCCAATGCAGGCGATGCAGAGGTGCTGTTGTAAGTTGGTGTACCAGCAAAATAGTCTTGGAGACGTTATTTGAAGGTTGAAATCCTACATTGCGTCGCTTTAAGCGCTATGGCCGAGTGGAAATTAAGTGTGCAGCCCTGCCACATGAACCAGGAAACCCCGCTACGGCTCTCTGCAATGACACACAAAACAATGAATAGTCACACAGGTCATAGTCGTCGTCAGTAGTTAGTTGCAATGAGAGCACACACAAAAAGGAATTAAAGTCACCAAAATAAAAGAACTAAAAAGGAGGTGACCTGGAGTCACAGCTATAGTTATAGCTTTTTACGAATTCCATTTTCTACTGCTTTATCCTCCACATAAGGGTCACAGGGAGGACTGGTGCCAATCCCAGCTGGGGACACCCTGGACAGGTCACCAGTCCACATTCACACTCACACCTGTGGTCAATTTAGAGCAGTGATTCTTCAATTTCAGCCATATAACAGCCATTCCAACTAACACACCTGATTCAATTTGAACCAGGTGTGTTGGAGCAGGGCAACATCTAAAACATCCCGGACAGTGGGGATTGAGAAACATTGATTTAGAGTGTCCAATATGCCCAATCCCCAAATCTGCACGTTTTTTTTCGACTTTTTTAGAAAGCACACACATGCAGGGGGAACATGCAAACTCCATACAGAAAGGCGTTTGTCGTGAGCCCAGGTCTTCTTGCTGCAAACGCCAGAGGTGGAAATAGTTCTGAAATATTCTACTTAAGTAAAAGTAGCACTATTTTGATAACGTTTTACTTAAGTCCAAGTAAAAGTACTGGTTTAAAATGTACTCAGAGTAAAAGTTGCTTTTTTAACAAGGTTGTGGTTCTTTCTTGTGTTGTGCAAAAACGACAAGGGGACACAAATCTCACATTATTGTTTTTAATTAAAGGCAAACCTTAACAAATTAAAGTACTAAGTGTAAACACATAATGTATCTACACTAAGTATTTACTCAGTAAGCGATGTGATTTAAAATGTATGTTTAAAAAAAAACAGTAAAAATAGTCATGTCAAGACATTTTTAAAAATTACATTGAAAAGTACACAAAAACCTACTCAATTACAGTAAAGCGAGTAAATGTAATTCATTACTTTCCACCTCTTTTAATGTTGAAGCACCTCAAATCTTCCTTTCTGTACGAAAAGAGCTGTATAAATATGACTTGCTTGGCCTTATTTATATTTTATTTAACTGGCTAATGTCTCAATGAGATTTTTTATTTATTTTTTTAATCTGTCTTTCAGGGCCACACCGCGGTGTAGCGGTTAGCACTGTTGCTTTGCAACAAAAAGACCCAGTTTCGTGACAAGGGCCCTGTGACCCTCATGTGGAGGAGGATTAAGGTGCAGTTGAGAACGGATGAATGGATCCGTCTTACAAGAGAGCCTGAACCTAGTATGCAGCATGACAGTGAGACACAATATCTAATATCCAGAAAACAAAACAATACTGGATTCTCAAACCTTAAGTGAAATGCATGCAAATCAAGTTGTAACACGCAGATATTTCATACACACCGGGACAAAGCGCAATTGAGTATTTAAAAAGTGAAGAGTCAGCATGTGTGCAGGATGTAAAATTCTAAAGAAGTAACCGAGACCTCGGTCACATGACTGAACCGTCCGTCACATCAGACTCACATCGATTGTGAAACCACAGAACACTCAGACTGATTATTGCTGACTGAAAGGTGACAGACTGAGTCATTGAGTCGCTGGAAAACTGTTATTCATGTCAGCAAACTCTGCTCGATCATCACTCATTCATCATTCACAAGCTCAGCAGATGATGACAGCGTTGTGTTGTGGAAAAACAGCGTCAGAGCCAGTGCTCACTCACCCCTTACACCTGAACGTGTGCGTCTGTTTTACTAAATTATGAACATTTTCAGTAGATAAAAGACATCAGAAGATGTTAGTGTGTATTTATTTAACTATAGTCCGGATTAAAATAACTAAAAACTGCACTTATGTTACACATGTTGGCCAAATTGTGCTGTATATTCACATCCTGAACATTTCCAACAATCCTTTAAACTTCAATCATGCAGCCCATTTTATTTGGCATTAGTGAAACTGTTTAAACACACGTAGCGCACGCTTGGAACCTTCACTGAATCATGTGTGATGAAGCCTGAAGAAAGCACAGCTACTATAGATCCATACAGATAATATTTTATGACTTAATAATTACTCACACACATCTGCAGAGCCAAAGATAAAGCACCCCTGGGTGTCTCTCTCTCTCTCTTTGTTTAATTAAACACAGAAAACGTGTGTGTGTGTGTGTGTGTGTGTGTGTGTGTGTGTGTGTGTGTGTGTGTGTGTGTGTGTGTGTGTGTGTGTGTGTGTGTGTGTGTGTGTGACATGCAGCTACCTGTTACTTTATGATTATTTTTGGATCCCCCGCAGGTGCCACGCTCACTTACACATATCTGTAAAACCAGAAGATCACTGATTCGTTGCCAGGACCGCGGTGCAATCAGCGTTCATTTAATAACGCCCCCGACCAGTGTGGATGATGTCATCCTCTTACTTGGCCTCAGGTGGTGTTAAAAAAAAACCTCCTTTTAACCTCTGTTGCTCTCCATCCATCACCACAGGGACCGACCCAGCTGTGATGGTCTCAACATCCTCACTCAATAATGTGTCGCCCATGTCCGTCTCATCCATTCAACCATGCATTAAGTAAAGGTCCTCCTGTCTCCTAATGGGGTCTGCTCTGTTGTAAAGGCCTCAACATGTCAACAATTTAGTCGATTATGTTCCCATTTAGAGGGAAATAGATAAAGTACGACACACACACTGCCGTTCAAAAGTTTGGGGTCACCTATACAGTTTTTTTGTGTGTTTTCCATTAAAAGTCACACTTTTATTCATGAAAATAGTTGCAAAATGAATAGAAAATACAGTCAAGACAGTGACAAGATTAGAAATAATGATTTTTATTCCAAATAATAACTTTGCTTTCATCAAAGAACCAGCAAAACTGTTTTCAGCTGTGCAAACATCATTGCACAAGGGTTTTCTAATCATCCAATAGCCTTCTAAACACAATGTACCATTAGAACACTGGAGAGATGGTTGCTGTAAATGTGCCTCTATACACCTATGTACATATTCCATTAAAAACCAGACGTTTGCAGCTAGAATAGTCGTTTACCACATTAACAATGTATAGAGTGTATGTGTGAGATTCATTTGATGTCATATGCATTGAAAACTAACGCTAAGGCAGCTCAGCCCCCCACAAAATAACACTAAAAATAGTGATCTCTTCTATAGATCACTTGTTCCTGGTCCCATTGCGGTAACATTTCCTGTAAATTTCATCCAAATCCGTCTGCGACTTTTCAGGTTATGTTGCCAACAGTCAGACAGACAGACAAACTAACTCTGGCGAAAACATATACCTCCTGGTGGAGGTTAAAAAGTGCTTTTCCTTCAACAATAAGGACATTTCTAAGTGACCCCACACTTTAGAACAGTAGTGTATGAGTGGATAACGGGGGCGACAGAGAGCTCCTCACCTCTCCTGTATTGATATGACTGTTACATAAGAAATCCACTGATCTCCACAGGGAGCTTGGACTGAGGACAAGTCCCAAAGAAAAGTTTGCTTTCTTTGTTTACTCTGCTGAGTTAAGTTTTTTAACAGGCTCTTTGACTGTTATTTTAGGCCAAAACGAGACATTCTCTGGCTGATGGTTTTATTTCTGCTTCCTCCCTCCTCGCCGCTCTCTCTCTCTCTCTCTCTCTGTCTCCCACTCACAGTTCAGAAACCAATTTGTCTCTGCGGTTTCTGCTGAAGGACAACAGGACAGTTGATATCGGAGTTCATAAACGATGCATTCAAACAAATACATATCCAAGGTTTAATGAGGGTAAACAGAGACTGCGTGTGCCTGTTGATACCAGTCAGTATCACAGGGGCAGGATTGTTTCTATCTCAGGCTACGACAGGCTGGCACACACAGCAGATTACATTCCTGGGTGCCTGCGGAAAACACATCCAGCATCATGTTCCACGACAGACGGCAGCGACGGGACCGTTACGATGGAGACCGGGACAGAAGTGGTGCAAACACAAGTGTCGAGAAGCACATAAATGAAGCGGTTGTCAAATGATAAAGAACGGTCAAGAGGGCAACAGATGAAGAAGCTCAGTCATCGAGTCGTCGCTCCCACGTGATATCCACGGAAAGTGTTGCTCATGTAAAAATGGATCCACATCACTTGAATAAACTCGGTGTCGTGTTGCCAAACTGGAACACTTTGTCATCCTGTGCTGCTTTTCTCGTCATCAGACACAAGAAACGAGGCGAACCAGGACGTGTAACGACTGAGAAGAGGCTTTTTGTCCGCTGTGACTCATTTTCCCCCAACAAGTCAAAGAGCTTGTCATCGGGAACTTGCTCAGGGCAATTTTAGACAAATTACCAACCAATTTATATGTCCTCTACTGTATTAAGTCATGCGACAATGTAGTAAATAAAAGTATAAATCTTACAACCTCATCTTACTTTAGCTCAGTTTAAAGAAAATAACTGAAAACACTACCAAGTCTCAAGGATATTTCTAGTTTGACATACTCTCCCCACAGATAAGACACAAAAACATGTAAACATTATACAACACAGACTGCAGGAAGAAGGATGGAAGTGCCAGTTAGCCACCAGGGGGCGACTCCTCTCGTGAGAAAATGAGCCTGTTTCTCACTTAAAACGTCAGCAACATTTTCCTGAAGAGTTACACGTCTAAATCTTCTTCAAAAGCACATGATGTCTATTATTTATAATAATATAGACGGTAAGACACAGCACATGCACATAGGAGTGTGATTGACAGCTGGTGTCACCTATAACACTGGTCAACACCACATTTATTTGTTTAAAATGTATTATTAAGTTTTTTTTAGCTGATTTAGGACTATTTTGATGTGCTGAATCCAAAAATCATGTTGGTTTTGCTCAAACACATGTGCTTTGTTCTCTCCTAAAACCTTTTTTGGATGAGAAATATTAACAAAAATCAACTGATAATCAATCTAGTCAGAAGATCAGATTTTTCAAAAATCTAATTTGCATAAAAACTTGAACCGATTGAGAGAAATGGATGTCATTTTTGGATTCAGCGGTGCAAAATGGTCCCAATTCACTTTTTTTTTGTAGATGTCTGGGTTTCAGAGTTTGTTTCGCAATTGGAAGACTATACTGCACGTCTATTTTTATGTGATCACTGGCATATGCACGGTTGGTCTTATCAATGAGTTTTTAACTCGAGCTCAAGCATGTCTAGAATAAAACCAGGCGTAATAAACAAAATCTAATAAATCTTTCAACATCAAATAGTCACTAATTAGGGTTTCACTCCAGGTTTAACAAAGCCAGGGTCACTATTGTATACGTTTGAGGATACGTTACACCAGGGGTCTCAAACTCATATGACCTGGGGGCCAATGTGCATCTATTGTGGTCGACCTAGAGAACAAAAAGTGGGGGGGAAAACTGTTCACAATATCACACGTATACTTAATAATACTACTTATGATGCAAAATGAATGTATTAATATCAAATAGTTATTTATTTTAAATTACATGAATAATAGTGTGTACAACTGTAATTAAAATTCGTACCAGGAGCCGTTTTGGGGCCACTGCCATTCTTGGCTCGGGCCCTAACAAGTGTATTTATATATGTAATTGAATGTTGTATATAATACATTTAATAATGGGATAATTATGACAAAATGTCTTATTATTACTGTTATAAAAACATTCCTAGCAAACATATATTATATTGTATCAGCTACATTCTCAGCTACACACTGTGTTTAAAAGACGGTGAGGTCGTGAAGCCATGTTTTCATTATAACATGATATCAAGTGGGGGGGCGCATGTAATCGATTGGGGGACTGCATATGGCCCCCGGGCCACCAGTTTGAGACCCCTGCGTTACACTAAATGCTGTGTTCTGTTATTTTAAAACATTTAAAACACATTTTTTTCTGCATTTTCTGAAGGAATAATTTCATTATATGGTCATTATAGCATATATGTATATTTTTACCCATGCATAGACCACTACATACATAAAAAAGTCTCAACCTCTGACCCTCTTTGACTTTATCTGTAAAACCACAGCACTTATAACCCTGTTAGAGCCTCACCAGTGACACCTAAAAGCATCAGTGTTTGACAGCACACGTTATCCATCACTACGTTAATTTGCTGACGAGACAACGTTAAAGAGGAAACACATTATGGCGACGCAGAGCAGACAGCGTCACAGATGGTATCAGGAAACACACGAGCATGAGCCCACGTCAGTGAGGGACTTATCTTAAGAGGGTCAGTCTACCTGTGGCCCCCTTTTTCTCATTCCACCTCCATTTCTCCATTTCCCTCCCTTCTCATCTCCCCCTCCTCCATATTCCGCTGCCTTGGCATGTCCCTGCAGAGCTTGAGAATTCCCAGAATATCTTAGATACGCTATCGCGGAGCACAGGAGGAAATTAATCAACAAGGAGGAAGACACAACAAACAAACTCTGCTTTCTGACTCTCCCTGGCGCTTGAATAGAGTTATTTTTATAGAGGCTTTTTACAGTTGTGTTACAAACAGTCTCAGCTGCCGAGCAACCACGGGTTGCCAGTTACGTCAGAAAAGACCTCGGTATTTAGAATTTGAGTGTAGTAACCGTTTTTGGCCACATTCTTACATATGGCACCTTTAAGTACGTGTTTGTTTTTTAATTTCACATCATTTTCCCTGTTCCACTTGGAAACTGAAGTTTTTGTCACTTTGTAAAGTCTCCCACACCAAAGTCCATCGAGAAAATCAGTGATTTTACATCAAAGCACACACAGGAGTCATTGATCCACAACCGCTTTCACTACGTCCAAACATGTTATTTTGTGACTTCTGTATTTGAAATTCTTTAATCGTATTCACTCCAGCGACACAAACATACCAATATACCAGCAGCTCCTGTGTCTGTATGAGTTAAAAACACAGATTTTCTGCATGGACTTTGGTGTGGTAGAGTGACAAAAGTCATGTCGTGGTGAGATGAATAAAGCAGCAAACTTAATCTTAAGCATCAGGCTTTATAGATCTGTTTTCCTTGTGGCCCAGATGTTGAACATGAATCATGTTGCTTTACAACAATGTGCCATACAAACTCAGTAGAGAAGGGCACAGGGACTGAGAATAAACAAACTCTCGTCACATCCTGTTCTGCCAGAGCCTGAACAACAAAAGAAAACGCGACAGAAACAAAGTTCACCCACTGTGACATCATTCTGACATTATCAAAATACACCAGTGGGGGGGGGGGTGTTTTTTCTTCTTCTATTGTTCTGTGGGCACAGCTTTGATCCTGCAGCGTAATGACCACAGTAACATTTGAGGCATCTTCATTTTGTTGAGTGACTATGTTTCTTTTTGCTAAATTATCCCTAAGTCGAGGAGTTGTTGCTGCCTGTTAATCGTATGGATAACAAACACCTGTGGCTGTAATCTGTTGGAAAATAACTGTATGTGCAGCCTTAAATGTCCATTTTCCGTCTCTTCTGTCATTGTTCCATGTTTCTAGCGCCGTGATTTTATAGTTTTTATTATCTGATATGATTTTTACAGTGGGTTTAACTTGTGTTTTTACTTAGTTTTATCAGGAAAGAAGATTTTATTCTTAGTTTTTTCTCAGCTGAAAAAAATCATGTTAAGCAAAATGACTTATAATACGTCGTAAAACATATAACAGACATCCGAGTGTCATCAATTCATCTTTCGTCGATTCAAACAAGAATTTTAAATTAAAATAGTTTAAGATTATCTGTTGGACATTTTGGACAGGCCTGTCTTCATCAGCGTCAGTGACCCGTTGTCCTCTAGAATGACTCCCTGTCTCTCCACACCTTCATCCGTCATGTCATCAGCTGAGATTCAATTATTTTTCATCATTATTATGATTACTTATTATTTAAATGTAAATATATAACCTTTTTTACATACATTTTAAACTCGTGCTTCCTTTAAAATGTGTAAAAACTTGACATATAAGGAATTATATTATGTGTTTTTATTTATATATTTTTTTTTAAAGACAGGAATGTCACAACAAATTTGAATTATTATGGTTTCCGCTCCCCCTCGTGGGGAACATCAGGGCCTGGACGTCCTAATACGGAATGTTGGCCAAATAAAGACCCCACATCCTCGTCGACCTGACAGGAATGTGGGGAATGTTGTGAATGAATTGAGCGTTCGAGCCAGAAATAATAAAGATATTTGTGTGGATCTTCAGGGAGTTCGCAGGAAAGACTTTGTTTGGAAAAACAGACGAGACAAGACGCTTCAGAAGACGCGGTATCTAGTTATTAAATACATCATGCAGATTTAAATATAAATATGTGCACATTAACCCTTTACTACTCAACCATTTGGTCGACCACACTTTAAGTCATCTTCAAGCTGAACTCACTAACACTTAATGTGACTTGTTCTGAATGTTGTACTTTATGAATTATGTAAAACAGGTTTATTATGAACAGACGTCTCAACCGTTTGGTCGAGGCCTGTATCTGAAATACTTTAGGGTCTAATAAAATATATATATATATATATATTGATTGTCATTATTGTAAAAAAATAATAAAATAAAATAAAATAACAAATAATTTTTCCTTTGCTTTTTTTCTTTGTGCGTACCTTAAAGGGATAATGTGAAAGAAGGTTTAAAAATGTTAAACTACGGCGCAAAAAAAGAGATGGATGAGAGACTTTTGACTGAGAAGATACAGAAGAGAAGATTAATTCAAAGTGAAACTAAGTCTTTTTCTCGTATAAATTAACTTCTTCATAAAATGCCATGAATTCCCAAATATATTTTCTTCAAATATCATTTTCTGTGATAAAAACACTGACAGGAAATCCTACATTTTCCTGCTGAATCCTTGTATGAAATATAAGAATGAGAAAATCAGCATCAGCATTAGGATGAGGAAAAGATCACAATGTGTGTTTATGATGATTTTTAAAAAGCAGTGCACGGTCGCCCTCTGGTGGCTGAAATGCTCACTGCTATTGATTGGTGAAGTAGAGTGGGCTGGGTGACGCTGTCCGTTGTCAAGGCAGCACAACAACAGTCAGACCCAGGTTTGAAAAAGTGTATTTCTTCAGTATCTTTTAGACATTTACAGCTTCTTTTTTTTAATCTCTCATGTTTTCTAAAAGAATGGAGATGGACCTGATCTGTGCATCGGTTACCTCGGCAACCGTGGAAGGGAATTTCATCTGCCTTTGATCTGTGTAAGGCCAAAGAAGAAGTAGCAAACAAAAGAAAAGAACAGAAAAGGGCAGAAATGGCAGGAGACAACATCAAGTTTGAACAAACCTATTCTTTCAGGTCTCTTCCTAACAAGACATTCTCTTTCCTGCAGGACAAAGATGCCTTAACGCTGTTTATGAAATGGTATTTATATTTATTTATTTAACCAAATAATGAATTAATTAATTGTGTAAGTTGTCTCCTTCTGCACAGAAACAGTTACTGGGTGTTTGTGTGTTCATTTCAGGTCCATGTTGGGAAGGATGTCAGCTCAGTCTTTCAGCTTTGACCAGAGCTTTTTCTCCTACGACTGTGAGAAGTTCGCACTGGTAAGAACAGACCTTAACTGAGTATTTTGTGCTGAAATTGATGTAAAGCTACAACATTTAAAGTTAAAGGAGCATTATGTAATAAATCTTAAGCAACTGGCCATAAAATCCTCATCCTAATATGTCACAGAGACTCAGGAATAATGTTCATATAACAAACTGAACTCACCAACAACAGTGCTAAAATATTTGCATTTAAAAAAGTATTTTGCGGACTGCAAATCATGTTTATGTTTTGAAATCATGTTTTGGCATGTGGCGCCACCTACCACCGTCTACCAATCATTGCGGTCAGTAGAGTCTCGGTTGCCAGTTACGTCCGAGCTACGATGGCGGAGAAAACGAAACCTAAAAGTCCTCGGTATTTTGAATTTGTAGTAACCGTTTGTGGCCACATTCTTACATATGGCGCCTTTAATTTGAAAGATTTTCCAGCAAGGCTGCTTATAGTTCTCCTTTGTGTAAATACACCTAAGGCAACACTTTCATCAAAATCCATCCTTTACTTTTTAAAACGATGCTGCTGTCAGTCAAACACAGCCCCCAAAAAAATGTGATCATTTTCATCCCTGAAAAACCACGCGGTGCAATAAAGCTCATACGAGCTCGTCTGCGTCTGGAAGAATGAAAACAATGAGGATGTCTGCCTTAATAAATAAAAATGTCTCCCACATGTTTCATCATATTTGAGATCTCTTCATGTGTGTGTGTGTGTTTGTGCAGTGTTTTTTCACAGACCCTGAAGTGGTATCCAGTCTGAAAAGGTTGGAGTCCAGGGACTGGGTGCCTCTTGGTATGTAACATCCCACAGAAAGCCATTTCATTGCAGATCATAGGAAATGGAGGTCAACTGCTGGACGGTCAGATCTCTGTGGAATGTTTCTGACATTTGTGTGCGTCTGTTTGTGTCTTGCAGACACGTCAGTGGTGTCTGTTGACGTGGAGGTGGTGCCATGCACTAAAGTCTCCATGGAGCTCTTTGACCCGATCTACTCGTGCGGCGCCGTGAGGCCCTCGGGGCAAATAACCAAGTGCTTCCATGACGTCCACCCCGACTACGATGAGCTCAGACAGGTGACACTCGGGTCCTTCTTCAGCCGTCTTCTTCTTTGTCTCCGGTCTTTTTTTTGACACGGCGTCCCCTCTGTTCCTCCAGATGTTGCAGGAAGAAGACTCGGAGAACTTCCACGTGTTTGGCAGAGAGGAGCGCGGCGAGTTTCTGTTTCGTCTCTTCAAGCACCTCTGTCTCGGGGGAGAGCTCTGTCAGTACGAAGACACAGTCGGGTCGTACCTCAACACCACCAAGCAAGTGTACAAAGATCTGATCAGGTGAGAAGAACCTGGATCCTGGACCACCCTCAGACCATGTTGTTCCCCTACATTGCACATAACACTAATCTTGAATCATTGTTGTTTTCCTGCAGTGTTCAGAAGGATCCAGACACAAAGACGATCAGTGTCGTCTCCACAGTGCTCAAAGTCTGTGCCAGTGTAAGTCACTGTATATAATGACTAGATTCTATAATCGTGTATAAACATAACTACAGTAGAGCTGCAACTAATGATTATTTTCATAATCGATTAATCTGTCAATTATTTTCTCGACTAACTGTTTGGTCCATAAAATGTCAGGAAAAAACACTGATCAGTGTTTGTCAAACCATGTTCTCAAATGTCTTGTTTTGTCCACAAACCAAAATGATTCAGTTTGAATGATTTCTTTGTTTAAGTGGAGCAAAGAAACAAAGAAAATATTCACATTTAAGAAGCTAAAACAATCAGAAATCTTGTTTTTATCATTAAAAAAAGCTTCAAAACGCTTAATCGATTAATAATCAATTCATCGATTAATAGTTTCTGCTCAAAACTACAGGTATGTAAACATGGTTTAATTGGACTTACCTCTGATATGCTTGACAGCACTGCTGTCTTGTGTTATATTTTGTCACAAGTGTCCACACTGTAAAAAAAAAAAAAAAAAAGTTGCGAAAACTTTCAAAAAATTTCAAGGCAACTTACTGCAATCAGTTTTTGAGTTTACAACCCAACAAAAGATCTTCTGAAAATAGTTTTTAAAAAGTTCCATCAACTAATATTATTTTGTTAGACAAACTTTTAAGTTAGAGTTGTGCCAACTCCAAATGAAAAATCTTTATTTATAATTATCTGACCAAGATTAGTTCGCCAAACTGTTTGAAAACAGAATTTTGAGTTGGCACAGCTCTAACTTCCAAGTTTGTCTAACAAAATAATATTGGATGGAACTTTTGATGGAACATTTTTAAAAACTTGAGCTCTTTTATTGGGTTGTAAACTCATAATATTGATTGCAGTAAGTTGCCTTGAAATTATGAGTTTTCTCAACTTTTTCTTTTTTACAGTGCAGGAAGTGATTTTGTTTTACGTCAAGACGGCTGCGAACGTGACTGACAACACAAAGAAGGGTCCGAGAAAAGTTTCAGATGTAAAAATCTACTTCTCAAGAAACCCAACATATTTGACAGGACAAATGCTTCCTGTAACATTCTCGAAAAAAAATCAAGTTCAAACAAATGTCACGTGACATGATATTCACATAGTCCCCGCCTCTTGTCCACACACACAAGCATGGAGATTTATTCTTACTTACTAATCATAGTGGAGAGGTTGATCACTTCTGCTGCTTCTCTCTGTGGAGCTAACAGGTGAATCCACAGATTGGTTCCTCATCTTTGGCGAAGAACCCAGAAATACTTCTTCCACACACCACTTTTCAGACGCCTTGATGTCGTGATCGACAGGAGAGCACTTTAGTTTCCTTGTTTCCTCCATTTTCTACAGCAAAACCTCTTTGGGTTCAGAAGTTAACCCCAACATGTGCTCACTCTTGTTTTTATGATGGATTCAAAGTGGATGTAAGGCCAAGTTGTGCTCCCTGCGCCCTCTGCTGGCCCCACAAGGTCATTACTATATAAAGTTTGAGTTTGAACTTTGCCCTGTGATAACTCTACGCTGTACACAAAGGTCGCAGCAAATGCAAATAATGATGCGTTATTTTTGTTCATATTGACTAAACAGAAGCAGAAGAATAACATCGATAAGTTACGCACTGCAGCTTTAAATCGAATGCTTAACAATAATTTGAAGTAGTTTTTAATATTTCTCAAAACTTAAACTAGAACAAACTCTTATTTCTTTTGATTGCAGGATGAATTTGGTCGATGTTTCCCCAGGGTAAAAGAGGAGGAGCAGACGTTTGCTTATTTGATTATCGATCCCTTCAAACGTCACGTGACTCTGTTCTGCCACTTCTACGGCGTTGGAAACGTCCCCTTCTGACCTTGAAGAAATGATCCGAACGCCTGAATTATATGATACAAACACAGCAGCTTGTGCTGTCAAGACAAACTACAAATATGTGCGACTTTTGTCGAGCGCAGAGCAAAGACAGCTGGGTTAGGCACAAATGTCAATAAAAAGGTTTTTGGGTCGACTTAAAGGCTGAAGTCTTAAAATCATTATGATGCTGCTGTGTATGTTTAACTCACATCCTATTACAGAGTTGGATTAAATGACACCAATTTACTTTATTTTTTCAGATTTTTTACTCTATAAAACATTTCTTGTCACTTTTCTGTCGATTGTATTCATGTTTTTGTTGTTGTTGTTGTGGGAATGAGACATGCATCTCAGATCAAATTTCACATTTATCTCTGGAAATTAGTAAGAATAAAAACAACAACTGTATATTTGTGGCCTTTAATTAATGCCAAATCTGTCTGTATTTGGAGCCCTTTGTTGTCCACATAAAAATCCTGACAGTCACAAAACAGCTAGCTATGCTAATGCTAATCGAAAATGAAATCATTTGTGTTGCACCTAATGAGGTTGCACAGTGTTTGTAATATGTTAGCCCGATGCTTATGCTAATCGTGGCCTCGCTAGCTTACCTTTGGTAACAGGTTCGCCAAGTTCACCGCAAAATAGTAGCATGCTAATGCAAAATAAATATGTGCTGGCGTATTGGTGAATGGACACCTCGTTGTTTCATTACAAACGACACCGGAGTTTGTTTGTTTGTCTGTCTGTTAGCAACATAACTCGAAAAGTCGAAGACAGATTTGGATGAAATTTTCAGGAAATGTCCACAATGGGACCAGGAACAAGTGATTACATTGTGGGCGTGATCCATAGACGCTATCACTATTTGTATCGCTATTTTGTGGGGGGCTGAGCTGCCTTGGCAGAGGTCTGTGCTCTCCGAGTGCTTTTCTAGTTTGTAATGGTTTTGAAATTTTCATTAGTTTATATTTTTATTTAGTTTTTCAGTTTGCTTTTTTATTTCAGTTTAGTTTTAGTTACTTTGACAAATGATTTAGTAGTTTCAATTTAGTTTCCTCACCGTGTGAAAATGTCTCACCTCTTCTGTCTCACCTCTTCACTCCCACCTCCCCGCTCCAGACAGCGCAGCTACTGCTGATGAGCCGCTGCCTGCCTGGTGTAGCGAGATATGCTCGTCACAGACAGACAGACAGACGCAACTTGCTTTATAGATCGATAGATTCTTGCTTTTCCTGTTCAATCTTTATCATATTCCTAAGAAAGTCAACATAATTTGACCTACCGTCTATTTAAAGTCCCTGAAAATAAGTCCTATTAAAGCAAAAGAGAGAAGTCAACATACAGTCAAAGAGCTTTATTGAAACAAATAAATTAATAAGTTAGTCACGTGAGTTAGTTTTATCCTCAGCAGATACACAATATCCTTGTACGTCTTTCAAAAAGATCAAATAGAGACGTGAATTATATTAGAAAACACGATAAGAGCCATGTGTCATCAACAACCAGTAGCTACATCTTTTGGAATCGGAAGACTTGGTTAAGGTCCGTATGTTTACTTTGCTTATTGCTTTGATCGGTTTCGTGTTTCATTCGTTTTCAACAACAGCTCCAAAAAAAAAAAACCTAAGAGAGCAGTTAAAGGGCAAACGAGCTGGAATGTCAAATGGCAGCAAGTCAGTCAACAACGGATGGCGACGACGTCGTCGTCACGAGGAAGAACAGAGTGAAAAGAGAACGTGCAGATTGAGTCATGCATAGATTTCGGTCATTTCAGACGATCAAGTTACTGTTTCTCATACTTGGTTTCCTAGACTAGTGCCCCCTAGTGGCCTCAGAGGTAGTTGTGTGGAAGCCATTCTGATCTAGTGTGACATGCTTAGGAGAGGAGACATGCCTGCAGAGTTTCCTGTGCCGATACAAAGAAAATGTCGGTGCCTGCAGCCTGCAGATCTGACAGGTGTTCACATACAGAGAGGACGTCGATGCAAGATGCTCCTGCTACTTTTTTTTTTCTTCTTTTTTTAACAACGAAAAAAATATTAACTGTCGTAAAAGACTATAACTGTGCGTTCATCAAAAAAAATAAAAATAAAAGAGCATGGCTATCCTTGTGTGGACATAAGGCCCGCACCATATCAGTCACAGAACAAGGACACAGAAGGCACAAGTCATTTCCTCTCATGTCTTGACTCAAGACTTAAACAGTCATTCTTCTAACACTGGGGCCGCCACTAACAACAACATGCAATACAAGGGTCTCACAGACATTTTCATAGAGCTTAACATTCCAGGTGATGATGAAACATGACAGTACTGAAGAAAAAAAACCAAAAAACTTTTCATTTAGGCCAAAAGAATACAGCTACGTACCGAGTATTTCTCTGTGAAACGAAATGGGAAAATGTTGCATCAGCTCATAAATAGATCTACAGTCACTGGATGGAGCAATGAAGTACATTCACTGTTTGAAGTCGAGGTTTGGTTTGATGGAGAAGTGGAGCACCTGAGGTCAACTGGCTTTTCTGAACCAAAAATCAAAACGAATCACTGGACAAACGCAGGATGGTTTCCTTGGATGAAGCTGGCAGCAATCGTTTAAAAGTGATGAGTTCTAGAAAACGATGGGTGAAATACAAACATGACGTGCTGTTGTTGTGAGTGTGTGAGTGAGAGAATGAACCTGATCCGCTGTGTGTAGCTACACTCGCGACGCAAGGTGCCACGTGTTTAAAGATCGTTGTCTAATCTACGCATTAACTTAAGTCCTAGGATTCACTTTAACGACAGTTAAAAACATTGCTATTATCAAAATCAAGTGTATGAACATAATTACAGTTTATTAAAAAATAAATCAGAAAAATAATAATTTTATTTGCAAAAAAAAAAAGGTATTATTGTCAAGTGCTGAAGTATTTAAGTGTGTGTGTGTGTGTGTGTGTGTGTGTGTGTGTGTGTGTGTGTGTGTGTGTGTGTGTGTGTGTGTGTGTGTGTGTGTGTGTGTGTGTGTGTGTGCATGCTCCAGTTTTGTCCATGAGCACAGAGCAATTTACTGTACATTAAACGAGGAAGACAAAATAGAGGAAAGCTCACTGTCAGTAACGCCTGTCGGCGAAGAGCTCATCTCTGATACTGTTAAGGCTCAAACTTGTTCTAAATTGACCAAAATAAAGTCTCTGCAGTGCATGTAACACGTGTAGAGGAATCACCCCCCCCTCATACGTCCAAACCTGATCTGACGCCTGCTGTGGTTTATCTACAGGAGTCGTCACATGCAGAGTTCAGAGGGGGCTGCATGACAAAAAAAGTTTTTTTTGTCTATTAAATCCTAACATTAATGCCAGTGTGTGTGTTTTTTGCTTGTGGGCTTGTTGGAGACACTTCTTCTGAGGATTTGAAGGTCCAAACAAACAACGACGTACAGTCAGTCCAACACATTCACGGAGCCGTTTTCATGTGACAAGTGTACATGATTAACGCAGGATTTCAGAACTCCTTTTGTTTGGTCGCCGCGGACATTAGGCTGAGGATTGGCTCTCAGCCCAGGCTGCGCGTGTCCGAGTCTGCAGATTATTTCTGAGTGGACGGCTCCTCTGGTCAGGGAACAAAGCCCTGTTGTACTGGGGTTTTTCGTCTTAATTTTCTCTAAGGAAAAGGTGTGAATGTACAATTTTGTTCCACAGTATCAAGGATTGTGATGATATCCTATGGCTGGTGTCAGTTAAGTCAAAAAACGCTCAGTCAGTTGATTCAAGTCGCCACTTTAAAAAAAAAAAAAAAAACATAATGGCAAGAAAACTTTTCTCCAAAAGTTTACAAAACTTTAAAACTCAAAAAGTCCGATTATCTACAGTCGAAAGCTTGAATGTAAGTATAGACATTAAGCATGAGGTGAGTGGGTGAATGTGGTTCAGTAGTCAAGTAATCAAGTGTCCTCTCCATCTCCATGCTCATGTAGTGGTCTGAGGCAGGTGAGCAGCTTTGGCTGAGGCTCTGTCAGCTTTAGTCTGTATCAGCTATGGAAACTCATTCAGAAAAATGGATGAGGATGTAGATTTGAGATGGGGGTGGGGGTTGGGGTGGGGGTGGGTGGCTGCTCAGAGTGAGGACTCAGCCAAAGGAAGATGAACTGTGGGGTTTTTTTGTTGTTCAGACAGACCCCACAGCCTCTGAGCTCACAGACAGTCCAGGTTGCCGGTGTCGGACTGAGAGATGTTGAGTGTGTTTGCAGAGGGAAACAGGTCTCTTTGGTCCGTGGGGCTGTGGTAGTCAGACGTGAGGTCGGGGTCCAGGAGGGAGGACAGGGTAAACTGGGAGGAGCCTTTCTTTAGGCACTGGGAGTAGATATTGAGCAGAATGTCCAACTTGTTCTCTATGGACTGTACCTAAGAAAGACACAAGAAGAGCTGTTTGATGTGTGGAGACACAAGACAAGACAAGTGTCTTTTCTTATCATTCTACAAAAACATCTGATGATTCATTAACTATATAAGCTAATTGGGAGCTGTAAAGAGGTTGCACTGGACATTTCCTGTTCTCACCAAAGTTTTTGGAGTTTTTTTGTCTGTCTGTCTGTCTGTTAGCAACAAAACTCGAAAAGTCGCGGACGGATTTGGATGAAATTTTCAGGATTACATTTTGGGCGTGATCCGTAGACACTATCACTATTTTTATCGCTATTTTGAGGGGGCTGAGCTGCCTTGGCGGAAGTCTGCGCTCTCCGAGTGCTTTTCTAGTTTGTAATGGTTTTAAAATTGTCATTAGCTAAAGGTGCATTATGTAAAAAATCTAAAGCAACTGGCCAAAAAAATCCTCCTAATATGTCACAGAGACTCAGGAATAATATTCATATAACAAACTGAACTCACCAACAACAACAGTACAGACAAAATATTTGCATTAAAAAAAATATTTTGCAGACTGCAAATCATGTTTATGTTTTGAAATCATGTTTTGGCATGTGGCGCCACCTACCGCCGTCTACCAATCATTGCAGTCAGTAGAGCCTCAGCTGCTGAGCAACCACGGGTTGCCAGTTACGTCAGAAAACGAAACCCAAAAGTCCTCGGTATTTTGAATTTAAATGTAGTAACTGTTTTTGGCCACATTCTTACATATGGCACCTTTAATAGTTTTATTTAGCACTTCCTTTTTTTTTCGTGAGTGTACAAAAGAGGTTTACTTTTGACATATGTTTTTATGATTTAATTGGAACCCAAAGTCTTACAAATGCAAACTAAGTTAAAAAAAAAACTTCCATCACCTGTTTCTCCACCTTTACTACACGTCCCATCATGCTCAGCTCATCGAGTGGATCCAGTTCTGTTGGAGTCTTCTCTCCTTTTTCCGTGCGAGTCTTCTTATCCGACTGAGCGGCTCCTCGTCCGATTATCTGGTCCACCCTTTTTACACAAAAGACAACCTCTCACCATATGACACGCAAGAAAGACGTAAACTGTAGTGTGTCCATCCACCCATCTTCTACTGCTTTATCCTCCACATGAGGGTCACGGGGAGGTGCACCTATCTCAGCTGACATAGGGCTTTACCAGTCCACCACAGGGCCACATATAGAGACAAACAACCATTCACTCTCACACCTACGGTCAATTTAGGGTGTCCAATTTAGCTAATCCCCATATTGCATGTTTATGGACTGTGGGAGGAAGCTGGAGAACCCTTGAACCCAGGTCTTCTTGCTGCAAAGGCAAGAGCACTGCCTAGGTTTTCTCCAGGTTCTCTGGTTTCCTCCCACAGTCCAAAAACATGCAATATGGGGATTAGGTCAATGGACACTCTAAATTGACCGTAGGTGTGAGAGTGTCGTCATGTAGAGGATAAAGTGGTAAATAATGGATGGATGGAGTTCACACAATGCTGATTAAGCTCCTGTCAAACGATTATTCATTCAGTAACACCATTTGTTTTGGTTTCTTTTCTACATTCATGAGACAAAACAAATAAATAAAGTTTTTTTTTTTCATATCGCCAATGATTAGTAATGAACAATAAAAAAAAAAACCATTGTAAATCACATTTGTAAAAGCCCTACCGCATCTGTAGACTCTTGATGCGGCCCAGCATGTCCAGGTGTCCCGCAGAGTACTGCTCGATGACGTCCTTCACGTCATAAGGACGCAGCGTCTCTTTAAACTTCCTCTTGGCCACAAGGAACTTCAAGATCCTACACGTGCATCAAAAAAAATAAAACAAAACATTTTGCTAGTGGCTGGAAAGAAGGCGGTCATGGGTTGGGGGGGGGGGTCTACGACTTGTAGTTTTTGTCCTTTTCTTTTATTTATAAATATGACGCATAGAGTGTATTATTTTGTGATGTTCTGTAAATTTTTTCCTATGTGCATCTTCAATAATAATAAAAAAAAAACCTTATTGCTCCTGTGGTGGACGTCATAGAGCCTCACAGCCCTCATATGGACGTATAATGCAGGACAGTAATGTGATAATAAGATTAATTACAGTCGGTGGGACCTTATCATTCACAAACAGCCCCGTAAAGAGAGAAGAGCAACCCCCTTATTTAACCGTGCGTGTGCATTGTGACGGTGACAACATCTCCCAGAAACATTTGCTTATCAGTAGTTGCTGTTTCAGCAATTAGCATAAATCCACACACACACACACACACACACACACTGTCAGCGCGTCGCCCTGTTTCTGCTCTTTTGTCAGTGTGACAGCCGCGATGTTGAGCCACTGGTGGACCACAGCTGCGTCTGCTCCCAGTGTGCACAGCTCATCATCACTCCCCACCACTGGGAAAGAATGTTGAAGCAGCACTACTGTATCCGCTCTGAAAACATCCTCTGACGGAGCCGCTCCGGTCACACGTTAGGCTCGAGAGAGTGAAGGATGTACCAAATATAGTAAGAAACGGGAGCGGAGGAAGGGAAGCAGGGACGTGACGCATCGTCTTTGTGATACGGAAGCACGGAGATACTGTAGACACTTTAAGTTGTCATCTCAACATTTGTTTGATTGCGTGAAAAAAAATCAAGCTGGCAGGAGCTGAAGGAGTAAGCGGAAGGGAGAGGGGGAGTATTTTCCTTTTTTTTTAACGAAGGAAATCCTATCTCTCTCTCCCAGATGACTAAGTCCACTGTAATACTCCCACCCACACAAAAGGAGGACTCACATCAAAGGTCTAGGAAGTGAAAGAGTGAGAAGGTATCACATCATCAAATATACACAACCGCACACATGCAGAATGCCACAAATAGCACACACACACACACACACACACACACACACACACACACACACACACACACACACACACACACACACACACACACACACACACACACACACACACACACACACTATAACTGTAACACAACAGCTAAGCACGACCAAGTGTAATCTGAACCTGTAAGAGAGGGGGTCATTTTCTGAAATAACCACTGTAACCTTTGTCCACAGGCCCTGCAGCGCTTGCATTTACCAAAGCCACTCACGACACGCAAGCTTTGTGTCGCGGCCAAGAATAGGAGAAGGTGCAGGTAAAGGAGAAGAGGAGCGAGAGGAGGAGGAGGAGGAGGAGGAGGAGTAAGGTTCTACAGCTGGCGATGTAGCAGCTGTCAGCGCCCACTTTCCCCTAACACAGCACTCTTGGTTTCTTGATGACTCCTGCATTTGAGGTATTTTGTAGGCGATCTTTTTTATTTTGCAGGTAGATGCAGATTTTTTTTTGTTTTTTTTTCCAGGGTGGGTCTCAGGTGCAGGTGAAGCAAAAGGCTGGAAAGTGGTGGTAGCGGTGAAGGAGGGGGGGGGGGGGTTGTTCCTATAAACCGCTGATTCCTTCTAAGTCGATGAAGTGTCTTTTATTATACACTACTGTTCAAAAGTTTGGGGTCACCTATACAATTTTGGTGTGTTTTCCATTAAAAGTCACACTTTTATTCATCAAAAGAGTTGCAAAATGAATAGAGATGATGATAATAACTTTTTGGGGGGGGTTCTCATCATCCAATAACCTTCTAATGTGATTAGCAAACACAATGTACCATTACAATACTGCTGAAATGGGCCTCGATACACCTATGTACATTCCATTAACAACCAGACGTTTGCAGCTAGAATAGTCGTTTAGCACATTAACAATGTATAGAGTGTATTTCTGATTAATTGTTATAATGTTATAATATTATAATAATAATAATAATAATATGTAATGTTATAATTCATTGGGGGAAAAAAGTGCTTTTCCTTCAAAAATAAGGACATTTCTAAGTGACCCCAAACTTTTGAACGGTAGTGTATGTGTGGTGTGAGTGTGACCCCATCTCCACCCAGAGAACTTCCAGCAACTGGACAACAGTCACGAGCCGTGGTGGAGCACAGCTGGCACTGCTCAGTGAAAGATAATGTTCCTTCCTGATGTTAGAAGGTTGAGATGTAGGCCAACGGAGAGACAGGAAGTGTCAAAACGCTCGCATAACTGGAGCCGATACAGTATTTTTTTTTTTGCAGTTCAGCAAACGTGAATCCCTGAGAGTTTGCAGTGGTTTATCTGAGACTTAAAGATGACTTTAATGCTGACACATATGCTAGTTGGGCCAAGTACAGTGAACCATTACGGGGGCTATGGCGACCAGCTAAGTGAGGGAAAGGTTAATGAACAAGCTGGAGTATGTGTGCTCAATCATTCCTGCAGAGAAATACACTGCGTAATCACCGCGTTTAAAGAAATATTACAGCGGAAAAAGTGATGACGGCGAGCAAAGATTAAACGGTTATTAATAGTAAGCATGTTCAAACTATTTCATAAAGTAGACTCCATGCAAGACTGCAAACGTGCAGAAATTTTGTTTTTGTGCATTATTGGATTTTCACAGCACAGAGACGCTAGTTTTCCCGTCCTCATCCTCTTCTCCTAATTCTTCTTCTCCTCTTGCTTCCTAATACCTGCCCTCAACAAATGTGCATTCATAAACAGAACGCATCCAGACAGCTGAGAAAGTGCATTCATCTCTCCAAAATGAAGTCTCAGCACTAAAAGCCTGCTGTGCATATCCTGTGTTTCACAGGCATCAGTTGGAGAAGTTTTTGCAAGACGCCACACGAGTGCATGTGTGTGTGTGAGAGAGTGTGAGTTAATACAGTAAAGCACCTGCTGTTTACACACCTGCACTATCTATAGGAACTCCCTCTCTTCTATTGTCTGCGGCGCAGAGCAGCTGAGGTCAGAGCGATCTGCTGAGTCAAGTGCAAAGCTGAGGGAGGATCATATAATATCCTATCAGTGGCATAACAGCGGAAGGGATAATATACTCCTGTTTGTCCATTGAGGAGGAAGCCGGATTTTCATGTTCAAACGCACCTGGTTCCTTGACGGTGAGTCCACCACGTGATGTGAATGGATGGTGTTTCTATTCACTGCTCGCACAAAAGTAAGGGAACACCTAAATCACACAAGTGAAAACAATATTCCAGGTGACTGATATAAACTGCATGTATTCTTTGACAACAGAAGAATCTAGCATCCATCAATGGCTGGATTCAAAATCACACAGAGAATCAAAGACTCTGTTGTGATCACTTCACCTGAAAATTACACAGTTTTTGACTAATTTCCTGAGATGAAATGTGATATTCGATCATCAGACGGCAGATCTGAGATACAAGTCTCATTCCAACAACAACGGAGGTCGTTGGGATTGTAAAACATTCATAAAATTTACAAAAAGTCCATGTCAAAGTCAAATCCTTTAAAGAAAATAAAAGCCCTACACTGCTCTTTACTGTGTTTCTGTCAAGTTTTAACATAGATAGAATGTGGATTAAAACAGCAGCATCATAATGATTTTAAGTTTATTCTTCATTTGACCAAGTGGGAAAAAATGGTTGAAACTGCCATTGAGTGTCCCCTTAATCCCCGAGACTCTAAAGTCCCCTTTTAGCTTTTACCCAAAACTGCATTCCTACTAAAACGCTTAAGCACAAACTAAAAGCAGCAGAAACTCCAGTGCGTGAAAGGCATTTGCTTCACCTTCAGGGATTCATGCAGAAAGAGGGAGTCTGGGTTCAAACCCACAACCATGTGAGGAATGAATAAAATGCCCAAACAATCCTAAAGATGTCTTATGAAACAAGTTATCATATGGTGTCGTCCAAATGCTGTGTTTCGTTATAAATGTAGATCAGTCACTGCAACTATAAAAAAAAACTAAGGTACAAACTCAATAAACTTTTCCTGGAATGCAAGATTCCTAATGACGTACTTTAAATGGCCAAAAATCCACTTTATTACCTCTTTAGGACCCTTTTTTCTGGCATAAACACTGACCTAGATAGGACCAGTCATCCTCATGGAAACCAAAACCCAATAAACTCAGACTAAAACCAGATTATCCCTAACCTTAACCTAAAGTATAGTTCAAATCTTAGCTCAAAACTTCCCCAGTTCCTCAGAAATAAGATTCTGCCTGTGTTTATGTCAGGAAAACACACTCTCCTTGTATTATGAATACAAATGTTTTTTTTTCAATGTGCCCATAATAAGCGTCTCTATGAATGTGTGTACAGTCAGAAACGTTGCAGCTCAAAGTTGCTGAATAACAAGAAAAAGAAGCCACACAGAGACCAAAGCTGACACCACATCTGCTCTTATCACCGTCGCCTCTGTCCAAACCGTGTATCGTATGTCTCTACACATAGTCGTACTGAACCGTAATCATGTGTGTGCTCTCGCAGAGGCAACCCCATCATAAGTAGCTTTCACATCACTGGCCTGAATGAGCCGAACCGGGCTTTCTGAGGGACAAGGTCACATGGGAAAACTAACCCTTCCTCTGCACGAGGGCTCAGTTACCTCTCCTAAGTGGACATTTCCACGCCGTCAGCTAAATCTGCACACGGCACAGCTTCTAAATGGAGGAGCAGCGTGTTCACCTATTATTTCAGGCTGTAAATACCAGGAGACGTGACCATTGTCTGAATGCACACGCGGGGGGATGTTTGTGAGGCCGAAGTGGGCTTGTTTTGTTCACCATCACCATCAGCTGTGATGTGACAGCTCGAAACATTTGTATTTCCTGCTCAACGTGAGGATGAAAATATTCTCTGCCTATCAGAAGAGATGCAAATTATATTTAAATCAAGATTCAAACTGCATTGTTTGATATTTAGAAAACCTTTAGACACATTACATACATTTATTATACCTACCTATCTTTAATGTGGTTGGATACAGGCAATATTTTAATGGTTTATAAGTTGCAAACAATATTATCTTTCTTTTCAAATGATATATATGTATGTGTATATATATATATACACATACATAATAGTAATAATATGTAATATGTAAAATTATATAATATAAATTGTAATAATTGCTATACTATATATAATGCTAATAGTATGGTAAGAATTTTGTAAAAGAGTATTATTATGTTGATCTTATTTCTATATTAATCACATAATAGTTTAGTAATAACATTGGATCATTTGTGTGTGGGGCATAAAGGAGGACACATTTCAACTTTATAATAGGGTTATAATCAATTTTGATAGATATTTGAAGATATTTCATTGATTGTAGTAATAGTAATTCTCCTTAACAAACCTATTAGAAAATTAAGTGGAACAATAATCAACTTTAAAAGCCTATTTAAAAAATAATATACTAAACAAATACAGGAAGGAAATATGATGATGTAGACTTCCCATCTGTTGTTTTGTTTGTTTTGTTGGAGGAGAAACATGAACGTCAGACCATTAATTGTGTTTTTCCTGTATGGGAGTAGTGCAGTAAGGAGTATACATAGAATCATTTATAATACAAACATTAAAAAGTAACAGGGGGTATGCCTACGAAAAGTTATTACTTCGACCTGCTCCTTTTTCGGGGAAACAAAGATTTAAAGGAAATCTGTTATTATCATGTTCAAAAAAAAATGTCCAAACTCACCTGACAGCTCGTATAAGTGTCTTCACAGCTGGGATCACGTCCTCCATGGCCACGTCACAATAGGATTTGTCTTCCACGCTGTCCTCGCCAAGCCCCTCTATGAGACCAAGGTGTATGGAAGTCATTCAAAGATTCTGTCGTTGCAGAGTGTTGATGAAAAGTGTTGCCTACCATCAGCTGGAGGTCGTGGCTTGAGGCGAAGCGAGGTGCGAAAGCGCGTGCGGTCATTGAAGCTCCAGCTCTTCTGGACCTTCCCTGGACTGGTGACATCGGGAACGTTCTCCTGGCTCGGGGAGCGTCGGACCCCGGAGCCCGGAGGCTGTGGCGACGCCTTGTTTCGACTGGTTTGGGACGATCGGGAATTGTTCATCCGGATACGATCCCGGAAGCCCATTTTACCGCTGACGGCGAAAACATAAAAGAGTCAAACATCTCTGAGGTCGATGGTAGTTTGTTTTTCTGAATGATCACAATGTCCGTGCCTTTGACCTTCATGGAAATCTAAACTGTGTAATCCTGGTTGGGGGGGGGTTAAGGGAAACAGCAGAGGGGCAGCCTGAGCTTGTTAGAAAAGAAGTTGTTAGTAAATGTGATGTGACGACAACAAATGTGGCCTCTGATTTTGAGAAAAACCTCTTTGACAAACATAACACGAACAAAACAGACATTTTGTCTTCAGACTAGCTGACTTATTGAAGATGGAGTTAGGCTCTACTTAAAGATTTGCTTATTTAATGCGTCTGACATTGCAATTCAGCAAAATCAGACCTGATTAAAGACTTGCAGCCCTGCTGGGATGGCATACCACCCACCATCAGACCCAGGTACACTGCCTTTATCGCTCCAACCATGTGGATGAGCATCAAAATATCGGCTCCAACGAGCAGCCGTACAAAAAGCACCTCATTGAGCACTTTAACGACTCTCTACAGCCAAGGGCTCGAAAAAGCTCTCTCCGACATACTCTGCTGTCAAAGCACGGTCTGAGGACCACTAACTTCTCTTGCGTCCACTTACATGTTACTCACTCTGTCACAGATCTGTAAGGAAATGCAAATGTCATGCACCACAGAGCAATTCCAGACGCAGTCGCTCACTCGTTGTTCTCGATGATATACTCTTTGTTGTGCGTGTGTTATAGCAAGCCATTTAAATTAAAAATTTAAATAGTGTGAGAGGATGTTAATAGAAACACCATAACATACGAGCAGGCTGAAATGTTTCAGGTGGAATGGAGGGAAAAGGAGAGAGGGGGGGGGGAGAACACCTTTGCATGCAAATAAATGATTTGGGTGCATTCAGCACCTTAACTCGGCTCAGTCGTTCCAAATCATTGAAATGATATGGCATGCAACGGAGGCTTTTGTTGCCCTTTAAAAACCTTTTAAAGCACAAACGGACTGATTGGATAGAAAAGGCCCATGTGACTTATATGAAACAGAACAACATGCTGAATCATTCAGTTTTTGAAAGGTCGATGCTTACTCCTTTTTTTTAGACGTTTGATGGACGCAAACGACCATAAGATTTCTGTCATGTCTTAAACACATGGTTTTATCATAACTTCAAGCAAAAGCAATTAAATTCAGCCGTATCTTCAGCACTCAAACAAAGACCAAGAAGAAACAACCTCACTCAAGCATTTGTGGACTTGAGTATTGTGCCTGTTAAAGGTTTTGGATTAATCCATCACTGCAAATAAGCCAACTGTTCAGTGGGGGAGTCACTGCACAGGCCCACAAAGGTTTGAGGGTTTCAGGCAACGAGACAAGACCGTGTAGGGGGGGAAAGTGAGGGGAGTGGTGTTATTGATCTGTGACGTTTTAGCGTGCCCCGTGCACAGGCTTGTTGCCGTGGATACCTCTGCTTGCGACCGGTGTGAATCCGGAAGAAACCCCGCTTTTTAGAGAGCAGTTGACTGGGGACACACACAAGGCAGAGGGAGAGAGAGGTGAGGGGAAGCGAGGAATGGAAGGAGTGGAGGAGGGGAGAGGGGGATGAGAAGTTCTCAGACTCAACCTGGGTACATGGTGAACCAATGAGAAGTAAAAGGTAAGAGGGGTGAAGCACCAGGGAATGAGAGTGAGTCAGGTCAGGTGGAAGGGTGGAAGTGTAACGTCTCTATAGTCCAAATAGCCTTTTCATTTCATCAACTTCCAAAAGGCATTTTTTGGTTTATGGAGACACGCTTAGTGACGAATGAGGAAGAAGGGTTTGATCATTGGCGGGGGAAGGATCATGCCAAGGTAGTCACCCGAGTATATTCATCAGGACAGCCCATTTAACGGCATGGTTTGAGAGCAGCTCCTCACTTCTCGTGTCTAATGCATGCACAAGTCCATTTTACAATACCAGTCACTTAGTCAAACAACAAATACAGGAAATTCACACTTGTTATGGACATCCTGGCAACGACGAGCACAGCTCATGAAGAACAAACCTGCATGGGACTTCTGCCTTCCTGAGAACAGGTGGAGGATGGAGGATGGATGGCACGGGAAAAGACACAATGGATGTAAAAGGGAAGAAGGGAGGAAGACAGGAAGAGGAAATTGGTGAGTGAACAACGGGAGGTGGTGGAGATGGGTGAGGGTATGAGCCAAAGCAGACAGAAATGCAGAAAGCAGGGGGATCCTGTAACACAGTGGTCTCAGATTAGATGTTAGTGAAAAACTGTTAAAGACCAAACACGTCCATGCAGAAATCTCCGGAAGCAGTCAGCCTTGAGGTTTTGGTAAGAGTGCATGTGTTGAATATGTCCTCCTGTATGTCCTTTGCTGTGTGTGAGCATGAGTTTGTTTTTGGCCACCTGGATGTACTGCGAGGCGGCTGCAGGTGGTGGTTGTGGTGGAGGTGGTGGTGGTGTGCATACCTGTCCCCCGACAGATAGGGGGAGCTGTAGGGCCGCAGCCCAGACAGCAGCGTGTGGTAGGAGTTGGGGAGAACCTTCTTGGTATTGCGCTGTCGCTGGAGGTGACTGAACAGTAGCGTCAGTTCTCTGACACCCCACGTGCACAAATAAAACAAAAAAAAAACAAAAAAAACAAAAAACAAAAATGACATGACAAATCAACAAAAAAAACAAAACAATGAATAATCAACACCTCACAAAAAGGCCAAATCAATGGTCCAAAAACTCAAAAGAAGAGAAAAAATAAAAGAGTTTGAATGTGAAACACGTTTTTTCATGTTCCTCTTCTTTTAAGCAAACAAAAATTAGTCAAATTAATGTAAAAAAAAAAAAAAAAAAGCAAAATATGAGAAACCACTGCGTAGAACAAAAGTAATGACAATAGACTTGAAATGGTAACACTTTGCATCACAGTGGAGTTATGACATGGTAACAGATATGGTAATACCATCTTATTAATTATTATTATTATTTCTATTTTGATAATAATAATTGAAATAGTGTGATAAAAAATTAGATAATATCACAATTATACCATGGTATTTCCAAAGTAATATCCACATAATAACATGATAGTGAGAATTAATACAGGCTGCATGTCATGAGTGTTACACCGTCCAATCCAATCCAACTTTATTTATAAAGCACTTTAAAGACAACACAGTTGGCCAAAGTGCTGTGACAAATAAATATGTTTGTGAATCAAATGACTGTATAATTAAGTTGTTATTCTTACTTACTGTAGTGATTACTATAGAAATAAGAAGAAATTACCATAATATTGTTTTCCATGTTACAAAATAATCACCATACTCTTGTGACTGTACTGTAAAGTGCAACCATTTCATTCTGAAATAATAATTTTAGGGAAATGGACATTACTGCTTTCTGTCAAAACCACCGCTGCCCAAAAATGGTAATAACATAAAAGTATGAGCAGATGAGTTTTGGCAGTTGACTTTTTCATTTTCCAGAGCAAATCTAATCATCTCTGTCATCATTTACTACACCAACAAAGACAACGACAAGTTTCACATTCAGTCAACCAGTGTTGCTCATGTGCAGAGATGTGAGCGCCTACCTGAACGAGGGCAACATGCTGTCGTAGAAGTACCACGTGGCCGTGAGATAGGAGTGTTTGGCATCGGTGGAGTAGAGACGCCACGCAGCCTGAACAAAGACACACAACACAGAGGACCGTTCAGAAACAACCCACCTGAAAAACACCACCACATCAGATAAAGATATGAATGAATCTCATTGAGGTCATCACCTGTATCAGGTTGGCAGCAGGCATCCTCCTTTTCTCAAAATGCTTCTGCCGGTGCTGCTCTTGAACCTTCAGGGCAAAACCTGACCCTAGGATTCCCTGTGAGGCAAACTTTAAGTCAACACCCGGCCAATGAATAATAAATAAATCGATAATTACGATCTTGGGAGACGTACAGCAGGGAGAGCGAAGAAGGAGACCCCAAGAAGAGCAAAGGCTGCAGCGAGGAGTCGTCCCTGCCACGTACGAGGGGTTTTATCACCGTAGCCAATAGTCGTGAGCGTGATCTGGGAGAGAAGACGCACGCATTTACACACACAATGTAATGTCACCTATCCAAAACAAATGTCCCTACAATGTTTGTAAAGCTTGTAAATATAAAGTTATGTCAATAATGTCAACATCAGTGTTTAGACGAGATAAATGGAGCAGAATTGATCTGGTATGACTAAAAACACAAAAAAGGCATCCACAGAGGTGAATTCTACTGATCAGAAAGCTCAGATATTCAGCAGTTTGACGGGATAAGCCCCTGTCGGCCCCTGTGCTGCCGCTGTATACACACAAACATTCCCTCAAATCAAGTCTTTGTCAATCAAACGCCCATTTTTAAGATGAAGGGTGAAGGCAACACAGAAATAATGCTACGTTGTCACATATACAAACAATAACAACATCATCAACAACAACAAAAACAACAAAATACAGACAAAAGTTACTGCATCTTTAAATTGAAAAAGTGTGAGGTAAGGTTTAAGTTAAGGTTAGAGTGAGGTTAGGGTAAGAGTCAGGGATTTCAAATGTGATGTGGATGAACTCCATGGTTCACTGGGTTCAGCTTTGAAAGGTTTCTTCTACTGTATGCAGCAAGGGATACTTCAGGAAATGAAAAAAAAATAAAGGAAATAATGTAATTTCCTCTAAAGTCAACGCAACACAACTATGTGTGAGAGTGTGTGCCCATTATGCAGTACTCACAGTCCCCCACCAGAGGGAGTCTGCATAGGTATTGAATTCTGTGTTGTTGTCTTTCTCTGCCAGGTAGACCAGGAAGGAGGCAAAGATCAGGACCAGGAACCCGATGTACCAAGCTGTAATCAACTCCTGAGAGAGAAGACGAGAAGAAACAAGAGGAAGTATCAGTTACAGCTGAACAGCATCTTTACCATCATGACCACACTGATTATCATTAATGCTTCAATTCCCATTATCATCATCATCATCATCATCATCAACACATCTGGACTGGCTTAAAGAGCTGATGCATCAGTTCCTCATCATCATCATCACATTTGAACTGGGACCTGACTGTCAAACATCAGCACAGTGTCCACAATAATATGTCCTCACTCAAAGTAAACACTACAAACAAACGTTCAGAAATCAGTTTGACAGCATGCACTGCAAACACACACAACACACTCAAACACAAACAACACAATCGACGTCTGCGCGAGTCGTCAATCAATGTAAATCAAGTAAACAAGAGGCTCTCGATTCCCACCTTGCTGTGAGCGTAAACCACCGAGCCCAGTAGTTTCCACGTGCCTCCCCGCCGGTCCATGCGAACCATGCGTAAAATCTGCAGGAAGCGCATGCTTCGCAGAGCTGAGGTGGCAAAGATGTTGCCCTGCGTTCCTGCAGCGATCACAGCCAGTGACGCCACGAATACTATGAAGTCTGCGGGGGACGGAGAGAGAGAGAGAGGAGTGATGATGAGGTGCTTTTACAGTTTAGCTTTCACACAGAGAATAAAACGTAAACAAACACATTCACACACAAAGAGCCGGCTCTAGGCATAGAGGGAATTCCATATAAACTGTTTATGAATCAAAATGAACATTCCTTATAATATCATGGTAACACTTTAGATTAGGGAACACATATTCACCATTAACTAGGTGCTTACTAACATATATAAGTAGTATACTAGCCCTTTATTAGTAAATATTAAGCACGTATTAACACCTTATTAAGGAAAAGACTTAATTTATGTCGTAATAGAGGTAGAATAAGGTTATGTAGAAAAAGGTGTTAATACGTGCTTAATAATTACTAATAAAGGGCTAGTATGCTACTTATATTAGTAAGCACTTAGTTAATAGTGAATATGTGTTCCCTAATCTAAAGTGTTACCATTATAATAATAGTTAAGACAGAAAAAAAGAAAGTGTATGGAAGTTCAAACGTGTCAAATTTAATGATCTGTCAAGTAACAGTTGTTGTTTTATTTGACCTTTTTCTTTCCATTTATTACTTTAGTATAATTTATTACTGCACTGCAGAGTATTTTATTTAGTTTTTTGTAAATTTTGCTTGCAGTGTGAACGAACATGCTATATAGTGTTTTATTACTTGTTTATTAATGTGTTCATTTTCTTGTCGTCCACAGGACTGTCCGACAAATGTATTTCTGTTTTTCATGGAAAACAAGCTTTGTTTGTCTGAGGAGTTACTTAAAAACTTGTTTCTAGAAACCACTGTGGTGTGTGTGTGTGTGTGTGTGTTGTGTGACAGTGGATAGAAGAGACAGGGAATCTCGCCTCAGGCAATGCAATGCACTCACACACACTCACACACACACACACACACACACTGACCTATGACACAGAAGGGCTTTCTGGCAAACCGCAGCCGTCCCTGCCATCCTCGGTATCGGCAGCAACAGCCCGACGCCCAGATCCTGATGAAGTACTCGGAACCAAACACCACAATCATGACAAACTCCTGCCAACACACACACACACACACACACACACACACACACACACACACACACACACACACACACACAAAAGGAAGTTAATTCGTTGATTATCTACTGCTTTATCCTCAAAATAAGGGGGAAAAATCAAAGGTGAGTCATCAAATATCAGATTTTTACTCAATTTAAGGCATCCGTCTGTGAGTAAATGCGCCTAACTTCACACAAATATCTACTGATGTGTATATTTTCCACATGATTGACAGGAAGCCTTACACTACCACACCTCCATTTTAACACACACTAATTGCACTGTATATTTAAGGTTTAAAGGTAAAAATGATTTAGTTTCATATGTGGAAGGTTTCATTAAAAGATCAAAATAGGGATGCACAATATTCGGTATATGCAAATATTAAAATAGTATTATCAGATATTGGTAAACACACAAAGATCCACCGATAAATGACTAAAGACTAAAATAGTAGGCTGAAAGTAAGCTGCCACCTCCTCACCTTCTATGCTAGCGCCCCCTACAGTTGCTATAGTGTTGTTGCTTATTTATTTTGCACAATTAAGATATTTTTATAACCACATCTGCTGCGACATATGTATAAAAAAACATAGTAGGAGTAAATGAAATACCCGCACAAGCATTCCCGATATGTCGCCATATCAGACATCGGTAAAAAGGCCAATATGGCGCATCCCTCGATCCAAACATCCTAAAGCTTACACCATAACAGTCAGGGCCCATTAACACAACACTCAGTCAGTCTCATGATTATTACAGGCAGTTTAAGGTGCACTGAATGTCATTAGAGGGAATGACCGTGTAAGTTAAGTCCACTAATGGGTGACTGCCTGCTAATGGTCGACTGATTGATGGAAATAGTGAACAGAGTGAAAGCAGACCATTAAATAACATGTAAAGAAGAGCAAGGTGGGAAGAAAGGGGAGAACGGGCAATTGAGAGATGACAATTCAGGTTAAGGAAGGAGAGAGCAAGTGTCCATTACCTAAAGTACAGGAGGAGGAGGAGGAGGAGAGATTATGGGATAGCTATTAAGGTTAGTGGATTGAGGCTGAGACTTCCTGCGCAGTCAACAACACCTGAATGCTCGCACCTGCGTTCGTAGCTGTCAGAGCATACATAACAATAGCACGTGAGCACATGCAGATGTACTGTACTACGTGAGAGTTTGTGTGTGTGTGTGTGTGTGTGTGTGTGTGTGTGTGTGTGTGTGTGTGTGTGTGTGTGTGTGGAAGAGCATGAAAATAGATGCTGATGTAGTCGTCAGTGTGTGTGAGTGTGTGTGAGATGAGGTTTTACCAGTATGAAGAGGCTTTGATTGGCAAACTTCTGGTGTTCAGGGATGGTGGAGAACACAGACAACACCAAGCAGCTGAAAACCAGCAGAAATCTGAAAGACACACAAACACACACACACATATATATTTATAGAGTCAGTCAACAACATTACAAAACACACACAATAGAAATAAGACATTAATCCCTTAAGAGAAAGAGCAAATGCACTAAATAAAAGTCATTAAAATATGCCTTGTTCACCGCCTTGTGATTAACCAACTGAGAAAAAGTAAATTATAAATAAAGAGGAAGAAATGTGTTGATCCATGACCAAACGAAAACTTGGCACACTCACTAATATTCTCATATTAAGAATCACTAGAAAGGAACCAAATTCAGTTGTATCTTTATCTGTATGCAAGTAACACAATGGACACACATTTACTTCAAAATACGTATAAAAACAACAACTACTATATACAAATATATACTGATTTGGTGGTTGGAATAAACATAGTGATGAGGTTTATCATTAAGTCTCATAATGTTTTAGATCTTATATTATTGTCAACCAACATAAATATATATATATATATATAATAACAGTCAGTTGATCATTAAATGAAATCTAGAAAAGCACTCGGAGAGCGCAGACCAATCAGAGCTGACAAGGCTGCTCTGATTCTTGCTCCAAAGTGAAAATTAAATGTAGTTTCTAACTTCAATGTATGAACATTATGTTGTTATTTATATTGAACTTAATGTCTGCACTGTCTATTGAACTAATTATGTTGTTACCTTTAAATATTTTGCTATATAAAAATCTCATTTATTTACATTTCCCTTATATTTACAAATCATAATATGTGTGTGTCTGACTGTTGGACAAGATGGTACGGTCCACATGAAGGTGTTGGGACTAGGTCATGGCCTTGACAGACACAGCCATTTAACATAGTGATAAACATAAAAACTGCAAGTGAGACTTTAAATCTATTTTAAATGTAGTTAAAACAAATGTTATTATTTTTTATCAGATTCATTAATAGGATCTGTTGTGACTTTTGTCTTCTTGGCCTTTGACGCAGTGTGAGCTGCGGTTTTATAGCCCTGTGAATGTGAGATGTTGGGTTTTCCCATTTTTTTTAAATGTATGTAATTTTTCTGTTACAGTGCAGCACTTTGGGCAACGGAGTCATTTTCAATAACACTTTTCACCTGCAGAAGACGACAGTGAATCTCCGCGGTGACAGAAATGACTGTGCCGCAGACGTGATAGCCACTTCACTTTGAGAACTACTCCAGAATAAAAATACAACATAAATCTTCCCAAGTTGTCGTATGTTCTCGGTGCTCTCATGTTCGTATAAACACTTCTCCTCGGGGGAGACGTGGCGACGAGTATAATCAGGATGAGACGGACATGAGCATAATTTACACTTTCTGTTCGGCAAAGAACTTGAAAGCAGTTCTGTGAGAGACTTCTTCAAAACTGTGCAGTTCTTTCTGAAAGATTTCTCCGTGAGAGTCCGCACTAAAGATGATGCATTCACCTTAACAATCATGTTACACGCAACTAAAAAGAATTATGTTCCCACTAATGAGGTAACCACCCCACCATGTCCCTCCTCATCTGTGGAAAAAGTTATTGTTAGATGTTGTTTCAGTGGATGTGTCAAGGTTAAAAAGAGCTTTAGTGTTCAGGAGACAGCAGAAGAGAATCTGTTGCCAGGGTGATTGTTATATTTATTAACTTTTTTTTATTTACTAGTAATTGGTCAGAAACACGAGAATAGAGTGGTGATAAGGGGTACAGATTGGAAAAAAAGTAAAATTATTCTTACTTAATTTCACTACGACAGCATGACCTTCTCGTATCTGTGTCAGTAGGTCATATTTAAATGTTGTATAAAGGATCCCAGTAAAGTTATTCGTTTGCCGTTATTCCTCACGTATGACACCTTTAAAGCCGCTCAGCGAAAAAGAACCAAAGCACCCCGAACAATGGATCTACGACCGGAGATCAATTCCGAGAGGACAGACTGTGCGAAACGTAAAATTAGAGCCGAGAGACACGAGGCAGAAATGAGTTGCACGCAAACACACGGTCGACGCTGCCTGTTCTCTGTGCCATGCCGTGAATCCAAGTGAGATGGGATAAGCCAGGTGGCAGCTGCATGTCCAGCTGGTCTACATGTCAGAGACCAAAGTTAGAGAGCACTTGTTGGACACTGAAGTGATTCTTACGGCCTGGCACAGACGTCCCCCCTTTCAGCACGATAAGTGAAATGAGTAAGGCATTTTAAGGATCTCGCTGAAAAAAAAAAAGACTGCTTGAAATTGTGAACAATGAAGCAACTGCACAGGCAAGCTGCTGAGAAACATGTAAATATTGGGTGGAAAGAAAGAGGGGAAATGTGGAATACACAAACAGAAGACCACATTCATCAGCATCGATTCAACAGAGGAGGAAACAATAAGAGAGACCTGCACCCTCAGTGTCCAATCAGTGGAGAAACCGAGTGAAATGATAAACTGTACATACACTACCGTACAAAAGTTTGGGGTCACTTAGAAATGTCCTTTCATTTCCAACGAATATACCATTAAATGAATTAGAAATACACTCTATACATTGTTAATGTGGTAAACGACTATTCTAGCTGTAAACATCTGGTTTTTAATGGTACATAGGTGTATAGAGGCCCATTTCCAGCAACCATCTCTCCAGTGTTCTAATGGTACATTGTGTTTGCTAATCGTGTTAGAAGGCTATTGAATGATTAGAAAACCCTGGAAAACCCTTGTGCAATGATGTTAGCACAGCTGAAATCAGTTTTATTTGGAATAAAAAAAATCATTATTTCTGATCTTGTCAATGTCTTGACTGTATTTTCTATTCACTTTGCAACTCTTTTGATGAATAAAAGTGTGACTTTTAATGGAAAACACAACAAAGATTGTATAGGTGAGCCCCAAACTATTGAGCGGTAGTGTAACCTTGCATCAGCTTTGCACCACAAATGACAGAGTGATGTCCAAGACTGTGTGTATGTTTCCTGCTGTTCTGAAAAGCCTGCTATCTGTTGTCACTTCATGGAGTGCATAGTGTCAATAATCAGGAATAGACCACAAAGAGACAAGAGTCAACTTAAGACGGCCAGAAAGACACTGAACACCAAGTGTGAATAGTGTGAACAGTCACCGCTTCATTACTACTGGACGCTCCTCAGAGCAGTGATGTGTGCAAGGAAGAGAGTTTGTGCTCACGCCACAGTGGAGTCGCTCTGAAAAACCCACTTTAGACGATTTTCCACAAACAATGCATTTCAGTCGTTCATCAACAGAGTATTATGCTGACTAACCTGGCTGTCTTTTTCCCCTCAATTGACTGATACCGCTGTATGGCTATCAATAAGAAGGAGATGCACTGGGGGCAGCATCTCAGGCGCTTTATGACAGGAAACACGTTACAGCACAAGATAGCCAGATCGACAGCTTGGCAGTTTCACAAAAATGCCGACACAACATTCCCGCACAGAAGTGAGTTTTCAGAGCAACTCTGCATTTACCTGGAAACGATCCCTCATTTTCAGTAAAAAACCCAAAAAACGCTAGCCAACGCGGCTGTGTGCAGCCAGTTTGCATAAACAAAGAGTGGGTTTTTGTAGGGTGTCGCTTAACAAAAGCTCATCTCATCCAGACCACAGACCACAAACAGACCTCAAATCACACATGACACACGGCTGTAAAATACCACTCACCCTCATCTACGTTCTAGTCCTCCACTCGAGTAAATGCTGCTCTGGGTGCTTTAATAATCAAGTGACACTGAATATAGTATATACAGTATGACCAGTGCTATGTAGGTAGATCACTTATTCAATAATAACTTTTTAGAACAGACCTATGTATGTCTTAGGGAAATCTGGACCATGACTGGGAGACTTTGACCTATCAGAGGACAGCTCAGAGAGAAGACGCAAGCAGTGGACGCCAGCAAGGGATGGGAAGGTACCACTGTTTTGTATCCGATACCAATACTGATATCAAAAATCTAAATCTGTATCTACTGATGCAGACATTAGTCCAATACAGTCATTTTAGACCATTTATGAACAATGAAGCTGTTAACAACCATTTCAGTGACATAATTCCCCAACTGTATAACAAATATCGTAATCCCAAAAAGGAGAGGAAAAAAAACATAGTCCAAACATGACTCTAATTAAATGACCTAAAATGCTTTTGCTAATTTTTATGCCTGATATCTGATCCAGAGATTTTGACCAGTATCGCACTGATATTGACCGATACCGACTCCAAAGCAGAATATGACGATGACAAAAACGAGGAAGAAGAAGAAAGAGGGTGCCAATATCTGCAGTTCAAATGAATCATTAAAAACCCTTTTGAGTTTAAGACATACAGTCTAGAAGCACAGCAGACTGTAGTCCAGAGGTGGACACTCTGAGTGCCTTAGATCTACTTTGAATGTCCTTTTCAACTATTTTTTTTCCACCATAGATGTCAAAGATACAAACAAACCTGCAGCCTCTCACCTGTGAGTGTGACAGCAGCAGCATCACAGACAGGCAGCACAATGAGTGTTCATCCTTGCGTGACTAACGGTAAGAGAGTGAATAAATAATGGTGTCATGTTTGTGGTTGTCTGAGGTTTGAACATGAGTTTTGTAATTTGAACTTTACAGTCCTAACAGGAATAGGTTTGAATATGTCTATTTTTTTTTTCAGCTATAGCTCTTCAGGTGGAGTTAAGTGACTTGGGAACACCTGCCATAATGATGCATATTTGTGCATATCTGTTAAGATGTCCCCAGGGGATAAGAAATATTTAAATAAAATATGACCACTGTCCAACATCCACCTCAGTACCACCACCAATCTTTAAAGAGACAAAGTCAGAATCCACCAAATAGTTCTCAAGAGGACATCAAAAGAAACTCAGACTTGTGCAGTTTACGGAGTCGAACATTCATTATTTTGGATGTAGGAGACAAAGTGAATATCGTAATCTGAGACGTCATCAGTCATCACAAGATGGCGGTTGTCTCAAAGGATCAGACCAAAAACTTAAAAAGGAGGATAAAACGAAAGCCTGACTCACTCATTACAGACGTGCAGTAATGAATGGGCATGTTCATTTGGAGATGCAGCACTTGTGAAAAAAAGACAAGACAGACATTGGTTGATAAAAGTCAGGCTCGCTGGAGGTTTACTGCAAGGCTGTCTGTGTTAATAATGGCTGCAGAACTTTTGTAGAAAGGATAATGCATGCTCTGCTATATACACAAACTTTTCTCCAAGATCTGAGCGAGTGTAATTTGTCTCACGGACACAGGAGAATCAAGAAAGATGCAAGCACAGTGAGACACGGAGAGTACAGGAAAGTACAGTAGAGTACAGTACACCTCTACTTTAAAACAATAACGGATCACTGTTACAAACCACATGCCTTTGTATACACTATATAAAGTGCACATATACTTTGGCTGAAGGCATGTAAAGCTCCAGAGGGCCATTGGGCTCCTGGTGGGGCAGACAACAAACAAATGCACAGCAGGCTGCAGGGCGAGCTGGCTGCTTATAATGGAAGTTGGACTGGGTGCTTTTACTGCTGTTTTCCTGTAAACTTATAAGTGAAAAGGAAGATCTCACATTACTGAAAATACTGAAGTGAGATAAATAGCTATTACCAGTGCTAATAAACATATATGACACTGTGTCGAGGCTACATTACACCGTGTGAGGTCAGCACTCAGTGCTCCGCTGCACAGGCAGAGCGGGAGTGTGGGAGAATGCACATTTTATTCAATCTTGGCTGAATGATAAAGCAGCTATCAGTTTCACATAACAGAGGAGGCGAGGGGTGGTGGTGGAGGGGAGAGAGGCTTTGTCACCATGATGAAGAAAGAGAGGAAATTGACAAGGTGACAAAGATGTCAAGATTTATAGAAAAACAAAAAAAGCAAATGATTCCCGTAAACGAGTGAACACGGAACAGAACAGAGAGAGCCATAAGTCATGTCATGTTACCTCTAACTCTGGGGCATCAGCATAATGGTTACGCTCAAAGGGCCAGATGTAACTGTCATACAGAATAAATGGAACTAAATGTAAACAAATATAATGTAAAATAAAGGTAACTACTCTGTAACACATTGCTAAATAACTTTCTGTATTTATTACTCTTTCAAGTTACAAATATGATGCATTATAGATGTAACCCCGGTCACTCGTCGCATGATGCATATACAATGATACACTGTGATCTAGTGGCAGGATGCCGTCATTTTGCGGATAACGCAATCGCCGTGCATTGTGGGAAATGTAGTTTATGGTCAACGCACGCCTTAAAGCAGCATAGACCTATTTTAACACAGATTTTTAATTAATCACTCGCGGGCCACATAAAATGACATGGCGGGCCACATCTGGCCCCCGGGCCTCGAGTTTGACCCGTGGTCTAACTCTATGTGTAGATTTGCAGGTGTGTGTGTGTGTGTGTGTGTGTGTGTGTGTGTGTGTGTGGGTGTGTGTGCGGGTGTGTGTGTGAGTGTGTTCTTGTCTTTCTATGCTTGTGTGGACCACCCCCTGGCAAAGCACCTTTTTTGTGGGGACATTTTTCCTTGTGGGGACATTATGCCCGGTCCCAAGGATATGTGGTAAAGACATGAATGTGTGTGTGTGTGTGTGTGTGTGTGTGACCTAACAACAACTTTCAGGCGTTGACCTGCACATCTGTGCACATGCTGCAGGTGCACAAATATGCAAACACACAAAAAAAAAAGAGAGCATGTGCACAGTCCAATCATTGAACACTCCCTTATAGCGACACCTTTCCCCAAGGACACGCACAGGTAAAAACAAACGCACAGAGGAGGCACAATTTAGCACATGAAATGTATTTATAGCCAGAGAGTGTGACGGACACACGCGTGTGTCAACTGATGTCAAATGTCACCTTGGTAATGAAGAACTTCACACCTTTGCGGTGTCTACAGAAGGGTAACCACAAAATACGGGGCGCAGGAAAGCAGCTCGGAAACAAAAGAACGACTGTGTCCCATTCAGAGAGGAATAAAGACAGGAGAAAGGTGAGGTGGCAGAGTGAGAAAGAGGAGTGAGAGTGTCGTCAGCTGAGAGAGAGGGAGGGAGGGAGGGAGAGGAAAGGTGGAAACAGTAGAAAGATATTAATAGTGTTTCTCTCTCCTTAAATAGCGACTGCAGACAAAATGTGTGCAGGTAGTGAGCAGAGCACAGCTAACGCAGCACAACTCAAGCTGGCCAATCTTACGACCCGTTAAGTAAGCCACTCCCACTACTTTTTCTTCTTCTTCTTCTTCTGGGACAGCAAAACTTCCAAGATGGGGACAAAAATATAAAAAACAACACACAAACAAACAACGGATGAAACGTGCTTTTTCACAAGGAAAGAAGCTGAGTGAGCATTTCAGAAGCTCTAGTAACGCCCGGGGGGGAGGGAGAGGGAGAGAGAGAGAGAGAGGGGGGACACATCGGAGTACAAAGGAATGTGTTTTGTTTTCCAATGTATGCCACAACCTGCAGGAAAAAAAAATTATGTGACAAGATAAATTATTAACATCACTGAGAGAGAGACACACACACACACACACACACACACACAACTCATGTAATGAGTGCCGCTCACACTGCTCACAAAAGGTGCAACCATGGCAGTTTGCATCACAAGTGACGCTTCAGCACAAATAATGCTCTTTATAAACATATACAGAGTTCTTCCTAACACGACCGTCGCTCACACGCAGCAACAGCACTGAGACACATCCACTGCTCAGCAAAACAAACACACACACACACACACACATGCTCGACAAAGAGCCACAGATTGCTACACTGTTCCAATGTCTGTCGTCAGATGATGCATTTCAAACAGAGTGACGCTTTGCACTGATACATTTTCCAAGCTGGTGAATGTCACAACCACACACACACACACACACACACACAGGTTTGTGCAGCTATTCTTTTTAGGACACTGCATGATTTCCAATAATTTTGAAAGCCTTAGCCTTAACCTTAACCACTGAAAACCTCAGAAAATATGGTTGTGTCGCTTAACGACCAGGTTTTGAGCTACTGATCCTGACAAGGTCAGTGATTATCCTCCACATCCACATCATAATTGAGTTCTTTGTTCCAAGTATTTGATTGATTGAAACGTCTCTTTTGTTACGTCACCACTGAGGACTTCACCAAACTATCACTGGATCTAAATAACAGAGATGTCCTGACCTCTGAGCACTCAGTCACGGGAGAATCACACAGAAATGATGCAAAAGTTATGCAAAATCAATCAAATAAATAATTTTTAAACACATGTCATGATTTTGGGGATTTATCGGTAATAAAGATCCCAGCGAGTCTATTCCACGGGGCTTTATAATGTGGGAAAAATCTTTGGATTGCAAATGACACTTTTATTGATGGTTTTCTTTCAGATCTGGCTGTCTCCAAGAGTTCACAGTTCCAAGGCATTGTTCCAAATGCAATCATGTTGGGAGTAATTAGACCACAAGAGGGAGAGAAAACAATCTAGAGCAAACTTATATTCTTAATCCTGGTCACACTGTATAAACTATCCAAACTATACAGAAGATAACACTATCAGAGATGTAAAAACGGCATTAACATACAGTATATACACAACCGTTCAAAGGTTTGGGGTCAAGCATTTCCTTGAAAAATATATATTTAATGAATATCACATTAAATTAAGCAGAAATAGATTCTATACATTGTTATTGTGGTAAACGACTATTCTAGCTGCAAACGTCTGGTTTTAATGGAATATGTATAGTGCATAGAGGCCTATTTCCAGCAACCATCTCTCCAGTGTTCTAATGGTACATTGTGTTTGCTAATCGCGTTAGAAGGCTATTGGATGATTAGAAAACCATTGAAAACACTTGTGCAATGATATTAGTTTTGCTGGTTCTTTGACGAAAGAAAAATTTGAAGGGCAAAATTATTTTATTTTTTTAAATAAAAATCATTATTTCTAATCTTGTCAATGTCTTGACTATATTTTCTATTCATTTTGCAACTCTTTTGATGAATAAAAGTGTGACTTTTAATGGAAAACAAAAAGAATTGTATAGGTGACGCCAAACCTTTGAACGGTAGTGTATATGTATTGGATCGTGGGAGCTACGGCATATCCCAGCATGCATTTCTTGCTTTGACCACTTTGACCATCTATCACAATGGACCTTGGAACAGTAAGTCACAGATTGGACTCAATGACTAACTGGAGGCTCTAAATTTATGTTCATACTAACAAATTATCAGAGAAAATACAGAGCTTAGGTCTTTGCGGCCCTGACTGTAAGAATCACATTAGTCCACAAATATCAGGAAAATGTCAATTCCAAACTCGAGAAATAAACTTCCACTCGTTTTTTCTGGAGCCTCATTGACACATGTCTTTACAGATATGCGGTGCGGTTGGTTAGTGACTAGAGAAATATGTGTGGTCACATAATGGAGTGAAATTAAAGTTGCACCACATAGGGAAAGGAGAAATTGCTGGGCGAGACCGTGTGAGTGACCTTGACATGGATTCTAATGAATTAAACACCGTTTCTCGGTGATCGGTGGTGATTCCACCTGGTGGGAATATGTTTTTCACAACATAAGGACAACTCATTGTGAACTATGTTCACGCTATTTTTAGTAAATGTAAGTTAATCAAGGAGAGGCTTCAAAAGTTAGATCATTAGATCATCATCATCATCCCCAATGCGTTTATAAGTATTGTGCTTTACCACAATAAAGTTGTAGCACGGCTTTTCCATTAGCGATAGTATCTGGTACCTTTTTATTACCTGCTGTTGAGGTTCCACGCAAACTGTGGCGTCGGCAGACTGCCGGCCACTGATTGTTCAGAAAGTGTCGTCACTGGAATAGTCATGAACACAACGTACAACACAACGACTGTGATCATGCAGGAAGTACTGAACTAATATTTTTAATGAACTGACTCACTAGTGATGATTCACTAGTCTGAAAACAACTGCTTTGCTCGTCACTAGTTTGGGGCACGCATAAAACAGCATCTCGGCAGTTTCGTGCAGCCGTGCTATCCGACGGTCTGGCCCACGTTGAGGAGGTACTATAGTAATACTATAAATGCCATGCCTGATACCAAACCAAGTAGAGTTGAGCCAAGCTGAGTCGTGATAGAACTCTACCGTGGAAAAGTGCCATTAGATGCAAAAATAGTGAGTCACAGTCCACATTGTCAAATCTGAGTCCAAGTCTAAATTGTCAAAGTTGAGTCTGATTTGAGGTGAAACTGGGCTTCAGTGCTAATCTATGCAGCTATGCCGAGTTGTCGCCTGCCAAGAACTGCAAGTACATCGCAGAAATGTACACACGAGCAAGTGAAATCCCTAAATATATGATTTAAGCATCTAACAGTCAGAAAGAGTGTTCTTTCTTTCTTTCCAACTTCCAAGGCTGAATGAAGTCGATGCTCGAGTCCGAGACAAGTGCAAATCATCAGTGCTGGAGTCCGAGACAAGGCATGAGTCCTGGATAACACACACACACACTCACAAACACTGGTGGACACTCACAGACATAATGCATTCCCTAAAGTGTTCTGTGCCTTCAGAGCACTCATTAGAGTGATGTGCCTTCACCTAACCCTAAACCCAACCTTTAAACCTAAGCTTAACCCTTAAAAAAGCCCTTTAAAGTTGTGAGGACCAACCAAAATTGGTTCACCAAAAGGTGAAAATGTGCTCACACAGACAGATTTAAAACAAAATGTGTCCTCACAGCCTATCACAGACAGGCACATGGACACACACACACCTATCCAGAGGATGCACTCCATTGTCTCTCATTGCTCTTTGCTTATAGACTCAGTGAAGAGTACTATACAGAGCACGGTGAAGGCAAAATGCTGAGATAGCGCTGACATTTAGCTGTGGCAAGCCTATTAGCACAGAGTCTGCAAACCCTTTACTCTGTGTATCAGATGCTATTTCATACGCCCGTGTGCTTGTATAATATCAGTCAGTTGGAGAAGAGTCACTGTTGATAGTGAGGATAATAGACGCGAGGCAGAAAAGGCCATGTGACACGTTTGAGCTGTAGAGCTTTGAAACTGAAACCACAAAATGTCCCGGTGAAAGTCAGGTCGCGATCATGTGACTTCTCAAAACACACAAACAGCTTACACACTTTTACCCCCCCCCCCTCCCCCCCTTCCTTGACGAGGGGCTACGACTGGATTTCCGGCCAATCATCATTACTCTGTGACAGGTCTAATCTTGTTACCATGGCAGCGGTGATCTCTGGTGATGGATTACAGAGGGTCAGAGGTAGCGTTCCACGATTAAGAAACTACAGAATAACACAGTGACTGTAACATTTGAACTTGGGGTAATAGGATTGCCCCAGAAGTTTGAGGCGAGGGGTGTGAGAATGTGAGCAGGGGTCACACACAACCCTGGTGGTCAGCAGATCTTGAAGAGGACCTAATATATATGACATAATGGTCAGTGTGATGTTAAGACCAGTGTTACTAATAGCAAAGGGTTGAGGTCATTTAAAGCACTGTGGGAAAAAATGATCTATGTCCCCATCTGAGTTGGGCATTGCTACACTTTGTGTAGATCTACAGTATTACTGTAACTATCAGGCCATATTTCTGGGGGAATAATCAACAGTGACAACACAGCTTCATAATTAGTAGCTTTGTTTTTTGAAAAATATGTGGTTATATTTTGTTTTTATGTTTATTTTTTAGGGCACTATCGGGCTTTAGGGCTTATAAAACACCACAAACAGCATACAAAGTGTATGTATATAAATCCTTTTTAAATTTAAAAAAAAGAATTTAGTTTTCATAGCCTTAAAAATAAGCCTTTCTTATATACTTTGTGCAAAAGCCTCACTTTACATATTACGCACTTAAAGCAGACAAGCTTTCTGGTATGTAAAAGCCACCATAGTTCCCCGATGTGATTGGAAAACCAAGGGATTGAGTGCAGACATCTAACCATTAAATTGCACATTAAAGTAACATTTCTGACACTTAAAATCAGATTCTCATTATTCATAGGTGCAGACTTTACATGCACAGTTTAAAAGTTCGACATTCGGCATTCGAAAACTGGAAGTCCGCAAAAAGTTCTATTCTTGGCTCCACAGTGCAGCACAGAGTTCTACACAAACGTACAGCCTCAGAGGATTTATCTGTCCAGTAGATACATGTTATATATGACGGCAATGTACCTGCTAGAGCCTGCAAATGATCACTTTTCCAAATGCTAACTGTTGTTAGCTCCCAGGAGCCTCTGTGGCTGATGTCATTTCCTGTCCCTTAAGTTTCGTTTTACTTTTTTTTTAATTAAAGAGATGCTACTAAACAGAGCGTTCTGAACAGGGCTGTTTTGGCAGAATGATTGAACTGCTGTGGTGCTTCATCCTTATTCATCCTTGTTCATTAGGACACCAGGGAACTAGTTCAACTTGGAGAAATAGGAATAATATGGGACCTTTAAGAAAACCAAATGATAGTCTTAGTCCGACTAAGACTTTTAACACGCATGTAAACACACTGACTGCCACAGAGAAGGTTTTCAGCAGAGACCAAAGAAGGGCCGGAGTCATGCGTTTCAATTTTAAACATGAAACACAGAAAACAAACTAAAATGTTGGACATTTCTTCTTACCCAGATCCAGCCACTAGAGAGATTGATCGATTAGTCAACTGACCCCAGCTGAGCTAATCAACAAGCCTCTCTGTGCCCAAACCACACCCACCTCCACAAATGGCATTGGGGTAACTGTTTGAAAAAGATATTTAATCTGTTGAACGCGATAAACTCTACCACCTTTTCCACAGAAACTGTGTCCATAGGCTCCGCAGCACTACCTCTATGTCACATCTCCTTTTGGTTGCCACAGAAACGACCCCATGGCCCTGAGATGGCGGCTTCTTCTTTGATGGTGACCCCTCAGGTGGTAGCCACTGATATGCAGCAGCTAGTTTTGTGCTGAGGACCTCGAGTCCCTGTTGCTATCGGTCTGCTATCGTTATCTTGTCGCTGTTATTACGGTCAAACACTGTTACCGGCTCATATCACAGGGAGAAGCTGTGTAACGGCTCAGACCAGTGACAGAGCCGCTATCCCTGCCTGTGTGTTTGTATATCTGTCAATCTGGTTGAGTTATGTGTCTTTTTTTTTTTTTTTTTTTTTTTAAATTCAAAGTCCAGAGCCATGAGAAAGATTTTGCATCTCCCTCCCACACAAGAACACTACACTTGCAGGGGGCTGTGCCAGTTTTCCAAAAACACTTTCTGACCTAAACCCATAAGTTGCGTCCATGTAACATATTTATAGATATAAAGTTCACCTGCTGCTTTAAAAAACATGTGTTTTTTCAATAGCTCTTCCAGATAACTTTAACTAGCACTTTTAAGTAAAGATAATTTCAATTTAAATCATAGTAATTGACATTTCTACTTAGAATTATTAATTATCTGTACTATTGGTTGCACCTTTATAGCACAACTGACTCAAAAGTATTTGAAATAACAATATATCACTTTGTTGACAGCGCCTACTTTAATAACATAACAGTTTTAAAGTACTGGTAAAGTACAGGTCTTTTAAAGGGGCGGGGGATCCCACTTTCACTCAGAACTTTCAGACATGAGTTAAATGACTGTTGAGCAGCTGGACAAAGTTCACAGTCAGTTAAGACGCTGGATTAACTGTCAGTTTCACTCGTAATGACGTGTATAAATTGTCATGACAGTTGGTGTTAACCTTGTGGAGGCTATCATAGTTTAAAGTGTATATAATTACATATAAAATGACACGTTTTTCTGTCTGTTCTATTGTTTTGTTTTAAACTACACTCCTCACACACGTGTCTTCTTATAGTAAGCATGGTGCACTGTAAAAAAAAAAAAAAAAAAAAAAACACTGCACCATGCTGACTCATTTCATAAAAAAAGAAATGAGCGGTTTCGCTTTCTCCCTCTGCACAAACTGTTGACCCATGTTCACTGACTCACTACCGCAAAGGAAGTGTTTCTCAACGCCTGGACTTCGCCTTCTGTTCGCCTAAATTTGGGGGCCAAAAATATCTCACGCTCGTACAGTGGAGTGTCGTTTTTTTCCCTCTGACACACATCCCCCTGTGGACAAACAAAAACATGAATCGGGACAAAGAGCATTCATTCATTCATTCATTCATTCAAGTTGATCCTCTCTGTCCAGATACCAAGTTCCTCCTCAACGTTACAGGGTTTTACTCAAACAAAACTCCCACCAAGGTCAACATTTGCTTCCCAGTGATCAGAATCGCGTCAGATTGATGTCTTTGTGGAGATAATGACTGGAAATCATTTCTTCGACATGTACCCACATCTTGCTCACACACTCTCCTACATTGACATAACATTTTGGCCTTGTGCATTTCATTTAACCTCTTTTCCACCCTCAATCTAAGGTGCACTCTTTTCTTTACTCTGTCTAAACCTATAACTGCTATATATCTCATTTTATTTCACCCCCACCGGTCGAGGCAGACGGCCACACTCGTTCTGTTAAAAGGAATGCTCGTTGTGTTTCTCTTCTCTCTATAATATTGAGAAGGTTTCTGCCTGTCAATGTACAGAGCCTTGAGATAATGCATCTGGCACGATACAAACACAATTGAATTGAATAGAGCAGCTCAAGCAGAGCCAGTATCAGAGTGCTCGTAGGCCTCCTTGACACGGCCTGCCTCCCTTTTTAACTAATTATAGCCAATTAGGTGACAGGCCAGTAGAGGCACTGGCAGATGAGCACACAGAGATAATACTCGTCTGAATTATTCATCCTTCTACCGGACTTCTCCCGACATCCACGCTTGTCCTGCTCTTTGATTTTTCTATTGTAGCTATTTTGTTCAGTCGCTCGCTTGACTGTCACCCGTAAAGGCCAGGGTGCACTTCAAAAAAAAATAGCTTGAACAAAGTGTGTAACTTTAAAAAAAACCCTAACTTTTAAATATGAACAAATGCCAGTGAGATCCAAACCATTGTCGGATGAACCGATGAAGTGAGTCAGCTCCACGTGACTGTGTTTCTCAGAAAAGCAGTGGTTTAGATCAGGGTTTCTCAATCCTGGGTTGTTTCTCAATGGGCCGTTCCAATTCGCAAGTACGCTAGCAAGTACGCGAGTTCAGAGTAGTGTTCTCGCTCGAGTATGCATCGGGTGGTGAATTGAACGTACTTGGGAAAGCCATGTATCCCAGAATTTTTGCTGGAACATATCGGCAGAGAAAACACAAAAAAACCCAGAAATAAATATTTTTCTGTGTCCTGGAACACAGTTTCAGAGAAATTAGTAATTTGGCAGCGACGTTGTTGGAGATGAACAGCTCCGCCTTTGCGGAAGCTCTGCGTGATCTACGTGGTTTCGATCTTGTGTATCGCCAGGTAACAGACCCACAGGAAGTGATTTGTTTTATGGAAGACAGGCAGACACAATAGCAACATTGCTAAAAAGTACAAAGAAGTACCCACAAAAAGTTCAAAAAGCTCAAAAATCAAAAATTCACAGTGGTTATTCACTTGCGATAACCACATGACTCGCCCCTGAGCTGCTACTGTTGTATACACACAAGCGCTCCCTCAGTCAGGTCTGATAGTTTTGCTGTTTTCAGATGAATTACTCAGCACACAAATAACGTTTCGTAGTTTCGGTTCACGAAGACCAAACAGTGGCAGAAAAATAACTTCAACGACAACAACAACAACTCACCGAGTTACGCACTGCAGCTTTAACTGCAGGCCAAAAAAAAACCTGCTATTACGGGAGAGAGAGAGAGTAGGCGTGTCAAATTTAAAAAAATGTTGGACAGATACATCAGTTATTTTCTCCGCAGAGACGTCCATCTGTGGCTGATGCAACTCTCTGAGGAATGAAAGGAGAAGTTTTAAACCCTGCTCACTTTCTCACTTCCACATGCTCGGTGTGAAGATGCATGCTTGTTTTTTTCAGCGTCAAAGAACAAAAGTGTGCACGACAAGTCAAACTCATGCCTTTACGTTTAAGAAGAATAATTGATTCATATACTATTTACTTACATTTTGAGCAGTGGCAGTTTCTTACGGTTTCTAAATAAATAGCAGTGCTTCCTGTTGCCCTCAGTTTTATGGCTTAGTCTGTGCACTGTGGGACAGAGGACGCTGCTCTGATATGACAGGAAACCATGTGGTCTGGCAGCTGGGGGTCAAAGCGCTCGATCGAGCAGCGATAAGTACTGTAGCGAAGACGAGCGCTGAGAAAAGACGTCAAACATGAAGACATGAAAACAGACACGAGGGGGAGAACTGGAAAAAAGTAGCCACAGTCGTGAAGAGTCTCGGGACAGATAGATAATGGGGAAAAATGAGGACGATAATGAGGAAGGTGTCTGAATAATGGATTGGACAGATGAGGGGACAGCGAGACTAGAAGAGAGCCAGAGTGGAAAAAAAAAAAGAGAAGAGAGAGTTAAGGTATCGTCTGTGAGGTCTCATCACACACTCGCTGACATCGCTTTAATCTCAGGGCCAAGGGGAGACCAGAGGGTCCACCGACACACACACACACACACACGGACAGATTTACTGTTTGTGTGTGTGTGCGGAGCACGAGCGCGTTCGCAGAGTAACAAGTGAGGCAAAAAAAAACATAAAAGTCCGAACAGGACTCCTGCATGACATCACAACGCGCAAAAATGAGGACAGTTTAATGTGACAGCTTTATGTTTTGTTGTGTTTGTTTGTAGCTCGCACTCAACCATCAACATCGTCATCCATTTTTATTATGACACATTTCTGCACATTCTGCACCAAAACATGTGTGACACGGGGGGGAACGTTTTTAGCACCGATACCCCCACACCGTAGAACGATGATAATAATAATAATAATAATAATGGTGAATTAGTGTGATGTGGGGCCAGAGCAGCAACGGACGAGCAGTGGCAGCGCGACTCAAGAGGTAGAGCGCTTCGTTTAGTGATCGGAGGGTTCTTTGTTGGGCTGAAGTGTCCTTGAGTGCGTACAGACATACTTCATGAAGTACTCTGAGTGGTCTACGCACTAGACAAACTTTTATATATATATACACTACAGTTCAAATGTTTGGGGTCACTTAGAAATGTCCTTATTTTTGGAAAAGGAAAAGCTCATTTTTTCACTGACTATAACAATAAATGAATCAGAAATACACTCTATACATTGTTAATGTGGTAAACGACTATTCTAGCTGCAAACATGGTTTTTAATGGAATATCTATAGGTGTATAGAGGCCCATTTCCAGCAACCATCTCTCCAGTGTTCTAATGGTACATTGTGTTTGCTAATCGCGTTAGAAGGCTATTGGATGATTAGAAAACCCTTGTGCAATGATGTTAGAATAGCTGAAAACAGTTTTACTGGTTCTTTAACGAAAGGGCAAAATTCTTTTTGGAATAAAAATCATTATTTCTAATCTTGTCAATGTCTTGACTATATGTTCAATTCATTTTGCAACTGTTTTGATGAATTAAAAGTGTGAATTTTAATGAAAAACACCCCAAAACAAATTCATAGGTGACCCCAAACTTTTGAACGGAAGTGTATATATATATGTACTGTATAGTACATATACACATGCAACATGATTTTTAGAGCAGTTTCCCACTAGGATGGAGCAAAAACACGGACAAAGAAAGTAAGAACATGAGGAGGATAGTAGACAAGTAGATCCAGTTAAAAGAAGGAGAACGCATGCATTTCTTACAGAAATAAGAGATATCAAAGCAGATATTAAAAAGATGGGTGGTAAAAAAAACACCACAGACACACAAGAATAGAGGAAATAACACTTATTTGCAATTGTGCAAATAAGACGTTTCAGAGGAGGAGGGGGGGGCGGAACGCATGAATAACAATCTCACAGGAGTAGCAGGCAGCTTTTGTAATTATAGCTCCATCGTTAACATTTGATTATTGTTTATGCTCTGCCCGCAGTGCCATTGGCCAGGCACTTATACGCACACACACACACACACACACACGTACTATCTCCATAAACTTGCGTGTGCATGAATACACTCGTTTTCCAAATGTGCACACGCCAATCAAGACCTTTTCTGACTTCATGCACACTCAGCCACATCATCAGCGATGTCACACGCACACACACATACATACACACACACACACACACACACACCACAGCGGCGCTTTCTGCAGACGAGGCAGACCTTATAAATACTGTCCTACATTGTGATTTTGTTTGAGCTCCGTCTCCATGGCGCTCCTTCCTCACATGTTTACAGTGACGGCCGTTATAAATTAAAATTATCTTAACAAAACTTAAGCTAGGCTGCGCATGAGGCTCGCAGCTAGGCAAGGACAACAGCAGAGACACAGAGAGGGACCTAACCCGGGCTATCCCGGGATAGAGACAAGACACAGAGACTGAGAGACAGAAAGAGCACGGTTCGCTCCGCACGGCAAGGAAGATGTTAAGCAGCTCTTGACAAAGTGAGAAAGTGATAGTTGACCATGTGTGTGTGTGTGTGTGTGTCTTTACAAATATGCATGTTGAGTACGCCTGCACAGTCATGCAGCCTCCTCATCCTGAAAACTATATCCACACAGCGCTCACGTGCCCGATGCGGTTCGAATTACCAACGCATGGACAGAATAAAATCTAATACCAGTAAAAATAGGCAGAGCAGAGAAAGACCGGAGATTTACTGTACACAGCTGGCTTGAAATGAAACATCAATGAGAGCCTGGCCCCACCGTTTGCAGGGATGTGAAGCATACATCCTGCATTTACTGACACCAAATCCATTAAACACTTATATACATTTCAATTATTTCATTTTACTTCGCCCCCCGGTTACAGCCAAACAACCAGTGAACAATAATGGCTTCAACAACATGATGGCGCGTCTTTGAAGAGTGCTTTACAAACAAAAAAAAAAAAAACCTGCAGCAGGACCTGCTCAGTAAAATGATTCATTATTTTTGTATGAACTCGTTATAAAGAGTGTCATTGATTTTCCATTCAGCTAATAACGATTGCGACGGATGTTAACACATTAATATGAAAGTATAACATAACGTAAGGATTGTTTTATCCATGTGACTCTTAGCAGTCTCTGGAGCCTTTAAAAAAAAAAAAAAAAAAAAAAACAGAATTTCCTGTTTTACTTAGATTTCTATCTATAGTAGCTAAACCTTTCCCCTTTTAAAATCCATCACTTATAATTTCAGCCATTGTCATGACCCCGTTGAATTAGATAAGAAGGAGCGGCTTTTCCCCATGTTTGTATAAAAGTAACATGTTAATTCCTTGTCAGCGGGTAAACACAGGAGAATCGGGTTAGTTTCCACATTACTCCGGATCTGCTGATCTTCGCCATGTTCAGTTGCAGCCACCCATTAGGGTCGGGGCCTTAAGTGTGCTGCTGCTGCTGCTGCTGCTGCTGCTGCTGCTGAGAGATAATGGCAAAGCTAAAGCTATTGATTTATCTTCTGTCTGCGTTATGGTCTTCGCAGACGCTGGCGACACACAGAGCCTGCTTTCTAAGCACTCTTCCAACACTATCCCTCACACCGAACACCTTTGATGAACACGCAGCGTCGTCGTCAGTGAACAGGCAAGAGAATGATGTATGTGTGTCAGGACTGTTATCTCGTCAACACGTCTTGCATCACTTCCTGCAAACATCATCATGCAAAGATCATTCACACCTTAAAATCTAAAACCAATTCCTTTACCCTATCAGAGCAACTACCTCGATTTCACGCTATTTTCACAGCTATGGTTTGAAAGACTACAGCTGAGTCCTCTTCATTGTAGTGTTTTTTGTTTGTTTTTATTGTAATACATTACTGTTCAAAAGTTTGGGGTCACTTAAAAATGTCCTTATTTTAGAAGGAAAAGCATTTTTTTTTTTCAATTAATATAATATTAAATTAATCATAAATACACTCTCTACATTTTTAATGGAATGTATCCATAGGTGTATAGAGGCACATTTCCACACTCTTAGAAATAAGGCTTCCAAAAGGGTCCTTCTACAAGGGCTGAGGTTCTACCTGAAAAAAAACTCCAGAAGACAGGGTTTTTCAAGGGTTCTTGGTAACACTAATGGTTCCAGTAAGAACCCTAACCCTAACCCTAACCCATTTTGATCCAGGTTCAAGGTGAAATCTTTATAAAAAAGGTTCTACCTGGAGCCGAAAAGGTTTCTCCTATAAGGACAAGCCGAAGAACCTTATATGGTTCTACTTAGCACTTTTATTTCTAAGAGTGCAGCAACCATCCCTCCAGTGTTCTAATGGTACATTGTGTTTGCTAATCCCTTGTGCAATTATGTTAGCAAAGCTGAAAACTGTTTCTTTAGCTATTATTTTGGATAAAAGTCATTATTTCTAATCTTGTCAATGTCTTGACTATATTTTCTATTTATTTTGCAACTCTTTTGATGAATAAAACGAGTGTGACTTTTAATGGAAAACACACAAAAAATTCTCTAGATGACCCCGAAGACTCAGACTTTAAGTGTTATTTTTAATCTCTTTCTGAAAGTCAATCCTTAAATTTGACTCAAAATCCTTCCTCAACTGAAATAAACCCAAACCAAACTTCTCCAAATACTTTTGTACTTGTTCTGCCCAGTTTATTTTGTATGTCCTGCTAAATGTAGGTGTTTGTACTTTTCTGTACACACTTAATGATTGAGTATAAGGGTAAAACTACAGTGAAGTGAAGTGAACCACCCACAGGGGTTGTATGGGTACAAAAAAGTGTTGGTTACTTTAGAAAATTAGGATATAACAGCTGAAAATGTACTAGATTTAATAGAAGATGAGTAAAACACAGGTTCTCCATGACTTGTGACGCATTACATTTCCAGTTGTCGTGTTTGACCTGTCGTACTGGGTTGCAAAGTTTTGCCAGTTCAGTGTAAGATTGATTTAAAGTATAAGAATGAGGGAACAAAAGCAGCAGCAGCAGCAGCAGCAGCAGCACTGTACTAACTTTCAAGAGGAAGCTTCCAGAACTGTGAAGCTGAAAGGTGAAATTTTACAGTGAGAGAGGGGCAAGGTTATAAAATCAATACAGGCCTGAACTGAAGTGCTGTGAAATCTTCTTTTTTTTTTTGCCCCATTAGGCCAAACATAGACAATATCCCGAGAACACAGGAGAGCTGTGAGCTAAAAGTACAAGAAAATTAGCACGTCCCTTGTCTTCTGCAGCGTTATGTTCAGAATGAATGACTGCAACCAGAAAATGGTGCAATAATTTGTTAGCATTTACTGCTCCTGTAGTCGGTCTATACTTGAGCAGACTTGCCACCGCTGCAGAACTCGCCCCGTGCCACACAGTATATTGCAGATATAGCAAGACGTAATAATAAGACATAAAGTTGAAGGAGTCCGCCTCTTCTGTGGAAACAGATCTGGAGTATTTAAAAGGGTCTGGTCTCGTCAAAATAAACTTCCAGAATTTGCCTTGGAACCGCCTCAGCCAAAAGTCACTTGTATTCTAGTTCTGCTTTAGCAACAATGACATTACATAAACACAGACGGCTTCAGATGAAGTGATGTCAACACTCCGACTGGTCACCTCTGTGCAGGAGAATGAACTGTGTGAGTGAGTGTGTGTGTGTGTGTGCGTTTACATGTATTCTGCATTACAGCTTTTGACATATTCTGCCTTACCCACGAACTGAAAAAAACAGCAGTATTTATGTTAAAAATGTTTTGTTCTCTGGAGTAAGTGAGGACAATGAGCACGGCTGGAATACTGGTCAGAAACCTGATTCTTGGTCAGCCGTCCCAGGACAGACAGTCCCCTCTCCAGGGAGACACATTTTGCCCCGAAAGGAGAAATTAATACACTGACTAACCTCGACTCTCCCCTCTCTCCAACTCACGGCTGTTCTCCTTTCTAGACCTTTCCCTCCACACACACACACACACACACACACACACACACACACACACACACACACACACACACACACACACACACACACACACACACACACACAACACACAACATCACACATCCTGTTACAAGCCCTTATTTCCTTTGAAGGATGATAACCCGATAAACACCAGAAAAGTGACACTTTTTCGCCTCTATGAGTTCCTGACACGTCTCATCACCTGTTTTTATTCTCCCATTGAAGAGACTGAGAAGCATTTTGCCGTGCTTAAGTGTCCTTGAGCAAGACACGAGATACCTACGAGCTGCTGAGCTGCTGCTGTTGTACTAGAGGACAAGCAAAAATAGAAAATTTCTACAGGAATCCATAGAGTATCACGTTATCGTTATTATCATTCATCCTCCGCAGGCGGCCACAATCGCGCTCCCTCGTTCTGTTTGTCCTCTGTGTCACATGTCTGTGTTAGCAGGTAATATGGCTTTGTAGAGGAAATCACAAGGCACAGTGTGACAGGCGAGGAGGCTCAAGCAGCTGCCTGTGACAAGGCTTTTAGAAAGAAAGAAACACCAGGGCACCTGACACACACAGACCAGGTATAAGAGTGGTGCGTTGAGTATAATTTAGTAAAGTAAGTGTAGAAGTTAAAACATATTAAAGGAAAATCAGCAAAAAGTCTATTTACAGGCTGAAAATAATCTTGTAATTCTAGTCAAAATAGCACATTTGAAGAAGAATTAAGGTCTTTAAGATACTAAGTGTGTCTTTGTAATCTCAAGAACAATCCAGTTACTCTGGCGTATAATCTTAAACCACAGGAAACGCCAGACACTCAATCAAAGACGGATCACGGGTCAAGTCATTATCGAGTTTCCATTTGAATGACTGTGCAAAATAAGTTCTACAAGTTGAAATGCTGACTTTATAGCGGTAATTACATCTATGGCTGCAACTAACGATTACTTTTTATAATCGAAGTCGATTAGTTTCGAGTAATCGTTCGGTCCATAAAATGTCAGGAAATGTTGAAAAATGTCGATCAATCAGTGCTTTTCAAACCTGGAAACGATGACGTTCTCAAGAGTCTTGTTTGTTACATGGAGCAAAGAAACAAAGAAGAAAATATTCACATTTAAGAAACTGAAAAATCTGAAAACTTGTTTGAATTCTCTAAAAAACAATCAAATAATTAAGTAATCGATTAATTTCAATATTTTAATATTTTCAATACTAGTGCAGTGCCCGTAGGAAGTATGTATTCCTATAGTGGGAGCTGAAGAAGATTTTTCAGTTATGGTAATGCATGATAACACACAGTCACAACAGCTAGCTACGCTAATGCTAATCGAAAAATGAAAACATTCCCGTTGTGCCTAATGAGGTTGCACAGTGTTTGCATTATGTTAGCCCTACGCTAACGCTAAGCATAGCCTTGCTAGCTTACCTTTGGAAACAGGTTCGCCAAGTTAGCCGCAAAGTAGTAGCATGCTAATGCAAAACAAATATGTGCTCACGTATTAGTGAATTGACAAGTCGTTGTTTCAGTATAACACCATGTTCTGCGGTGAACCGTGTGAAAATGTCTCACCCACCGTGAGGACAGTCTCTTCACTCCCACCTCCCCGCTCCAGACAGCGCAACTACTGCTGATGAGCCGCTGATCAGTGAAAATTAAAATTCCTCCAAAAAATCTGAAAATCAGGGATGCACACCATCGGGCCATGCTCAACCCATATCCAAAGTCTTACGGCGATCTGACTAATGGTCAGCGAGATATGCCCGTCACAGACACACAGACACAACTTGCTTTATAGATCTTGTATATTCTTTCAATGACATAAAAATTCCCCCTTATATGAAAAATATTAAAAAGCCAATCAGGTTCGGGTGAAAGACAGGAGAAGACAGTGAGATGAAGTGGGGGGAGGGGAAGTCAATTAGACCGGGTAGTACAGCAAATAAGAGATTATTTCCACTCAAGAGGATAGAAAAGGAGGGACTGATAGGAGAGAGAAAGGCTGAAGAAAAAGCGAAGGCATTTGGACCGTAAATGATTGTTAATGGAGCAGAATTTACACAACCTGCTGAGGTGAACAGATAAAAAAGAAACAGCAGCGGTAAACGGGCAACAACCGTCCAATCTAGAGTCCTGAGCCAGTTAAAAACCCCCACGCTAAGTGTCGAGTGGCCTTAACCCATCATCATTTTATGGTGCCACTTCCCCCACTCCATCCTTCATTCTCTGTTACTTAGTCATCAACAACAACAACAAAAAACACACACATCCATGTGCCCACTAAAACAGCACACAACAAAAGAAAAAAAAGCTATTTTCTGATTTTGCTCCAACCATGAATAATAAAAAAGGTTGTTGTTTTTGGAAGATGCTGAGCGGTAATATTGGAAACCAACCAGAGGGGGAGGGGGGAAAAAACACTAGACAGCAGCAAAACGTTCAATCAACAAACTGCTCCAAGTAAATGACTTTAATAATGTCAGAAAAGCAATTGAACTTAAATGAAAACCTAGCAGGATGCGGCACGTGTACGGCACAAAAGGTTGCGTGAAGATCAATGAACCATAGCCCTACGTCAAAGCATCAGTGGAGACGTTATGGAGAACATTAGAGCCGCTACTCCCTCCACATCTATAAATAAGGCCGCTTTAGGCTCAAGCTTTCATAAACAGTCACCATCGCTGCTCAGTGCGCCATTAAAGGTTGAGGTAAGGGTTTAACGGTTCTGTTTTGGAAAAATTCATCCTGTGAAGGACGTGTACTTTGGAAATAAGTGAAGTTTCATTTATAGAGCAAAGGGTTCGGGAGCTACAGAGAGTGAGAGTGTCCAGAGCAGTTGGACAAACGTTAATTCCCCTTAAAGCATCAATAATGCATTATTAAAGCGCAACCGCAGATTTGCAAGCACTAAAGTCTTCTCGGATGCATTCAATTATTGCCGTTTGTTTATGTTGACACCCCAAATAGTAGTTTGTAAGGAAGACATCCTAAAGATAATCTACAGTGATTTATTTGGATTGGATTACAAAGAGCCAGTAGGTTAGAAGAGATAAATGAAAAGATACATTTAATACGGAATTGTCAGTATTGGAGCAGCACATGTCGAGATATCTTTGAGTTTAAGTTTCTATTATGGGTAAGACACCGCAAAAACACTAGATCCTTCACTTTTCATACAGCAACTCGAGCTTTTCCTTTTGTCAGATCCTCCCTCAATGTAAACTCCACACCAGCAGCATGGTCTTTTTGACTGTATGTTTGTACGTATGGATGAATTAATTCAGAACAGTTTGCTGTGTGATCAACATCAACTGTGATACAGGTACACTCTTAGAAATAAAGGGGTTCCAAAAGGGTCCTTCTACAAGGGCTGAGGTTCTACCTGGAACCATTTGCTTCTGTAAAACCCTTTCCTAAATGAAGGGTTTTAAAAGGGTTCTTGGTGGAACCCTCCTTTATAAAAAGGTTCTACCTGGAGCCAAAAAGGGTTCTCCTATGAGGACAAGCCGAAGAACCTTATATGGTTCTACTTAGCACTTTTAGATAGATAGATAGATAGATAGATAGATAGATAGATAGATAGATAGATAGATAGATAGATAGATAGATAGATAGATAGATAGATAGATAGATAGATAGATAGATAGATAGATAGATAGATAGATAGATAGATAGATAGATAGATAGATAGATAGATAGATAGATAGATAGATAGGGGGTTCCACCAAGAATTTATTCAGGAAAGGGATTTTAAAGGGTTCTCTGGATCTAAATGGTTCTTACTGGAACCATTAGTGTTACCAAGAACCCCTGAAAAACAAAGAAAGGGTTTTACAGAAGCAAATGGTTCCAGGTAAGGACCCTTTTGGAACCTTTATTTCTAAGAGGATAGATAGATAGATAGATAGATAGATAGATAGATAGATAGATAGATAGATAGATAGATAGATAGATAGATAGATAGATAGATAGATAGATAGATAGATAGATAGATAGATAGATAGATAGATAGATAGATAGATAGATAGATAGATAGATAGATAGATAGATAGATAGATAGATAGATAGATAGATCCGGTCTATAAGCTCCATGTTAGTGCCATGTACCATTCCGCCCCACGTGTCCATGCTCCACCTCTAATAGAGTTTAATAATATATGACCACTATATCTTCACCCTCTTTAGAAGCAATCAATCACTCAGTCTTGACTCTTCATCCTCTCCAGATGAACGGCACATCAAGCTAAGATGTGAGAGCAATGACAGTCAACGTTAGCAGGTAATCATGCCATTGAATGCCTTCATGACTTTAACCGTGTTGGTATGTCCAGTGAGAGACTGGTGGAGTTCCATGGCCTCCACAGGACCTAAGACAAATTACCACAGGCACAGCCTTCAGCCGCATATGAGCGTCTATATGTGGTACTGCCAATGGCAAAAAGGGAGCAGGGGTCAAAGGTGAAGGGAAACACTGAAACCAATCCCTCTGACTGTCGGCAATCGTCTGCGCAGCCAAACACGCATATATACACACTGAATGTGCATTAACACACAAACACAGACCAAAAATTAACCTTCAATCGTGTTGATAATTGCAAGGAAATAATGGGACAAATGCGCCTGCATTTACAAATATCACTCTGTCCTTACTGTATGACATTATGAGAAGAAATTTCAATAAGATTTCAATCAGTATTTACAACCCAAACCAATAGCTTCTCGAAACACACACACACACACACACACACACACACACACACACACACACACACACACACACACACACACACACACACACAAACACACACAAAGTTGAAGTTTACCCACACCATTAACACGTGCGGAAAACAAGACTCTTAGAAACCACACAAACGCTCCTGCCGGGCTGCAGTCGCTCGTAAACCTCAACAAAACAGACCCTCGCGGTCACGTTGTGCGTTTACCGCAGCTAAAACAAGAGGAGGGATTCAGATGTGACAAAGAGGCATCGAGCTTTTTGCACAGAATAAGTGAAGGGACCGTAACAAGAGGCACAAAAACACTTTTCAATGGTCCGCGAGTCACGTGTGAACCAGAGCTTTTGGACATGTTCAAAAACCCCGCTGTGTGTCCAAGCAACCGATCGAGATGGTGAGCAAAGGAATTCTTCATGGTCACAGGGGTTTCTGGGAACTCTATTGTAACTTTTTAACGAGTGCTGTTCTTGTTTTTCGGGCCACACAGTTGCCGTCGTTGTCTCGCCTTTGCAGCGAGAAAACCTGGGGTTCGCGACCCAGTTGGAATAAGGGTCTCTCGTGCACAGAGTCTGCATGAGAGTGGATGGTTGTTTGTCTCTATGTGTCCCTGTGATGGACTGGCAATCTGTCCAGTATTTCCCCCGCCTTTTGATCCTAGGTCAGCTGGGATTGGCACTAGCGTCCCCCTCAACCTTTAAGTGGAGGATAAAGCTGTGAGTGAGTGACTGAGTGTCCTTGTTTCCGCCTAACAAATGACAAGTTCCCAGAAGAGGCTGACTGCTCTGACTCTTCAACTGGCATGTGAGTGTTTGAAGAAGCGGTTGCATCAGAAGGAGACAGCTAACAACGCTCCCCAAGACGTTTAACCAGAAGTGGGGTCTGTCTGCGCTTCTTATGCACAGCTGTGACAGCAATAAGGAAGTTTGAGGAGTGTGGTGGGACTTAAGTGGGCGCCCACGGAGAGACATTATTGTGCGGAGCTGCCTCACCGCTTTTCCGGCATGCACCTGTTAGAGCGAGGCTCTTTGAAGCGATGCATCTGCTCCAGCATCCCTTGTTACAATTTAGAGATAATTAAAGGATCTAGGGAAGTTAACACAGCATGCTACACAGCGGCTGTACGGCTCAATTTAATTACAATAGATCAACAGCGCCTTAATGGAGCTTCGTTTTACAATGAATTTGGCTCACACGTGGTTACGACTCTCAGCGCGCTAAGCAGCCCACATGTAATGAATCAAAACAAATGCACAGCTCAGGGTGATACTGAAACACAGGGATAGTGTGCTCAGTTAGGCATATGTGCACCAAAGACACGGTTTTTCCACGTCAAAGAGCAACCGAATAAGTTTAAGTCGCGCGTTAAGAAGGCGGCATTTCACAACACAGAGCCAGCCGTTCACGTCTAAAGTCAGTCGAGCTCCATCTATGAGGCCGTGGCATCTGAAACATGATCTGGGCACCCCCCAAGTGCCTGCACTGCCTCTCACTCACAGCAATAACAACAATGGCAGAGCTGCCGTCCACCCGGTAAGAATGTCACCAGCAACCACCCAGGAAAGGCCACTGAAGCGTGGTCGAACACGTTGTTCTCCGTGTTGTAAAGAAACGTTTGTCGTTTTGTGGGAACGAACGCGGGAGAAAGAGGAAGTGAAAGAATCGGTGGCGAGAGTTTTGTCAACCCACGCTTAGTACTAATGTGCCACTGGTGTAAGGAGAGAACACGCGAGAGTCATGTCCCCGAGGTGGGATTTCCCTCCGTTATAAACATATGATGGCATTGGCAGGGGGACAGCTGTACTTGTCTAAACAATGACACGGAAAGCACAGCGTGGTCTAAGGAGCTCCCACACATAAAGCTCTGTCCAGCCTGTGCCAGACGCAGCAGACGCTGCTGGAAAACAGCTGCTGCTCCACAACTGCCCTGGCCTTCACTGTGAAAGGAGACAGAAAGACACTCATGCAACAGTCAATGTGCACCAATTGAACTTTGACTCGTTAAAAACGAGTTAGATGCGACTCTTAGATGAGATTCATCCAAATCCCACCAGATGACCCAACTCGACAGCGTGATTTAACGCTCTGAGGCTTTAGTCCTGGGTCGTTGGTCTCTCAGTGGGAAGCAGGCACCGTCAGTGAGCTCATGCTTTTCCAGTGTTTACATGTTGTATACATTACAGAGCGTATGGGACAGAGGCAGTTAATAATCTTGACAGAACACTCTCCACAGTCGGGGAATTGCTTTACGTTGAGATCTATGTTTGGTGCTGCTGCGTGTTTAATTGGTGAGATTCTCCCTCAAGGAGTTAATACGCAGAAGAAAAACTGGACTCAGAATGGGTTGAAGTCCCTTTTTTTTATCTTAAAAGCCAAACAAGTGCAGCCAACTTCTGAACTACACGATAACCATAAAAACACTGGTGTCAACTTAAACTCACACATGTATGTATTTATTTATTTTAAAGGGACAACCAGCAGGTTCCATGATTTGATGATTTGGTTTATAAAATAAAATAAAAATTACCCACTGTGGATTTGGATCATTTAAATTTAAGTTTCTTCTCATGATTTAATCAGATAGAGACAAGGGGGGAAATTGAACAGCATACCCCGTGTTGAGATGATGTATGGTGCTAATTGCAGAACATGCATCTCTGCTTGGTTAATTGGAAAACGACTGCTGCTGTAAAGTGACGCAAACACACGGTGAACGTCTATGTGGAAACACTTTTCACTGACTACATTAAAAGTTTTTTATTTAAAGAAGGATGAGAATAAATAAACTTACATGAACGCATGGTAGATGAAGGCAAATCCTCGTGGCCTCTCCAGCACGTTGTACATGAAGTTTTGCAACTTTCTCGCTCTCTTGCTGGACGTGGAGGTGTTGGCCCGGGGTCCCGGGGGCCCCGGCAGCGGGGTGCCCAGCAGACCCGTGCGGTGAGACGGGTGTCCGCGCTCCGGAGTGGACGGCTCGCTCCGCTCCGTGTGGACAGCGGTGAGGGCCACGAACTCGACCCGCCGGTCGTCGTTCGCAGCCGAGGGCGACAGCATTCTGATGCCGCCGTTGTTGGACGGACTTCCTAACATCTTGGTTTGCGCTGACGCTGACGCTGACTTCACTGGGTCTTCGGCGGGAGCGCAGAGCAAAGTTTACTCCAAGTCATAGTCCAGGGTTTGCCTCGGCTTTAAAAGTTGTTAATGACGATCGAGTGTCATTCCTGCTCTGTGACAGCCACTCAGTGTGTGTGTGTGTGTGTGTGTGTGTGTGTGTGTGCTGTTGACAGATAGATGAAAGTTATCTGTAAATCAGGTCACGGTCGCGGGAGAAAAGATGCACAATAGTTGGACAAGTGAGCCGCGCACAAACATGACCTTGGGCGATAAAGAGCGGTAATGAACGGGCTGCAGACTGGAGAAGTCATGTTTCACATGAGCCGCTGAGAAGCTGCCATCACTCTGCACAGATGACAGACCTCAATCAAGTCAAACATCCAGCGCTGGACGCGCCGCGCGCCGTTATAAATCACGATAAGCGGGCGCGGGGGCTGAAGCCAACAACCGGACTAAATGCAGTTCGTTAAGTTCCTCTTGGCTGTTTCTTCTTCTTCAGCTTTAACCGCCACAGCCTCTGACACCAGCCTCTCTGCTCTGCTCGTGCGGTGCGTGTGTCTGTTTCCACGGACGGACAGGCGTGGGTGCAGCAGCAGCAGCAGCAGCAGCAGTGGAGCGGAGCGCGCACAAGTGCGCACCATCAGCAGCGCTGTGATGTCAAGAAACGCAGCTTTCCAAAAGTGTGTGGAAAGGCCAGAGGGGAAGGGAAAACTCGTTCTGTTGTCTGCAGCTGGTCTTTACACGCTCACGAAGTCCTCACGGAAACCTCCTTCCTCTCTCCCTCTCTCTCCCTCTCTCTCTCTCTGTCCGGTCAGCTGAAGAACATGGAGCTGAGGCGAGGCGCGCGGGTGAGACTCTGGGTGAGTGTGAACGTGGGAGGCAGGGACAGGGAGATGCGCACCGGGTAGTTTGTGTTTATTTTAATGTAATTTTATTATTTTTACTGTATTCAGAGTAATCTGATTGAACGTGATGATTACAGTTTGATTAGAAGGGTTTAGATATTTCATTTTTAATTACTGTCTTAGTCAGTCTAATATCAAAAAGTCTAATATCACTACTTTATCCTAGGAGTGGTGTAAGGGGATTACAGTTAAACAATTATTAAGCAAATTAATGCTGCGTTTGGCACGTGTTTTATGCTTTAGATGTTATATTATGATGTCAATTACGCACAGCAGGCCATGGCAAACCAAATAAGGAATAAACCGAAAATTAAAGGTGCCATATGTAAGAATGTGGCCAAAAACATTTACTACATTCAAATTCAAAATACCAAGGTCTTTTAGGTTTCGTTTTCTGACGTAACTGGCAACCCGTGGTTGCTCGCTGCTGAGACTCTACTGACTGCAATGATTGGTAGACGGCGGTAGGTGGCGCCACATGCCAAAACACGATTTCAAAACATAAACATGATTTGCAGTCTGCAAAATATATTTTTTAATGCAAATATTTTGGCTGTACTGTTGTTGTTGGTGAGTTCAGTTTGTTATATGAACATTATTCCTGAGTCTCTGTGACATATTAGGAGGATTTTATGGCCAGTTGCTTTAGATTTATTACATAATGCACCTTTAAGTCTTTTTAACTGACCTACAGTTCAATATTTTTCAGTTTGATTCTTGTATGGGACGTCACAGCTCACATGGAACCTCGCCAGGGCAGGTACTATCACTAATGGAAAAGCAAAAAAAAAACATGCCTTGCTGAGTTGAGTTGATATAATGCACCTTTAAAATTTGGAGGTGCTGATTTTTTTTGTTTGTTTGTTCTCCAGTTTTCCCGATTTTTATTTCAATAACGTGAATTTGCAAAAGTAAAACGTGATTACTTAGTAGTCATATGTTTCAAGATACTTTCCTGAATAACTTGCCCAACCCTGGTCAGGAGGACCCCAGCAACACGACCACCACTGCCGCCGCCGCCGCCGCCGCCCTCCTCTTCAGTGAGCAGAACTTTCTAAATCTATTACAGTGACACATCACAGGCCTGTGGTTGTGGTCACGGAGCACGGTGCCTGTGCAGAGATCACCTGTCACAGGGCCTCAGATGGGAATGCAGTGAGAGGTGGTTCCCAAACTCCTGCTGTCCCCATGCACACAAAAGTGACACCAATGCCAAGATCATCCACAAACCAATGGCATCAAAACACACACACAAAAAAAGTCAAAAGAAACTGAGATTTCCTTGCTATAACGCACTCATTTGTGTGAAATGTGTGATTTAAGTCTTGAGAGAAATGTTTATGACTGCGGGCACCAAACAGAGAGACTGACTGTGTGCCTCAGACATGTGTTTGGTATTGTGTAGGTTTAATGGCGCACCATAACAACAGCAGTTGCAGGCTGCTGCTGGTGCTGCTCGCGCTAATTATGTGCACTCCTGTCCATTGTGGCTGCTCATGCATGTGTGGGGACACGCAGGTTTGTGGAATGACGTGTGGGACGTGCAACCGGAGCCTCTCACAAGTCACAAATCTGGACGTTATTTCCCAGGCCCCACTGCCATGACATGACTCAACGTTACTAATCCTTAAATCCTTTACTTAACATCAAACGTATACACTGACACATTTACTGTCCGCTATAAAACTGGATCAAAGTTTGGCGGCAATGTGTTGGGACTGGTTAACACAACTCTTTAATGTACACCGTTCAAAAGTTTGGAGTCGCCTATACAATTTTTGTTGTGTGTTTTCCATTAAAAGTCACACTTTAATTCATCAAAAGAGTTGCAAAATTAATAGAAAAATTAGTCAAGACAATTGCACAAGGGTTTTCAAGGGTTTTCTCATCATCCAATAGTCTTCTAACGCCATCAGCAAACACAATGTACCATTAGAAAACTGGAGAGATGGTTGCTGGAAATGTGCCTCTATACACCTATGTACATATTCCATTAAAAAACATTTGCAGCTAGAATAGTCGTTTACCACATTAACAATGTATAGAGTGTATTTCTGATTCATTAAATTATATATTCATTGGCAAAAAGAGCTTTTCCTTCAATAAGGATATTTCTAAGTGACCCCAAACTTTTGAACGGTCATGTATATGGGAACATTCAATGTGTATAAAAAGTGTACTTGGAATTGATATGAATTGTATACAATTAGGGCTGCACTGCTATTAGAGTGTATATATAGAGTGACTTCATCTTTGATTCTGAATTACTTAAAGGAGCTATATGTAAGTGTTTTAAAGATTAAGGAAACATCCATCTTCTACCGCTTTATCCTCCACATGAGGGTCGCGGACAGTTCGCCAGTCCATCACAGGGCCACAGAGAGACAAACAAGCATTCACTCTCAAACTCGTGTGTCCAATTGACCGACTCCCCGTAATGCATGTTTTTGGACTGTGAGAGGAAACCAGAGAACCTGGAGAAAACCCATGCACACACGGGGAGAACATGCAAACTCCATACAGAATTAAGGAAGGTCCTGGCTTCACTGACAACTGTGAGGCCTTTACTGTATATTCACAATTTAAAATAAAATGTACAGTCTGTAAATTCAGAGTGCAAAACCCATTTTAAACTTCAGTTATTAAGTATATCCTTCATAAAGTCCCTTTAAAGGACACTCACTCATCTTCCACCGCTTTATCCTCTACATGAGGGTCACGGAGGTCGCTGGTGACAATCCCAGCTGACATAGGGTGAAAGGCGGGGTACAAGTATTGTATTTCTTATATTGATGGAAAAAAAAGGCAAAGGTAAAACTAACTTGTGTTTGCATAGGGCTAATTTTCTTCCTTCCTTGAATGGCTACATAAATGTAAATGACATGAAAATAACGGACAGGGGGATCTAATTTGGGAAGAAGGTCATCTAATAGTAGAGGCCTGTGGATCCTAACCACTCCATGATGAAAGGAGGAGGTACAAACTAAAACATCAACACAGCAGCATCCTGTACTGGGAATCTCCCACTACAACACTCCCTCTGTTGGAGGGGTTTCCGTTCCTCCTCCAGTTTCTCTGCAGCCTCTCCTCTTCTTGCTCTCTCAACGGCCCAGACCAAGCCAGGCAAAAGGGGGGGGCAAAGGATGGTGGTGTTGACAGACACGCTATAGCTCTGCTTGTACCCTCGGAGATTTACATCAAAGTTTCGCCGCCCCACCCCTCTCTGTGACTGTATCAGGCCGCCTGCTGCTGCTGCTGCTGCTGCTGCTGCTGGTGCTGCTGCGTTACTTTCATTTAGTCATCAACACTTGGAGCTGGGTGGAGCGGCCAACATGCCCTGTGCTGTGTGACAACGCACAACAGCTGAGCAAGGTCAGAGACTGTAAAATCTGTTCCATGCACAAAACGCACACTCGCAGGCCATAATAAAGAGCTCACTTAAAGACACATAAACAGATTTTGTAGCACTTGTCGACAACTTTAGTACGCGGGTGGAATTACAGTCGGGGATGACCCAGAAAGGTTGACTCAGGGAGGGAGGGGGGGGCAGTGTTACCCACTTGTGTTCTCTTGGAGCCCACCTCTCTCATCTCTGTTGTTTTTTCCACTGCACTCCTCACTCACAAGCATTCACTCACGCCCCACAGAGCCCACTGAGCTCCGGGAGTCGACAGCCACTCAGGGGGGAACTTTAAAAATACCCACATCAGCAATTGTGCACTACATATAGTACAGCGCAAACTCACTCCGCACGACCCCCACCAACCCTTGTGTTTCCGCTGCAAACTCGGACATTTTCTTGCACTCCTTAATAGCTTTCCTGGAACGCTGGTTTTTTTTGGGGGGGGGGCTTTTTTATCTGTTTCCTTGTCTTTAACACAGATTTCTTTAATGGGAAACTTTTTCAGAGAGATAAAGGGATCAAGGAGGAGAGGGCGGGCAGATGAATTATCGAAACGACGTCTGTTGTGGGCAGGGCCGGCCCAAGGATGAGGCCCCCCAAGAGCAATTCATTTAGAATTTTTCTCCCCATTTTTACCAAAGCTTTTTCACAGTTTTTACATCGTTGTCAGATGTGATTATTTAACTTTATATTTTATTTATAAACCATTTTTATGACCTTGTTCTGGGTGCCTCTGTTGATTTACATTATTATTGAAGTATTTGTTTATTTTATTTAATGCTGTGTTTATTACATATGAAAGTCAAATCCCCCCGCAAAGATTGTGCACATTTTTAGATTTTCAGACCTTAATATCTTTATTTTTATTATATTGATTCTCTGTGTCGCCAGTAGGGGGAGTTGCTGATTTTGCCAAATATTAATTGAAAGATTTTCTGGTGTCAAACAAAAAGTTTTCACATTTAGTTTTACAAGCGTATTCGTTGCAGAGTAGAATAAGTAGAATACCTTTAGTATAGTAGGTGTGTGAATGATCAATAATCATTATTTTTTGGCAGTAACAGAGGGCCCCAAAATCAAATTTTGCTTAGGGCCCCATGGAGGCTTGGGCCGGCCCTGGTTGTGGGTCAGTGTTGTTGTGATAAGTCTGGTTTTAGTCATCGGAGACATAGAATGACATTGTTTCAAACAGTGCTGTGTTTAGAGCAAGAACCCCCACTGAGCTGCCACACTGCGACGATCATGTAGACCCAGTAAAAGTGTCAACTGACGCGAAGCAGGTTCCCGGCGTTCATCAACACAACGCATGACTGAGTAACTGTCAAACACAGCACGCAGTGATTCAGGGAAGAAGTCAGGAAGTTACAGTAGTTTGGGTCGAGAGCTCACTCTATGGCTCATTCATGAGCAAGTCTAAAGGTTCCTTTGTGGCTCAGTAGCACTCAGAGTGCTTCTGCAGCACGCTTTTCCAAAGTCACCGACAAACATTCAGAAGGGCGGAGGAGGCTGCAGTGCAGACACTACCTCACTTCAGCCCCGAATAAAAACCCTTAAAACCCAAAAACCACACATGTCTATGAAAATACTGAGTGAAAGCACACACAGAAGACACAGGGACAGAGCATAATGCCTTTGTCGTAGGGGGAAAAATCCAGTAAGTTTTAAATATAAAGGTTAGTGTTCTCTTAAACTGTTTCTGTCTACGCGGAAAATTAACACAAATTCAAGTCTGACTATAAGGAAAAATGTTTTCCAGATTGAAAACACTGGGGCTTCTCAGCTGTTGCATTCTCACACCTGGAAAAAAAGTTATTGTTTAATCAAATGTGCTCTCATTTTTGGTTTTGTCTTTTTGTTCTGCTCACATACTGAGGTCGACTACTGCAGTGCTTCAATCACAATGTCCAGTTCCACGGCCAAAGCCAGTCGGCCTCAGTTCATCTGATCTGACCAAACGGCCCAGCCAAGAAAAATACCACCACACAACCCTCCTTCTCATGCTCCAATTAAGCTCAAACACTCTCGCAGTCCTCGCTGCTCATGTCCGACAGAGCGCTGCATGAGTCCGGCAGTCATTAACGCACTTATTGTTTGGTGATTAATTCAATTAAGTAATGGCCCTCAGGTTTGAATAACGTTTACTTACGGCTTGGCCTACCGAGGATTACCTGAGGATTAAGTGTGTTGAGTGGTCACAATGGGTGCATGTGTCTGTGTGTGTGTGTGTGTGGGGAGGGGATTCATTTTTCACACAGCCACAAATGTGAAAGCAGTTCAAAGAACGACTTGAAACATTTGAACTTTGACTTCTAACTCCGACACCATGCAGAATGTGACCTTTCACTTGGGGTGGGGGGGGGGAAGTGGGACATTATGAGGCCCCCATGCATCGTTCCCTCTATGCAATTTTTTGTTCTGCCATAATTACTTCTCTTCCTTTTAAGATTTAGACCGAATAAGGAATGCAGTCTGATCTGTGAGAGCCGAGCAACACTGCTGCCCTAATAACTCGTGACTCCATTGTTAACTACTTTGCCCTTTGTGGCACATGAAGCTTTTCCAGTGTTTGAGGGCGGCAGCAGAAATAAGATTAGTGGCTCATATACTGTGGTTTGGGTGCAATGTAGGTGGATATTGATTGCACTTTTTTTTCCGCCGGGAAAATTGTGGTGCTGTGCACTTTGGGTTTGTCCATACTTATTAACAACAATGCACCTGGTGAAAAATTATACACCGTTTTTTTTTTTTTTTTGCAATAAATCAGATGCCCCGCTCAAGTCAGCGTTTAAAGTTCTTTAGATAAGTGCTGCCCTCCTGTGGTTGTTTAGGAAAACAGCACAGGTCTCACACGAAACAAAACAAAGCACCGGAGTCTCCCTAGAACCAGCCTATTCAAACAGCGGCCATTAGAAATGCTGAGAAAACTATTATTTTCATAATCGATTAATCTGTCAATTATTTTCTCGACTAATCAAGTAATCGTTTGGTCTGTAAAACATCAAAAAATGTTGATCAGTGTTTGTCAAACCTGGAAATGATGTTCTCGCATGTCTTGTTTTGTCCACAAACCAATATGATTCAGTTTTACTGATTTCTTTGTTATGTGGAGCAAAGAAACAAAGAATATGTTTACATTTAAGAAGCTAAAATTATCAGAAATCTTGTTTTAATCATGAAAAAAAGCTTCAAACCTATTATATAATTTAGTCATCGGCTAATTGTTCAACCAACTGTGTTTTCTAGTTTTTGTCACTGTAAGATGTTTACCTTATTTCACAGAGAAACAAATGCTAATATTGGGCACCGTTCTGATTTCATGCAGTTTTCTGATGCACCTACGCATTTATTTTTATTTTAAAAGTTACCGCTAATACTGTGCACTTTCCTTACTGTGAAGGACAGGTATGACCTAAATAATGTTATTGCTAGTTCTTTCATTATGTTTTTAATGCACTTATTGCTTACCGGCTGCAGAAAATGTCTGTCCCAGCTAAATTTCTTGGGTTTGAAAATGCATGATACTACATGACACTCTTTAGGTTAAAGTTACTGTATGGCAAAAACAAATTAATGAGACTGTGAAGACTGTCGGTGAGAGGTGGGGCTACCTGGAAATAAGGTGGGGGGTCTGAGAGGATGAAATCATTTCTCTTGGTGTGCTGTAGAATTTCTCTGGTCTCTCTGTCTACAGCCCACACAATAGCAAGGACCTTAATTTCCCTACAACAGAATAAACAACGTACAAAGGTCACTACATAACAAGACAACACTGTAAAAACAAGAGCCTTAGACAAGTCGTTTTTATTTTATTATTTTTTTTCCTCACAAACAAAGTTTGTTTACAAAAAGGAACATCAAAAATAAAAATTGTACCTATCTATTGCATGTCATGCTGGCAGTTGGAACTACATGCAAAAAACAACAAGAACATTGCGATCACTACTGTACAAAAAGACAATGGGGAAGATTTCAGGCCAAACATTTCAAAACCAATAACACACCAATATAAAAAAAAAAAAAAATACATAAAAAGGGTGTGTTTTTTTTCCTCCAGATAGAGTCATGTGTATATACATGAGACTTAAACCAGAGCACGAGACTCCAAACCCAACTGGGCAAAGAAGGTTGTGTGAAACCACACAAAGGTAGGTAAGCGCTTCACTCTGCTCTGAAGACAGAGAGGCGAAAGAACACGGTGACTTAAGGAACTCAATGGAAGAGTAAAGATGACTGAGGCCAGAAGCGCGCACATATACATAGTTAACATTAACAGGTTGATGCTCTTGCAACTAAAAGTCATGCTTCATCATTCGCGAGGAACACAATTAAGAAACGACATGAAATATCATATTAAACTCAAAACTTGAACATTGAATGATCCCTTTCGATTGAGTTTCGGTAAAAAGTGAGGTATATGGCTTAATTCTATTCTTATTTTTCATGAAAAAAAACAATAAAGGTGGAGATGAAGAATTTGGTGGCTTCCTTGATCAAAGGTATGACAGGAAAATATCGTGCATGCAAGACACTTCACCAGTTTCAGCTCCAATGGAGGCGCGGCATAATTTAGCTCACTTTGTTTTTTAAAAAAGATGTGGAGCTCAGACAAGACGGAGACAAGAATAGTTGGTTGGAGGAGAGACAGCTGACTGTGGCAGTAGATGCATAATTTCAGGATGAAAGAAGTACAAAAGCAAATAAAAAAAAGTGTAAACAATATTTGAAGCGCGTGATCGTAAATGAGTCGGTCTGTGTACGTTTGGTTTTGGATCCAGTGTTGCAAATTAGTTCCAGGAAAATTAGCATTACAAGATTACATGTCCATCATCGAGATGAGCAGTGCTTAAAAATCAAGAGTTTCGGGTGTCATTTGTCGAAGTTGGTGGCATCTGGCATCACATGGGCTGGTGTTTGTGTGTGTGTGTGTGTGTCCGTGTGTGTGTGTGTGTGTGTGTGTGTGTGTGTGTGTGTGTGTGTGTGAAATGGATGTTTTGGGATGGCCTCATTCAGTGCTGACCTGCGTGGCCTGTACGTCAGCTGTCTGGTTGGTGGACTGAATGAACATTGGTTGCGTCAACTCTTGTCCTGCTGGCATGGTCACCTGCTGAATCTGATACAACTGCTGTGAAACGGAAAGACGGACACAGGGATGAGGATGTTAACAGAATCAGACAGTGACAGGATTTTAAATATATATTGGGTTAATGGATGTGCTGTTTAGGTTGCTTCTGGTATAAAACAAATTACTTGTTTGGATTACAAATTCTATCCAGGATCATAAAACACATCTAAGAATGAATGTGCTTACTGTCAACTGACTATAATTGACTGATATTAATGCACATCTCAGCCAGGAAGGAGTGCATTTATTCTCAATGAGGTCTTCCTGGCTAAAAAGAAAACTAATTGAAACAGCACTTGACAGCTTGATGTCTGCATTAGTTAATATAAAAAATGATAGTGAGCTAAGTGCCACCTGGCAGCAAAAGCAAATACAGAATTGTTACAGCTACAGCTTTGACACAACAGACATATTTGCAGCAGTTGTTACCTGTCCGTCAGTAAACTGGTTGAATTGCTGTTGTCCTTGCTGTACCTCCGCCTGTGTTAGCTGAAAACAAAACCATTTTAATAAAAAGAAACAATTGATTGATGATAGTTTCCTTTCTGAATGCTAGCTTTTTGCTGCTACCGTGTTTACCTGCTGGGTGTTAGCAAGAGTCTGAATCTGTCCTTGGACCACTTGTGCTCCGGAGACGGGCTGAGCGAGACGGATGTACTGGAGCTGGCCTGTGTTTAGTTGCACCTGAACTCAACCAACACAAGAGGGAGACAAAGCGTAGTTGAGGGAAAAGGTCATTCCAATGCAGAGGTCACAGCCATTTTCCTTCTCCTAACAGCAGCAGCAAGATGAATCAGTCGCTTTTCTCAATTTATAAAAGGTTATAAACTGTATGCCAAACAATGAGGGATGGAGTTTTTTGTGTTTTTTGTTGGTTTGTGCAGACCCTTTCCATCTGTTTTTAACCAAATCCTGCACAGCGTGACCTCCTTTGCTCTGTTAACATCGTTAACATTATTATGCGTTATAGCATGGTGCCCTTTCTCACCGGGATTTGCTGGATCTCCCCCGTGTTGGTGATGATCTGTTGCATGACCTGCATGGTCTGGCCCTGGGCTTGGGCTGTTTGAGCCTGACCCTGAGCCTGGACAATCTGTACCTGTTGATCACCCACCTGCATGGTCACTGGTGCACTCTGATGGGGGAAAAAGAAGAGACAGAAAAGGATAGATTAAAACAAGGAGAGGACACGCTGTAAAGCGTAAGGATCACCAACTTCCCCTGAAACGTGATTTTAACCAGAAGCACGAAGCTCATGTGTCCTTAAATATCACACATATCTATTGTCAGCAGTCAGACGCAAATGACAAGGGGACATGAGGTGACAATGCAGCTTTTGAGACATCTCTTTCTCTTCTGTCTGACACACTATCCAGGAGGAGAGGCCACCTGATCTCAGGCTGCATCCATCAGTGCAAACCTCAGTCATTTGAGCAGGACAGGGCTCACAGGCAGCAGGCAACCACTGTTGTGGGGTGTGTGAGTTGTGTGTGGGGTTAGTGAACAAACAAACGCTTGTGTACATGTGTGTTTACCGTGATGGGTGTGCCCTGTGATTGCACCTGCACTTGTTGTAACTGCTGCATGGTGGCACCTTGCAGCATCTGATGGCCGATAGGATAGAATGAGAAAATGAGACAGAGACAAACGGTGAGAAAGCAGCGACAACGGAACGCATGAATAAGCATGTGTGGTGGTGTATACATTGAAAGCTTCAACGCTAATGCAGCAAACACCTAAGAGCAGTGTATAGATGAGGTTTTCAAAATGCATGTACCTCACAGTGATGTTAGCAGTGACATACGTGAAAGCAACTGAGGTTCGAAAAGTACAAATGACAAAGTTGGTGAGCTAACAGAAAACTGTGTGACTAGTGACACTGGAAGCTCTGCATACAGATGCAGACTTTACTTCTAAATTCCAACACCAACAATTGAGCTCTGAGTAATTCAGAGAAGTTGCATAGCAGGTAAGGCATCAGGGAGGATATAAACCAGACACCTCTAATTCTTTTCATTTCGCTTGCTACTTTGAGGCCTGACTTTTAAGGAGTTACCTTGTAAATAGGCGTCAATTAGGTCTGTGTAAGGTGAGCATCGCAGTGTGACCTCCCTACTCTCAGCGGGGACTGCAGCAGCAGCAGCAGAAGAAGCATTGGTGAATCAGTACAGTTCTATACGACTATGACAGCTCAGCTAAAGGCAGTCTGCTGAAGCAGCATGAAGCAGCACAGCACAGCTACATGACATAAAGAGACAGTGTGGAGAGACAGGGTGCTTTGGAGCATAGGCAGTAGGAAAAGAATGTCCGAGTTCCTAATTGTGCATTAATGTGATCTTACTGTGAAACAGCGGGGAACTCTGTACTCTCACTCGTCTTTGTAAAAGATGGGTGTGCACATTTTTCTATGGTTGTGAGGACTATTGTGCGGTCAAAAACTGGGAAAGGTAAGGAATTATATCCTCAAAACTATACATAGATATGTGAGCGAATTAGTTGATGAGGAAGAGGAGTAAAGTCATAAAAAGTATTGTGTTTCATAACCAACGTTTACTGGTTACTTCCTGTATAATGCAAAACATTGTTCATTATTTGAGTTCACACAGAGTTGCTATAGTGCAGTCTGAAAAACATTATGATAACTGCACTATTGGCAACGTGCAACTCATGGTAGCAGTTGTGTGTTCTCGGTGCACATATACAGTATGTTGTCAAGTATACACTATGACATCTGTATTTTCTGTATGTGTCCATTTCCTTCAGGACGTCTGTCATATCTTAATTCAACCATAAACCGTACATTGTAAATCTGCATAGAATACATCTTGTAGGCTCCAATATCACAATTTAACAGTTGATAATGGAATAATTTGTCTGTATGCTCAAATTAATTGTTTCCTCAAGGAAGGAGCCAATGGTAAATTCAGTGCAAAGAGGCAAACCCTCACTCACAAGCCTTTTGCAGTATGTATGTCCTGTGTACCCTGACGTGCTTTGCGGTAAACGTCAAGGAGAAGACCAGAACAAGGTCTTAGCAGTACCTGTCCTTGTTGAGGCTGTGCGATGATGATCTGTCCAGGTTGGATGGTCGTAGCCGTTTGTGCCCCAGCTTGCTGGACTTGTTGTGCTCCCTGCACCTGTACAGCTCCAGGCTGTTGGGCCAAGGTGAAGTAGTACTGCACCGGTTCTGCTGGAGCTACTGACTGACGCATCTCCTCCTGAAGACGAGGCATAAAACAAATGCTTGCAAACACAAAACGCACACATCGGAGATGGCCTATCAGTCCATTACATCTCCATGAATTATTTTTGCAGGTGTAACAGTAGAGAACAGCCAGTCTGATAAATAACTGATGGGATGTGGCTGGGAAGGAGTAATGTAATCTGTATGTAAGCTCCATTACAGGCTTCATACGGGTCAATACCATACACTGCAGGCTTGACCATGCTAGGTGGAATGTAGTGATAGTTTCACTCTAGTGAGCTTGGAGTAATCCACATGATAAAAATCTATTAAATGTTAGTAACTCCAGAGTTATATACTTTTGTCTTCCCAAAAACTGAATTGTCAGTCAACATGACCTGTGTCATTCTGCTTTGTAACTAAGCAGGACTTCATCTTGATGAGGTTTTTCCATCACCAGGAGCGTAAACACCCCTCTCCCAGCTCCATGACAACACAGCTGAGAGTGTAGGATGTTTACATGCCTGGAGACGGTCTACTTGACAACTCATTTTTAAATATCCCCACTCTCCATCTGGTATGCAATTTATTATACCACACATCAAATTTTCTTCTTTAGCAAAAACAACATGACATGCTGCTGTGTTTTAAAATCTTCCAAAGAAGAAACATGCTTGCAGTCATCATAATTCTAACTATAAGCTACTAAATGATACAACTAGTAGTCATGCTGAGGTTAGTGTTGGCTGTCAGAGGCAACAAGGTGCTGCAAACATCCGACTGAAAGCCCTCAGTGTCCAAACCCCAGCTTCCAGTCAAGGATGTTTACAGCCCCTCCACATTGCCAACAATGATGAAAACTCAAAGAATCAGCATCTACTGTAACTCTGCATGCCAACACTTAAGATAGACCAACATTTTGACTTTTACTGCAAGTTGAGAGACAACCCTGAAATGTATGCACCTCTACCTGTCGCTTTGGGGGCTTCAGGTCGTCCCGAGGCACGATGTCAATCAGGAAGTCAAACTGGTCAAACTTTGTAATTGCCATGGCAATGTCGTTCCTCTGCAAACATAACAGATAGAGAAGGTCAAAATATGGGGTCAGAGTTTAAATACGCAAATTCAATATATGCAGCAACCTATATATAAACATGCCACAATGCATATGGTCAACGCTCTCAAAATAGCCACACAAGAGTGTGTGTGTGGCTACTTTTGTGTTCACTCTTTGATATTAAATAAATTATATTTTGGTTTTAAACCATGGGTCAGGCTAAACATGTCACCTTGACTAACAGTTTTGGGCAAATGTTCTTATAACAAATAACCTTATACTGTAAGCTTGATATTCAAACTAGCAATTAGTAGTAGCCCTCGACTAGTTTTTAACTGTTTTAACCATAAATTAGGGCAAACGGGTGAATAAACCCTAGCTGCCTTATTTAAACAAACGCTCTACTGCTATACACCTTCCTATATCCATAGCAGTGTGCTGTCTCTGTGGAATTTTCCACAGGATATTGGCTGTCGGGACCCCCATTGTGGCCCTCCCTGCACTGCTGTCTATTTATAGAGGCTTGATTAATATCTGGTAACACCAGGTCACATCTACACTTGTTCTATTGATGAGCGTTGCTATGGTGACCCCAATTGGCGTGCCCACTTCACAATAGGATTCAGGCTATCCGTATGTGTGTGTATGTGCAAACACATGGAAAGGGATGAAAAAAAAGAATTTGTACATTCATGAGGTGAAGCGTCGCAAGTGCCATCTGTTGTATAAATGCAATTAACACGCAAACCTGCATAGTAAATGTACTTTACCTACACAGACAATGAGTGGTTACAATGGAAAGTTTCGAGCTTCATGAACAAGACTATAAACCAAGACAACAGGAAAGCAAATAACCTTCCGAAGTAGGCCTTCAATTTAAGACTTCGCTTTATTTCCAGCCTCTTTTTTTTTACCTGCTTTGGAATACACAAATATCCATGGGCTGCTAATCTCTCATAGGTATGTGAATGGATAAAGTGGACTTAAGGGCTTTCATGTTCTGCTGCACAGTTTTTTCCTCTTGACATCCAGGTGAGACAAAGCCTCTAGCCTGGTTTTCCCAGCTGATCCCTCAGCACTCATCGACTCTCTGCTTCCTTTCCCTTTGTATCATCCCAGAGTCGATCTTATTCAACTTTGGGACAGCCGTGCAGACAAAATGGCACCAGTGGGAAATGTGGGTCACCAGCAGATGCCTGGCTTTGTTTTTAAAGTCAGAGGCGGGAGAAAGAACTAAAGAGAGGGGTAGCTCTCAAGGGGATGCTAGTATGGAGCCTCTCCTTGTATATGCACACAGAGACAAAGTAAATAAAAAGCGCCAGACGAAAAAGACAATGAAGTGCAAGGTGTGGGAGAAGATTTAAAAAGAAAAAGGGTGGCAAAACAAGCATGGGCACAAAAGGAGGAATGAAGACATAAGGAAACATATCTGCGAGAATGCGTGTAAGACGACATTGGGGGGAGAGAGAAAGAGAGAGGTTGAAAATTGACAGGTCAGTTGACGTTAAGTGCATTAAAGGGAGATTTGATCGAGGTAAAACAAGTAACTGACCTGCAGCGTGCGTCTCTTGTTGTCCTCGGTGTGAATCCATGCTCTGAGGGTGAGCTCTGTGATGAAGATCTGAGCTGCCCTGGCAAACAAGACTGGAGCCTCTGCACTAATCATCTACATAAAGGAGATGGAATTACACTTGATTAAATATACCTGTCGGCGAGTTAACATCATGCACACATCATTCACAGTTGATGCAAAAATAATTTGTTTAAAAACTATATTGCACAAGCCCAAAACACGACTCAAAGAGACTATATTTTACTAGTTACAAGCCACCTGCAAAGCCTTATTTAGCCCTAACAACTTAGGAGCGCTTAACTGCCACTTCTTCACCTTGAGAGGCATTGAACTCAGTGGCCATTCAATGATTACATAATGTACTGTTTCCACATTACTCAAATGTGCTTGCATACATGCAGTGAAAATGAATAGATCAGAGTTGACAGAAGGATCTTGTCTACAGAAATGTTAGCAAGCTCCCAATCTCGTTACCACTCTAAGCTGCTGCTTAACTAAGGGGATAGTGAACTTGACATGACAGGACACAAACACACTCAAAGACTTTATCTTTAGAGACCATGAACAGTGCTGACTGATATTCTGGAGCAACAGGTGAAACAAGAAAATGATGTAATGTGGAGTAACTGACATAAACAAGATCTTAGTGTACTAGTTAGATAGAGGCAAACAGAGGCTTCTTCAGGTCTGAGTCTAAAGCCCAATTTATACTTCTGCGTAAAGTGCTCTGTGTAGGTTACGCAGAGACTCTGCCTCGACGCAGAGCCTGTCGAAGAGCCTCTGCGTAGTCTCCGACTGCACGAAATATTTTTTAAGTGTCCGTCACGCCGTCATGGGACAACGGAGACGGCAAGAGCTGCGATTGGTCCTCAGGACAGGCCGAGCGAAGCTGCTCTGTGCCGGCTCACAGTGCGCACCCGACCGTCCACAGAGGCGGAGCTCATCCCCGCCGACAACGCCGCTGCCAAACTATAAATACGTAATATCTTAACACACACAGCACATGTTTAGACTCTAAATGGCCAATTTCTCGCCTCAAATGATCTTAAAACTGCGTTCCGTCACACAGAAAAGTGAGAAACGGCCACTGTTTCAACATCAACAGTCTTTCTCTCTCTTTCTCTCTCGACGCCATTGCTCACTGTAGCCAGAAGCACAACAACCTTGCGCAGCGACCCCTACTGATCGGGCGGGAAATTGCAGCGCGTGTCCGTCACCACGACGCAGAAGCATAAAGGCCCGAGGCGTCTCCGTGGTGACGCAGACGGATAACGCATACGCAGTCGGAGAAGTATAATGTGGCCTTAAGGTCTTACATTTTTAAAAAAGAGTTTAAGTCGGTCGGTTAATATCCTATTCTTTTGCAAAGTGAAATGTGCAGCTATAAAATCTGTTTAATATGTTGTGATAACAAATTTGATATAAATAATGGACTCAATAACAACAATCTATACTGTTAAATCCAGAAGGCTACAAGGTACTGAGTGATCTGACAAAACATGGCCACAATACGTAATGTTATCACTATACTTTGAGGCATTCAAATAATCATAATAAAGAGTATAATGAAGAGGATAGCATGGCAGTGATACTAATCATTTTCTCATTAGAGTAATTGATTTAGGCTCTCCTCTTACTTTGACATCCTCATCCAGCTTCATGATTTTCTTGATTCGAGCCAGGGGCAGCTCCTGTACACGGAAATCCTTCTGAAAGGAACAGAGAAGGGTCAGTTGTTTGAAACCATATAAAACCACTCAATCTGTAAATGTATATTTTCTCTTTGCGTACCATCGTCAGGTTCCTGATCTCTTCCATGACACGAGGCCAGAAGGACTGCAAGGTTTGCTGGGCATCGCTGCCCCCAGCTCCAAACGTGTCTGTAGACATCCTCTACTCTGCTGCATGGAGGGATGACAAAATGTAAATGATTAGAAAATGGTGGAACAATGACACCAAGACAGGACAATCATTAAGTCGGGGGGGGACACAAACTAAAGTGTCAGTCCTTTGTATCAGTGACAGCTCAGTGCCAAGAGCTCTTTTCCTTTGTCAGAAGCACTTATTAGAGTCTATAATTATATTACAGTGAAATCTAAAATAGATCCCCAACAGGTTTCTATTATTGTCCTTATAGGATGTTGACATGTTCATGAACCCAACACCAGACTGGCGGTACATTCCCTGATTATGAATGGCGCTGTTCACCTTCAGCGCATAGCTGTAGCTCCTCCTCCTGCAAGCATCAATGTCATGTGCAAGTCAATTGCTGCTGGCAACACCATGCAGTGCGGACACGTGTTTATGTCATAGAGAAACAAGATAAACAACAATTGGGTCCTAGCTCCTAATGTATGCACAGACAAAGATATGTGGTCACAAACTACTTAAAAAGTTGTAAACCTAAATAAACCAATTGTTGTATAAAAGTAAACTTGCTTCTGCAAGGGGACTTGACAGTTTGAAAGATGATCCAGCAGGTTACTATGGTATGCCAGGAATCTGCTAGGGGAATATTGGCCTGCCTGTGCATGCCGAGCCTGGTGTGTCTGGATCGCTCTCTTTCACTCTCTGCCTTTCCTCCCTACCTCAGTGGATTCAGCAGCAGGGAGACGAAAATGAAACAGGGCGACAGAACAAGAGATAAGTGTGTAGAGTCACTCAAGAGAGACAGAGAGTGTTTGTGAATGTTACTGAGCGAGGGTTAGGGTCTTGTCAAAGTCGGCATTAATTCAGTGCTGAGACAAAGTGCCAAAGGCTTTAATAGGAGGAGGTAAGAGACAGACAGGGCTGACTTACTGCTGTGCAAACTAGCTATGTGGGTCAAAGAAGACTGAAAGAGGGACACAGAGAGACCTGACAGTACAAAGAAAAAGAGTATAAGAAGGATGGGGAATCTCCTTTTTATTTTCACATTCTGGGGCAACAACTATGAATGTAGCCAGCTCCGGTCCAAGTGACAGACCAATACAATACAAAAAGACACCCATTCACACACCATCTATGGTCTCCCACTTTAGCTTCGGTTACGGTGGCGAAGAGGATTGTTTTGACTTTCAGCCGACATTAGCTCCTTTATTCTCACCAGTTAAGTGAAGCTGTAAATATTTTACACAGTTAAATTAGCCATTCAGAACACAAAGCCTCAACCTGATTGAGTTTAAAAAGAAAAATCTGTTCACAAGAAGCACTGTTGCACTGCTCTGTCGTTCAGTTTTCGAACTGTAACCTAAACCGATGAGACAGAATGGCAGTGGGTGTGGCTTTATAGAAATCAATCAGGCTGCTTGTAGCCATGACATGCCAGGCTAGATTGACCTTGACAATGTCTCCCCTCCTCTGTCTGATGCTCCAGTGTCCAGCTTCGTTTCAAGGGTGATTGAAATGTTGTCGTCACTGGAACAGTCCCAGCATTCCCAGCATGGGGCAGGAATGACTGTGACTGATGGGAATTGGTGTTATTCCTCATCTGCCAAATGGGTGAACTGATAACAACCACTTCTTTTGAAGTCACATTGCAGAATCGTGACCAAATAAATGTTGACAAAATAAAATCAATGACAACCACTTGTTTTTCTAGCCAAATGGCATTTGACTACCCACATCACTTGTGATCATTCTGAACAACACATCTCTGTGTGTATCGTCTGCCTGATTGTAAGGCTCTCTCAAACAGGTAGTCTGGTAAAAAATAATTGATTAGGCATTTCCTTTAACAGCATTATAACAACCATCAGGCTAATTACCATGGTAACAACAGTGGGGAGGATAGGTGTTAAACTAGTAGATGATTCAATTGATATAAAAGATGACTACAATGCACAGGGCTCCACAACTCAATCTGCTCTCTCATGTACAGTATACCTCACACTGCCTTAAATCTGCCTTTCCTATAAAAACATTACAGAAAGCTGTTCTTAAATCAGACAGACCCGAACCCCCTCCCTCTGACCCTGTGAACTTCATCATAAAAAAACACTGCCACATACTAAACACAGCAGCAGTGAGTGGGGGTTACAAGCGAGTATGATGAGGGGCAGGCTGAAGTGTGAGAGTCAAAAATAAAAGAACATATGAACGAGTGTCAAAATGCCCCCCCAAGTGTTGCTACTTCAGCATGTGTAGTTGCATTTTTTCAGACTGACAAAGAGACCAGGTTTATGCTCTGCCAGCTCAAATAATTGAATATTTTAAAGTTCATGGATAGAATACTTGGAAGGGTGCTTGACATACTACAACTATTCTCCAGCTTAAGTAGTTTTAGTCTGTGACGTAATAGGTCACCCAGTAAATAGCCAATCCTCACAAGCAAAACGGGAACATATCGCCACATAGCCCAGCAGAGGCAGACACACTTCATAAAATGAGTAAATTCCCCACTCATGTGTGTATACTGAGACAAGGACAAAAGACCAATTAAAGGACCTAGAGCAGCTGTAACCATAGCACTTAACTGTGCATGGAAACACACTGCCTGTACCAATGTTGCCATATTTACCAAGGCTTTCCATCAATGGAAAGTTTGTGCGAGAAAATATCATATAACATATATCTTCTGCAGACTGTATGCAGCACCTTCTATGGTATGAGTCTTGTCTCGTCAAATACGTATACAGTGAGAAGGGCTATCCGCCACACAAATAAAATCAATTTCATTATAAAACTCTCTGGGAGCTAATACATTTCAACATTATGAAGGGCGTAAACGTTGAACCCTGACTTTGATATCAGAGCAAGCCAGAGTTCACATGGTTTACTTTACGTAGGTCAAGTTCAGATTTTCAGTCAACACTATGTTTTAAAGTATGTTTTTAGATCCAGCTCACTTCCTGCTAACTGTTGTGAGCAATGCAAGTTGTTCCAGATAAATGTTTTGAATGTACTCTGCATTCATGTCATCATTTCTTTTTATAATGCACTGCATCATTCGCCATAAAAATGACATGCTCATCTGTGCTGTTGGTTGTCTTTGCTGCTCTATTAGGATACGCTGTGTTCTGTCCTATCCATCTCTCCTCTTCCCTGCGGTTCTGTTGTCCTTGATTAGGTCATCGAGACAGAGAGATGCTGGTGTTGGGTTTCGTACGAAGCAAGCTCTGCGTGTGTGTGCGTATCTTCGAGGACAAATGTGATGTCTGTGCTTTGTCAACATTTTCTAACGTAGCAACTTGCTCTTCCTCTTTCAGCAGCTCTATATCGCTCTCGCTGTCTCTTCTCTAATACTTCCCATCTCTCTCCGTCATTCATAGCTGTGCGTTTCCTCTTCCTGTCTTACTTACTTTCACCTGATCCCTCTCTTCTAACTTCCCTTGGAAAGTCAATGTTGCTCTACTTGCAGCAGCTGAATCAGCGCTAATGTTCTCCTGGTTCTGCTCTCTCATCCCTCCCTCTCCGTTACGCTTACTGGCACGTCACATGAAGTGGGCACTTAAAGCAACGACTTACGGCGACTCGCTCCAAATCTGAGATCACACATCTTTACATGAGCCTTTAATTCCATCCAAACAGACCAGATAGGACCTTGGATCAGTGTAGACAGACAGAAAAAAAATAGATTCAGTTAAACGTATACCTATTGATTTATACTTTTAGATGGGGAAAACAAAGCTTTCTGCGAGCAACTCCACACGTCATTGAAAAAGATATTACAGTTAAGCAAATCAATGAAGGTGAAATGTTACATTACCCCAAAGATCAACTAACAATTGATGTAAAGCTTGTTTAGTTTTGCCAAGTGACATTCACAGATAATGAGACATGGCAGTTTGGGTCAACCTGAGGGCCTATAGCGCTCCAGTAGCTGACAACGCATAACTCATTCGTGCAACAGAAGGAATCAAAACAGTGCCATTTTGGAAACTGCACTCCACAAATGCACAGAAGTATAAATCAGGCAACAACAAGCAATATGTCAGGCTGCTCATCCCTTTGCCGACTGTATTCAAATATAGTGAAGATGGTGTATAACCGCTGGATACCAAAATGGTGGGGGAAAAACAAGGGGGAGAACATTTTACCATATTCCCAAAGATCCCGTGAGGCAGCAGGGGTGGATCGCTGCTACAAAATGTCCTCAAGTGAGATAGAGCCCACAGGCAACATATTCTGTTTGTGCAGTGATCATTTTGTGTCGGATACAGAATCCAAAGCTTATTAGCTTTAATACCTTGTTTATTTTATAATCTTTCCTTGCAATGTCGTGCAAAGTGTTCCTTGAAGTAGGGTGAGGGAAAGTGTATCAGAAAGTTATAAATGTCAGAATACTGCAGGTCTGGAATAATGACTGCTCCGGCTATTTCCATACTTGTGAAAAGCACCATGGGGATATTGAGTCAGATTTATTCAGTCAGTGAGATACTGATCAATCTCCATGGATTTTAAGTGTGCAGTGAACTCTTTTCACTGCGCAATTTGCTTTTTCTGCAACCATGGCACCGTAAACAAACCAAGTCACGTGATATCTGAACACAAGAACAGAGAGATACTTCAAAGCATGCAGGTGGAAGAGTGACCCTCCACAAGCATGTTCAAGATGGAAATGTTCTCACTGACAAACTGACTTTCATTTCATACACATGACTTTCTTCTTGTTAGATGGTTCTTTTAAAAAAGTCGATGAATACATTAAAACAAGTGAATAAAAGAGACAAAAATAATTGTACACTCAGACCTTAAAGCACCCCTCCACACACACATCCAGCTGTACAAAGAGCAAATATGCAACCACGTGGATGGATACCACTTAGTTTCATTTTAAATTATGATATCAGGTGAAAGACATTTTTAAATACCAGCCATGAGTTGAGTGTTGCTACGCTTAAGCAAGAAGTCAGTTTTCCACAGGCTGCTGTGTCAAACTGTCAGTCATGCAGAAAGGACTGTTCTGCAGGAAGGTCAATAAAGGTCAATGTCTGCTTGGATTTAACTGGCTTCATAAGCAGAAAGAAAATAAATGCAACTCTGTTTACAACAACATGCATCACTACAGCATATCAATAATCCACTGATATACTGTATCTAGACAGATAGCAACAGTCATACTCACAATCAATATAAATGATGACTATAAATCAAAGGAAGTAAATGTACAAATCTTGTTACTATGAAAGTGTTTACCTCGATGAACCAATCACAAATGCCACACACACTGGCACAGTTACAGCATACAGGGTAAATGATTTACTCAGGCAAAACAAAAAAACTAGAAGTTCCCAGCCAGGAATTACAGATTAACTACTGCAAAATGCACATTTCTCAGAGGCCATTGCAAATGTTTTGGGATTAAAAGCATACAGACAGGTTTATAATGACAGATGTGCTCCCTTGTGACCTGCGGTGTAACATCCTTTTGGCTTGACAGAACTGATCCAGCCAACCCACCAGAGCTGCAAACTTTGCCCTTGGTTCTGCTTCAAGCCAACTCCAGGAAGTGCTAGTCACTGATCTCCCAAGGTCATTCAACAGAGGAGAAAGAGAGAGAACAGAAAGGGAGGAGGGAGAGAGAGAGAGAGAGAGGGAGAGCGCACCAGATGAAAGAGAAGCGGGGAGGGAAAGGGGGCGATAGAAAAGGACAGGTTTTTCAACTTTCACTGCACCACTTAAGTGACCCCAGTGGTTCAGGCTATGCACTTTGTAAGAAGCTTAGTAAAAACATCACATACTTAACATATTAGCTGTATCCCAGTTTGAGTTTTGCTTCTCATCTCCTGCAACATTTTCTTCTCCGTGCTGACAGAGAGACTGCAGGGAGCCAATATCACATTCCTGTGACCTTCATCCACTGCTAAGCCCAGTCCCTAACGTCTAAGTAGGCAGGGCTTAAAGCTACCTGCATATTACATACTGGAATACATCTGACTCACCCCCCCACACACTGTCCTTGGTGACAATGGGACACATGTAAAAACAGAGAGGCGGCAAGGACAAAAGTGCACACCAGTAGTGGTCACTTTAGTGATAAGAATAAATGCCTAGTTATGGCTGAGTGGTTTGCGCATTTCGTGCGTGTCCCCCACAAGCTAAGGTACGACAGAGGGCAAAAATTATATTCAAATCTCATGCAGCAGTCAGGCCTGGGATTTGGCAGCAAGGGCTTCAACTTAAGTTTATTTTTAGTCTCCCTCTCTCAGTCTCTCTCTCTCTCTCTCTCTCTCTCTCTCAAACACACTCTCTCACTCTTTATCCCCAATGGGACTTTGTTTTGTCAAAGGCACCAATGGACACTTTCAATGAAGAAGCAAGAGAAGGGAGAGAAAGAAAATCAGTCAGAGGCAAGTGAGAGCAGAGGCACCCTCCAAAGATTCCATCAGAAGAGATCAGATCAAACCATTAGCCTCCTCTGGCCCTGAAGTTGACAGACTCGCAGACTCGTCTGTCCCATCTGGGCATCTGGCCCTGTCAGGGAAGGGAGTGTGAAGGGTCCTGAGGTCATTGCAACCAGCTGCACCTCCACCCCTGGAGACCCCTGACACCAACACAGAGAAATATCTCCCACATAAATCAAATCTCTTTTCAAACACAGATGCGACCTTTACTGCTGAGATCTGCGTTACTGTCAGAAGCCAACATATAAACATGGACGTCACATGGAAAAGCAAGGGCTGTGTGAGCATCCTGAGGTACAGTGGCCTTCAAGAGATCAATACCACCAAGGCAGTGAAGCACAACTTTAAAAAAAAAAGCTGACGTCTCGCAGCTATGTACTTACGTGCCCAATGACAAGAGGAGTGCTCAAGTATTTGTCAACACAGTGACCATCAAAGGCAGAGAGAACATACTATCTTAATTCTTTGAGGATAAAAAAAACTGCTGATCTTTTTTTTTAATTTCTGTTAACAGCATCAATGCTGTTGTGAAGTGACAACAGAAGGGCACGGATGAGAGGTAAACACACAAAGACAAAAAGCTCAACTTCTGTCTTCCGAGGAGAGTACTACAGGACGGGGGGACGAGGGGGGGGGGGGCTGTAAAGGACAGACACTGCCTCATCACTGCAGACCATGATGGAGAGACATCAAAAAGTGAACAACGGAGAGGACTTTATTCAGAAAATCTGAACTAAATCAACTTGACAAGTCTCTGTGTGTGTTTTTAGCAATTGGACTTACCCCTGTGCCCTTCATGGTGAGTGGTCTACCCTGTTGGAGCAGAGCAGCTCACAGGGAAATGAGTAGCACTGTCCGAGTCTCCTTGGGAGCAGCAGCAGCAGGAAGAAGAGGCACAGAGGCTGACAGAAAAACTCTCTCAAGCTCCTTCACTTCCTCTAGTCCCCTGATAGTATCAACAGACAAAAGGCACTTTGGCTCCACTGGATGGCTTTAAAAAGGTTCTCAGCCGGACGAACAGAGAAGAGCACCCCCCCCCCTCTCTTTTACCCTCCCCCTTCTCTCTCCCTTTACACATTGCCCTGTCTCCTTCAGCAGCCCCCTGTGTCCTCCTCCTGCATAAACACACAGCCCCGTCTGTCCTGTTTCTTTTCTGAGCAAGTATCCTCAACTCGCTGACCTCTGTCTTTTTTTTAACGCTTGTAACCCCTGTCCCTTGCTCTACAACCAGTGACCTGTGCATTTGTCTTTCAGCTGACCCCTGGCCCAGCACAGAGAAATTGGCATGGGGAGGGGATAGAAAGCTAACACAGCGGCAGGCAACAGAGCAACAGCAGGCAAACAGTACAGCTGCACTCCCGTATCTCAGACTAAATTCTCTAGCCTCCTTCCCCTTTAACATTCAAGAGTAATCAATCTAGCATGCTACATGATACTCAAACCCCGCCTCCCACCTCTGTCCTACACTTGCAGCCACTAATGAGAGAGGGTCCTTCTATACTATTGGATACTGCACACACCAATCAACTCTGACACATCCCCTGCTCCTCCCATTTCCTCCTCCCAACCCCCTTTTACAGACAGCCAACTTCCTGCTCTAAGTTACCTTGAGCTGCAGGATAGGGGTCAGGGAAAAGAAAAGAGGAAGAGAGAAAAGCGGGGAGAGCAGAGGAAAAAGAGCTAATAAAGTTGTGGAAAGGTATGTGAGGGTGTGCTCATAGCGGCTTGCCTCAGCATGGTTTGTCCTCTAGCGATCCCTCGCTCTTCTGCGGCTGGACAGATGAGAAAGGCTCCACGGGCTGCTCTCTGACAACTGCTCTCTGCTTATTTACAATGTCAAACTAAATGTCTCCCTCCTCCCCGCCTCCTCTCTGCCGCGACAGGCTGACAGCACAGTGATGCAGGCAGCCACGCAGGCTCTCACTGGCTGAAAGAAGTGCCAGAATGGATGCCGCATGTTGCATCCACATGATTTAAAGTACAAAAGCATCCTAGGCAGACGAGCCGTCTCATACGTGTGCACCGGCATACATGCACATCCACACACATGCACCTTTGTTTGCCCTTGCCTTCACATTCATCCTTGCTCTTAGCCACCAGCACACATGACAGGCATCTAGCCTCTAACCAACCTACTTGGTACAATGATATTCATGAGCTAAGACAAGAACAACAAAAACAGGCTCCATTTATGGTTACTCATTACTTGTTTAGAATATGAATTAGTTGGATTACATTTTAGTCAACACGGAACTTACAAACCTCACTGCAATAACAACAATGCACTGAAACAAATTGGTGGTGTCAAACAAAACAGTGCTAAACAGCTGACTGGCGAGGAGTCAGAACAGAAAAAAACAGAACGTATTCGATTGTCATCCTATTTGTGGATAAACACAGCTTAAGAGATAAGGGTAAAAGTCTATTAACAAAGACCCTGTTGTTTTGACTCCAGAACATGATTCACAGCAACTTCCAGAATTAAAAACACAAAAAACAAAAATGTCAGCAATGTCAAACAATGCCCTTCTTGTTCAAGGTTGCTTAACAAGACAGTTAAGGTTATAAGGTGAGTTAACATTAACTCTGGAATACCAAGACAGAGCACTGCTGTGCTACTCATGTGAAACATCCGTTGTTCAGATGCATCATTAACCATATTAGTAATTTCAGAAGACGATAAAGTCGAAGACAATAGTGCAGAGAAGGAAAAGAACCTTATGGTATTAGGACATTTTGTTGAGTATCTTTTTGTAGCTGCTACTTTGCACAAAGAATGGCTTTATGACCTAAAGCTTCATGCTGAATACTACTGCAAATCTCAAAGGTAGTGAGAAATACAACAGGCTTCAGAGAGAGGAAAAGAGAGCCCCATCAATGAAAAACCAAGAGTGGGAGGGGAACCGGAAGGATGGAGAAGGACAGAGAGGAGAGTTGTTACAGGATGGGAGGGGAGGAACAAGTGGAGTGAGGCACAAGAACAGGATAGAGACTCGAGAGAAACAAAGCTAAATGTTCCCTTTTCTATTTTAGAAGGGAGAATTGGGACTAGAGCGTGCAAACTACAGCTATCCAGTTAATGATTATAGTGGAATGGCACAGAGATCCATTGCTTCGGTATGGCTCTAAGCCAAAACAGATCTCTCTGTAGGTGCATTCCGACTACCCAAAATGCTTCAGTAATGACACCTGGCAAGGTCACCATACAAATGAGACCTTCCCATGACCCATGCTGCCCGTAGCAGGGACATGTTTGCTCACTCTGATGCTTGTTTAGAGATAAACCTCTACCATGAGTTTCATAAATACAGCACACCCTCCCGGGTGGATCTGACTGCTTTGTGTGCATAAATAAATACATGACTACATGTTATCCGACTGGTTTTCCCTGTGTTATAAATGCAACTCATTCAGTCATTTAAATATAATTTGCCATTCATATTAAAATAATATATTTTTTTTTTAAATCATGAATCAAGGAAAATTAAGAACATTGGAATATTCAATTAAATATAAAACAACCCTGGCGTAAAATGTAGTTGTATGAGAGGCTGCATCTTTGAACCTCATGTTCACTGGGGATATTAAGGTGTTTTTGATTGAATGAGAAAGTAAATTTTTAATAGGCCAAATACATTTAACCTTCCGTAAATATCAGGCAGAAAACGAGTGCCGCTTGGTGACTGTCCCGTCCTGTCTGCAGTGTAATCGTTCATTATTTAAGCGTCATAGGATATGCACATTAAGTTTTATCACAGCGAGGAGATTTGCCAATACTTGAGAAAACAAAGGCACGATTATTAAGATATCGGCGAGTGATTTTTATTACTAGGCATGGGACAACTTAGACGCGTCAGCCTTTATACGATGTCGCACACTGATTAGGTCGCTCCATTTCAAATCAGTAAGGATAACAAAGTGGCTAGCTGAAGACAACGGAATCGATGCAACATCCCAGGGTAAAAGTGGAAGCGAGATCATTTTTAAAATCATTACTCAGCTAAAATGTACACTGAAATGCACTTAAGCTTTGTAACATAACGGCCAAATAACACTTTTGACATCTACCCGAAACGCACACATTTAGCATCCGTTGCTACCGCCACGGTAGTACTGTTGACTGTGGATCGGTGCTGACGTTGTTAAGTTATTGTTAGCTTGCTAGTGATGCACATTGCCGACTGCTGTGCAGGTAACGTAGGTAATTACAATCACCCCCTAAACAATGAGTCCTGCCACCAAATGAAAGTTTGCAAAGCTTTCCAGAGCTTGGAAGAACCAGTCTAACCAATAAAGACAACGTTTGGATCTGTCCTTCAGACCAATCAAACCTCGGACTAGATTCCACCAATCAAGGTTTTTAGGGCTAAGTTCGTTCTGAAACTGACGCCATTCGGGGCCCTGTGAAAGTGGCCACTCCATTTAACTATGAGACCGACAAGAGCCAACATGGTGGACAGTGTGCTTCAGTTTCCTGACCACCCGTGATCCCTTCAGCGGGCCACCAATAAGCGCCTCAGACAGCGGGGAGGGAAATGGCGCCTATGTTCATCTTCCAAAACAATCGTCTATTGGTCAAGAACGGCAAATGAAATGAAGTGAACCCATTGCCTCTACTTTGACACGGCACGGGCCATTTTACGTAAACGCTTTACAAACAATATGGATTTGAATGTCTTACTCACTCTGTTTTACGGGTTCGAAGAGAAGTCTCGACTCGGCGTATTATTTAATTTATTTAGCTAGCACAGGGAAACAAGATGGCTGCTCCTGTTGGAACCGGAAGGAGCTGCACGTACGAACGTGATGGCGTCATAGGTTCCACGAGCGGCAGTTCAAATACATGTGCAAATGTATTACCAATCGTCATTAAATTCGCTAAATTATATATTAAACGCGCGTACACCAGTTTATATACATGTCCATACGTGTGTGTAACATTATATTGATAAGTGATATTTAATGTATTTGTATACTAATGTAATTAAGGGGCAGTTCGATACATTCAATATTCAGGACATATTTTAATGGAATTATTCACAAAATGCCTGCATCAAACAGTCTAGTCTATTGGAAAACTAAAGCAAGTCTAAATCAAACTCCTAAGAAAAAGAAGGGAAGTAATAATCACATATTGGTGATACAAGAAAGTATTCCATACACATTATCTGCAACCTTGAGTGTCTTGAAAGGCACCTTCAAAGATAATGCATTATTATAATTATTATTATGGATATGTATTTTACAGATGTTCAGACATGTCATTATTTCCTCGCCACAAGCTCCAGAAGAGTGGAGGTTATTTTATCCAGGTTGCTGGAGTAACGAGGGACCCTGTGCATCCTGCGTCCTTCTTCCATGTGTCGGGAAGGTGAAGGGGAGTGGGAGTCAAAGTATCTCTTAGCAGCTGGTTGGTGATCAAGGGGGTGCATGGGTTCTTCCAACCTTTCACTATACTGTACTGTCTCATCTGAACAAGTAGCAGGAAAGGTACGAGACATTCCCGAGCTCCCAAAAACGTCTGCAACAAAAAATATTGGGAGAGAGCACTGATGCAAATATCAAACAAAAGGAATGAGAATATGCAGTGTATATTGTGCATAACAAGAGAGTACATTTATCACATCATAAAAAATAAATAAATCACATTGTGAATATAAACGGTGCACACCATTCACATCGCTTTAATGATTATAGATAACCTTAATAGAAATGATAACATTAAAAAAATATAAGAACAAAGAATTTTCTCCAAGTATTAAATAAAGAATATTTAGTAACATATTAACAAACACCAAAACTCACCTTCATAACGGCTCCTGTAGTCGTGTTCAGGTTCCCTGCGTCCAGAACGATGGTGTTCTTGAAGCTGTTCATCAGACGTATACTCCTGCTGCGCCCAGCTTTGTCTTCTGTGGTCACCTTTGAAGTCTTGTGGCCGTCTCAGGTCTAAATCTTCACCAAGAGGTCTGTCATACTGGAGTCCTGAAGACAGCTGTGGATCAGAGTTTAACCTGTTGTAATCACTGTTGAAGACTATGCCGCCTTGGGTCTTTTGTTAAAAAAAGAAGAGGAAGAAAGAAGACCCTTTTTAATATGATTTTGCAGGTAGAGAATATAAATGTCGATTGGAAAATTGTAGGCTGTGCAGAGTGACACATACCACAGCGTTCTCTGATTTTTTGGCCTTAAATTCTTTCAAAAGGTTGCACAGTTTGTTCTTCAGGAAGTCTGCATCTTCTGCATTCTCGATTTCAAGGCCGTTCTGGAAAGGGTACAAGTGAAGAGGGAAAAGAGTTAGGGATAGATTGGAGACTTGAAAGGTTGACCAAGCAGTGTGCACGGCAAATAAAAGTGAATGATTTTACCAGCATATCAAAAACATTCTCTGAGCCTCCTCCATGGTAGCCTTCAGAATGATGTGGGGTCTGGAAAACAAAAGGTTTGTTATCTGTTATAGTAAATAAGTAGTACATGATTCTGATTACTGTTTTTATGAGATCATAACACACTCCTGTGGTGGTACGAATACTGTTCTACTGTATATACCAGGGTATGTGATCAGAGCAGACCAATAACAAAAAGAAATAAAATGATAATAGTGTCACCTTATCTCTCACTCTTACCCATGAGTGGAGTATATGTGAGGAAGAGGACGATGAGAGCAAATTATCTTATTGGGAATAAATCTGCCTCCTGCGAAAAGTCTGTAAAGGAACAAAAATGTTTTACAGCAGTCTACCTGTGATTCCGTGTAGAGTTCAGCATGATGTGTTGCATGGGTTTGGGATCTCAGTGGCACATTTAGTCTAGAGGGTCTGGCAAACTTTGGATTTGGAGGTCCAGATTCATTCCTGATCCTTTAAGGAGGAATTGCACGTGTCGAGAAAAGTCATGTGTACAGACAAAAAGAAAAAGGTTGAAACAACATAAAATGTTGGCATTTCTAGATGTTTGCATTTGAAAGATCAGTTACATTATCACTTACATTTCCTGTGTAATCTCCACCTCCTCTGCTGTGGCATCAGTGAAGCGACTTTTCCTCCTTCTTTTGCCATGTTGTTCATCATCCATGGCACCTGTCAGAAAACGTCTGAAGGGCTCAGGGATACCAGACATGCTTTTAGTAAAATCCATCTTTCTCTCGGAGGAAGGGAAGGCATTTTTGCTTGGCCCTGGCTCTTCAAACGGTTCTCTCAATGTGTGCTGATAATCTTTGATAACATTAAACAAATGTTGTGATTGGTCATTCTGCCTCTTGGCCTCCGCTTCACTAAATCCCTGCATACTTGCTCTATTCTTACTCGTATGTCTAACAGATTCCCTGTCCAGAGACCGCTGGCGTTGGTCTTCTGGGTAGATCCGCTCATGCTCAGAACGAATTTGCTGGCGCCGAACTTCCTCCGAGTAGAACTCCTTTAGAGGATCTCTTTCTGGGTTGGGTCTTCTAAAAGAAGCAGCCTTCTCTGGGTAATACTCTACATGCTGTTTATGGCCATGGGGCATTGGCTCTTCCTCCTGAGGATAATAGCATGTATCACCACCTGGCTCATATGCGCCGCTTCGTTGAGGATCTTCAACATATTTCATACCATTATCAGGGTCCATATAGTCTCCTCTGTAAGTATTTTCTCTGTAATCGACCCTGCCCCGCTCCTCCTCCATGTGGGCATCACTGCGTTCATCCTCCCATTGGTAGGCCATTCTGTCTGCCTCCATGTAAGGTTCCTCTTGGTGGAATTGTGGTGCGTCTGAGAATTCTGGGGAATAACGCCTTTGGCGACCATATTCAGTCTCATAGTCCTTGGGTCCTGTTAAGCGCGATGGAACATCTTGTCGGCTCTGTAAAAACCTTTGGTCCCTATTATTGCGCTGCATTGGTGGAGCTATGGAAGAGGAATGAACAAAGTTAATAAATCAACAAAACCCAATATAGGTGCAATTGAATAGTATTTAAAATAAAAAGCTTCTTTAAAGATGGAGTGGCTTTCTTTCGCCAACTTTGTTTGAATATGGTTGGAGGTAGGACTGCACTGATTACGTCGACGTGTCGTGTTATTGTTGATGTAAATCGCACATCTGCCGATTCACGTTTGTGCCGTATGTCTATCAGTCAGAAAATCATGAAAGACGCAAGTTTAGCGAACGCTAGTTCACTTACGTTAAATTGAATCGAGTTGAATTACAGGCGAAGCTGCTTTGACATACTTTTACAACCACGGGGATCACTGGTGACAGTGCGGCGCATGTGTTTTTTAAATTACCGTAACTCCTCGCTACTTCGTGCAATTTTAATCATTCGAACTGGCCCTGAAAGTATATACATATATCTATTAGTATGGTGCTAAAAGGGTTAATTTCAACCCCTGTCAATACTAGCATTTATAATGAATTGTAAACCTCTTTCTTTTCAAACCTTTGTTATCAACTGTGTGATTTGGAGTATATTAATTTGATATTTAAGCTGTAAGAAATCTGTGATAATTTGTTTCAGGTATTTAACTGTGATAAATGTTGTGTTATTAAAGCACACGTATGAGTCCACTGTAAGTAGGTTAAACAGAAGTCCAAAATCTGTTCCAACGAAGATAATCGTGATTAGTCGACGAATCGAAAAAATAATCGATAGATTAGTTGACACCAAAAATAATCATTAGTTGCAGCCTTAGTTGTAGGTAAGTATCCTGAGGTATATCAGTGGTCGCATTTTGTTTCCTTGGGTTTACTGCAGTTCTTGAAATAATCAATACAATTTTAAATGCGATACAATGTGAATCATTTCAATTTCAAAAACTATTGAGCTTAAGAAACAATGTATCATTTGACAGCCATAAGTATTGTTAACCATATCATGCAAGATCTTTTTAATTAGGGCAGATTAAAGTAGATTACCTAAAAAGTACTGAATGTCATAAAACTTGGAATTGATTGGACATGACTATGAACATACCTCTTGACATGTTTAACCTGCCTTCATTCCCTCTGCTCACGAGTGGCTGCAACAGAAAAAAAGAACATAGATTATTTGCAAAATTCTATTAATTAGTACATAAGTAATAAGTACATATTATAATATTCAGCATGTCTCGTGAATTATGTTTTAATGTCCCACCACTGGTTTCCCTCGTCCATCCTGCCTCTCTATTATTTCTGCTTTGGCTCGCATGATCTTTCCTCCTTGGTTTGTTAAAGACTGTTTATCCCAGGTCACCAAGTCTGGCCGTTGTACTTCCTACATTAAAAAAAGAAAAAAAGAATTGAGGCTTTTTCATTTTTCCTCTTAATCCTCTTAATCAAAAAGCAAAAACTCCAGTTCAGCTGAAGTTTACTTAAAGATGTTCACACGGTTTACCACATATTTCTGTCTGTGTTTACGTCCAATCACATGGTGGACCATTTCCGGCAGGTTTGCAGTCAGATGGCACAGCTTACATATATATCTGGGACCTGACTGAGGGTCAGTAGCTGCCACTTGTTCCAGATAGTTTAAACCTAAGAAACAAAAGCAGGAAAAAAAATTAATGTGGATCAGAGGGAAACATGGATAATTTGAAATATAACAGGCTATTCACCTATGATGGGCTCATCAAGCTTTAAGTAATCCAGATATTGTGAAATGTCCTTGAAATCCGGTATGGCACGTTTTCTGGATGCATGCCCTGAGAAACCAAATCACTGGCAGTTAGAAAACAACACCTGAGAGTGTTTTTTAAAGATACAGAACATGAAAACAGCATGGTTTCAACTTAAATGTAGAATGCATTTAGTGTGCTGTTCCTTATTTTTATTGTTATACCTACAGTACCACTTCTGCATTTGATATGCGCTCACCAAAGGCTTAGGATGGAGGCATCCTTACATGAGATTTACTGAGAACGGCGCATTCGGTGGATGTGACCCCATTTAGCCTTCTTTGAGGATAATCTCATATTCTATGCATACAACAGGCAAGTAATAAGTGAAGCCTGCTGTACTGTGACTACAGTAATAAGAGTTGATTTCACCCGTTTACACATTGGGCATATAAAGAACATTGACTACTGAAAATGAGCTATTCTTTCTTTCCCCACTGGTACAGCACTGAACTCTTCTGAGCTCAAATTATTTTCTACTTACATCAGCAAGTAAGAGACACTTTTAAAAACAAAAATAGGATCCAGTCCCCTGCATCTTTGATTGTGCTGCGTAGTAGTAGTCTTCAGGTAAGCATTTCACCGCCATCGTTAGCTCTGGGACATTCACGGGGGACTCACTGGCATCTTCTGGTTTAGTGTATTTTCAGAAAAACTACAAAGATGGTCAAACTGTCCAGGGGTGTACCCCGCCTATCGTCCGACGTCAGCTGAGATAGGGCCCACGGTTGGTGTAGTGGCACTCAAGGCACTCTTGCCTTTGCAGCAAGAAGACCCAGGTTCCTGGGTTCGATCCCCGTTTGGAACAACTTCAGAACAAGGGCCTTTCTGCAAGGAGTTTGCATGTTCTCCCCGTGTGTGCGTGGGTTTTCTTTGGGTTCCCCGGCTTCCTCCCACAGTCCAAAAACATGCGATATGGGGATTAGCTGAAGTGGTCACTCTAAATTGACCTTAGGTGTGAGAGTGTGAGTGAATGGTTGTTTGTCACTATATGTGGCCCTGCGATGGACTGGCGAACTGTCCAGGGTGTACCCTACCTATGAGATAGGCACAGCAATCCCCGCGACCCTCCGGTGGAGGATAAAGCGGTAGATGATGGATGGATGTATTGTATGTTTTGGGTAACATCTACTGCACGTCTGTCCGTCCAGGGAGTGGATCCCTCACCTGTGGTTCTCCCTAAGGTTTCTACCTCTTTCTTTTTCCCTGGAAGTTTTTCCTTACCCTGGTCGAGGGTCCAAGGACAGAGGATGTTACCAACCCTGTGAAAGCCCCGTGAGACAAACTATGTTTTGTAATTGTGGGCTATATAAATACATTTTAATTGATTCTTTTAGGGTTAATACAGGGAACATCGATGCGTTTTTTTTCCTTTTGGCTTTGAACTCATTCGACAGTCAGATCAAACGCCTTGCTTGCTGTGCAGGACACATGATATAATTATCATGTCTCTTCCAAGGACAATTCCTTAATACACTTCCCTGTACAGACTATCAGAGAAATCTTCTTACTGGTAGCCAGTCGCCAGTAGAGTGAGGATGATGTCAGGTCAGTTTTGGTGCTTTCACTGATGCGCCAGAGAAGATGAATGTGAGCCTGCTCACATCATCACCATCACCAAGATGGTGACACTAGGTTTTGGTGCAGCCATGTAAGCGTGGATGGTCACCCATTTGAAGGATGGTGGTGATTGAAAAGGACTGCTAGTGATGAAGATGGAAAACACCAATTTACCTTAGATCAGTGACCACAAATGTGTTTGTAGCTTCAAACTTCAAGTATATCTTCGAGTCCGAGAGAACAATACTTCAACAAACAAAATGCAGTTTTGAGAATAAGATGGATTGGTGGACAGAGGGACAATGGTAAAACATAATGACTCCTGCATTGCCCGTTGAAAGCACAAGGGCAGAGCAAACAAAGGTTCCATCCTGCACCACTCATGATCCATGAAGGCAACTTTATCTGCCAACCAGGCCCCTGATAGCACTTCATCCGATGCTGGATCCAGTGGTGTCCCGCCAGTGCTTTATTGCTCGTATATGGGAGAGCCTGTCAGCCTAAATTGAGGCTATTTTGACTGATTCTGTGCAGCACAAAAAAAGGAGAGCATCCCCCCTATACACCAGTCACTGAGGATGAAGTGAAGTGTGATCATAGCACTTCACCTCTTGTCCACTGTTTCGGGTATGCAGAATGGAATGAACAGACAGCTCCAGTTAGCTTTGGCCAATTTCAGTATCCAGTAACAAACCAGTGTAGCTGGGCCAATTCTGGAATCTGCATTAATCAGGTCATCAGGTGGGCTAGATTTATTCAGATGGCAAAAAAACAATGATGAATAATTGTCCAACACAATGTCTGTGTAGATTCTCGTTCATCCAGGTCATTCTGTAGTTCTCAAATATCGCTGAATCTGGATTTGTAGGTTTCTTGAAGATGTTTCTGATCCAAAAGGCTTCTTCAGCGTGTGGTCAACTAAACATTATGTTTGTGAGATTCCAAAACCATGGCATCTATCTGCTGTTACAGTCCCATCTGCTCTTCTGAAAAAGCTCTCCACAAGACGTTTTAATGCGTCAGGGATTTGCTGTTGAGCTTGGGGACTCCATTCATCCCAATGGTTTTCAATGGTCCAGGTTCTGTGTCAAGATTCCCCTTATTGACACTAAATGGAAACAGGTTTGCATACCTGCCTTTGTGGAGCTGTAACATGGTCCTGGCATTTCCTCTGATTTGTTTTGAGTTCATAAAACATTCTACAAAGTGGCTTAACTCATTTAAGTTTACCCTCTGTAAAAGTGACCGCCTTCATGTGAACAGAGAGCAAACTCTGAAAACGTAACACTTAAAGCTAGAATAGAACAAAATAACAAGGCTAAAGATGATTTCTACTTACCCCCAGTGTCAAAGCCCTCCTCTTTCTGCCAGGAATGAAAGGAGAGCAATTATTATCAGTTAATCAGTGTTGTGTGAACAGGTCACTGATTAGAGTTCACCACTACTAAAAAAAAGAAAAGGTTATATCATGTACACAAACATACTTTCTGCACTTAATTGTTGATCAAAACGACAGCTTACTGGATGTGCTGTAAATGTAAATATCCTCACCTGCCTTCTAAAAGTTACGTTTTCTTTCATAACAGCTACATTACGGGGGAAAAAACAGTTTACAGTGAAGGGACAATGTGAAAACTGTTTTCTCTACCACAAGATTTGTTCTCAAATCAAAACTGATCCTTCCAGATGAAATAAGTCTCACTCAAGAAAGACTTGAATGCCTCCAAATGGAGGTATATTGATACAATTAGAAAAGCACATGTCAACTATGTGTCCTCTGTCATAGTGCAGCTCAACACACAGCAGAAGTGGAAATAAACACCCCTGTCAAAGGATGACTGACGACTGAAGTGGCTCTTTTCGCCACCATGCCAGTATAGAAGACATCTTTGCGTCTGTATTTTTTTTTCTTTATTATCGATCACCAGTGGAGTGATATTCCAGTGGTACAGAATGAAAAAAAAAAAGAAAACACTGAGAATGAAGTCAGTTGTAAAAACAAAACTTCAGATTGTCATCATTGGCTATTGTTCAAAAATATAACCATGATATGCAACAACACATGCTTCACATTGCATATGACAAATTGCAATTTTGGTCAAAGCAAAGTTTATAGTGTAAGGTTTCTAGGAATCGTCCGAGACACTGGGTGTACAGATGTACAGATGCTTTGGGAAATATGTTTTTCCATACGAAAGCCAAGAAGAAAAAGGTCAGAACATGTATGCAAGTTTCTGGGAGACAGTAGCTCAAGAATATCTTCTGTATGAAACAAACCACAAAAAGATATGTGGTTCTTGACAAAAATAGTTGTGTCCATCACAACTGTCCATTTCGGACAACATGAGCAAAAGGTAGAGGACATCCTGCAAGTCAGTCTTTGATAGATGCGCCATTCTTAAGATGGCCAATGAAAAAAAAACTGGGGAGTACTTATCTGTCTTGTTGCTTCTTGGAGTTAAAGAAGTGAGTGCACATTGTGCAGATAAGTCATGATGGCAAGAATGCAAAACATTGCACAGAGAAAATTGCAGATTTTCAACTTCAAGCAGTAGAAATCCAATGCTTCTTGCTGTCATTGGAGGACTAAGTGTACCAGAAGATCAAATGGTACAAAAAATATAAGAAAAAAGAAATAAACCGACCAACAATCCACAGATGTTTCCAACACCCTGGATACATAGTGAAATATCACTTTTAGATGCTCCTTATTTACTGTTACAAAACACTGGAAGACCTGTGATGTTAGTCACTGGATGCTTTGGCCCTCACACAAGATTTAGGCTACACTGCTTTCTGCACCAGGATATGAAGCTGTGTACCTTTATGTGTCCAAGCGTAGTCATGTGGATCTTGTACAAGGTTTCTCCTCTTATGGATTTGTTACAGACCTGGAGTAAAAACATACAAGACAAACAAGAACACAACACCTTTAACTGGCAGTGTCATAGCTACACAGAATGTGACACATTCAGTTGCTAGCTTGTTGTGTTGGGTAGACACAGCAAAAGTGGAGTATTTTACAGTACAACAGAACTATACACTCAACGTTAAAGGTGCCATATCGTAAGAATGTGGCCAAAAACGGTTACTACATTCAAATTCAAAATACCAAGGTCTTTTAGGTTTCGGTTTCTGACGTAACTGGCAACCCCGTGGTTGCTCGGCAGCTGGCTCTACTGACTGCAATGATTGGTAGATGACGGTAGGTGGCGCCACATGCCAAAACATGATTTCAAAATATAAACATGATTTGCAGTCTGCAAAATATTATTTTTAATGCAAATATTTTGTCTGTACTGTTGTTGTTGGTGAGTTCAGTTTGTTATACGAACATTATTCCTGAATCTCTGTGACATATTAGGAGGATTTTATGGCCAGTTGCTTTAGATTTAATACATAATGCACCTTTAATCTATGAATCAGATGAATTTTTTTTTACAGTTTGTTGATATAATTATTATATTAACAATAGGTTCAACTCGGTGGTGTACAACTGAGATTTAACTCTCATACAGTCATACTGATGAACCCTTATATACGCAGACCAAATGAATATGACTTAGCTTACCGTGCATTCAATGAATTCATCCTCAACCTCGTAAGGCGTTTCGAAATTATCCATTGTTGTGTTTTGGGATAATAGCGTGAACGCAGCCCTATCACGAAATCGCCAGTTGCGCACACAACGTTTATTTATCGAAGGAATGTAACCACGGCCGTGTACACACACTCCTGTGTTGTTGTTTTTTAAAAAGAAACGTGAAACGTAAAGCGTTTAGCTCTTAGCTCTTAGCTAGCAACTTGCTTTACTTCCTCTGTTAGGGTTATCAGGTTAATAACCAGGTTAAAGGCTCATTACCGCCATCTAGTGGACTGTATGAACCCACTGGAGTGTGTATCAGGAAACTTGGCAGGGAAATAGTACTACAACTATGAATGTGATTGTTATTGTGATTGTTAATAAAACTAATAATAGCAATAATAATCATCTCCATAATATGATGTTATCACTGAATTCAAGAAGGGCATCCATTTATGCTACCTGTTGAACAAGCTTGTCATTAAAGTAAAAACAGTGTGGCATACTACAGACAGGACCGTACAGATTTGTTCATTTTTTATTTTGTCTATTTGCTCCTTAGAATAACTTGCTCCAAAACTATAAAAACAAACAGCTGCTTTCACTTCTGCCTTTTAGTAAACTGGGGCACTTATTAAGCTGTGAGTGGCTTCAGAGCGTTGTTGTGTGCGAATGGGCAGCTGTGACATTACACACAGGTAAATCTGTAAAATCTTTGTCTGAACCATGTCCAGTGGCAATGTTCACATGGCTATAGCACTTTAAGGTATAACTCCCATCATATTTACATGCAGTTTTTAATATGTACACTTAACAATGATTTATACAGCCCTCTCACAAAGAGGCTTTATGTAAATTATTATTACATAGGTTTCAGAATGTGGTTTCCTAATAATGTCACAAGAACACAATACTCTTTGGAGATCATGAACATAACGGAAAAAAAAACTGCTCCAATACTCAAGAACCAATTACTACAAAGAAAGGGTCAAAATAGAACAGCGATCAAAAATACTGAAGATTCATAACTAATGCTCAGCGTAAACATTGTCGCAGTATCTTCAAAAGTCTAAATCTGTCAAAAAATATCACACCAGCATCATCCATGACAGTTTAAAGCTGTAAGAGTTAAAATGAGCAGGGGCCAAAGCACGCCAGGTGTTTATGTGTGTGATTATTTGTTCATGTAGTGTACCGGTAACACACAGCACTAACAGATGAGTTCACAAACTCAAAAGAAACACATCCCTGTTAACAAAAACCGTGTCGATAAATAAATCGAGACAAGAGCAAGAACCACAGGTCACCATACAGAGGAACACACAGACACTTTCGGAAACAGAGGGCTATGGCAAAGTCTCTCGTCCAATATCTGAGTGACGGCTCGAGATGTTTCAATCTCCAGACGCGAGCTCAGGAGGTGAAATTGGAAGAATTGTAGATTCCACCCGGGAGATTGTTCAGGCGGGCGCGCAGCTCCTTTCGGACCTGGGTTACTCTCACCAGTTTGCGTTTGTACTCCTGCAAAAGTCCACAGAAGAACAAATACTTTAATATACGGTAATAAAAAAAAAACATACATGTATATTTAGAAAAAAAAATCAAGTATATACATAAAAATGTAGATAGAATCAGTGAATAATTTAGTCATTTCACTCAAAGGTTGTTTCACATTCAATTCCTTCCTCTTTCTAAGCACCTAATGGATGATTAGTTGCGTGTGTGTGTGTTCAGCTATTTGTTTTATATATAATTAAGTTAGGAGATAAGTAAACCAGCAGTTGTTTGAGCAAACCACATGATTTCATTTGAGGCAAATACTGTACAGACAAATATTCTAACACCTTAAAAATGAAAAGGTATCGTCTCTGCTCGTCTCTTTGTCACTTTCAAGAGGATTTTGTGTGCGATTGTGGATCTGCCGACACATCTACGTGTGTCATGCAAGCAGAACAGTATGAATCCCAGATTTCCAAATACAAATGTGAATTTGTGTCTAAATCAAGATACTTAACGTCTCTCCTCTTACAATTCGGTTTGACCAGTGCTAACACGATTTGATCATCTTGAGCTCAATTCAACTGTAGCTAGAATGGTGGAAACGCCTTTAAAATTGTCTTATTGAAACACTGAATATTCACACTGCAATTGTTAGAGTAAAATAAAAGCACCCACAAAATTATTTCCATTTTTTTATTTTCAGTTTTTTTTCTTTTATTACAAGAAGATACAAACATACGATACTTTATCCTCTTGGTATCCTGTGAAAAAAGGCTGGACAGTTATTGTCACAACAAAAAAAGATGATGATGATTATCTGTGAAAGAAAATCTGTGGTTACTTTTTTTCAAAACTACCTCACACACTAATTTGGATGATATTTACATTTGGAGACATGGGACTGAGTAACCTGAGCTGTCAGGTGTGCATCTATTTAGGACGCCACACACCCCAACAGAAACTCAGCTGTTTGCGACACGCTGCAGTAAAACACGAGAAAAAGATGTTATTAATTCTTGTTCCAGAATTTCCTTCGGGATTAATAAAGTTCTATCTTATCTCGTCTTATGACAAAAAGGACGAATGATAATGACACTACAGCTGAAGGAAACAAGACAAACATGCATGAAATAAGTGACAGAAAGAAAGAGAGTGTGATACGCACTTCAAGTTTCTGCTCATTCTGGACCAAGCCGTCCTTCTGGCTTTGTAGGAAGACAGTGAGCGTACGTGTGAGCTGCCTCCTATCGTCTATTTCTGCCGCCAATCGACCGCTGTAGTCTGCTAACAGCATGCAGGCCTCCTCCACCAGCCGGGAAAGCCGATCCCCCGATTCTTTATCTAAATCACACACAGTAACACAAAGAACAGGGCAGCGTGCTTAAACAGAACCAGGTAACTTTTTAACGTTTGTTTGGCTTTACAACACTGTTGATCAAAGGGATTTGGTAATAAAATGCTCAATCATTAGTGCTGTGGCATTAATGGGCTCTTTGCACGGCAGCCATTTTGACATGTTGTAGCAGGGAATGACGGCTCTGTTGAGCTTGAAACTTGAGGCTCAACGGGAGTTTCTTTTGCTACCAGGAGACTACAAATATTTTTATACAGTATACATACACTACCATTCAAAAGTTTGGTGTCACTTTTTGATGGCACTTTTTTTCAATGACTATAACATTAAATGAATCATAAATACACTCCATACATTGTTAATGTGGTAAACGACTATTCTAGCTGCAAACATCTGGTTTTTAATGGAATATGTTCATAGGTGTATAGAGGCACATTTCCAGCAACCATCTCTCCAGTGTTACATTGTGTTTGCTAATCGCGTTAAAAGGCTATTGGATGATTAGAAAACCCTTGTTACATGACACTGAAAATGGACTCTGGATTGCCCACGACAATGTGCTCAGTGTACTTTGTCACTCGCACTGAATCAATTAAGACACCTTTGTGAGTGTGTGTAGTGTGGAGTCCATGACAAGAACAAGTGAGTCTAGCGTACAGTCAGTGAATATATAAACAACACACAACATACCTGTGATCCTGTGAAGCAGTGACGTGTCCTGCACCTCGGCAGGAAGGGAGGAGATTCGCTGACGGAGCACTGAGTCACCAGAGGCTGCGTTTTCCAGCTCCTGCAGAGCTCGGATTAACTCTGTTGTCTAGAGGTGACATAGCCGAGAGGATGAGAGGAGGACCAATATGCATCAATGATAATAATAAGTGGGAATAAGTATGTGTATCAGACATGAACTGCAGCAGAGAAGGGACGTTTCAGGAAACAAATCCATACAGGAGTATATGTTTCAACAGTAAACACTGTAGTTAAAAGTATAATTTAATCTACTACCCGTATTTATGACTACATAGTGTTTCCAGAACAGCACCTGTGGGGGTTCAGTGGGGGAACTCTGTGAGGCGAAGTCCTCGTCTGGTCGGATTTCCTCATATGGCCTCTTCTTAGCCTTCTTTTCTCCATCTGAGATGTACAGGAAAGAGCATGAAGACACTAAAACACTCGGAATGAAACTATTATTGCAATATAGTTTTTAATTGTTCTCACATTTATCTATTGTCTCTAACATTTGAAATGGTTTGGCCCCTCCCCTACTATGTGATGTACACACTCACCCAGTAAAGTTTAACAGATCTTTCAGATTATCTTCTACACTAGATTGTGCTGTACAATTGTGTTGCAACACTCCACTTACTACATGCTGCAAATAAGTGGAATAAGGAGTTGAAGCACTTTTATAAACAACAACAAAGTCAGTTAAAAGCTGCCCAGCTCTGTACTCACAGATTTTGATACTTGATGGTCCTAATGACTTGATTTTATTTACATTTTTTGACAGGCATACATCCATGATGTGCTTTGTTTGTTGTGTATTGTATGTTTTTTGAGTAAATGTTATTGTTGCTATACTATTTGGTGTACTCTTCGCATTGCTCTGATTAGCTGAGGGCATGCAGATGTGAATAATCTCTACAGTATATTCTGGCTTAGTACATCAAGTGCATAACATTTATGCTTTGTCTGTATATTGTTCTTTTAAATTAAATAAATAAATAAATAAAAACATAAGAATAAAGCCAATTAGCTTGTGGAACTGGATTTTTTCCATCTAAAATATTCATGACCAAACTTTCCTTTGATAATTTGAGTAGCAAGTGGCGTGTGCAGTTTAAAAGAAATACAAAAACATGCAATAAAGGCCTGAAGTGAGGCTTGAACCTTCACACTGACAGGCTAAATAATAATAGATTGTTATGATGAACAAATATGCTGACATTATTGGATGGTGAGGACTACTTACTAGCCTGTACAGGTACACATTTGTGTTGCTGCAAATATCAGGACTTACACAGGACTTGTGACAGCTGATTCAGCAGGTTGTTCTCGTACACAGCTCTCTCCTGCCAGATGGACAAAACCCGACCCAGCTGTTTCTTAAAGCCGTCCTCGCCCTCTCTGGACGGGAAACAAAACACTTGCGTTGAAAGGTTTGTGCATTGTCTAGAAATGGACCTATTACTTGAATAAACGACACATTTAGGTAGTAAATCTGACCTGTATACATGTTTGAATGCATCGACGATGATCGGTGCAAAGTCTTGGGTGAACTCTGGTCCTTTTTTCTTGCTGTTCTGAATGACGTCATTGGCCAAGTAAAGGAAGGTCAACTTGCGTTGTACCTGAGCTGGATGTATTCAAATGTACACACACGTACACACACACACACACACACACACACACGTACACACACACACCCCCGTACACACACACACCCCCGTACACACACACACACACACATATTACAGTGGGGCATTTGTTATCATATAAAAAAAGGAAAAACAATAATGAATAAAACTGAGCTTTCTCCACCAACATAGACTTTATCACAGCAGTAACAAAGGCTGTCTTATTTTTAGACAGGTTCCAGTCTTCCCCAGAGACCTGTGTCATCTGTATTCCCACTGCACACTCCCTTCAGTCCTTCAACAGGGCTCCTAAAATACAACATCCACTTGAGATGTCATTAGGTTGTAGAGTAGCACCCTACGGAAAAGGGAGCTTGTATTAGAAGCAACAGAAAGCTTCCCTACAGCTCAATTACATACTTGAAATGTACATTTAGAGCTTAATAGACTAAAGGTAACTGCAAAACATTTTACATCTAAGAACACAAAGAGTGTGTTAAAAAAAAAAAAAGGTTCAATTGTATGTTGTACATCAGCCATGTATAACTTCTCCAGGGATTTACCAACATTTGTTTTTCCATTAGTATTACCATGGCTAACAAAAACATGTGTTTGATTGCATGGTTAAATGCCAAGTTAATCTTTCAATGTTGTTGAGTCAGACTCTTACATCAGTGTCACTCAAATGTGTGTACAAAAAGAATGTTCTTAAGCAAAGCAAGAGTTCTTTTAGGGGGAAAAAATCACAAATCAACTTGCCAATCTGCAGAGCTAAATGTCTCACTTGGAGAGAAAATGAATTCTCTTTCAGATTTGGGAGTGTCTCATGGAGTAGTTTTTTCTCACTTAGTTTAATGCCTTAAAAACAGACGTATCTAACCTGCGGCCCCCCATCCCATTTTATGCGACATGTCCCTTTATATCAAGTTATAATGAGAAGTGTCCCATAATTATTATTAATAATAATACCTAAGGTTATATTAATCACACCTATTCAACGTAAAACTATAAATATATGAGCATTATCCATCCATTTATTATCTACCGCTTTATCCTCCACAGGAGGGTCACGGGGGTGCTGTGCCTATCTCAGCTCATTGGGCGATAGGTGGGGTACACCCTGGACAGTTCGCCAGTCCATCGCAGGGCCACATATAGAGACAAACAACCATTCACTCACACTCTTACACATACGGTCAATTTAGAGTGACCAATTCACCCAATACCTGAGCATTATCCATATGCTACGATTTAATTTGTACATTGGTGTATTGTTCCATATCATAACAAACACTTGATTTTCAGCTCATGGCCCCTTCATAACCAGACTGGACACACATTGGCCCCCAGGTCGTTTGAGTTTGAGACCCCTGCCTTAAAATCCATCTTATAGCATAACTGTTGTCTATGCAAATGTGCACACAGAAATACCGTTTAAAACAATGTGTGTATTGTTTTCTGAATAAAATGTGGAAGTTCACATTTAAGTGGATGATTTAATGGACTATTCCCCCCTCATCATGTATTGTTTCCAAGTATCCTAATCATTTTTGTGCATCTCTTTAAGAGCAAAAATGGGTCAAATCAAAATAGCAAATACTAATCTATTCAACTCTGATCCGTTTTAACAGTTTGGGCTTTTGTTTAGCTAGCTACGGTCAGCTAAACACGTTTACATTTAAATTCACAATAAGTTGACCAGCTTCTGTAGCCAGATGCTACATCCAGGTTGTTGTAGCATGTTAGCAGGCAGTGTGTGTCGAGGAGCTAGCTTGCTCGTTCCACCCTTACCTTTCTTCAGTTCGCTGAACCACACATTGACAATGGTCTTCGAGTGCTTTCTGTGATGAATGAGCCACAGAGACAGCGTTTGGACACTTTGTTGAGAGTTGCTGAGCTCGGACAGTTTCTTTTCTAGAGCCACATCAGAGAAAGCTGACATCTCGACGGAGAGGGGAGTGTGGGACACCAGGAGAGGCAGCAGCTTCAAGGTTCCCCTCAGTTAACGTGGAACGTCCAGCAAATAAACCAGTCACTGCAGAGTTTTAACCATATAAAAATAAATGACGCACGGCACCTCGTTTGTGCGTAAAAATAACTGTTTACGCAGAACTAGCTACAGCAGTTACAATAGCCTTACTGCAGGCTCTGATAGGGAGAAGCCACGACAGTCGCTTCCGTACAGCTATGTTGCGTTCATGTCTGCCGGAAATTACAGTTAGTGCAATTTGCCAGGCTTTTCTTTCTGACTTTTTTACATATCTTTGAGATTATTTTTTTTTTACACACGTGGCATCAAAAAAGTGAACAAATGTCTTAACATGTACATCACTACAGTTTTTTTTCCATTTTTGAAAACAAACGACTGAACCAAATGTACTTTAAAAGTACAAACATAATAGGCTACAAGCGGAGTACAGTTTATTACAAATTCACTTAGTTTTGTTGCATATACGTGTGTTGTATGTGATTTGGTTTCTTTCATAATCTTTTTAAAGACGCCCAAGACTAATTTAAACTAATTCAAGAAACAAATTTGAGGTGGCTTGTGTGTTTTTTATATTGTTTTTCATTATAATGCTGAATGTTGCTGCGAGAAATAAGACTTTTAGTTTGCCCACTACCTTTAAGCACAGCTAAGTTATTGATTGGACTGATCCAAATATATTCTATTTTGGGTTTTTTCCCATCTTGTATGTATGCTCAATCTTTCACATTTTGTTGTGAATATATTGACTGTGTTCATTTTATTCCATTATGCAGTGCACATTGTAGCCGTGTTTTGAAAAGTGCTTTACCAGTAGCAGTGGATAGGTAGCAATGAATGAACAACAATTCCATCTTTAATTTGACATTTATGAAATATTAATGGAGACTGGTTCACCATTTTATTCAACACGGTGACATCGCAGATTTTGTCAACGTTTCAAACAACTGAACAAAAGGTTTCAGAGATGCTGCTGTGCCAGGAAATATGGATACAGACTCCAAACACATCCCATTAACTGACTTGAAGGCACTTCAAACTCAAGTAAAAATAAAAATGAAAATCAGTAGTTTATATAATATGGTAATACAATCAACATAAATACTGTGTGGTCCTCTACAGTGCAAGTAGTAGCAAAGGGGTAAATAATACAAAGTATTTGTACTTAATAAGAATTCACTGAAGCACAAACCAACGAACCCCTACATCCCATTCAACGTGAATTAACAAATCAGTGAAAATATTGCTAGTGTCACATTACTCCACTTTTGGTGGTTTACTCACAAAACCAAAACATACTGCAGGTAAATAAATTCCAGCACGTCCCACCCATTTTAAATTATCTCCAATTCTATTCTGCCAGCATAGCTTGAATCACTTTCTCAAAGAAAAATATAAGTTATTCAATGTAGTTTTTGCTGTAACCAGTTGACAACTATGTTTTCACCAATAACACGTCTCCAAACATGTCAGAAGAAAAATGTAATTTCAAAGTACATCTGGTTTTTTTATAAACATGGATGGAAATGAAACCACCATCACTTCCAGATAGATAAAAAAAAAAGGATCAAAATTATACAAACTAAAGTCATAAAAAAAAAAAACAATACTGATCTCAGAGGCTATGCCAGTGGTGTCACTACATTCAATAACATTCATGAACATGGTCAATGAACATCCAATCTCCAACTCCCATTTCTAACAGAAACCATAAAGTATTTATTTTTGAAAGAACATAACAAAGCAGCATGGTTAGAGGCCATGCCAGACCATATTGAGGTCTTTCAGTAGGGACACCATTGCCTCAAGTGGAACGGTCTTCATAACTGCAATTAACGTAGTGGCAATAAATGCAGAATTAAATGGGTGGCATACACACAAATGGAGTACTTTCAGCTACACTTCTTGAAATCACCAACCCTGATTACCCAGTGTCTCTGGACTTACTCCTAATAAGACCCGTAATATGTACTCTGCACAGGTGGGATGAAAGTACTTGACTGGGGCAAATCCCAACCACCGCCAACACCACCGCCGCTGCTGCTGCTGCTATTGCTATCGTTGTGTGGATAAGGGACGTGCCAGGTGGGTTCATGATAGTAGTTAGGGTTATACATACCCCTATGGTCTATTTGAATGGCTTGACAGGCCACAGGTTGCATCATATAACTTTGTGGAGTCGTCTGGACCTGGCTCGTCATAAAAGCCATATACATTTGTCTCTGTTCGGTTCCAGGAGAATGTGGTCTAATCTCTGGTGCAATGTGAGCAGGGACAGCTCCCACATAAGGATACATGTTAATCCTTGCAGCATCAACATAAGGAGAAGCCACTTCAGCAGATGAGCCTTGATGCCCCACACAACCTGTCTGATAACTGTTATGATCTGGTGCCATGTACTGATTCTGGGTGAATTGTTGGTAAAGTTGAGGTGCATCTGAGCTCATCTCCATCGGGCCCTCGTCTCTCGACACGTTCTGACTAGTGCCAACGTTATTCTGTGAAGCTGAGCCGTACCACTGCTGAGTGTTAACCCCCTCTTGTTCGTGGGGAAAGTTGTAATAGGACCAGTCCTGAGTGTGGGACGAAGCATGTGGCCACCCGACATTTTGTGGTCCCCCCCAGTCCCCCAAGTCTCTCTCAAGCTTTATACCTGATGTTTCTTGAGAACCATATTGTCTGGTGTTGTTGCTTTCCTGATATGCCTTTTGATCATCTGTCCAAGTTTTGTCTTCAGACTGGCTTAAGTATTCATTGTTAGCAAAGTAACCATCCACCTCTTGATACCACACGTTTGTGTTGTTTCGCTCTGCTTCCATGTACTGATGGGTGTCTGTGTCTCCACTATACAAGTCCGGTTGAGGTAAAGTTGCTATGGCGTGTTCAGTGTGGTTGATGTCAAATGATCCAGCATCGAAGTCGAACTCGTTGTCTTCTGTCAGGTTCTCGAGGGATGGAGATACACTTGAGGCCGGTGATTGTACCGTAGGGAAGTCGTCCTCAGAGAAAGACATCCTCTCCAGCAGCATTGCCCCTTTTTTGAGAGGCAGGCTTACCTTGAACACAGTAGTGGTCTTCTTCCCTTTTGATGTGGTATTTCGTGCCCACTTTGACAGCATTACAGCATGTTTCTCTGGCATGTCTCCAGCTGAAGACATGGTCGCATTAAGCCCTAAAATTTTTTTTTGAAAAGGCACAGGTTATATTTCACTGTCAAGAGAGAAACATACATTTTGGCCCATTCAAGTGAAGTGTATTGTTGAAAGGCACACCTTGGAGAGTTATTTTGTTTGTTTGGTTGCTAGTTTGTGTCCCACTGCTACATAACATCTTGATACCTGTAAATGAAAATAACATACTTAAGTCTTTGCAATTACACTGAAAGAGCAGACTGAAGTGGCAAAAGGTATATTAATAAATAGTCAAATTAGATCATTGGCGATTTATAAAACTACAGAAGTCTTTTTAAGGTCCAAACTATTAAAGGGAGAAATTGTAATCAAAACTCACTTCCTATACAGTAAATGTGGTGGCAGAGGTTGCCACCTTGGATTTACTGTAGACATCATTGTTTGTGTTTCAAACTTAGAACTTATGGAGTATTGCTTTTATGCACAGTACTACACCCACGCCTCACAAGACATAAATCCATCGACTAATAATGTAAAAACAAATATAATACAGGTTAGAGAAACTATGAAAATAAAAACACACAGTTCTGTACTTACACCAGTGATAACTTTTGCCAGCCATTTGGATACAGAGTGATTCTGGTATGTTCATCACCTGAGAGATTACAAGAACAAGTGTGGTCAAAATGTTCCTGGTGAAGGACACAAGAGTCCCTTTCACATACAGAATAAGGACATAAAGGTTAGTATGATACCTTCAGCTCTCCTCTGCCCTCCTCTCGCTCCACTTTCCTGGCCAGTGACTGGGGAAACTCACTGTGCTCATAATCATGTGTCAACAATACTTCCACCTGCTGGGGATGAGTTTCCATCTACACAAAAATGTCTTCAATGAACTTTAACCTGGTTCTTAGTATGCTCTTCACAACCGCTGAGTGATCAATGCTTCATTTCAATTGCTCATGTCAAAAACTGACCAAGTAGTTGTTGAGATGGGAAGAGCTTGTCAGGTGAACAATGATGTCCTTTTTGTTGAATCTGATGCGGCAGCAGTGGCATAAGAACACGCGCGTGTGGCCACTCCTACACTCAACCACACGGAAAAGACCTGTTGGAGACATATGCAAGAGTGGGAATTAGTAACATCTACAGTTGTAAGATTCACCTCACCCTTCCTTACAAATAGTTTTATCATTAAAAATGAAAAGGGTGTTGATGTACAGTAAATAGAAAAGTCTCATTCTGGGGAAATTTAGTGTAATGTTAATTTAAAGCTGTTTGGCATGTAACTTTTCAATAATAATGAATGTCCATTATATTAACTCTGTTTTACTTAGATAAATGTGTCATTTGATCACCAGACAGTGGATCTGAAATATATGTCTCCCCCCCCCCAAAACAACAGAGGAAGTTGATGAAAATCCAACGTCAAAGTCACTGTCAAGTTTTATGAGTAAAAGATGTGAAAATTAAACAAAATGTAATTTAACTGGTCAAATTAAACAGTTGCAGAATCATAATGCTTTGAGGTTTCTTCTTCATTTTACCAAGTGAAAACAAATGGGTGAAACTGCCCTTTAAGCCTATCATGCAACTCTGTGTGTTTCTCAGCAGAGAAATGTTTTGAATCTCTTATCCCTGAGATTCCCACGCTGCACACGGAAAGTCCCACAACAAGTTTCAGAAGTGAATTTTACTGCAAAGAAAAGTTGAGCTGTTTGATGGAATATAAATGCTTCTTGCAGCTGAGCAGCAGAGGGGAGGTAACTCAGAATTCTGGACATATTGCATTAATAAATACACGTGGAGCCATAATTTAACATTTTCTGTACTTTTCTCCATTCTACAGTATACTCACCAATAATAGGCTTGGTTCCTGTATAGACACTGAGAAACTGCGGTGCTGAGGTGTTTCTTAAACAGCCTTCTGTCTTCACATGAGGAGCTACAGCTGACTGCATTAGAGACGGGTCATGCATACATTCAGCTTTGAGGGATTTTTCAGTCCACTGCTGTTGATTCTGACCGAGCAACACAATCCTTTGTGATTGAATGGGAGATTCCTCCAGCTCAACAGGCGGAGTCTCTGCATTTCTTTCTGGTCGACCCTGACAATCTCGTAAGAAAGTTACTGCTGCAGTGTTTATGAGACAAAAAGACTCATGTTAAATAATAAAAATGTAAATGTGAAAAGCATGGCAAGAAAAAAAAACAACAACATGGTGACAGATAAAGGAAATGAGATCAAGACGAGTCACTGACCATCTCTCTCGCTTAGTGTTGCCATCCTCTGGAATACTGCTCCTTCAACCTCAAATAACTTTATATTAAGGTGCAAAAATATGAGCTCTTATATCCAAAACACTTGTTTGTGCAAATGAAAACAAACATGCACAGAGTAAGAAATACCTGGACCTCTCCAACTCCCTCTTTTCCCTCGATTGTCTTGGCCATCTCCATCAGAGGCCAGGCCAGTTTAGACAAGTCAGAGTTCTCCTTCCATTCAGACAATAAATGAGGGTGCCAGGCTTTCTGTCAAACAAAACAGCATGTTCATAAACCACGGGAATAGTGGCCATCAAACTAGCCATCATTACAGCACTGCTTACAATGTAGTTATATCGGTGGAGACTTCCCATGATGTGGTTCCGCATGTCGGCTTTGCCGAGTCGACAAACGCACACCTCACACAGGTACAGCAACTCTCTGCTGCACGCTCCCACCTTCACACATTCTACAATGCTGCCGAGACCTTAACGAACATGAAAGGACAAAGTCATTTAACATACAACAACACCACAAACAAAGATATATATACATAGATATTTGTTGCTGTGTACCAATAATAGGTTGTAGTCTCTTCCCGTTGGTCAGATACACCTTCAAAGATTCAAACAGTTCACTTTTGCTGGGAACTGCTACACAAAGAAAGAAGGAATAATTACATGCTTAAATCCTCTGAACACAATTAGAGCAGTTCAGACCAGGCGTTAAACATTATGTCCACAGAGATATTGTCTCTAAAGTAAGTGTTTTCAACCTAAAATGCATCCTGTGTGAATAATGTTTAAAAATGGACATGGTCTTCCATGCAAAGATTTACTCCAGTTTTAAAGCCTCAAAATTTGTGATTTGATCAGACCCATGTCAGTATTTACAACTTAAAGTTCACACAAACGTCGCCTCAGCCAGGCACATACTGGACAGTACTAACAATTAACATTGGTGTCCAATCATATGTCCCGAGGTTTCATGATCTAGCTTCCTCTAATAACCTCTCTTTATTCATTCATCTTCTACCGATTTATCGTCCAAGAGACTCGCAGGAGACGCTGGTGCCAATCCCAGCTGACAGAAAGGCAGGTTCCACCTGCACCTCCAGGTGGACATGTCACCAGTCCATCACAGGGCCACAAAGAGACAAACAACCACTCACTCTCACACACAATCTGCGGGTCGCAAACCAGCAAAGGTTTTCACCTTAGTGCTTCACCTTAAAGAAATGACATCACAAAACCTAAAACTATCAATTGAGAACATTCATTTCATAGGAAATGTACCACTATGCCCACACTAGCTTGGGTTGTTTAAAAGACAGACTGAGGTCAGAGAGGGGTGCATTAGCATCTGCACAAGAGTGAACAGATCACTCAGGTCATATGTTAACATCTGGTCAAATTAGATGAACGCACGCACACACACACACACACACACAAAGACATACCTTTTTGTGCTTCACTAGACTGCATGCTGCATTTGAAGAACGTGGCTGCAAAGGTGCAAATGATTGATCTTGCTGTAAGTTTTAATTCAGCATCTGCACATTTGGGTTGGAGGAGCCTGAAAGAGCAAATGAGCCGAGAACAGAGGAGGGTGTCGCTTAATGTCCTTACAGGGATGTAGGTATCCTGAAACGTTAAGGCCTCTAAAGGGAAATCTGTTGTTCTGAAGCAGAGGGTGTTCATGGTCATGGAGGGAGTGAAGGACCCACAGAAACCAACCCTGATATTATGCATGTTCATTAGACAAAAAGAAACATTTTATAAGCCAAATATTCCCTTTTACACAACATTGTATTAGAGGCAGTATATCCTACATGTTTGTTTACACCGATTACGTATACATTCTTTACATAGTTATCTGAAACATGTTATGGAAGCGCAGCAGGACTCTGAAAACTTCTAATGTTGAAAAAAAAAAATCCTCAAACCAATGAAATGATAATCAAAATAGCTAACGATTAATATAGTATTTAAAAAATTGAGTAATTATTTCGGCCCTAAACCAAACAAACCCAAGACAAACAAAGTAAATATTAGATAAATCTTCATCTACAATTAATACACACATACATTCAAAATGTGTCCTTACATTTCAATTAATCGCACAGAAAATCATTTACCACTTAAAAAGGTAATCGTTTGTTTGCCATATATGCCACATACAATATTTATTTTAAAATAGTTTAAGTGGGTCAAACAATAATGTCGAGTGTAAACTCAACATGTTTAGCTAGAATATCCACATTCATGTCTGATGCAACTTATTAGAGCATCAGATTCAACTTTAAATTTCAATCAAAAACCAACAGACAATACTAATACTGTAAATGTATTGTGGCTGCAGGTTAAGCTCACGACCACCAGATGGCGCTGCAGGGACTTTGGACAAGAAAGCGAGTGATGTTCGAGTTTAAGTTAAGAACTAATGAACACAAATGGCATCACAACAAAGTAAACACTTTTCCCCAAAGTATAACTTATTATTATATCATTATAATCATTATTAGTAATGTCATAAAACTGACGACAATTGTCTAGCGATGTTAGCGGCGGTAAAAACGTAAAACTCCTGTCAAACGAGTGATGTCTGCTGCCAATCACCACAGCTGTGTGTGTGTGTGTGTGCTCAGAGTCACTGACCAACCGTTGAAACTCCACCACGACCAACGAGCTTCAGCTCGATTCAACTCATTAAACAGTTTAACAAACTAAATAAAACACTCACTTACCGACACAGAGGAACCGTGAAAATACCTCTGTACGAACTGTTATTTCGTGCTGGTGAACCCAGTCACACGAGCGGACCTCGTTGGTGCGGAGTGAAATCAAGACAAGTGAAGTCAAAATTTGCCCCACGGTGAGTGGAGAGGAGCGAGCGGCGCATGCGTAGTGGGCTGGTGTTCTGCTTTGGCCAATCACATCAACAGGTCCCCTGTGTGTGTGTGTGTGGTGTGTGTGTGTGTGTGTGTGTGTGTGTGTGTGTGTGTGTGTGTGTGTGTGTGTGTGTGTGTGTGTGTGTGTGTGTGTGTGTGTGTGTGTGTGTGTGTGTGTGTGTGTGTGTGGGTGTGTGTACATTTTGGCTAGTCCTGACACCTTTAAGGTGCTTTTTGTGGGGTTAAGACCTGGTTTTAGGGAATTAGGGAATAGAATTGGGTTTAGTTTAGGGTTGTTGTTTGTATTCTGGTTAAGTTTAATCATGGACTGTTATGGTTAAGGTGAGGGATAATGCTTCAGTAAGGGTTTTCCAAATTACAGGAAGTCAATGAGAGTCCTTTAAAAGAGTGTGTGTGTGTCTCAGTGTAGCAGGGCTTAGATCTCAAAAGAATCACAGCACTGCTCACAAAAAGCGATTTGTTTTATCTCAAATACATGGAATTAACAGCAACACAGAAAGCGAGACGATTGCAAACAGGTTCAAGGGCAACTGAAAACACAAAGAAGAGCTTGTGAAAAGTTTCAGATGCAACTTCTGCTGCCAAAAAACCTCCCCCAGTCAGTCCGGACTGATAGGCAGTTATCAAGGATGTAGCATACAGATGGTGTCCCATAATATCTGTTCACAAAGACCAAACACAGACACAATAACATCACATAAAATATTCACATATATGTATTTGTTTTGTATTTGTACTCATATAACATTGTTTAAAGGTGCATTATGTAATAAATCTAAAGCAACTGGCCATAAAATCCTCCTAATATGTCACAGAGACTCAGGAATAATGTTCATATAACAAACTGAACTCACCAACAACAACAGTACAGACAAAATATTCACATTAAAAAAATCTTTTGAAGACCGCAAATCATGCTTTGGCATGTGGCGCCACCTACCGCCGTCTACCAATCATTGCAGTCGGTAGAGTCTCAGCTGCCGAGCAACAACGGGTTGCCAGTTACGTCTGAGCTACAATGGCGGAGAAAACGAAACCTAAAAGAACCTTGGTATTTTGAATTTGAGTGTAGTAACCGTTTTTGGCCACATTCTTACATATGGCGCCTTTAATCACTATATCCTCACATAAGTGTATTCTAATCTGCCTTTGTTAAACTATAATATAACCATAATCAGAGAAAGTGTTTGTGTGTCTTTGCAGAGGTTTCCCACACACATATATGATTTCCTTTACATGCCTTGGTGCAGGGTCATTCTGCACCAGACACACACACACACACACACCCCCACACACACACACACACACACACCTTTACCACTGACCATGAGATAACGACTGCTCGCACTCATAAACAGCCTGGTGAGTCAATTTGCTTTTACAGAAAGCAGTGAAGCCAGTGAAGGCACCCTGCTGTTATATTGACGAGACAGCATCATTATGCAGGAGGACAACGGGGCCCAAACAGGACATGCATGAGACTGTGTGTCATAAATCTGACTACACCAAGATAAGGAGCACAAGGTTCCTCATGATGGAGAGGAGTCTGCAGCTTCACATGCGCTATATGTTTACAATGGAAGCCTGCAGCTCAGACCTAAACATTGCTTTGTCTGGGCTTCAGTTGGCCAGAGAGTGGATGTAGCGGTTGAGTTCTTGTTTATTCAGTGATGTGGCTCCTAGATAAAGACCTACAATGGGCAGGATGTGATGTATAGGAGGATAAGAAGCCTTTAAGAAGTGTGGTCTTTCTCACGGGGAGGTTCAGAGTTTTGGGGAATTCGACTGAAACTCTCCCAAGCGAACTGCAGCGCTCAGAATTGACGCTTGACTTGTAACAAAAAGGTGGAAAAAATCGTGTGTCAATTCTGTGATTTTTCAGAGAACACATCATCATTCATTACTCCTAACTATTTAAAAGTTTAATTGCCAAGTGGTACCTCTTTTTCTACAACACATATACATTCAGAGTTCACAGAAGTATCAGCTCAATAAATATGAGTAAAAGTACCAGCTTTAGTACAGAACTACAAAAGGTTCTGCTTAATTATAAGAAAAGTCTGCTCATGCCATCATCGACTATGTAGTGATTCAGCAGAAAGTTTGGCAAGACAAAAACAAAGGATCTTAATTTTTTTTTAATTATTTAATTAAAGACAAATATAAAACTTCATCTGAAAACACGGTACATAAATGCTGAAAATGTGAAGTGAAAATTCACAAAACCCACAAAATGTTGGCTTCCTATTCAGTCAACAATAGTTTGAAACCGACTTCCGAACCTCACTGTAACAGGAAAATCTATCAAAAATAATTTTAAAAAGTCACTTTCACGTTTGTACTGAATGCATCTTAACTGTAACAGACAGCAGAACGACATATGTAAACAACTCTATACATATGAACACAGTGAAAACTAGATGGTGACATCAGCAATTTCCTTTATCATTCAAGTGATAAACCATTCATTAAAAAAGGATTGATAAAATAAAAGACAAATATGAACAAAAATCTAAAACAAAGCGAGATTGTCACCATCTTATGTAATTAATTAGATTTGCCCTGAGGAGACGATTATGAAAATGCAAAATGAGCAAAGACTCTGTTCCAATGGCAGCTTCAGCTGTTGAGAGATAATAGATGCGTGTGTTCTCCTTCATCTTCCACATAAAATCCTAAAGGAATAACACACCTTTGTTTATGTGAGAAAACAAAGTTAGTAACGAGAGCTTCTCAAGAGTCATAAACTGGTGAAGTAACTACAAAAGAAGATGTTGTCCAGATGTTAAGTAGTCCATGGAGAGTTGATGTATTTTAAGGGGGGGGCATAGCTGCTGCTGTTGTCTACAAGGGTCTGACCTGGCACTTATGATGCCAGTCTTTCCATTAGCTTATGGCTGTGACAGCTGCACACAGGGGTCAACAGTGGTGGCTCCCCTAGCTTCAGTTGCTGTCTCTCCATACTTTAGTTGTTAGCGGAGAGAAAAGGTGTGGAATTGGGGCTGACATTTAGGTTCTTATCCTAAAAACTTAAGAGATGCTGTTGAAAACATCCCCTCTGGTGGTTTATTTGTCAATATAGCTTTCATTGGCTGAGACTTTGAATGCACTACATCGTCCTCTTCAGATCCAGGTCTTCCTCCTCTGGAGGCAACAGGACAGCGGTTGCAGCAGGACAGACAGAAGTGGACTTAGATGCTGTTTTTGGGCTTAGCCCAAAGGATGGGGTTTGAACGGTTTTAGGAGGAATTCACCCCAGTGTGTTTCATTTGGACAACTTGGGAATTGGCTTTTGTTGGGAGACTGTCACAGTGAAATATGGCTCCTATGGGCTTCTCGACTGGTGCTAGTATCATGAAGTGGAGGCTTTTCTCTGTTTGCCCCCATCTCCAGCCTTCACCATCTCTTGATTTGTTACTGTTGTTGGTCTTGCTTCTAAGAGAGACGATAGAGAAAGCAATGAGAGAACACACAGGAAAAGCTTAAATTCACTCAGTGACACTCATCATTATCAACTATTTACTGCAACAAATGGAAATACAGTTAGTCTTGGCTCTGCTCACATGATTTATCGACAGGTATTTAACATATAACATGTTTTACAGCCCATTACTGTCTCCTTGCCATCTCCTCTCCTCACATATTTCCCTGCGGCTGTGACTCTAAAGCAGACTCACTTTCCATATAGATTCAAACTTCATAAAAATATAAAATGCTTAAAGTCACTAATGTTCATGTTTTACATATTTTATTCGCTTCAGATTGTCTATGGGGTGAGGAAAGCAGACATCACCTGAGATGTTGGCACTTACAGTTGACGCGCTGCTCCTGATTCTCTCCTCTCTTAACGTGTTGTGCGATTTGTAAAGCTGCAAAGACAAAATCAGCATGTTTATTTATGTTTACGTATATTGCCATGAAAGTCTGCAACAACTTTAAATTCAACCCGCCGTTACCTTCACTGAACGGAGCACTGTGCACATGTTCATACAGCTCAGGTCGCAGCAGAACGTCCTTTGTGGGAGAAAATGCATCAGACATGACACTTTTAGCGTTGAGGGCGTTATAGTGCATAGACTATTTTTTTAAGGAAATTAAGCACGTTATGCATTTTAAATTATAGTGACTGAGAAAATGTGAAAACGAATGAGGAGAGTAAAGAAGGATGGAGTGGATATGTGTATAAAAATATGGCTTCATCAGCAGTTTACTCATGAGTAGCTGCACACAGGACAGCTCTGACACATGAGGTAAAACCCCTAAAGATAAGCAAACCAAGTAGAGGAAGTAGAGAAAGAAGAACAGACAGCAGAGAACTGTAGGACTGCACAATACGCCGTTAAACTGTGACCAAAATGGGGGAAATTCTTTGTGGTTTGAAACGGCTAAAGTTTGTTTCTATTGTGTACAAACACTGTTTTGGTCACCACTATATCTAGTTTATATCGTCTTGAAACCTACTTTTTTAAAAACACACCTGGCAAGATGGTATGTTAAACATTTTTCTGTGGGGTGATTAGAGTCAGAAGAGCCTGCACATGCACAGTTCACAGTTTATATGTATCAGTAAATGATGGAACAGCCTGTTGCAAATAAAAAAAAAGACAATAGTTATGTGACTTTAAAGAATACCTGCAGCGCATAACCACTCTCACGCTTTGAGAGGGCAGTGGCAGCGGCCCTCAAAGTATTCATTTTGACATGAGGAGGATAATCCTCCTTCCAGTGTTCCACAAAAGAAGGGTACTGCCATCGCTGGAAGACACAGATGTCGCATCATTAAAAACGATGATAACAAGCTTTCAACGCTTTACTGAGAAGTCACTCACCATGTATTTATACCAGTGAAAATGACTCGACGCATGTGCGATGTGACTGGTGGAGAACGTCGTCTTGCAGCTCTCGCACAAGTAGAACGAATTCCCAGCAGTTCCTCGACACTTCCACACAAAACCTAGACCTGATGAGGACACATCTATGACATCATCTGTGAAGGAACTTGCCATAAATCATTCAAGGAGGACCCAACACCTACCTATGACTGGTTCAGGTTTCTGTCCTTCCATGCAGCTCTGATTCTTATCCCCTGTGACACCAACAAGAAATAACATCAGTCCAGTTTCACTTTTGGCCCCACAGCTGTTTAACTGTTGAACTAATACAGTTGACTATGTATTTCATATCATATCTGCTTTGGAGGCTGAGAAATAGAACTGTTGATGATTCTGTTGATGCAAGTTTGCCATTGAAGGGCGATCTCTATTGCCACTTTCCCACTACATGGTCCTGGCATGACTTGACTCACATCGGCACGGCACTAGTGACTTGTAAAGCAGTCGTTTTTCGGTGAACTGAATCATTAGATTGAGTTAATTAAAAAGATAAGTTTCCATTTCAGCAGAGGTGTTGCTAAATACACTAATGGAAAAGCATAAAAAACATGCCTTGCTGAGTTGAGTTGAGTCGTGCCAGGACCGTGTAGTGGAAAAGCGCCATTGGTTTGAAATTTTTCAGAAAACCCTCAGGATTCTAAAAGGTTATTATAGAAAATCCCTAGAAAGCTTTTTTCCTTAAAAGGCGATTTACAACCCCTGGACAAAATTATGGAATCACCCGTCTTGGAGGATGTTCATTCAGTCGTTTGATTTTGTATCAGTATCAGTATTCTTGCCTTTAACAATCTTCCCATGTTGTTAGTACCTGGTCCAGATTTTAGACACAGCTGACTGAACCACCAACATCTTGTCCAACACTGCGTGATGATCTATCCTCTTTAAGGAGTTTGATAATACTCTCCCTTGATTCAATTGACATCTCTTGTGTTGGAGCCATGATTCACGTCAATCCATTTGGTGCAACAGCTCTCCAAGGTGTGATCGCTCCTTTTTTTTAACTGCAGACTAGCATGCAGATCTAATCTGATGCAGGTGAGTGATTACATAATTATTTCCCTCTGCTTCGTCTAAAAAAGTAACTGTTACCGATTACCACTATTCTTTTTCTTGATTTCTTTTAGTGTTTCTTAAAGCCAGAACGTTGCCGTTTGAAATGACTTTAGTTTTGTATCATGTCTGTGATCTGCTTTTTCTTTACAAAATTAAACAGCTAAGTGAACATCCTCCAAGACTGGTGATTACATATTTTTTGCCATGGGTTGTAGGTCTTGATGGGTAAAATAAACTGTGACTGTGGGGGTGTGGTTAGAGCGGCAGCTGAAGGAAGAGAGGGAGGAGTGGCTCAGCTGGTGATCACACAGCTGGAAAGAATCAGGTAATCAGTCGGCTATATAAGCACACTTGTTACTTGGTTCTGGTCTCTTGCTGTAGGCTGGGTCCAGAGAGAGGAGAGGCGCCGTATATGGTGTAAATCCATTTTTGCTTACCTTGTGATGTCCCTGGGAGCTCCTGCGGTGCACTGTGCTGCTCAGGTCCTGGTGCATGTTCCTCTGTGTGGATGGGCCTCAGTTCGTTCTCCCAATCGAAAGAGAGTGGCTCTTGTTTGATGGATGTTACCAGTGCTGGGTGTGCAGATTCTGAGTGGGCGGCGACAGAATGTGCACAACCTTGATGTTTCTCCACTGGGGCTGCTGGGAAATCAGGATAAGAAATATTATATCTTTGAATTGTGCAGAGGAATTTTCAATTAATTAATTTGACAACATTAAAACACAAATAACATATATCAATGATGACACTAGACGGATATTTACCAGATCTCTGAATTGTAGGCATGACTTCAATATGAGCCGGGGCATCAAAAAATGGATCAAACTTTTCCTGTTTGATGGTGACTACAATGGAGTAGAAATGATCAGTTAATGCAGTTAATTGGTACATTATGTCCTTATGTGGTTAGATCATACCTGTTGTGTCTGCCTCTTGAATGCTAGGAGGTGGAACAGGGTCTGGATCACTTTTCAATATTAAAGGCTGAACCTGGTCTGGAGTTGGGTCACTGGGTACTGGGCCTTTTTCAGCCCCACTCTTAGCTCCATCTGAACGATCGGCCTGCTCTTTCAAATTGGATCTTAATTCTGAATTAAGAGCAACATTTTGAGAATAAAGATCTTGAATATTTTTTCAGATCCATGTCACAGTTGAATGTGTGTGTTTTTACCTGATGTACAGGCTGATTCTGTCACGCGTATGTTCTCCTGCGCTGGCTGGTTCGTCACAGAAAGTCCAGAAGTTTGATTGAGTCGCACACAAATCCCTTCAATAAAGAATAAAGACTTGATAAAGTCACAACGTGAACAGAAATTTTATTGTTGTCATTTTGTCATGGTAACTCCATTTGGGAATACAAGTACTGAATAATAATAAACAAAAACTTCCAAAACTTTTACCATCATCCGGGCTTGAAATCTCACATGGACTGAAATCGACAACTTGCAGTTTCATCTGTGCGTGATCAGTAGTGGAGACTGATGGCACCTGCAAGGCCTTCTGTTTTATAATGTTTTTCAGCTTTTCTATGGCTGTGAATAAAGAGAGAGAAATAATGACCATAGGTAGACATTTAACGGTCCACTTCCACCGAACTGGTGGTTATACAGTACTTCCGGGTATGGATTTGGAACCAGCACAGATGACTGTTCTTTGATATTTGAAGGTACATCTATATATGGTTGTTGTGATCAGATTTGAGGAAATATGCGTGGTGATGTCCATGTGATGGAAAATAACACTTACTCCTTATATCGCTTGTATATGCTTTTGTAGCCTAGTTTCACTGTATATGGTTTAGGACCAGACACTAGACATAAAAGCACATTCCATATACTGCCCAGTCCAGACACCTTTCTAAACACTTGTGAACCCTAAAACATGCAACCTGTGCAGTTGCACCCAGCAACAGCAAAACTGATTTACTTTATTTAGCCCAAAATAACTGCTAACTGCCAACAATACCAGTAAGACCCAAAGAAATTGAAGACTCTTAAGGATATTAGAACATCTTACCTTTGTCATCATGGATAGACGCCAGCTCTTTGTACACATCGTAATTCACTTCCACACTCTGACTGTTGAGCTGTACAAAGATTAAAAACATGAATGTCTTTTTGTCTTATCACATTCCAATTCTCCAATTGTCTCCATTCATTTATCATGAAATCATCACCTCCTAAAATCCTTGATCCTTGTGTCAGCATTTGCTTCTAACATAGGCTCTTCATTCGTGGGAATATTTACACATACAAAATGTTTAATTGTATTCATTTCAGTTCATGCCATGTCACCTGGTCCCTTCGAGTTCCAGCATACTTCTCAGCTTCAGCCAAGTGTGCGATGATCTTCTCAAAATGACTCGTCTCAGCACTGGGCCCGTACAGCTTATTCTGGGAGGGTAAATTCAGAGCACAGTCAACACAGTTATACCGTCTTACCTGACTAGACTCTTAAAGTAGACATATTATACCACATTTCTACAAGTTATATATAACATGTATCGACTGGACAATGTAAATCCTCTGAGGCTGGAAGTTTGTGTAGAACTCTGTGCTGCACTGTGCAGCCAAGAATACTTTGCCGACTTCCACTCCTCCGGATACTATTGCCCTTGCCTGCGCTCTCGCGTTTTTTAGGGACAAAGCAGAGCTCCAACAATAATTCCAGGACGTGTGTTTTATTTCCGGTACTTAGACTGAGGGGGACCAGAAAAACATGACCGTCATCTTTTTTCACACTTTGCCTACCCATAGGGCCTCCAGAGTCCCAGATATAAAGTTGATTTTGCATGATATGTCCCCTTTAACATTTTCTTCCACAAGACTCATCAGGTACGTACCACATAATTAGACTGGTGGGTAAAGGTAGAGGTGTGTCCGGACTCGTTCACTCGCTTGGAACACAGTTTACAGTAGACCTGTCGCCTCTTTTCACAATTCACCAAGATCAGCTCGTAAAGGCCTGTAAGACAAATTATGCCAAATCAGTAGATGACCGAAAAATGAATTATATATATATAAAAATAAATAATACTTACCAACTTTAAATCGGTTTTCTTTTGGCTTAATCTTCACTGTGTGGGTATGCAACGGTGGTTCCATGGATGGACTGATGAGTCCTGACTTGACAGAAGCAGCCGGGGCTTCGAGGGGAGCGGCAGGTGGATGATTCACGCAGACACACGGGGCAACGTTAGCATTTGCACCCTTCACAGTCCTCTTATTTCCACTTCGAACTGATGTTTTGGCCTTCATTGCAGCAACTGAATTTGTCACTTTAGTTCGAGATGCTTTTGTGGCCGCTGCCGATATGGTGTTTGCATGAGACCCGAGGTTGGCTGCAGTCAGTTTGGCAGATGAACATTTGCAGGTTGTTTTTCCCAAAGAGGCAGTGGCTGCAGGTGCAGTTAAGGAGGAATTAAAAATCAATACTGCATCATTTTCTAATTTGTTTCTCTCGGTCTTAAGTTTAAGATTTTTAAACCAAATGCTAAAAAACAAGATTTACAAGTAATAAACATAAAAGTGTGCACAACATATTTATACATTTCTCATATTTGATGCATCAGAAAAAACAGGCAACGACTCACAGTCAAAGATAGTATCATTAACATGGAGATTTATCATTTACTGCTCTTTCTCGTCAGAAGATGCCGTGAGAGAATAATCTTTTTCAGCCACAGACTTTAACATTTCAACACAATAAATATAGATGTAAAATAATAGCATTCGGATACTGTACCTTGGGTCTTTGCAGTCTTCTGACATAGTTCCATATTCTCTCTCTGGTTGACGGTGGCTGTGAGTGTCTGTCCACCACATGGTATATTTTGTGAAGAGTGTTCACCAGCATTAAATCTTTGTCTTTTAGGTGCCATCTTTCCCTTCATACCCTCGCCAGGAGATGTGACTTGTGGGGATTTGTCAGACACGCCGTTTGACCTCTTTCTTCCTTTGTTGCTGCCCACTATATTCCTCGGTGCTGGGACGTCCTTGCTCGTTTTGCTACTTTCTTGTCCAACCTCCACACGTTCACAGCTGACTGTGTTCTGGCATCTTTGTGGGAACTCTGAAATGTGTTCTCTTGTTATAAGCTCCTCTGTTATCTCCTTCTTTAAATCCTTTTTCATCTGCACCTTTGCGTCTTCTGCTATCTCTTCCTTTGCCTGCTGGCACGTCTCCTTGACTGCACTCTGACCTTCACCTGGACACGCTTCAGTCTCTTTGCTGGCTCCATCTTTTGCATTATTGTCACTTTTCAGGCTGCATTTTTTGATGATTTCAGAACTGGGTTCAACAGACACCTTTTCAATGGTGTCCTCATTCTTTTTCTCCTGTGTGTTTCCCTGTGTGTTGTCTCTCACGGTGTCGTTGCCCACCTGTTTCAGAGATTGTCTGGGGACTGAGAAATAAGAGAAGGTGCTCGATGAGACAAAACAAACGTTGCCATGGCTCATGATAGTCACAGGTTCAACCTTGAAGAAATCTGGCCCTTGAAAACATGTCAAAATTGTCAAATTGTGTGCTTACACAGCTTATGTTGAGGCGTTATGGTGGGTTTAAGCTGTCCTCCCCCATGTCGTCTTTTTGCAGCTGCCAGGATTTGTATCACTGGGAAGAAAATAGCAAAAATAATCAGGAGATTTATTCACAAGTTACAGAGGACATGGATCAATCATTGAAATATACACACACCTGTTTCATAGGGGCATGGCTTGCAGATGGGAGTGTCCAAATTGATTGCCTTGAAAAGCCAAAATATTACATTTAAAAAAAACCTAAAGAGGAGTTGTGACATGAAGATGGTGCAGAGATTTAATTCCTACTGTAGGATACCTGTTCATAAGATGTGGGGTGAAGACTTTCCGCCTGTTGTGCCAAGTCCAGTAAGGTTGCAGTGTCAGTGCTTCCACTCAGTGAACCTGGGTGGAAACGGTTCTGAATTCAGAAATACACAGTTAATTAAATCAGTCAATCAGACTTTATTTACACAACTCAAAGTGCTTCACAATATAAAACAATAACATAAAGCCCCAGCACATGTGTCACTCACTCATCACCCACTCCTGCAGCATGTGAAGCAGATAAAAGAGCAGAGACAGAACTGTAATACGAGGAGACACTGGAGATTCAAAGAACCGATGACTGAACATAAATAAGGAGAATTAAAGGTGAGAAAATAAGGTTTAAATAGTAAATTTGAAAAATCAATCAAATAAAATGTATAAAAAGTAGAGAATATACTAAAATAGGTAAAAATTAAATACATTTGAGAGGTGAGGGGCAGTTTCAAGTTTTCACCTTTAAACATATTATATAATTTATAAATCTGCTGCTTCTGGTCTTCAGCTAGTCTGTTCCGTGTGTTTTTGTTTTTATTTTAGAAATAATTAAATAGGCTGCAACCACATTTATGTTCAGTTGAGCTGAATCGATTATCAAAATAGTTGAGAATTAATTTAGTAATCAATTAATTGATTTAAAGCTTTTTTCATGATTAAAACAAGATTTCAGATTGTTTCAGCTTCTTAAATGTGAATATTTCTCTGTTTAGTAGTATCGCTTTGTCTCTGTTGCACTCGCCAGCACTCATGTTTTACGGGCAGCTCTGTGAGACAACAATTCCAGGAATTTAGCTCATTGTGACGTTCCCAGTGAGCGCTGAAGTCAACATTGCGTGTTTTATCTCCTGTACTTAGACTGAGGAGGACCACAAAAACATGAGTGAGTCATCTTTTTTCACACTTTGGCGATAGGGCCTCCAGAGTCCCAAATATAAGGAATTAAATAATTAAAACGTTGATTTTACATAATATGGGACCTTTAACATAATTTAAAAATAGTCAGGACAAAACCAAAAAGCAAAATGTTACGAGCAAAATTACTCACCAGAAATGTTGCCACATGTTTCCAGCTGAACACATGCGCGTAAAACTCATCATCCGTCATCGTCTGCTCACACAGTAAGCACAGAAACCCCACGTCAGACGCATGGTCCATCATCTCACATGCATGAATGACCAGGAACTGTTTTCCTACAATAAGTAAAGCACACCCATGTCACTCACAGAGCACACGTGATTTTAGACAAAAGGAAACCTTTATTTTTCTCTCAGTAATACTCACCGAGGAGAGGAAATCTCTCATTTTGCTGGAGTTTGCTGTACGTTTCACACTGTGGAACTGCACAGGCATCAAAATAAACGAGCACAGGTCAGATTAAAATGATAAAACTTATACAGTACATCTTCCATTATGTAATTTAATAAAACAAACCTCTATTTTTTAAGTGAATGGGAAACAATTCAAGTTTCTCAAGTTTCTCCATCACTGCAGAAAAAAAAAATGAATTTTGCTCAAGTAGTCAACTTAAGTCAGTTAATCATACAACTATACAAGTGTTAAATATACTGAAATATCATTTTTTATTCAGAAATAAGGCAAATTATGGAATTTCAAACAAAACATCTAATTTGACGTTTGAGGCGAAGGATAGGAGAGCTTCTGATCCAAATATATATGAAAATATTCCTCTGATTTGTCTCATTACTGAATAAAAAACATGATTCATCTTCAAACAACTCACCTTTTACGTAACATGGTGGGATGAGGCAGTGAAATACCCAGTATGGGATATCAAAAGCCTGAAATGGGATGGGAGGGTGATACTGTATTATGTCAACAACACTTAAATTGTTAGCTACTGTATTGTTTTTAATTATAAAGCTAGGGACAACATGAGGATAAAAAAACAAAAAAAAAAACAAGACGATTTAAGTTCTTTAAAAATGACTTTACCTTCAGAATCATCTCATCTGGTCCTCTTGCCTTTGCCTCTTCCCAGGCCATCGTCTTCAGGACTTTCAAATCCAGAGGACTCTTCCAGGCAAAAGGAAGTCGCCAGGGATTCTGGTAGAGCTGAAAGGATGAACGCAATACATAGTTATTTTGTTTTATACATTATATATTAGTTTTAGAACACAAACAAGAACACATGACTTTTAAGGCACACGTTAATAAAATGCAACAAAACTTATTTATTGGTTTGTCTTAACAGTAAACTGTGTTGGACCGTGGACTACTTTATTTACTCGTTTTATTTTGTGTATATTATTGTAATTTTGTTTATTATACTATGTAAATTGTATATAGGGACAGAGGAGCAGAGACACGATTGTTCTTCTTTCTTCTTTCTTATTAAAGACAATTAGATGTTTATATTATTGAAATGAAATAAAGAAACTAAAACCATTTCTGTTCATTGTAATGGACTAAGGCTGCAACGATTACTCGAGTAACTCTATTACAAAAATTAGCTGAGACAAAAACTCGAGTATTCGTTTATTCCCATCTTGCGCGGCCTGTTCAGTGCAAGGATCATTGTTCCACACGGACCGTTTTAGCAGACGCGCACACAGCCCGTAAAAGGCAGAACATGTCCAAAGTGTGGGATCATTTCACACTTAAACAAGAATCCTACAAGGTGCAGTGTAACCACTGCAAACCACAACAGCACGTCCTCAAAAAAATAATAATAATAATTTTGCGTCTGCAATCGGAAACTATTTGGTTGAATACTCGATTACAAAAATATTCTATAAATGCAGCCCTATAATGGACTTATTCTAGTTTGCTTGGTTTAATGAGGGTTTCACACCTCAGCGTTATAAAACGCATATTTGCACAAAAACAACACAACAAAAATAGTGACACCAGCAATTAAAAGTAATTAGACTAAGAAAAATAAATCATGTGCAAAATGTACACACATACTCCGAGTTCCATCACAAACACAACCCAACACCACCTCAACTACCTACACATGACTGAAGCCAGTACAAAACTCACCAAGGTAAGAATGAGATGTTTGTGTGATTTAAAGTGTTGCCGGAGAAAAGACTCTGGGAAACAGTTCTGACAGGCAAAGCAAATATAGATGGGCTCGACCTGAACTCGAGAGCTCACACAGGCCACGACCAGGGACACACCTACAGTAAGTGAACAAAAAAAATGCAACAAGAAATTATCACTATCTGCAGTTTAAAGATGTCACACACAAAAAAGACACCGATGACAAAGAGAGTCAACTCACCAACAACTGGATCATTTTGTTCCAAACTCTCTTGGAGATACGAATACAAGTCCAGACTGAATTTGACAATTACTAGAGACAAAGAAGCAGAATAAAATAAACAAGGCATTTCATTATTTCATGGACATCTACACAAATAAATGCTTACCATTTTCATGAAAAATAAATGTTTAAATGCTCTATGAAGCTATATTTTTTTCTACAATACACAGTATATCAATATGGTGTATAAAAATAGGTGGGTTTTCTTTCTAATAAATAAGCAGAATGTGTTTTCAGGGGAGAAAAGTGTACCTTTTTGTTCATAACATTGCGAACCTCCAGCTGAAAGAGAGCAGATATTCACATATCGTATTTAAATGAGGTTAACAATACACAGAAATTAGTACAAAAAACAACAACAAAAAAACTACCATGTTTGAGTTTCTCCCACATCTGGGGAAAAAAAACATGAGAAATATATCAAGTAGCATATCATGAATGATAAAATTCTTTATATTTTCTGTATTTTCTGTGAAATTTGCTTTAATACCCAAGTGTGTGTATGCTCCGACAAATGCATCATATACTTGGACTCCGTTTCAAAGAGGACACTGCAGCTCTGCGACAACACAAAAGTGGAACAAAGTTCAATGCAGGGAAATAAAACTATACAAGTTATACATGCGTTACAATTGTGAAGGCATAAATGAATCACCTGGCAGTGCACTTTGTACACGCTGCAACTTTCTAGAAAAAACAACAAAAGAAAACAGATGAAATATGTAAATTCCATGTTAAATTATAAATATTTATTTTGTGCAATGAGAGTAAAATTTTCACATAAAAGGCGACTGTAGCTCAGTGGTAGAGCAAGTTGTCTTTTGATCAAGACTAGAAAAGTGTTGTATAAATACAGACCATTTAATGGCTTTTTATTTTCACAGATTAATAGAGAAGTAAAAAATAAATCTATCTATAAATTCCAGGAATGTGTGTGTGTGTGTGTGTTATTCGCATATCTCTTGAACCGAAGGTGCGAGTGATTTCAAACTTGACAGGTATCTTGCTACGGGCACGAGTAAGTGCAGTGCCAAGTTTGACGTCGTTTGGATAAGTAATGCAAAAGAAGACCATGAACGCAGTGCCCCCAACCACAGACTGTTCACCCGACTCCTCATTTCCATATTTATTATATGCCATTATGTCAGTATGAGTATTTGCTTTGTACCATACACAAATATAAATGTCACTGAACTTTTGCTCTGTAATAGTAACAAAGAGCACGCAGAACTAGAACCTTCGTCTGGGGGAGATAACACATTAACGACTGTGTCTGATGATGGATCACAGACTGCGTGATTTGTCAAACCAACTAAAAGCATCAAACATTTTCATGAGTTTGCAGTTTGGTCAGTCATCAGCACACACTACCCGATTGTGTCCAGAGTCGGCTCGAGAAATTCAAAATGAGTTTGATTGATTGCGACTGAGGTCAGGGCAAGTCTGTTACCGTCACATTTGCTGATTCTAAGATATCTTTTTGCCCAACTGTGAATCGTGGGAGAAATTGGTCAAAAAAAGGGTACGTCTTCTAAATTTCCCACTGAAACATTTGTCTCAGCCCTTTTCTTTCTCGCTCTTTACCAACACGCTAGTATTCCATGTTGCCATCACAACTGCTGAGCAATAATGTTCTCACGCCTTAACCGGAATCACCAGGAAATAATACTCACTTGGCTTGTTCCTCGATTCCATGCGTGTGAACAAGCTGCTCCCATTCTTTTCCATGGTGATGGATTCTAGTTTCTGCAAAGCTAAAAGCCAAAAGACTCAGTATGACGTTGTTATGAATTCGAAGGTTCAGAACATTCACAGAAAAGGAAGAGGACAAAGAAAAGTATCCACCTTCTTCATAACAAGTGAAATTCACTGATGCAAATTCAGCGGGATCCAGGGTCAGTTGCTGCAACACAAAGTCGCACACGTTAAAACAAACAAGTGCACCCCCATTTATTACATATAGACATTTCTTTACAATTACTTTTACCTCGATTTCAGCATTTGCTGTTCCTTCCATATCTTCTTTCTGCTTTGCTAGATCAACCATTTTGTTGACGAAGTAGCTGGAGTAAGTGTAGTGCTCCTTGGGCAGCAGAGTAGAGGGATGCCACAATTCCTGCAAATATTACATTTAAACATATTATGCATGCATCCTCTGAACTTTATGTGATTTCTATTAATGGTCGTGGGAACTGTGGAAGTGTCGCACATTACAGTGTATTCATAACTCAAGGATGACTTTCCTGTGCCACAGTAATAATTCAATGGTAATATCAGTATTATCGGCATGTTTTAGTTTAATTTGAAGACTCACATTTGTGCCGTGTCCTGTTTTTGAGATTCTAATTATTTTGGCCCAGCTTTTTATTTTCTTAAAGTAAAATAAAAATAAAAATAAAGAATTCTGCTTTAAGACGGACAACAAAACTGCAATACATCAGTAGAAATGCAATATAAACCGAAATGACCAAGATACAATAAAAAAGTGTTTGCCCTACTTAACGCGCAGTAGATAATATTTACATATTTATAGTGTAGATAGTTTGGTTGTTTCCCAAAACCCTGAGACCAATGAAGATTAAACAATATGAGAAGTCGCTTTCTTCTGCAGATGCTCAGTATTTATTGTCCTGTGGGAAAAAATCCAGATGGGAAATGTTTACCGATTGAAAGCCAAAATGTTCTGCCACGGTATTTGTTTGGACGGTTGATAACAACGTGAACCATTGACGGTTAATGCTGCATAACCACAAGATTCTGGAGAGCTGGACTTGATGAGGCTTAACTTAAGGCAGGTGTTGAGGAGATGATTGCTATTCTTTGTGCACTTTGTGATCACCTAATTATATACATTTTCCATTTATTTTTATAACTCTTTTGATGAATAAAAGTGTGACTTTTAATGGAAAAATTGTATAGGTGACCCCAAACTTTTTAACGGTAGTGCAAGTCATTATTGCAGAATATTTTTTAGGACTTTCATGAATGTGATGCATCATCATAACTACTTACAAAATAACAATGGATGTGGTCAAAGCTCAGGACGTGATTGATGATCGTGTAGGTATTCACAGTTTGTTTGCAGAGCGTGCAAAGGTAGTACCGCTTGTCCGTCTGTCCCACACAAATGCATTCGACAAGGTGTTGCAAGCCTAGAAGAGCAAGAGCAGACATGATAGAAAAGACAAGTCATTTTACTGAACTTAGGTAGGTAGAACAACAGGTTAAATCTTTATCATTACGCACAAATCAAGTGACAATTGTTTTCCACCACTAATCGTCTGTTGCTCAGGTTCCTCCTCACAAAGTTAGCTAGTTGGAGCTAACTTGGTTCTGGATCCTTGGTTGATCCTGAGGCAGGCTCTGGTGTCACTGCCTCTGATGGGAGGCTGCTACGAGCAGGCCTGCCTGGAGATCAGCAGAGAGGATTATCTTGCTGCTGGAAGCTTGTTTAGCTCTGTACTGAAGGATCTTCTGAAGAGCTGACGTCTGTGTCCTTCCTGCACCCAGAAGGGCAGGAGTCTGTGTCCTCCAGTGAGGTGGAGAAGAGAAGATAGTGTGGTGATGTGGTCTCAGTGATCACTGAGATGGGTTTCACACTGATGATGAAAGATAAGGGATCTTTGTGGACTGAGTTTTATGACCCTCTTTGTCTTTGAGCAAAGGGTCATGTGGTCTCCATCCATGATGCACGTGACTCCATCTTGAATGAGCTGATCCCCAACAAAAAAATACTGTAATTTCCGAGGCACCTGAATATAAGCCGCACCAACTAAATTTAGAAAGAAAAATGTAATGTGTACATATATAAGCTGCAGGTGTCCATGTTGTAACACGAGATATTTACACAGAAAGATTTATTTTACCGTAATTTTTAATTACCGTAAATAAATGCATTTTTCTGCCTGTAACACGGCAGTAACACGGCTGGTTAATAACAGCCTCAGGAGGCTTCACAGACACTTTCGCTCTCACTGTCACTTTCGTCTTGAGGCGAATTTGTGCGTGTGCCGTTCTCTTCATCACGCAGCAGTCCAGTCTTTTGAAATCCGTTGGTGATCGTGGATTTTTTCACACTGCCCCACGCTGCCAGGGTCCACTGGCAGACTTGAGCAAAAGTGGCTCTTCGCATGAGGCCAGTTTTGGTGAATGATTTCTCGCCGCTGGTCATCCAAGCCTCTTTAAAGTCTCTAAAGTGCCACTTTAAATGCGCGATTCACACTGATGTGTTGTGCCCCCAGAAATCACTGTCCGTGAAAATCTATAGATTAGCCGCATCATTATATAGGCCGCAGGGTTCAAAGCTTGTGAAAAAAGTAGCGGCTTATAGTCCGTAAATGACGGTACCTGCTGTAAAAGAAAATAGGTTGTGTATGCCAAGCTGATTTAAAACAAGCTTAATCATTACATACGAGTTAAACATTGAGGACCCGTTCATACATGACACGGTTTAGTACATTTACTGACCAAGGAGATGGTACTCTCTGTTGTTATCTTTCTGGTATGTTTGGATCATCTTCCTCTGAGGAATGGCAGCTAGATGGAAAAAGAAACAAAAAAAAGAAGAAAAGACAACTGAAAATACATGTTTAAGTCACGTTCACTGTGTGGATCACTGGTTCATATTAATTGACGTGCACGTACCTTCAATGATCTTGAGTAGCTGGTCATTTTCTCTGAGAGTGTCCATCACTGGGGAAATGTGGCACAGTGATTTTAATTGGCAATTAAAGACTTTGTTTAAGAAATATTTAATAGATTCATTTTTAGAATATACCTTCAGAGTAAGAGCATTCGTCAAGCTTCTTTTTCAGATTTTCAGGTACGTTCAAAAACTGCAGAGAAAGAAAATGTGTTGAAAAAGCACATCATTTAAAAAGCTATGGTGTGAAATATTGCAGTGGGTTTTAAACAACGAGGGAAAACATTGGCCATGTATTGGTTTCTGTTCAGCCACTAACAAGTTTCGTTGTATATAAAGACTTCAACTAAAAGGAAGTAGTAACTGATTTGTGTCAAGCTGCAAAAGGAACAATCACCATTGATATGGAATCATGTTTCTGGACACCTGATAACCTCCTTTAGCGCAACTTCAAGTCTTCACCCACTGCTACAAACATCAAGCTCTTAGTATAATGAGGACAGTAGATTCTACAGGATCACATCTGAAAATATGAGGGTCCGTGTTGCTTAAGAACAAGATGCATAAGAATATGACAAATCCTTCACATTCATATCAACTACTACGACTACTACCAACACTGATTTAAACGACTCCAGAGTTGGTGCCTGGGGGAATAGTCAGAGGGAATAAATTCCAGAGGGTTAGAGCAGCGACACTGAAAGCTCTGTTGCCAAAGTTTTGCCTGCAGTCGCGGGGGATGGAGAGGAGACTGAGGTCAGCAGACAGAGGTCAGCCGACTGCATCTTCCTGGAGGGACGGTGCACATGGCGGTTTGGAGAGTTAATGTGGACGAATGTGAGAATGGAGAGGACGAGAATCTTGACGATAATCCGGAACTTAACGGGGAGTTAGTGCAGTTGTTTCAGCGTGGGGGTGAGAACCCTGGCAGCAGAGTTCTGGACGTGTTGGAGCCTGTGCAGGGTTCTATTTATTATTCTTAACATTGCATAGTGAATGCTAATGCACTTTTTAAACTTTTAACCCCTTCATGGATGGATGATTGGCTTTAAACCGAATTGCCCCTCCGGGACTAATAAAGTTATCTGAATCTGAATAAACTTCCACTGGTTGTGAAACTGGGGGGAAATATTCAGTTTCGTCTTTGAGTGACACCTTACATGACCATACACTTTTTCTTTCAGGTTCAATTATACGATTTTAATGAAAGTACAAACCTGTAATGTTACAGACTCCTTTTTAATCAATTCCTTTATGAGCCAAGGCCTCAATATGTCATTAAAGCCCAGGTTGGGCATCCAGGCAAAATTCAATGAATTTGGGTCTGCGTAGCTCTGAAAACATAAATGGAAACATAAATTGAGTCGTGTTCACAGATTTAAACATACATTGGTAAATCTGAATAATGTTCAGTGCTTACAAAGTAGTTGGTACAATGGTTAGCAGACAAGAGGTGGCCAACAATCCCATCTGGTTCACACTTCTCCTCACACACATGGCACAGGTAAAAAAAGGTGGTTGACTTTGTACTGTAATACACCGTCAGTAGAGACACGCCTGGAAAAAACAAACAAAAAAACACATTTTAAAGCACATTACAATAGTGTCATTACTTCAAATCATAATGCATCTTTAAATAAGCAGAGAAAATAAATGATTTCTTTGTTTTTCCCAAGCAATGACAATCCAATCCAAACCCGTTCGATTAATGTTAAATTATGGAAAAATGTTGAAGATAGAAAGAAGAAGACCACAGAGAGGGTTCCAGGAAGTTGTGAAAGACATGAGGACAGTTGGTGTAATAGAAGAGGACACAATGGATAGGACAAGATGGACGCAGATGTTCTGCTGTGGAGACCCCTAAAGGGAGAAACCAAAAGAAGAAGAAGCTTTTGCATGAACATTTTCATGAATTAACATTTTTACTGACCTACTTTGTGTTGGTTGACGCACTCTGGTTTCAAAAAACCTATGAAGGGAAGCCGTGCTGTGAAGACATATGAGACAATGATTACAACTAAATAATGACGTCAGAGATCTAGACTTTTTTTTTACAAAATGTTCCATTCCACTCCTTTACTGCTGCTGACACAGCCAAATTCCTCGTTAAGGTAATCAAATAGTTGTTATCTTAGATATATTTACTTAAATGGGATTATGAGTCCACTGGGATGCTAGATTTTTCAGGTTAAAGTCCACAGTAAAGTCCATGCAATGCGACACAGACAGGATACATATTGTGGACCCTGGTATACTCGCACATCAGTGTCCTATACCACTTCACCATCGGGTAGCGGTTGAAGTGTAGACGCAGGGAATAAGACACATTCCTATCAAAGAAGAGAACAGCGCAAAAGCTCCCTCGGACACATCTTGTTTGAGTGGCTCACAGCTGAAAGGTCCGTCGGGCAGGGGTTTATGTATACCAGTCGGGGTGTCAGCCTGTTCGAGGGCTGCCAGCTCGAGGATCGACGACTATCCTTGGAGACTACTTCTGTTTAAATGGTTTTCCTGCTTGGTGACCAGGGCTTAAAGGTCCCATATTATGCAAAATCAACTTTTCAGTCATTGAAATCCTTATATTTGGGACCCATCAGTCAGCAAAATGTGAAAAAAGATCACTCACATGTGTTTGTGGTCCTACTCAGTCTAAGTACAGGAGATAAAACACGCGATGTTGACTACCGCACTCACTGGAACGCCACAATGTGCTAATTTCCTGGAATTGTTGTCTCGCGGAGCCCCGCCTTGTCCCTAAAAAACATGCGAGTGCTGGCGAGGGCAACGGTATTCGAAAACTAGAAGTCCGCGAAAAGTTCTATTCTACACAAACTTCCAGCCTCAGCAGATTTATCTATACAGTGGATACATGTTATATATGATGGCAATGTGCCTGCTAGAGCCTGCAAATGATCACTTTTCCCAACGCTAACTGCTGTTAGCTCCCAGTAGCCTCTGTGGCTGATGTAATTTCCTGTCCCTTAAGTTTAATTTCGTTTTTTTGTTTGCGTTCTGAACAGGGCTGTTCACAGGGTGATTGGACTACTGTGGTGCTTCATCCTTATGTTATTTTGACCAAAGTATGTATGTATAGTAGTATAACAGAGCCTTAAGGTTTTAATGACAAGATATAAATTATTTTGATATAAGATATAAATCATCACAAAAGAGAAAGGGGATTACCTTTACGCTGGGGCTTACCTTTAGGCTGGGGCTGTTCTACAGTTAAAGAAAAACATTATTAATGAGTTCAACATTAAGTGTGATTAAAAGATTTCTTTGCAGAGAAACAAGAATTTAACTGTAAACAAAAATATTACCTTCCTGAAAGATTGCTTTGAATTTCTGTGAGTAGACAAAGGAAACATGCAGAGGGAGTTTGTTAATGCCAAACCAAATGTAGAAGAATATGAGAATTGTTCATGCACAGGGCTCCTTCAGTTCTGAACTAAAGAGCCTCTTGAATGAAAATGTCTTCAACATCAACGCTGTCTAATGGCTGGCTACTGAAACTTCTTTCAAATAGAGAGACTTACTTACTGACCTCACCTGAGCTGTGAAACCCTACAAGACAAAGGACATAGTACAAGTATAACACTCACCAGTTGATGTTGCCCTGTGCACACATGGTTCTTTAACTGAAAAAACTTGCTGTATTTGTTGAGACAGATCTAAAAGAAGAAAAAAAATATATATCAGCAACACGAGTCGTTTTTTTCACTTCCCCCCACGGACTGGGAGTGAAGTATTGTTTTTAGTGGCTCGGTCTGTCTGTATCCACACTTGCACTTGCCAATATGACCAACAGAGGCCTCCAGAGGCTTGTTGCATAAATATGGTTAAGTCTGCCATCTCTGATTGTCTTGTTGGTTTTTGTTTTTAAATGAACCAAAGATTAGTTTACCATATTTCTCTGCAAATGTTGTTCTAGTCTTCACTTCAAATGCATAGATGTTGCTTTTTGATGCTCAGGAACTAGAAACCTTAACTTATTGTTCTGCTGGTAATTTCACACCTCCTACAAGGTTTCAGTGCACCCAAACATGCTCTTCCTACGATAAGGATTTGTCACATATGTAAAAAGGAAGTAAATGTTACCCGTCACATCTCCACAGCTTACAGACTGTTTGACACTCAATGTCTGTCTCAGTGACCTCTTTGCAAAAGCATTTCCCATCTTGGAGGGGGGCTTGTCTGCTTCTTCAGCTTTACCCCGAGGTGAGCAGTTAACTTTTTTGCATTATTATGCTACTACCGTTTCTTTGTTGCCTCTATTTCTGCAAAGATATCAATACAAGTGACATTAAAACAAGACAAATTCTAAGAAGTTCTGTTATTTTGCTGTTTCACACCTCCCTGTCCCTCGAACTTGCTTATTCCTGCTCTTGTTCATTCTGGTCACTCAAAGCCATACATCAGAGCAGGTCTCACTACCGTCGAATAGACCTTCTCCCTTCACCTCTCTTGTGCATGGTCCTTTGCTTTGGATGGTTGACCTCCTACCAAATCACGTATGACTGTCATTCACACGCAGGTATTCTGTCTTGCGTATACTACATCTTCTCTCCAGCACATGGCTCCACCTCCCTGGGCTCTCTTCTCCCTGTCCCCTACTCACACTTCTGGTTACACCATCATCTGCAAACTACTTGTCGTAGTCCACTGAAGCTCCTTGCTGACCACAGATTTGATTCCGAGGATAAATAGAGACGCTTCACAAACAGGACAAAAGTACACTGAAACACTCTCACCTTAGTGTTCCAGAAATAAATGCTTTTTTATCTGAAGACACCGGCCTCAACTCTTTATTATTTTTGAAAAGCCACTTTTGCCATTTTGATAGCTGATGTATGAAGATAGAAAAAATAGTTTCTCTAGATTCTCTCAAGACCACCATGACACTGGCCAGTCAAAGTAAATCAGCTAGCTGGTCAGGTAACCCTGTCACCTCACATTCATCTGCTACAGCAACTTTCTGCTCACTCACAACCACTGAATGAGTGAGCCGATGCAGATACGGAATACGGATAACTCCATATCTCCAACATAAACAGTCCATATTTATGTCTATCTGCAACCTCAAAATACAGTGTTTCAGCCAGGAACACATGATATATTTATGTATTGCCTTCCAATCCACCATTTGTGTGTGGTGGAATTCAATTGGCATGCAAATATATGAACATGGTTCCCATAGTGATTACAGAGCCAAATGTGAACTTCCATTCATCATCTACTGCTTTATCCTGCACCGGAGGGTCACGGGGGGTGCTGTGCCAATCTCAGCTGACATAGGGCGATAGGCGCAACTGAGCAAAAAGGCCCCTACGGTTTGGAAAGCACTAAATATTTTCAAATGTAGTGACCTTTGACAATATGCAGCACATACAATATCACTTGCCTACCCCTCTATGTTTTTCCTGAAGCTGATTTGAGAAAAAGGTTGTTCCAGGACACTTTAAAAATAAAATTGAAATGTCAAATAAATCTAAACATGCAAGGCAGGGGCAAAACACCCATACGTTCATGGGAAAGTTCCCCGTTAATCACTACCCAGTTGGGCAGAACAATTAATTGAGATTTTATCAAAATCACAATACAGCTTACTCCAGTTTTCAAATCGCAGGAGACACAACATTTGACACAAACTGTGTGTCAAAATCAAAATGAATCCTAATGAGAATAATGATAAATAATAATAAAAATGTAAATCATATCGCAATCACATTTCCTGTCAAAATAATCGCAATTAGATAGCCCTACTTCCCAGTCAATTTTGGGGCGTATATCTATTTCCAGATCTTGCATGGCACGAGAACTTATTCTTCACCCAACATTCATGATGTGCTCCTCCTTCACTGAATGAGACCATTTACACAACAGAATACATTGCCATATGACAAAAAAAAAATCATTATTCTGATTAACCATCTGTAATCATCTTTTAGTGCATACTTCTCAGATTGTTTTTCTGCAATTATCCTCTAGCATCAGACGCCTCCCTCTTCACTTCCTCTTCTACAACCACAACTTATCACAACTGCATAGGACATGATAGACTCACATCCTGTACTTACTGCAGTTTATCTGAACAGGCAAACACACTGCAACTATGTCCAACTGTTCTGCCCTTTGACCTTATTGAAACCATTCTTTTACCACACTCTTCACATTACAAGTCTGTCTAAAAATATTGTCAGTTACTAAAAATAATGACACCAGCCATGATGAGGAGTGAAACTGTGCGAGTTGACAGTCTTCCAGATGCATAACAAACTCCTGTTGTGAAGGTGTAGTTTAGTAAGGCTTCGTTCTTCTTGAGAACAACAGGTGATGAGATGATGATGCAGAATGAAACTCCATAACACAAGACTTTTCACCAAACAAAGAGATCTTTATTCTGTTACAAGTCAAGTGTCAATTCCAAGCACAGCAGTTGCCTGGGAGTGCTTCAGCCATACTCTCCAGAAGCACTGACTACAAGGTAGCAAGACCACACATCTTAAAGTATATTTTGCCATCCTACTATACGTCACCTCCTGCCCTTATTAGGTCTTCTATCTTCAGTCTCACATAGTGGCCCCTTGAACAAGAACATCTGCTCAACCTATGCATCCATGTTCTGGCTAACTGAAGCCCAAAGATGGCAATGTTCAGGCAGGCCTGCAGACTTCCATTGTAACCATATAGAGTATGTGCACCCAGACTCCTCTCCATCCTGAGGAACCTTGTGCTCCTTAATATAATGAAATGTCCCTTAAACTATTTAAAATAGAATTTTGCTGTGTTAATGTGTTCATCGAAGACACTTTAAAGGCACAATTTGACCAACACCACAGCAGTTTATGCAACTGGGATTTCAGACATCACCTGCAACCAGCCACCTATTGGTAGTAAAAGGTAGAAACCTGGAGGATGATGGCGGATGCTGGATGGATGCATGGAGTTTGCATGTTCTCCCCATGTATGCGGGGGCTTCCTCTCACAGTCAAAAAAACATGCAATATGGGGATTAGGCAAATTGTACAAATTAATTGATGATAAATCAAAATCATAAGTACACATGCAGGAGTAGTCGGACTATGAATCACATAATCCAGGTATGTTAGTTTGACTAAAACTGCCTCAATTTTAGTAGGACGAATTTGTTTGACATTAAGAAAACCAAATTACTGTATTAGTACAACTAAAATTTGACTTTTAACATGCACCGACTGCCATGCAGGGACATTGAGAGAGAGAAAAAATTTGGCAGACTTAGAGAATAAAGTCGTAATATTGTAAACTGTTGTTTTAGAAGAGGAGAGGGCTGTGGAGCATTTTGTGGAATTGAACTTTGGAATAGGTTTCATAACAAGGAGATAGTTAATCTTTTGGCACATCAGCATCACAGTGTCATAAGTATCTTGACTTTCAAAAGTAATATGCAAGAAAATACATCTTAAATTTACGACTGCGCAGTGGTCCGAGTAGCAGTAAAGAAAGCCTCCAACATGGCGGCCACGCCAAGTAATGACGTCACGACGCCCAAGCTCTATTTTATTTATCTCAATATGGCCCTAGAAGATAGAATGTCTCGGTGTAATTGTTCATTTTTAATAGATTTTTATTATTGAACCCATTATAAAACTATGTTCTCTGCCTCACGCAGGCAAGTATTTTCCACAAACACCGTTTCCTCAAGACTTCTCTCGCAATGAACTAATCAACTCGATAAGTGACGTTTTCTGTATGAGAGAAACCTTGTAGGCAGAAAAACGACAAACACGCGGACATTAAAGTTAACCTTACCAGGCAGCTCAGACCGATGTAGTCCATGGTCAGAAGACGAACTCAGAGGAAGGAAAAAGTCCGCAGGCAGAAATTATGTCTGTTGAACGAGAGAGAGTTAAACACGAGCTGCTCCATGGCGCCTACAGAGGACAGGACTGAAAACACGTCGAGTTTGAGTTTGGTTTATCTCTTCTCACAGACACACACACCTCCACTTTAAAGAAACGAGCTGCAGCTGTGTGCTATCACTCACTGCTCCTCCTCCTCCTCCTCCTCCTCCTCCCACCTCTTCTCCTCTCTTCGCTTCTCTTCTCTGTATCATCACCATCACTGTGTGTGCGCACTACAAACAGTTAGCATCTCGTAGCTGTGGGTGACTGTGAGCTCAAAGTGAAACTGAAAGTAAATGTACTTTGTATGAAGAATTGTATATGTAATACTTTAATGAGTAAGATAAGATAAGATAAGATAAGATAGTCCTTTATTCGTCCCGCAGTGGGGAAATTTACAGTGTTACAGCAGCAAGACAATAAAGATAAGGATAATAAATAATAAACATGCATTACCAAAAAGAGATAGAATATATAAAGTACAATATATAAAGATATTAACACTGACTATAAAAATAGGTTTAAAAATAGAATGTAGAATGTACATTATAACCGGTCTGGTTAAAAAAGACTTGACTTGAGTATGAAAATATATTGCACTTAAAAATTTTTTTACATTATGAAAAAAATATATACAGTATATTACAGCAATGAAAAATGAACAGTATATTGCACATTGAGAGTGGAGTGTGTATGTGTGTGTGTGTGTGTGTGTGTGTGTGGTCTACTTAGAGTACTTGCAGCTGCGGCCTCGTGGTTAGGGCTTCAAGCTTGAGACCGGAGGGTAGCCAGTTCGAACTCCAACCTGTCCGCAGCTGAAGTGCCCTTGAGCAAGGCACCTGACCCCCTCACTGCTCCCCGAGCGCCGGGTTAGCATGTACTTCACCTCGCTGTGTGTGTTCACTAACTCACGGATGGGTTAAAATGCAGAAAATTGGAAATTTCCCCACTGCGGGACTAATAAGGGAATCTTAATTGTACAGTCTAACAGCTGCAGGGAGGAACGACCTGCGATAACGCTCCTTCAGACATTTTGGATGTTTGAGTCTGTGACTGAAGGAGCTGCCCAGTGCTGCGATGGTGTTCTGCAGGGGGTGGAAGAGATCAGAGATGATAGCTTGTTAGCCATTCTCCTCTCTCCCACCACCTCCACTGGTTCCAGGGGACATCCAAGGACAGAGCTGGCTTTTTTAATCAGCCTGTCCAGCCTCTTCCTGTCTGAGGCTGTGATGCCACTAACCCAGCAGACCACTGCGTAAAAAATGGCTGATGCCACTACCGAGTCGTAGAAGGTCTTCAGGAGTTCTCCCTTCACTCCAAAAGACCTTAGTCTCCTCAGCAGGTAGAGTCTGCTCTGACCCTTCCTGTAGAGCGCAGCAGCATGATCAGACCAGTCCAGTTTATTGTTAAGGTGAACACAGGTATTTGTCCAATTCCTGGATGCTCACCGGCGATGGAGGAGGAGTGTCGTCTTCTGCGGAAATCCACCACCAGCTCCTTAGTTTTCCCCGCGTTGAGCTGGAGGCGGTTCAGCAGGGACCAGTCCACACAATCCTGAACAAGTTCTCTGTACTCTCTGTCGTCATCTCCTGTGATGAGGCCGACAATGGCAGAGTCGTCAGAGAACTTCTGCAGGTGACAGGAGGGGGAGCTGTAGGAGAAGTCTGCAGTGTACAGGGTGAAGAGGAACGGAGCCAGAACTGTTCCCTGTGGGGCCCCTGTACTGCAGAGAGCCATGTCCGACACACAATCCCGAGTCCTCACATACTGGGGTCGATCAGTCAAATAATCCACAATCCAGGATGTGAGGTGAGGATCAACTCCTGCATGCTCCAGCTTGTCCTTCAGAAATACTGGCTGGATGGTGTTGAAAGCACTGGAGAAATCAAAAAAACATGATCCTCACAGTGCTCCCTGACTTCTCCAGGTGAGAAAGAGCTCTGTCCTGCAGGTAGATGACAGCGTCATCCACCCCGATGCTGGGCTGGTAGGTGAATTGCAGTGGGTCCATCGCTGGTCTCACCACAGGGCGCAGATGAGACAGCACCAGACGCTCCAGGATCTTCATCAGGTGGGATGTTAGTGCCACCGGCCTGTAACTGTTAAAGTCTTTGGGGTGCAGTGTTTTTGGCACTGGTACCACACAGGACGTCTTCCATAGGTGTGGTACTCTCCCCAGATTCAGGCTCATGTTGAAGATGGTCCCCATAATCCCACACAGCTGAACTGCACAGGATTTGAGGAGCCTGGAGCTGATGCCATCAGGACCTGCAGCCTTCTTTGACTTGATCTTTTTGAGCTCTTTTCTCACCTGGTTAGGTGTGAAGGACAGAGTGGAGCAGGGGGGTTGTGTGTTGTTGAACGAGCTGGGAGATGAAGGGAGGGGGGTGGATGTTGGGCAGTGTACTGGTGATCCAGATAAAAGAGGTTCCAGCAGGGCTGTCAGGGGGAGTGGTGGGGGCCTGATCAAACCTATTGAAGAATAAGTTCAAGTCGTTAGCCCACCTCTGGTCCCCTACAGTCTGGGAGTCCAGCTTCTTGTGGCGTCTTGAGGTGTCAAACTCATTTTCACTGAGGGCCACATCAACATAATGGTTACCCTCAAAGGGCCACATGTAACCATCACACAGAATTAATATAACTAAATGTAACCAAATATAATGTAAAATAAAGGTAACTACTCCGTGACATATTGCTAAATAACTTTCTGTATTTATTACTTATTGAATTTCACTCATTGCATGATGCATATACAATGATAGACTGCCATCTAGTGGCAGGATGCCGTCACGTTGCGGGTAACGCAATCGCCATGCATTGTGGGAAATTTAGTTTATGGTCAACACACAACTTAAAGCAGCAAAGACCTATTTTAACACAGATTTTTAAGACCAATTAATCACTCGTGGGCCACATAAAATGACGTGGCGGGCCACATCTGGCCCCAGGGCCTTGAGTTTGACACATGTGGACTAGACTTTATAAAGTACCAGAGGTGGAAAAAGTACTTAAATATTGTACTCAAGTAAAAGTACCAATATTTTTGATGAAATATTACTAAAGTAGAAGTAAAAGTAGTCATCTGAAAATGTACTCAAGTAGAAGTAAAAGTAGTCATCTGAAAATGTACTCAAGTAGAAGTAAAAGTAGTCATCTGAAAATGTACTTTAAGTAAAAGTTACTTAGTTACTTTGCGTGGGGTGTGAGGGTAGTAGAAATATGACAAGGGGTCAGAAATCCAAAACTATTTTGGAGCTCACGCGCCCGGTGCGACACAGGATATTACGTCACTTTTGGCGCACGCCCTCTATGTTCACGCACCAGTGCTGGTGATAATCACATCATCATCGTCTTTCGTCATTCTGCTGTATATTTTCCCCCTGTAGGTCTTCATTGTGCAAATTTTTATTTTACTCAGTTACGGATAGGATTTATAACGTAACTAAGTACAATACTTGAGTCAATACATACTCAAGTAAAATACAAAATCCTGATTTTTAAATTGTTCTTAAAAAATACAAAATACACAAAAAAAGTATTCAATATAGTATTGAATAATAGTATAATAATAAAAATATAGTATTATATAATTGAGTAAATGTATTTTCGCCACATCATTTTATGTGGCCCGCGAGGTCTATGCTGCTTTAATGCGCGTGTTGACCATAAACTACATTTCCTGCAAATGCATGGTGATTGTGTTACCGTAAAGTCACCGCATCCCGCCATTGCATAGATTGCAGTGTATCATATGCATCATACAACGAATGAAATTGAGATTGAAATATCCCAAAATGTCCAGGAAGAGAAAGATTGATGCAGATAGAAGGCAGTTTCAAGAAAGATGGGAAGGGGAATACATGTTTGTGCTTCATTTGTTTTATGAGGCGGTGTCGGTCGTCAAAGAGTACGATCTACGTCGGCGTTTTGACACCAAACAAGGAGCCGAGTATGCCAAAGTTAGCCTTCAAGTAAAACAACAAATTGTCAAAGAATTAAAAGGCAAACTGCGATCACAGCAGAATGATTTCACAAAAAAGCCACAACCGAAAACGATGCGGTGGTGAAAGCTGAAGAAATCACTCGTGCTTCAAAGACTTTTTCTGAGGGTGCGTTTAATTTAAGTTACATTTATTCTGTCTTACAGTTACATGTGGCCCTTTGAGAGTAACCATTATGCTGATGTGGCCCTCAGTGAAAATGAGTTTGACATCCCTGATATAAAGCATGGGTTTGATATTTACAATGTGGAAATTGTTGAGATTTGCACATATGTTATTGTATACGTCTCATGTAGTGGAAACGTTGGACTGAGTTGCTGAGTTTTATATGAAAGTTGAAGTATCTGGTTTAGATGAACACATTAACACAGCCAATTCTTATTTTTGTACATCCTGTTGTGTGAGGCTGGGAAGAATTGCAGTACAAACGCACAATCCAAAAGGGAGTTAACGAAGGGAGGCTTAGCTCTGATGGGAGACAACCCAGGTGTTTTCCTGTTGTCTGGAGTATGGGAGAGCCAACAAACCTTTGTGGTCATGCGTTGGAAATGGCTATGTTCAAAAGGTAAAAAGAGCATGAGAACATGATGATGAGAAGTGATGATCACTGGAAAACAGGGGCATAGTTTTCTAGGATTTAGGCTTAAACTCCAGGGTCTTATTTAAAGAAGGAAGGACACAACACAACAAAGGTCAAAGAACAAAACGAACATTTTCTCCCAATATCGTCTCCAAACCTACTTAGTTAAATCATAGTAATGGCGTGCAGTTTAAAAAATGATCCCATCTGTCAGACAATGTTTTGACCAGGAACATGAGCCAAGAACATGGTGGCCTTAAACCCTAACCCTTGTCCGAGCCACGAATGGCAGTGGCCCCGAAACGGCTCCTGGTACGAATTTTAATTAGTTGTCCACACTATTATTTATGGAATTTCAAATAAATGTTTTTGATATCAATACATTCATACCTGTTTTCTTGGATGATACCAAACGCTCTTATAACGCAGTGACTTGTCACTTTTGTCACTTTTTTGGAGTGAGACTCTCTGATTATTCCTGACGCTGATTTTAGAAAAAGGTTGTTCCACGACAGTGGTAATCATGTCATACACTCGTCTGGGTCTTGTTTGTAGAAACAGCGATTAGGGGGTGATTTTTGTGACATGTAACTTGTAAATAAAGCTTTGCCTCATTCAGGTTGGTAAGCTTCACATCTGCCTTCATTGTACGTTACGACAAACGCTATTATTCTGAAAAATCAATACGCTACTTTGGGGGGGGGGGGGGGGGTAATGTGATTCTAGTTAAAAAAACAGAACTGACCTTTTCAGAAGATAAGACAATGCAAGCAAAAGTGAACATAAAGACATGAGCTTAACAGCAAATAAACACAATCCAAAGGTGTTTTCTGTAGTTCAGGTCATTTAATTAGAGGTTGAGATGCTGACATTGAAATCATCAAGCCTCAGCAGTTTCCTGAATAAAAAAAAAAAAAAAGGTAAAACATAAACTACATTCACACTCACTCACTTACTCACTCTGACACCTGGATGCAGACAAACAAACAAGAGATGGAATAACCACGACCTATAACAGTAAACGTGTGGCTTCAGGATTGGAAATGGTCGGCAATTACTCATATTGGACCCTGTCAATTTCACATGTAAGTATTGAATCAACAAGATGTGGAGAGGCAGTACAGTTGATTAAATATGTTAAAGGAAAGAGTTAGGATGCGTTATTGCATCATGATTCCTCCGCGAGAAACCATATACTTGTTTGGTTGCTCTTCTGAATAATCCTGATTTCCTCTGACGTTATCAAAAATGCACAAGGTGTAAAATATAAATCTAACTGAAAGCTCTCACTTCACATTATCACTTATTCTCACCTATAAATAAGTACAGTATATCACTGTGAGTGATGCTTCTGTTAGACAAGTCCAATATCAGGAAAAAAAAAAAGAGACAATGCAATACCCAGTGAAAGAAGTTTCACACAACAACAAAATGTTATGAAGTAGAGAAAGTACTCAGAGAGCGCAGAACCTCCACCAAGACCCTTCTTTGTTTTTCTTTTCAATCCTGAATCTGGATCCAGATCGCTTTCTTCCTTAGACCATAACCTGATCCAAATCTGCTCTTTACATTTGAGTTACGCTGCTCAAAGACAAACAGACACACAAAAAAAACACAACCTCCGTAGCAGAGGTAATGACAACAGATGTCAAGACTGAATGGAGTGAGGTTTGTTCTATCACACACAGGAGTGCTTTTATACCCTTCGAAAAATACACCACCTAAAACACAACATTAAAAAAAAAACTTGCTGGAAGAAGAGAATAAAGTCATTTGCTGTCTTCATAGTCCTCATGTTAGGTCTTTTCTTCCCAACTCTTCATTTTAATTGACACATTTGACTCTTAAACTGTGTCTAAAAGGACAAGACATGAGTCTACGATCATCTCAGTCCTCAAAATAAAACCATCACTCCACACTTGCTTAACTTACACACACAACCCCGCCCCTTTTCTACTATATCACCCACATTTCCCCAACTGTCTGACCCTTTCTCCTGCACCCTCATCCGAGTCTTACATCGGCTCCCGTCATAGTTCATCGTGGGTGGCGGATTCATCTGCTTTAAGTTTGAACTCTGCCTCTGTGATTGTTCCATCTCCGTTACGGTCCTGGTTGGAGAACATGTTGTCGATGATGCGGTAGGGATCGAAGCCGGGCGCCAGGCGACCTTTGCCCTCGCTCACCTGCTGCATGATGTAGTCGGTAAACTGTGGAGGCAAAGGAGAAATCACAGGGGGTGAAATAAAACAGATTTCCATGTTTTAAAGGTTCCATATTATGGGACGTCACAATGCGCTAAATTCCTGGAATTGTTGTCTCGCGGAGCTCCGCTTTGTCCTTAAAACACGCGAGAGTGCTGGCGAGGGCAACGGCTTCCAAAAACCGGGAGTCCGTGAAAAGTTCTATTCTTGGCTCCACAGTGCAGCACAGAGTTCTACACACACTTCCAGCCTCAGAGGATTTATCTGTCCAGTGGATACATGTTATATATGACGGCAATGTGCCTGCTAGAGCTTGCAAATGATCACTTTTCCAAATGCTAACTGCTGTTAGCTTCCAGTAGCCTCTGTGGCTGATGTCATTTCCTGTCCCTTAAGTTTTGTTTTACTTTTTTTTTTGTCACAGACAAGAAACACAAACAGGACACCAGGGAACTGGTTTAACTTGGAAAAATAGGATATAATATGGGACCTTTTTAAAAAAAAGTATTCCAACAGGTCATCTCGTACCTCAGAGGGCTCCACCTCCTTGTTTTGGTCTCTGTCCATCTCTGCAAAGAGGTCAGGTGACACGTCGTCATTCCAGATGAACATGTAGCCGTCAGGAAGTCCTTCCTCCATGTCAACCAGCTCGATGTCAAACACCAGCACCGCGCTCCCTGGGACTTCATCAGCTGCAAAACCACACACACACACACACACGTATGGCTTACTGAACAACTTTCTACAACATTATTGTATTTTACAAATGAGCTTTATTGCAGACTTTTAATTGATAACTGAAGCTATGAGCCCCAGAGGGCAACAGGACGCTGTGTTCCGACTTACTGACTCCTCGCTCTCCATAGCCCAGGTGAGGGGGAATAACAACGTGCCTGGTCTCTCCCACACACATGTCCAACAGTCCGTCCTCCATCCCTGGAACCACCTGGTTGGCGCCCAGGACAATGTTGTATGTTTTCCCATAATTGTGCCTGAAACAAATGAGGCCACATATAAGTGACACAGACCGTTAACCGTCTCACATACTCTGGGGTCAGCGGGACGAGGGTGACATGCTGTGACACTGTCTGCATCTTAAGTATTTGCAAAGAGTGTTCTATTGTTTTCTTGTGAGACACTTGTGTGAGGTACTGAGGTGTGAAAGGTGCTGGAAACGTCGTCTGGCAAAGCTGCATCGTCTGGTGTAACTGAATAATAATGTCAATACAGCTCCATTTGGCCCAGAAAACAGCATGTTAACGTTTTAGGATAACAGGGCATATGCAGGAATCCTGACGTTAATTTCAATACCTTTTTAAGACTTTTTCAAGACCTTCTCAAAGTATTTTATGACATTATCGCCACTTAAAGCTGTAATTAACAACACATATTTAACTAACAGAACAGTTTTAGTTTGCAATTAAATCTATAGAGCAAAACCATACAAAGGAACTCACAAGCTGGAAATAATAAATTAAACCAAAGGCAAGGTGTTATAAAATAAATAACAAGTAACACTTAAGATTCTGGAGTTTGTGGAGTATTTCGTGTAATTTCGGATATTATTTCGCACCAGGAGGAGCGTGTTGGTAAGATGCTAACGTCACGTGTACGCGGGCGTAGCCCCGAGTCGATCTTGCAGGGCGAGCATTCCTGCGCATTGTTGTTTTTAACAAATGCGAGGAGGAAAATAAAAACATTCATGCATACTTTTTACAGTCAAACTCCATGGACAAAATCTAATACCTCATTAAATCGCGATTAAGACTTTTTAATACTTTTTAAAGGGCCCTAATTTTCCCTTTAAAAAGGGGGGGAGGCAGTACATTATGTTTAAACCTTAAAAGGTAGGATTAAACCTTATGAACCAAAGCTAAAGGTGAAAAATGCCTTGAAAAATGTGTTCAATGAAAGAGAATAACAGGAGAAGCGCAAAGAGCATAGCTTCAGTGTGCACTTATATACTGCTCACTTGGTGTTTGATTTGTGGATCCTCAAATAAATACCTGAAAACAACTATTTTTCATCTTTGTCAAGAGTGACGTTTTAAGCCTATCTGTATGTTTTCATCAGTAAAAATCAATTATTGACTACGTTCACTTGACTGTGGGTACAGCCCATGCTCATGAAAACAAGGCTCGCAAAATTATAAACTCAACCATCAGTAAAGAGATAAAGGACACACACAAATGGACTGAGCCTTGTTTCCGTGGCTATAGCCTCCATTAAACCATTTGCTGAGCAAACGTCATTGTGGTAAACTAACAGCATGGGAATGATTTAAAAAGTCTGATGGCCTTGAGGTAACAGTCGGTTCTAACCCATGAAAAAAAGTCACTGACAAACTCTTTGTTTAACGCTCAGCTTAAAAAGGGAGGTGAGGAGGAGGAGGAGGAGGAAGCCAAGGACGAGCATTCCATCCAGAGGGGAAGTAGAGTAGAGATAGTCCTAAATCACAGCTGTGAGACAGGCAATTAGCACAGATGGCTCTTCATGGATCGCATTACCTACAGATACCATGTGTAGCATTGAGCAACATCTAGTGGTGAAGTTCAATGATGATGCTGAAAAGTCCTCAAATCACCTTGTCCCTGTTGAGAGGATCTAGAAGTGCAACTGCTATTGTTTCATATTATTAAATCTAAAGAGAGCACATGATTTATGTCTTGTGCTTTGGCTACGCTTCATATTGAGCTTGGTGTGGTCATTAGTCTCTTCCTCCTTCCATCTCCATTCAAACACATCAAACATCATTAAAAATCACATAAAAACCATCAAGAAAGTAACACGTTGTCCACTCACGTGGAATCGATGGACGTGCCGTCCATCAGCGTAGCGTTGTAGTGATATTTAATGAAGTCTCCCTTCTTGGTCTGTCGATTACATTCTTCGGGCTTGTACGTGACGGTGATCTCGGTGCTGTCTGACGGGTTGTGGAAGTCGATGATGTCGATGTCAAACACCAACACGGCCGAACCGGGGATCTTGGTGCCTGAGAGAGACGTGGTAGAGTATGACATGGTCATTCAACATTGAAAAGTGGGAATTGGGGAAATGGAGTTAAAGGTACACATTAGAATGTGACTTTAAGAGCAGACTTTTACTTGACTTGACTAAACGTGCAGCCAGCAGCAAAGACAGCCACTGCCAGGGAATTCATTTGAACTCTCCAATTAAGGACATTGTCAAGGATATCTTTGTCTGACCTACATCTTGAGAGATCCACTCAATAAATGTGGGAAAAGTCAGTGGAATATTTAAATGACACAGACTTACAAAAATGTGCTGATAAAAGAGACTCTAACACAGATCTGATGCACTCACCTGTGCCCTCTTCTCCATAGGCCAGATGTGGCGGGATGGTGATGGTGCGTTTCTCTCCGATGCAGACTCCGATCAGACCCTCGTCCATGCCGGCGATCACGTAGCCTCGGCCGATGTAGGTGTCGTAGGTTCTGTTGCGAGAGTAGCTGTGGAGCAGAGAAAAAAGTCAGGTTACTCAACTATTATCATAGATGGGAGAAGAAGAAATACTGCTCGTATAATATGATATATCTCATAGAGCATGGTCGCATGACGGTTTTCACACAAAATTAGTTTCTGAGGTAGCAGCGGTTTTGAGATATCCTTTGATTCCCTCCTTCTTTGCATGATATCATGTACTGTAGATGGTGATAAATCTAAATTATTTATTATTTGTGCTGAGAAAAACATTTTCGTTGAAGTGACTGACAATTCCCTCACATTGTTTGACATTTTTAGATAAATTTTCCTGGTGTTAGTAGTTAATCCTTGTCGAAACTAGTGTTTCCCATCCCTGGTCCTCGGGGAACACTGCCCTGCCCACGTTTTAGATGTTGCCCTGCTCAAGGTTATTATAGTTTTGACATTTTCATTAGTTTTTATTTATTTTTAGTTTGCTTTTTTTAATTATTTCAGTTTAGATTTAGTTAATTCAACAAATGGTTCAGTAGTTTTAGTTCAGTTTTTATTTTCAGGAATGTGTGACACCAAATATGGATGATCAAATCCTTTAATTTCATTATTTAACCTTAACCTAAAACTTCAAATGGTCTGTATTCCAGAATGACGATGAAACTGAATTTATCTACAATTCAGTTTAGTTTTAGTTAGTTTTGCGTTGTTCATTGTAGTTTTTTTTCCGTTTTGGTTAAAATTGTCGTTTTTAAGCTTTATTTCAGTTAACTAAATTATATTTTCACTGCTAGTTTTATTTTCAGTTTTCGTTTTCCAACACACCTGATTCTGACCAGAACAGCTTGTTATCTTGCGTCTAAAACATCTAAAAACATGCAGGGCAGTATTCCCTGAGAACAAGGGCTGGGAAACACACACCACAGCTCCATGGGGCGGGGATTAGCATTAAAAAAGACATGAAAGAACATCAGAGTTTATTGATTGTGTGACTTGTGGATTCCCGGGCGCAGATAAACTGGTCAAACGCACACACACACACACACACACACACACACACACACACACACACACACACTTTAGAGCTGCTCATGAGATAAGGACGGCTATCACGTAAAGAAAGTGAGAATACAGAGAAATAGAAAGGTGGGTGAGCCGTTGTTTCTTCCTTATAGGAGACGCTCTCTCAGAGTCAGTTTAAAACTTCTGTTAAACTTAAAAAAGAGTGACTTACACAATGATTTTAATTTTAGCATTGCTGACATTATGACTTATCCTCTTTGTCTGTACGGTGATCACGTGAGGGGGAAAGTACAGAATTAGAGAAGTACGTCTGGGAGAGGGGGATAAAAGAATTGTGCAAGATTAAATCTTTGTCAAAACTTGAGATTCCGTCACCTCGTCACTGGCACCATTTTCACTTTTAACCCTAACATACGACATGTGAAGATGTCTTTCCTGAACATGTACGCTGCACATTAGAATTGTTAAATCAGAGTTAAATTATCAGATGTTTCGGTGATTAATCAATGTTTTCTTATAGCTACTTAAATGTGAGCAATGTCTGGTTTCTTTCTTTTATGAGACTTAAGAAATGTTGCTTTACTACTACTAAAACACACACTGAGTGTGTCACGGCTGAATGAGCGCTTGAAATAACTCTAACTAAACTAAAAGCAGCTGCTGTGGTCACATACTATTTCAGGAGAAGCGGTGGTATTAGATTTGAATATTTAATTAATGTATTTGAGACACTTAATTCCAGAAAGTGTTGACTCTTTCCAGTGCTGACATTTTATGTAAACCCCAGGATAAGAAATAAACAAAAACCTTCACTTGTTTCACTTTAAAATATTTTAAACCATGACATAAGGTGAAAAAGCATTATTATTGTGGTTTGTAAGCAGGAAACATCACATGGTGGTTTTTAGGTTTCTATTCCGCTCCACAGTGTGTCCTCAGTGCACAGAGAAATGCTGCCACCTTGAGGCTAATGTAGGAACAGTAGGCATCAAACTGGAAGTGAATGTGTATATTTTGCATCTTTTACAGATAAGTATATTTAAAGGCGCCATATGTAAGAATGTGGCCAAAAACGGTTACTACATTCAAATTCAAAATACCGAGGTCTTTTAGGTTTCGTTTTCTGACGTCACTGGCAAGCCGTGGTTTCTCGGCAGCTGAGACTCTAGTGACTGCAATGATTGGTAGAGGGCGGTAGGTGGCGCCACATGCCAAAGCAAGATTTCAAAACGTAAACATTATTTGCAGTCTGCAAAATATATTTTTTAATGCAAATTTCTTGGCTGTACTGTTGCTGTTGGTGAGTTCAGTTTGTTATATGAACATTATTCCTGAGTCTCTGTGACATATTAGGAGGATTTTATGGCCAATTTTAGATTTATTACATAATGCACCTTTAACTTTGAACTGTAAAAAAGCGTTGGGTTCACATACCTGGAATCAAAGAACGTTCCGTCGAGGAGGCTGCCGTTGTAGTGGTAGCGCACAAAGTCACCAGTGACGGACTTCCTTGTGCAGGACTCGGGCACTTTCTGATTGGTCACTGAGATTCCGTCTCTGGGGTTGTGCAGGTCCAGGAGAATGACGTCAAACACCAGAGATGCCTGTCCTGGGATGTCACTGCCTGGAGAAACAGGACTAACGGGGTTAACGAGAGCACATTACAGCTATTTTGAGCGTCACTTCATTGGCTCATTGGTTTTTTTTTTTTGGAATGATTTTAAAATTCTTTCATTTGTTTTTAAACGTCTTCATGGTCTCGTCCCACAGTATCTGTCCGACCTCTCTCACGACATTCTCAGTTGCTGCTCCAAATCTGGAGCGTTGTCTTTGCACATCAGAATCACTTCCTGTTTTGGCTTTTCCTGTCTTTTATTGTTTTTATTTTTGTATTTGTCCTCATGTCTGCATGTACAGCACTTTGACCAAATGTGTTGATTTTAAAGTGCTTTATAAATAAAGTTTGATTGGATTGGAATATATTGCCTATAACAAGACAAGTAAAGGAACAATCAAAGTTTAATTCCAGTCTAAAGAAACAAACCAAGCCCAATATTTAATAATATTTTTTAATATATTTAATATTTGATAAAAAGTGCTGTCATATATAATCTGTCCATGTATCCACTGGACAGATAAATCCTCTGAGGCTGGAAGTTTGTGTAGAACTCTGTGCTGCACTGTGGAGCCAAGAATAGAACTTTTCACGGACTTCCAGTTTTCTGATACCGTTGCCCTCGCCTGCACTATCACGTGCTTTACGGAAAAAGCGGAGCTCCGCGAGACAACAATTCCAGGAATTCAGCGCATTGTGACATCCCAATGAGTGAGGAAGTCAACATCGCGTGTTTTTTCTCCTGTACTTAGACTGAGGAGGACCACAAAAACATGAGTGAGGCATCTTTTTTCACACTTTGCTGACTGGTAGGGCCTCCAGAGTCCCAAATATAAGGATTTAAATGATATGAAAAGTTGATTTTGCAAAATATGTCCTCTTTAATAAAGAAGAAACAGTGCACACTCACCATCTCCATTCTCTCCATATCCAAGTGATGGAGGCATCGTGACGATGCGCCTCTCTCCGACACACATTCCCAGAAGCCCCTGGTCCATGCCAGCGATCAGCCAGCCGATCCCAACATACGTGTCATACGTACGCATGCGTGTGTGACTGCAGTGAAGGACGGTTACACGTTTGTGAGCGCGAGTGCTTATTTTATTTTTTATTTTTTTAAATACAAATGACAAACTGTGGAGAACAAACCTGGAGTCAAAGAGCGTGCCGTCCAGCAGCGTGCCGTTGTAGTGGTATCGGACGTAGTCGGAGACCTCCACCTTTCTGGAGCAGGTGGACGGCGTGTGGTACGTGTCGATCTGGACGCCGTCTTCGGAGTTCCACACGTCGAGGAGCAGGACGTCGAAGTGGAGGATGGAGTCGGGAGGGATGATGTCAGCTGTAGAGAGGAGAGGAACAAGTCAGTCACACAGTCTTCATGTTCTTCAGTCACTGTCACAGAAGATCACTCTGATGACAATGATAACACTTATTATTAGAATATTAGCTTCAGTCAAATTCAAGTAAAACTGTCCAAGGTGCAACTTTTCATACACTCTTAGAAACAAAAGTGCTAAGTAGAACCATATAAGGTTCTTCAGCTTGTCCTCATAGGAGAACCCTTTTGGAGGGTTCCACCAAGAACCCTTTTAAAACCCTTTATTCAGGAAATGGGTTTTAAAGGGTTCTCTGGATCAAAATAGTTCTTACTGGAATCATTAGTGTTACCAAGAACCCTTTCTTCTGGAAAGGGTTTTTCAGAAGCAAATGGTTCCTTGTAGAAGAACCCTTTTGGAACCCTTATTTCTAAGAGTGTACAAGTTTATGATTGTCTTTGTCACATTATGCTAGTAAACTGTAGATGTCTTTCATGATTATGATGATTAAAGGTGCCATATGTAAGAATGTGGCCAAAAACGGTTACCACATTCAAATTCAAAATACTGAGGTATATTAAGTTTTTCTCAGTTTTCTCACGTAACTCGCAACCCGTGGTTGCTCGGCAGCTGAGACTCTACTGATTGCAATGATTGGTAGACGCTGGAAGGTGGCGCCACATGCCAAAACATGATTTCAAAACATAAACATGATTTGCAGTCCGCAAAATATTTTATTTAATGCAAATATTTTGGCTGCATGGATGTCTCTGTGACATATTAGGAGGATTTTATGGCCAGTTGCTTTAGATTTATTACATAATGCACCTTTAAAAAATGGCAAAACGATCAGCTCACTCCTAAGAACTTTAAGAGAACCGGACCAGTAACGTTTGTTTAGAGCTCATTTAAAGAAATAGTTTATTAGTACTCAGGTCAAGCACTAACAAACAAAATGCACCTATTACCTAATTCGTTTTTGTGTGATTTGTGCGATGATTACACAGGTTTTGTCAATGCATTTGCTTAATATAACTGTAAAAATAAATTCTTTGTTGACATTTCCTTTTAGGATTTACTAAGGTGAGATGGAAGTGCACTTGCTTGATGCCTTCTTTGTGTTCTTTCTTTCTAGGAGTATTGGGAAAGTAAGAATCAACACAAAACTAACATTTGAGCTGAATTATCTTACTCCTGTTCGCCTCTCTTATCAGTTCTCCAGAGCATTTGTGCATCACTGGAATTGAAATATTAAAAAAGAACACACACTGCCTTCTTTTGACCATGCAAGCATCAAATAAGTTAAAGCAAAAAATTAATTGTGCATTCTTATCCATACTAACAATTAAACCATGTAATAAAAAAACATACATGCATCAGGTGGTCCATTCACCAGATTGATGCATAAATAGTGATTAAAAGGGTTTAAAAAATAGAGGATAAAATGATAGTTAACAAATGTAAACGTGGTTTTATGAATGAAAGTGAGACCTGTAAAGAATCCCTGTCACCACATGGTAAAGGACGGCCCCCGTTTTTCCTCCTTTGTTGGTAGAAAAAAATGAAGAATGTGTGAGTGAGCGATGTGATTTAGGGTGTGGTTCATTTTGGTACAATGCTCCTGACCCAAGGAAGGGTTGTAAGTCACGTGGTTTCAGATTTGTAGAAAAAAAAAAGTTTTTAAAATTTGTTACGCATGGACAGAGGCTCGTGGTTAACCCTGGAATAAAATAACCTCTCTGCTCTGCTCGTGCATGAGTGTGTGTGTGTGTGTGTGTGTGTGTGTGTGTTACTACTTATGAGTTGGTAGGTCACTTTCTGGTATAAACCTCTCTCTCTCTCTCTCTCTCTCTCTCTCTCTCTCTCTCTCTCTCTCTCTCTCTCTCTCTCTCCACCTCTTCCTCCTGAAGCCTCATTTCTCTATTCTCTTTTCTCATGTTCCTTCTAATACAGAAGACATTCAAACAGCCTGAGCGTTTACCTGTCCACACATGCCCTCTCTCTCTCTCTCTCTCTCTCTCTCTCTCTCTCTCTCTCTCTCTCTCACTCTCTCTCTCTCTCTCTTCCCATTATCTAAGTATTTCTCATGCACACGCGGAAACACGCATTCTTCGGGCACTGCAGTGACTTTATTTGGACAGTCTAAACGAAAAACTTTAGCCCTGAATATGAAGCCCTCAACTAAACCACTTCGCCAAGTTCACGTCTACTGGTCCTGACAAGGTCAGTGTTTATGCCAGAAAAATGTCCTTAAGAGGTAACAAATACACACACAGACAGGTCTCTAAATAAAAACACTGCCATGACATTAGTTGTTCTTCTTCCTACAGTTATATAAACCACTTTGTTCTTATGTTCTGACACAAACACACCCGACAGACTTCTTTATTCCCACATAAATCACGACGTGAATGTTTATCTGCCTGCAGTCTTGTATAAACTAGTAACTCAATGGGATACTTAGTGAGTAAAAGTACACGTATCGTACCAGAAATGCAGTTTTTTTAAAGTAAAAGTCTTAAAGTATATGACATTTACTGTACTTAAGCATCAAAAGTCATTTTCTGATACAAAATGTACTTAAGTTTTAGAAGTAAAAGTATTACAAAAGTGAGGAGTTAGGATTGAGCCATGGTGGATCAGTGATAGGGTGAGTTGTCTTCCAGTTGGAAGGTTGCAGGTTCAATTCCTGGCTCTGCTGGTGTATGTGTGTCCTTGAGCAAGACCCTTAAATGGGTGAAAACTTGCTTCTGAAAAATCCTTTCCCGAAGAAAGGGTTTTTCAAGGGTTCTTGGTAACACTAATGGTTCCAGTAAGAACCATTTTGATCTAGAGAACCATTTAAAACTCCTTTCCTGAATAAAGGGTTTTAAAAGGGTTCTTGGTGGAACCCTCCAAAAGGTTTATAAAACGGTTCTACCTGGAGCCAAACAGGGTTCTCCCATGAGGACAAGCCGAAGAACCGTATATGGTTCTGCTTAGCACTTTTATTCCTAAGAGTGTAGTAACGAGTGACATAGATAGTAGAGAGTAAAAGTTGCTATAAATATAAATAACAAAGTATGGATAAGTGACTTTTGTACTTAAGTATTTGTTATACTTTGTTACATGTGTAATGTCCCTCTGACATCACTCACTAAAGGACTTTCAGGAACAGCCCACTTCCTCTTGCGCTGCCACCGACTCTCACTCTCAAAACAGCGCTTTCTTTCTTTCAAAACCGTAATTACCGCTACTAAAGTTTCTTATTGTTGCAGCGAGCGGTGCCAGCTCTGCGCTCACTACTCTGAGAAGAATCCACCGTGACGACGTCTACACAGCTTGCACAGAGGACACACACACACACACACACACAGAGAAAGAGAGGTGTCAGCTGGTTTTGTATATACACACCGTATCCACGCTTCCCGTAGGCCAGGTGAGGTGGGATTTTGACCAGCCTTCTCTCGTTGACGCACATCCCCACCAGAGCTTTGTCCATCCCCTCGATCAGCTGCTTCTTACCAACAAACACGTTGTAGGTGCTGCCACGATCGTAACTGAAACAGACAAACACGTTCTATAAGGACATGGAAGTACACTTATTAGTTCCCTTGCTTCGGATTTGTATGAAAGTAACAATTAGGAATGGCACAATACAATATTCAGTGTCTGTTTTGAAAAAAAAAAACCACGTTAAACAGACTTAGACTTTGATTTTGACAAGGGGAAACTCTTTATCACAGCACTGCAGCAATAGATGTAACATACTTTACCACCATCCATCCACCCTTACACACATATGACTGTTCTGATTGTTGAAGGATGTGATGGTTTGAGGGAATCAGGCTTATTCTATAGTGGGCCCTGCTGCACCTGAACCTCCGGTTGTGTGACGTCTCCTGCTTTATTGCATTTAACAGCCTTGCTATTGAGTTGTATAAGGTTGAGTGAGGAAAGACCTATTCTTTTATTCTGTGAGTCTGGTCTGATATTTTTGACAATCAGCTGCTAATAAAATAAATCACGTAGAATCAAATACGATTCCCTACATATCAATGAAATGTTATGTAATGTTACTGTTACCTCACTGCACATATATGTCCATATGGTTCATACTGTATATCCATATTTATTCTGTTTTTCTTATACACTGCATATATATATATTATTCTTACTACTATTATAATGTTACTGCTACTACATTGCACATATTTGGACATGTTTATTCATACATTGTTTATATTACACAGCCATATTTATTCTGCTCTTATAAGGTAAATGCTAATACACTGTATATTTAATGTATATTTAATGTATATTACTCTAAACCAGCTTCTGTACCAGCTGTCAATACAATTTTTGCACATCTGGTTACACACAAAGCACTGCATTTCGTTGTCTTTGTACTTGTACCCTGCACAATAATCTAAATGGTTGATTAAGCATGCATACATTGTCATATGAGGTATTTCAAAATAAAAGAAGGAAAAAGCTCAGAAAGAAAGAAAGTCAAGGCTTCCGTATCGGACTGATATCAGTATTGGTAGATCGCCATGACTGTGATATCGGTACTGATATTTTGGGTGAGGTCAATAGATGCACATATTATACACAGTATAATGTTGGTGGATGCATGATTTACAAAATGTGTTATCAGTGTCCTGGGGTGATGAAGTCATCAGGTTGTATTTCTTAGAGATGTGCAAATGTTTCTGGGGTTTGTTCTTGAACCATTGAAGGTCTGGAGCTGTGATCACTGCTGCCCACTTTGCCCATTTTGTGATTCAGCCGAACAGGATTAAATCAGTGGTTCTTCAGAGGAGGTATTCACAATGAACGACTGAAAGCAGACTCTAACAGTTGAGATAAGGACTAAAAGTTTTGCTAAGGTGTTTAAAGTTGTTTTTTATGGTCAGAGAACATCATACACTTGTTGAGTATCTGAGGAAAAACATTAATGGGAACTGTGTTCTATCGCAAATGTAGTTTAAGTCCTTATACACCAAGTCACTATGCACTAAACTTTTTTTTTTTTTTTTTTTTTTAATATTCTGATATTGAGGGAAATGATATCACTATATATCGTTGTTGTAACGCCCGTCACATGAAGTCTGGGAGAGCTGGAGTCGATCATATCCACATCCACAGCTCAGTCCAATACTTGCCTGCGTGGCTCTCAGGGGCGAACCACTTCACGCGCACTTTTACGCATCGCGCACGCTGTTCGCACCGTTGCAGCCGCGCTGTTCTGTCCTGCTCTGCAGAGAAAGACAAGAGTGTGTAGCAGTATTTTTTTTTTTTTTTGCATGCTCCTCACCTGGAGTCGAACTTCTTCCCGTCTGGAAACACGCCGTTGTAGTGATACCTCACGTAGTCTCCCACTTTGACGGCGCGCACGCACTGCTCCGGCACGAAAGTTTTCTCAATGAGGATGTCGTCTAACGGTACCGGAGGAGCGTCGCAGGCGGCGAACGCCACCAGAACTGACAGAAACAACATGGCCTGCAAGCACTGGACCATTTTCACTGTCGAAGAACCACGGAACCGACGGAGATGAGCCTGAACACGACCTGTGGGTGTGTGTGTGTGTGAGTGTGTGTGAGTGTGAGTGGGTATGTGTGGCCTTCCTGCTCCACGGTACATCAGCTTCCTTTACGACGGCTTGGATTGAACTCCCTCCCAACGTTACAGCACAGGAAGGAGCGAGTGTCAAGCTAGAATCAAAAAAACACAACATCCGGTTATAGTGCCAAGATACAAAATAATTGTAGATAGATAGATAGATAGCTAGCTAGATAGCTAGCTAGATAGCTAGCTAGATAGCTAGCTAGATAGATAGATAGATAAAAATATAAGACGAAATAAGATGTAAGATATAAGATGAAATATGAAAATATGAATAATTAGGATCTAAATACTCCATAGCCATACAAATATTAGGGAAATATTGGAATATAACATGTATAAAATATAAGCATATACACCACAGCAGCTATACAGAGTATGTGGAATGAACCTTTAGCAATACAAATATTCAATATCATTCAATATTCACTGATCAACATTATTTAAGATGATTTGTCAGATGAAAATTGCTGAAATTTGATGATCTGGTAGAACAATGTTTACAGCACACAAGATAATTCTTCCAAGCCACATAAAGAAAAGATTTGAGAAAAAAATATAATATATAGTCTTTACAACCTTAAGAGAACAGATATCTTTAAAAAACAAAACAACAAAACAAGAAAGGAGTCTGTTTATGGAACATATTGATCATCACCATCAATTACAATGCTTAAAAACGTCATTAAGATTCACAGATTTTCTTCTTTATTGTATTGTTATTTTCATTTGAAAGATTTGTTTTGTGTGTTGAATTAATTAAATGAATGAAATAAACTTGTCAAAAAAGCACATTTGATTATTCGTGCTGCCATATAATATCAGAAGGTACGATATGGTGCTCTTATTTTGAAATACTTCCTGCCCGTTGTCTCTTTCTCTCTCGCTAACTTGACGCACTGTGGGATTCGGGGATTGAATGGGATAGTTTGGCACCACGTAGCGCTCTTGCGCAGTGCAGCCCCTCAGATGTGTCAACGTGGTAACACTGGGGTCTCCACTCCTCACACACACACACACACACACACACACACACACACACACACACACACACACACACACACACACACACACACACACACACACACACACACAGAGAGAGAGACTTTAACCACTGGCGCAGCATATAAAAGTTAACATGATGCTAAACATGGATTCTTCTGTGTTTGTAGTGTACGGGTCGTGTTTTGAAAAAGGGGGGGTAGCGCGAGCAGGAATGTCTCTACGTGGCAGTGGGAGGAGGAGGAGGAACAATCCACTCTCACCCGAGGTCCAATTAGTGAGTGAGAGGAAGTGGATTTAAACTTTAAAGGGTCGTGTTTTATTCAAACTAAATGACAACACCATGCGTTTGGCTCCTACCATAGAGTTTATGACAAGTATCCAAGAGTTATGATGAATGATGGCGTTAGAGTTTCACTGTAAATACAGAGCAGTAGCACTGATTTAGCACAGCGTCTCTATGTTGGGAGGAGGAGCTCACGCAGCCCCCACCCGTCTGCCCGACTGATTCCAGCCTGCGCCCGGGGGAGGGAAGGTTTTGTTCGGATACGTGGTGGAACTTGAGGCGGTCCTTGAGTCCCACGCACACAGATAGTCCGGGATCATCCCACCCAGCAGCTCCCTGTCCACCATTTACCAAACTTTGTTGTTTTAAAAAAAAAAAAAAAAATGGCACCGTCCACTTCTTCACAACTCTTCTGCGCGCTTGTCATCGTGTTTTCCACGTCAGTCGTCAACTCTCAGTATGAGAAATACAGCTTCAGGAGTTTCCCCCGGCACGAGCTGATGCCTCTGGAGTCCGCGTACAAGTACGCGCTGGACCAGTACACGGGGGAGAAGTGGAAGGACACGGTGGACTACATGGAGGTGTCTCTGCGTCTCTACCGGCTGCTGCGAGACAGCGAGGCCTTCTGCAACCTCAACTGCAGCTCCGTGCGCCTGGACGACGAGCAGAAGTTCGCCGAGTTCCCGGAGCTGCGTGCGTTCGGGAACGTGATGAAGAGAGCGCAGTGCCTGAAGCGCTGCAAGCAGGGGCTGCCCGCGTTCAGACAGACCATGCCGAGCCGGGACACCATCGAAGAGTTTGAGAAGAGGGAGCCCTACAAATACCTGCAGTATGCATACTTCAAAGTAAGCAGACTTTGGAGTGCACAAGAATGATCCTTAATCTTGTATAAAGTACCTTATAGGTATCTTAGCAGAACACGACTTTGGTAGAAGTTGAAGTTTTATAATATTAATTAAGTAAAAGTCTTAAAAAGTATATGACATTAACTGGTAAGGCAAGTTGTCTTTCAAATGTGAGGTTGTGGGTTCAATTCCTAGCTCTGCAAGTCTATATGTGTCCTTGAGCAAGGCACTTAACCCCATGTATTTGGAGTTTTGGGTAATTATTACAAACAAATTCAACACAAATATAAGATGAGAGCAGCCTCAGGATCAAAATAAATCAGATAACCTCATAAAAACTCTAATATAATGAGCAATAAATCAACAATACAATGTAACAACACCACTTACAACTTATCAACAAGTGTTCGTGATGATCATCATTGGGACTGAGGGTTATTGACAACTGGGTATGAACGTGTGTGAAAAGTGTGCATATATTCATGCATCCTTATAATGTAATAATACTGCATCAAAATACATGTAGAAGTACAAATCAATCACTCAAAATAGAGGCATCAGTATAAATAAACCTCACTAAACAACTCCTAAATTATTTATATTATATGTGTACACATCTGATTATTAATCATCGTCAAAGTGCAAAGACTGTACAAGCTCTTCCTCGTGTCTGCAAGTGTTTTTTGGAGGATTAAAGTTTTGAATCACAGTTGATTTAAGTATAAATTAGGCTTGAGGTCAAAATTAATTCATACAATGCACAGGCAGATGAGTTAAAGCAAAGGGAAAAAAGCAGATCATGATTAAATTAAATAAGACACTTAACTAATGCAAAAGCTACCACATTGGTGGGGTTAATGGCCGTGGGCTGGTGTGCATTCACTTATCACTAAGTTATTAATGTGTAAAGATATTTAAGGACATTTTTTTATATTTTTAAAGTCTCTTTTGCTCACAGACAGTAAAAGAAGAATGTAAATAGCTCTCTCTTTCTTTAAAATCAATTAAAACAGGAATCTTCCACATTCATAATTTAAATTTACCTTTGCTTTGTGAATAAAACAGAGAAACACCAGAAATACCCAAAGTAATGTTCATTCTTGCACTGGGTTAAGAATGAACCCAGATTTGATTTTAAAGCTATTTCATTACAGCCAAGAAGCATATTCAACTGATAATAATCAGAACACCCCTCTATAATTTGATTTTGGCACCACAGATTGACCAGTAACTATACTGAGGATTAGGGTTAGTACATGATGTGTACAGTTTACTGTCTTGAGATGCACACACACACAAACTAACTAAAAATAATCAATCATGGTGTGTTTGTCTCAGTCGAACAACCTGGCCAAGGCCGTGTCTGCGGCCCACACCTTCCTGCTCAAACACCCAGAGGATGAGATGATGCAGAGGAACATGGCGTACTACAAGAGTCTGCCCGGTGCTGAAGAACATCTCAAAGACCTGGAGACGAACTCCTACGAGGTATTATACATCACAATCTCTGTTAAGAAATACACATGAGAGGTTACAGGAGGGGGGCACACCCGGGCACACCCATGAATCCACATGTCTGTGTGTGAATATACACACAAACCATCCTATAAATGGCTCTGTGGTTGCTGACGTGGAAGCTGTGTGAGGTTGGTGAGCCGTGCTGCCCGTCATGAGAAGGCTAATACTGAGCCAGTGAATATCAGGGGGCAGAGATCATGGAGGTTCAACCTCATTTTCACACATATAAAATGTAATGTTTAAAGGTGCCATAAAATGTCATAACTAGCCCATCTGAACCTCACAGCAAGATGGTCGTCAATCCACACCCTGGTTAATTTATCATTCATTCGTCTCCTAATGCTTTATCCTCCACATGAGGGTCTCTGGTGCCAATCCCAGCTGACATAGGGTGAAAGCAGTGGTGTAGTCTACGTGCTACACAGGTATACGGGGTACTACCCACTACAAAAAGGCCAGGATTTCGGTATAACCACTTAAAAATGGGCATTCGTGCCACTTTGTGACCCACGATGTTCACCGTGCGAATCTTCCAATCGCATGACGCGTATCTGTGTTGTCACTTTTCATTTCCAGACACTGTTTGTGCGCGCAGTGAGGGCGTATAACGGAGAAAACTTCCGTACGTCAGTATCGGACATGGAGCTCGCGCTGAGGGACTTCTTCAAAGTCTACGATGAGTGTCTGGCTGCATCAGAGGGTCCACGCGACGTCAAAGACTTTAAAGACTTCTATCCTTCCATAGCTGGTCAGTATTGATGGAAATAATCTTCCTAAAGCCTCTTTCTCTCTCTGTCTTTTTTGTTCATTATTTATTTCTTTTCTTACCCAGATCACTACATCGAAGTCCTCGAGAGGAAAGTGAATTGTGAAAGCGACCTGACGCCAGTTGTAGGAGGATTTGTTGTTGAGAAGTTTGTGGCCACCATGTACCACTACCTGCAGTTTGCTTATTACAAATGTGAGTACTCCACCTGTGACCACGACCTAGCTATTCTTTGGAATATCTAAGGTTCGGTTTGTGTCTAACTTTTAAGAAAATCCCAGGAACAAGGTCCTTGTCTTTTTTGTGTTTTCAGTAAACGACCTGAAGAATGCAGTACCGTGTGCGATCAGCTACCTCCTGTTTGACCCCAACGATGAAGTTATGAAGAACAACGTGGCCTATTACAAGTTTCACCAAAGCAAGTGGGGGCTGACAGAAGAGGACTTCCTGCCCAGACCAGTGAGACATGTTCATTAAATGCACCTTATACACATTTTGTTTTAGGTTTATTGGTTGGTCTACACCTCCTCTATTCAGATGCATCCATCTATCCATCTTAAAAAACAAACAAAATGTGAAAATGTGCTTATTTCTCTGTGAGCTGTTTCTGGTCTTAAAACTGTAGTATAGATGTGGAGCAGGAACACTGTATCACAACCAAAGAATAACCAGCAAACCAAACTAAATCACCGGGGAGACACTGGGTAGCACAGAGAGTATTAGCTTTTCCACGGCATGGTCCCAGCACAGCTCGACTCGCCTCTGCACAGCACGGCACAGTTAGGTTATTTTGCTTTACTATTTGCAACTAGAAAATCACTTGGAGAGCGCAGACTTCCACCCAGGCAGCTCAGTGCCTACAAAATAGCGATACAAATAGTGATAGCGTCTACAGATCACGCCTTGAATCCATAATCACGTGTTCCTGGTCCCATTGCGGACATTTCCTGAAATTTTCATTCAAATCTGTCTGTGACTTTTCGAGTTATGTTGCTAACAGACAGACAAATAAACAAACTCCGGCAATAACATATACCTCCTGGTAGAGGTCAATAATACCTGGTACCTAGTAGTTTTATAAGTACCTGCTCTGGTGAGGTTCCAAACGAGCTGAGTCGATACTATGTGACATCATCCGACTGCCGTCCACCGATTGGTCAGAGTGTCGTCACTGGAAAAAGATGTAAAAATCTTTAAAAGTTGCGTTAATCGTCAACATTTAGCAAGAAAATGTCAATAATCTCTGCGAGGTGTGGCCGTGTAGTGGAGAAGTGGCATAATACACGACAATGACACGCAAATTCGTGAAGCGTTCCTCATTTTTTTGGGGGCAAAAAGCTTGAGCTTGAGACCGCAGGGTAGCCGGTTCGATCCCCGACCAGTCCGCGGCTGAAGTGCCCCTGAGCAAGGCACCTAACCCCCTCACTGCTCCCTGAGCGCCGCTGAATGCAGGCAGCCCACTGCTCCGGGTTAGCGTGTACTTCACCTCACTGTGTGCTGTGTGTGTTCACTAATTCACGGTTGCAGTAATTGGAATAGTCCCCGCGGGACTAATAAGGGACTAATCTTAATCTTAATCAATCACAGGTGTGACAAACGAGACACAGGTGAAACTCGTCAGGGCGAGGCAGGCAATCAGGCAAGACAAGGACAGGAAGTGAAACTACACACAGGACACAAAAAAAAAAACGGAACTAAAAACTCAAGGTGAAGAAAACAACAAAAGTTCAACCTGAATAAATGTTCAACTAAAAGTGACCTGGAAAATCCAGGGGTGGTGACACATATCTTTCAAACCATTGTCAATGATGAACCGAGCGGCTCCACACGACTCTCTGGTGTGTGTGTGTATGTGTGTGTGTGTATAAAACACAAACACTCTCTCAGTCAGGTCTCACAGTATTACTTGGTAAAGACACATCGAGGGCGAGATCACAAACACAATAAACAGTTTAATAAGAAATTGAACAGTGTAAATGTGTTGACAGTTAAAGAGCAGGCGTTGTAATACACAAAAGGACAGGTATAGGGTGATGGGCAGTTGTAGCTCTGAGTCAGAGAAATTGAATTTACCATTACAGCAGAAAAATATGTAAATGGGAGGGAATGTAACTCAAGAAGAGCTTTATAAATCAGAGTCAGCTACTGCTTATACACGCATTCGCTCAATGAAGGCCAGCCAGATCTAAGATATAGTGTATACAGTGGTGTGTGAGGCGACTACAACCAGATACGAGAATCCAAAGACTGGAGACGTTTGGCTGAAGCACTCGTGATGCAAGACGTTGCCGTAATGTTACGTCATTTATGTTCACAAAGACCAAACTGAGGCAGGATAAAAAAAATGTTTTACAACAGCAACAACAACAACAACAAAAAAATCTTACTTTCAGCATGTTTCCCTATTACTATTTCAGCATGTGCTTTCTCCATTGTGTCTTTGTTTGACATTGTCGTTTTGTTTGTGTGTGTGTGTGTGTGTGTGTGTCTGCCGCAGGAGGGAGTGCGGTACCACAATCAGACCACCATGCAGCTACAGATGCTGGAGTTCTCCAGACAGCGTCTGACAAGTGACGATGAGGTGTGTGTGTGCCTGTGTTTACACATAGACCATATTTATATCTCTCTCACCATATATATATATATATATATACAGTATATATGATGTGACAGGAAGCTTCTAGCCCACAAGAATCAGTGAGTTAATTCCCATGGAGTCTATTAAAGTGTGGATTAGGTTGTCTAGCAGATCCCGTGGGCTGTGTCCTCAGGTAACTTATATATAAAAAAAAAATACTTCAGTGTGGTCACATGATGTCCTGCAGTAGTACAACATGTGACCTGTGTTTACCCAGCTGCAGTGTCACAGACAGCCACGGGGTGGCAGCATCGCAGTGCATTTCTTAACGTTATTCTGGTGCAGCACAAGGACCTGAGGGCGACCCCAGCGTTAGATAGGATTGTGTACTGTATCTAACACGAATGTTTATCTGTGTCATAATGCAGAGAAATCACAGACAGGTTTATTTATTCATTCATTCAAATCCACGCACTGTAAAATAATAGTCACACACCGTCCTGAGTCATCTCTGTTTTTGTGTGTCTGCAGGGGGAGGTGGTCGAGTTTATAGATGAAATCCTGGATGATGGTGAATAGTCCACGTTGGAAACACTGAAGAACAAACGCACACACACATAAAATCAAGCAGCAACAGTTTCTATTTATTGTTATGTTTTTTTTTTTGTAAAAGGCTCTGTTTGGTCACTGTGGTTTTATAACCTGCAGCTTCACGTCCTGAATATTAATCCTGAATCGTCCACAATTTGGGATCTTCCATTTCAGAGGGACACACACACACACACACACACACACACACACACACACACACACACACACACACACACACACACACACACACACACACACACACACACACACACACACACACACACACACACACACACACACACACACACAGTGGTTAAATGATTTCAAGGCAATGCTAAAAACAGAGACATTAGAGTATTTTTACTGTTAGGTTAATGAATTCCTCTCCTCTACTGTGACTAATGGTGATGTTGTCTTTCAAAAAGTGTCATTTTACATATTAATGCTGTCATACAGTTACTGTTCCGGTCAATAAAATGTCATCAAATTATTACATCATACAGTTTCCTGCAGCCTTCATTCATATTTACCCCTCTCTTTATGCAGGAAGGTCCCATTGAGATACAAGATCTCTTCTTCCAGGCAGTCCTGGTCAAGACAGCGGCATCGATAGTGCAAATAGTTAGAGAAACGTGACAATTTCAGATATAAAACTCACAATAGAATATAAAACTTAAAAGGAGGTAATAAAAAAAAAAAAAAAGGAAATTATAATAAAGCAAAGTGCAGAAGTATTACAGGCCATACCAACAATATGCTTTATCTGAAACCCCTCAAAAAGGTTAAGTAAAACAACAAGATGTTTCTTTAATGATGGCCCATAAAACGCCTTTACGCAAGCTTCCTCTGGTGGTACTTGGAGGAAAATCAGAAATACTGTTCTACTGTATATATCAGGGTATGTGGGTATAAATAACAAAAAAATAATGATAAATAAAATAAGAAGAAGAGTCACATATCTCTTGCTCTATCTTAATTGAATTTCATAGATATTGGTAGATAGATGGTAACTAATGGCTCCTGTTTTAACGTGCTTCAATGAATGAATGTCAAACTTGGTCTTTGGGTTGAATTCCTTTTCTTTATTGTTCATTTGTTTCAAGGAGGATAAACTGCTGATGCAATTATCTGTAAAGTTATAAAGACTCCACTCCTTGAGCGCTGTCACCAAAGCAAGTGTAAACAAACACCAGACCTGATAATCAAATATCAATTATCAGATTGGCTCCTACATGTATAGTTTATCACTGGCCAATAAAAACTGCACAAAAACCATCTTTATCTTAAACCTTTCAAAGGTGTAACTGTTTTTCGGGATCCCGTTCCCCCCGTCGTGGTTTAGGTTGCGGTTGCCAAGGAGACACATCTTAGTCCACCCTCTGTCCCTCGGCCTCCGACAGTATGACCAATGATTTCCTCTGAGTCAGTCGCACACCTGCACTACAACTCACTCTGACAGGACATGTCTTGCATGGAGAGTCACTGCTTTCACACATACTCACACCAATCTTGTGGTTGGCGTGCGTGAGCGCACACCATGTGTGTGTGTGTGTTTATCTCCACAGGTTGTCTAATGGGCGTCTACTGATTACACACCTGTGTGATGTGTCCTCCCCTCCCCACCCCGACACCTGCAGCAAACACAATTCTCACCAGCCTCCTCTGAGATGTCGCAGGCGTGAATCACTGTCTCTCTGCTCCTCGCCGTCACTCTCCCTTTTACTAAATGACCTCTGCAACCTCTTCCTCCTCCTCCTCCTCCTCCTCCTCCTCCTCCTTCCAAAATTGCTCTAAAAATGCATGACTCAGGATCTCAGTGCATGTGGAAGAAAAACACAGAGAGAATGAGGGAGAGTGAACTGAGGGAATTGTGTAGAAGAAATGGGAAGGATGTGAAAGAAAGTGAGGACATTGGACAATGCATTCCCTTGCGCCTTAACCTAACCTTAACTATCACAACTAGGTGTTTAACCCTAACCCTTAACCTAACATGAACCCAATTCTGACCTAAAACTAGGTCTTAACTCTCAAAAAGGCCTTTTAAGGGGTGACAGAAGAAGAGGGCCAACCAAAAATGTCATTACTACCTTAGGTTGGTTTGTCTTAAAGAAAGTATACTGAATCTGGGATATGTCCACTGTCTTTAATGTGTGGATTTGATGCATTTTTGGTTTTTTATTTACACTAATAATGCAGTATATTCATTTTTTGAAGGGTATTGTATGGTGGCCCAGAGGTGTCAGGCAAACGCCACAACGTTTGCATTTGTGTTGTGGCTTTTGTGTTTGTGTTGTGGCTTTTGTATTTGTGTTGCGGCTTTTGTGTTTGTGTTGTGGCTTTTGTGTTTGTGTTGTGGCTTTTGTGTTTGTCTTGCGGCTTTTGTGTTTGTGTTGCGGCTTTTGTATTTGTGTTGTGGCTTTTGTATTTGTGTTGTGGCTTTTGTATTTGTGTTGTGGCTTTTGTGTTTGTGTTGTGGCTTTTGTGTTTGTGTTGCGGCTTTTGTGTTTGTGTTGTGGCTTTGTATTTGTGTTGTGGCGTTTGTATTTGGCCTGACACCTCTGGGCCACAGTAGTATTGTACTGAGATCCATGTAATCCAGTATAGACGCATCATGAGCTCATAGAGTTTCCCTCTTGTCCTAGAACTGCTGATGATCAAACCTCAGAGTTTTCCAAATTATTATTTATTTGTTTTATCTTATCACCTTATAATAGAGGTTCAGAGGCTTGTAAAAAAACAAAATAAAACCTTCAGGTTGCTTTGAGATGAGGAAGTGGCCAGATATTTGTTCCAATTATGTTCGTATTAAAAACAAAATCTGACACTTCCTCCGTGCATGTGATGCATATGCAAATGAAAGAGAGAGAGAGAGAGAGAAAGAGAGAGAGAGAGAGATAGAGAGAGAGAGAGATAGAGAGAGAGAGGAATGGTTATTTGTTGTGTAGACATTTATTGCATTTATTAAAAGAAGCATGTGTGCACACAGTGATAACCCAGGTTCTCTTTGCAATATTTGATTATACGGGTTGTAACATTGCTGTGGCTATAGTATGTAGTGTGTAGGTTAAGGATATCTTCACCTGCAGATTCACTGCGACAATGAAAAAAAAAACGCCGCTCAGAGGCCAAGGTCGTCGGTCTTTATCTACCTCACACACACACACAAGTGCACACACACGTTCTTGTACAGGGTAAATGTGCTCATATATGAGGACCAGCATTTCCACTTTATACACCGACACAAAAATACAATTTCTGGACAGTAGGTATCATCCAAAACAGAGATTCAGTAAAAAAAAAAAAAAAAATCTGAAAACAGTTTTTAATCAACAAAGTGAGGACCAGATAATCATTGTGTGTAAACATTGTCTCAAAGTATAATTGGAAGGGTTAGGGTTTATAATCACATAATTTGGAATAATTACAAAATTTTCTCCCAAAGGTAGATGCTAAACACTCCAATCCTAGCTTACTTAGTGATAAACTCAGTTCCAGATAGATAGATAGATAGATAGATGGCAGTTGGTCCACTCAGCCTAGTAAAGCCATCTACACACGCAAGCTTGTTTTTATACCTTAGTGAAGACACATTATTGACATAATGCATAGCTTGACCATAACAATCCCAACTAAGTGCCTAAGCCTAACCCTAACCCTAAAACCAGATCTTAACCCTGAAAAGGCCCTGTAAAGTTGTGGGGCCCAGACAAAATGTCCCCACAAAGATAGGTTTTACCCTTATATATATATAAAAAGATATGCATACAAACACAGACAGATATCCCTTTAATCCTTTAAGGACTGTCACTCTTTCATCCATTCCTTCCTGAACTTAACCATGACCAGTTAATGTAACACACACCCACAACAAACACATACAATTAATGAAGGGTTAAAGGCGCCATAGGTAAAGATGGTTACCACACTCAAATTCAACATAACAAGGTCTTTTAGCTTTCTTTTTCTCTGCCATTGTCGCTCTGACGAAACTGGCAAGCTGAGACTCTACTGACTGATTGGTAGATGGCGGTTGGTGGCACCACATGCCAAAACATGATTTCAAAACATAAACATAATTTGCAGTCTGCAAAAGATTGTTTTTTATGGAAATATTTTGGCTGCACTATTGTTGTTCAATATGGTGAGTTCAGTTTGTTATATGAACATTATTCCTGAGTCTCTGTGACATATTAGGAGGATTTTACGGCCAGTTGCTTTAGATTTATTACATAATGCACCTTTAAAGCTGCTTGTGTCTTGCTCAAGGGCACTTCAGCAGCAGCAGCAGCTTTTCCACTCCCCCTCTCCTCTTCCTCTCTGCAGTCTCCTCTTCTGACCACTTTTACCCACCGAGAAGGATTTTGAGGCCGTGACGTATTTACTGACGGGGACGCGCGAGTTTTCACACCGGTGCACCATCTGCTTGCGAGGGCGACTATTTGTGGAGACAAACGCGCCTCGCTCTCGAGCCGCTCTGACCGTTTTCTTTCCGTTGGTGCCCGCACTTGCCACTGAACCAGCCCGCCTCTCCTTCAGTTCACTCACCGGCAGAGGAGAGCAGGAGTTTTGTTCTCACTTTGCCACTTTCACCCGTGAGACTGTGAATATATTGTGATAAGTTTGATAAGTTTTTGGACTCTTTTTTTTTCACCCTAACATAAAAAGTGAGATTTACGATGCTGGATCGCTGCAACCGAACACTTTCATCACAGCTCTTAAGATGCCTGGCTTGTCTTGTGGTCATCTCTGTTGTTACTGCAGACGGTAAGTCAACATTTGCTTCGTTACACCACAGTTACATGATGGAGGTGGATGAAGCTCGCACCGTTACTCCGAGCGCGCAGCGGTGGAAGCGCGCGCAAATGACCTGCACCTGTCTGCTCTTCTCTCGTGTCTTTATTCTTTATTTCCTCTCTCACACCGAGAAGTTTGCTGCTCTGTTATTCAACATATAATGTAAATATACCGAAACACAGCCGTACGCGTCTGAAAACATCGTGCGTAATGGACACGCGGATGGCGTTAGAGCGCGCAGTGCGCACTCGAGTTCAGCTTGGTTCAGGGTTTTTACGCAGCGTGTTTTTAGCAGCTCCTCTTCGGTGTTTGTCCACGGAACTGCAGCTAATGCTGTGGTGACGGACTGACCGTGAATGTGTGTGGGGGGAAACCGGAGAAAAACCCACGCGCACACCCAGACGTTAATAATTAAGCAGCTGGCGTCAATTAGGCTGATTTTGTCAGGCTAATATGTCTTGATTAATTAATGGTCTTCACCTGCCTGTGTATGTATTTATTTATTACAAAAATGCATCTTAGCACACGTCTTATTTGTTTGTATTATATCATTTTATTCTTACAATTGCTGCAATATATTATTTAATTGTATATATTATTTGTATATTGATTGCTGGATTTTTATTGTTTCAGCACTGTACATCACTTTGTTGAAAAGTGTCCCATATCGTCTCCCATACCGATATCACAATCTCAAGTATCTGCAGATACAGTCATTTTAGATCATTGTGAACTATGAAGCTGAGTCATTCCGACCACATAATTCTCCAACTGTGTAACAAATATTGTTCTCCCTGTCTTATTGTCTTATTTACATTTTTACAGTCAGAATGAATCGTGCGATGTATTGGATTTTTGCACTGTATTTGACATTTTTATCCGTCCATTGTCTGGTGCAGTGATTTTGACTGATACTGAGTATCATATCAGCTCGTCCTTAATCAATAGTAGTTTAAGAAGTAGTAGTAGTAGTTATATTAGTAGTACATACTAGTCAAAAAGTAGGCTACAAATACTCAAAAAGCCATTCCAAAAACCAAGGACACTGAAACACGCATTATGCTCTGACTGGTTATTGATGAACTTTCCATCATCTGTCTTCTTCTTAATGTGGATTTGATCGTAAACCAGAAAACAGAATTAGTAATAAATGACGTGTTCTGAAATAGACATTATTTAAATGATGATGTTAACAAAATAATATTTAATTCATAGTCCTGTTTGAGTGTTACAGGACATCATGAATCACGTCTACATTCCGATCGCTGCTGTGAAAAAGTTAGGACATTGTGATGTGATTAATATGTGCACGTCTACATATTGGGTCTAAAATCGGACTTCACGTCAGAAGATGCAGTTTTCATGATAGTGTGTTGTTCAGACTAATGTTAAAGATGATGGAGCATGACCACACGAGATACCATCTAAATATTCACTTCCATACTCATATGCAAGGATGAGAACTTGTCATTTGAATTGACATTGCAATCAAAAGTCAAGTGAAGCCTTTGAGATTTGCTAATTTTGCTTTAGTCCACAGTCAATATGTCCACCTACGCCTGTCACTCTGTGTCATGAGAAGTTCCAGAGGTTTTCCTCTAACTCCCTGGTGTCTCTCCTCTCAGGTCGGGTGTTCGTGTTGGACTTGAGAAACTCTTCTGGCCCGCAGGCCTTCAGAGATGCTGAGCGGGCATGTGCCTCACAACAAGCTCGCTTGGCATCGGCAGAGGATCTCCGGCACGCCGTGGTGGAGTGCTTCTTCTCTCCGTGCACGCGTGGATGGCTCCACGGAGGCACAGTGGGGTAAGAAAAAAATTATTAAAAAGTATTTATCGCTCATTTATTTTTCTGAAGGAATGTGTAGAGAGGACTCCCGATTTTCTAGAGACGACAAAAGGTCATCACTTGTGCGCCCGGAGGAGGTCGCGGGAATGGATGAAAGAGAAAGGAAGTAAAAGCAGCAGCGGCAGCGGCGGTTAAAGAGAGAGCGGGGAGATGGAAGAAGAGAGTGACACATTTCAAGAGGGAAAGAGAAAACGCAGAGGGGAGAAAGGCTCCTCTGTTCTTTCCTGGAGGAGGAGGGAATTCAGAGCCGGGGTGTCATGTCGACAACTGCCTCCATTTACACCTCTCTTCATCTCCTCAGTAACATGACACACAGCTCTGAGCATCCTAAGACAGAGTCACAAAGAGAGACAGAGATGATCTGGGCCTGAAGAAAGAAGAGGGTTACCAGTAGTTGTTGCAGACGACTGGTCATCCTAGTCTAGATGTAGTGTCAGTTAAACATAATGCAGATACTCAAAAAACTGTTTCCCACATCACTATGCAGTGCACCTCCAGAAGTTTGTGCTTGGTGGAAATGCTGACGCATGCTTCCCCCCCCCCCCCCCTTTTTAATTTTCTGCACACTCCCCTGCATGTTGGACAGTGGACATCAGCTTTCACACCCACTTACGATGTTTCACAGTGTCTCGTCTATCTGTGGCTCTGTCCGCCTCCTCAAAAGCTCGTCCACCTGAACTCACTTCATATCCTTCTTCTGCAGTGTTTGTAAAGATAACGAAGGTTAATGTCAAAAAATGGGTCACGTCGCAGTCTTTTTCTGCATTTCTAAACCAACGTGACATAGAGTCATGACAGCATGATAGAGATTCTTCAGTGAAAAGTGTTGTGTTTTACTGTTACGTTTATCACCAGTGAAAAGATGTGTACTTGGGGTACTTTTATCCATTCATGCCTAACCTTTGAACAGATTAAACCACCGATTGGTCGACTAAATAACTGGACAATGTGCATTATAAACAGACTATGTGCAATACGTAACTATGCAGTCTACAATGCACTATACACTGCAAATTGTAGCTCTCAATGGCACTTTCTATTGTTTACACTTTATTCCTTTACTCCTATTTGCAGCTGTACTTAATACCATGCCATTTCCAAAGTAATATCTAATGGGAATTGGAATTTGTAATGTTGGAAGTCCTTATGTCCAACACACTTCATTTCTCAAGCTAATACTTGGTCTTTACTGTATAAATAAGACAGTTTTACCGCAAAACCACCTCCTTGTTACAAACTGATCACCAAATTTTACTGTGCTGCCTTGTAAAGAGTTGCCAAATACCAAGTGAATGATGGTAGAGTTCCATTCAGCTTGCTCAGTTTTCTGTCTGCATGCACTTTACCGACATGAACAGAGCTCATCATCCATGCTATCAGTGACACCTACAGTTGTGCCTTTCATAAGTCAGTCCATATGCTTCACAATTGCACTGACATCATTTTCAGGTCTCTTTTGTAACAGCACGGCGATGACGCCCAGAGGCCTAACATCTGCATCTGACCTGTCAGTCAAATATCTGCTGCCATAGAAACCAATCACAACAATACCAACTTACTGTATGAACACTCAGGCTTATACAAACACACATATCTTTAGGGTTTTTTCCTGCATGCACACAAGCACACAAGCACACAGATGCCTGCTGGAGATATAGTTTGATGTGAAAAGAATCTTGGGCTCCCTCTGACTGTTTTCTTGGTGATTTCTGGCTTACTCACTCCTTTTTGCTTCTCTCTCTCAAGCTTTTGTCCTTATAAGCTAATGTTGGTCGTCGCACAAGCATTCGGCATGACTCACAGCTGCTCTCTTCTCACAGTCTGCACCGCCGCTCAAATTCTTTCAAATTACTTCGACGCTTTTGATTAACTTAGCAAACTCTGGACCATACCTCTTTCATTTAATGATATATGGTTTATAATATTACCGGTTAAACCTGCGTTATAATTTCTAATAATGTCTTGGAGCTCAGTGACACGTGTGCAGCCTGGAGCTGTTATGGGAACATGATTTGATTGGCCTGGGAAGATGGAATCGGCCTTATCTGCAGCTTTTGGATGATAAACGACGTGACGATGATGCGAACCCAGCGTGACAGCAAACCTCTGCGTTTTTAGCCACTACATCCACTTGCAGGCAGTGTGAACTGACCACATTATCCATTTGGTCTTCATGGCATACTGTATCACCAATGTTGTTCTTTGTTCTATATGAGGTCGGCTGTTTCTTTGGGGGGGTGCATGGGAACATTTATTCCTGAAATGTCATACTGCGATAATATTGTGCCTCGGCCTACGTCTGCTGATACGGCAGCATTTTTGGAGCCACGGCGTCTGTTGTTGGACTCGCTGATGTCACGCAGGAATAATATTTGACAAAGCAACACGTCGGATGGTGACAGAGTGAGCACAACATACTGTGTGTGTGTGTGTGTGTGTCGTCACGTCACCCAAACACATATATAGCACAGAGCTGCAGTTGTACATGAGCTATTCTTTCTCAGTTGTGGATGTACTTTATTAAGGTCCACTCATTTTAGTTGGTTAGTAAGTAAAAGTGGGCCACACAGTCATGTCTGCCTGTTCTCCCTGTGTGTGCGTGGGTTTTCTCCCACAGTCCGAAAAAACATGCAGATTTGGGGATTAGGTAAATTTGACATTTGACCATAGCTGTGAGAGTTAGTGAATGGTTGTTTGTCTCTATGTGACCCTGGGATGGCCTGGAGACCTGGTCAGGGTGTACCTCACCCTTTGCCCTATGTCTGCGATCCTCATGTGGAGGATAAAGCAGTAGAAGATGTATGAAGTATAAAAAAAAAAAACATTTTCTGCAAGAACAAGGCCTCTTTCAACACTATATTCTTGTATAACATGAAATTAGCTTTTTTGGAGTGACGGCATAGTATACTGGAGGAATTTTAATCCAGGGTATGAGCCCATTAACAACTATTTAAACAAAATAATTTCAGATAAGGGATAGCACGGTGGTGCAGTGGTTGGCATTGTTGCGTCACTGGTTCATCTCCCGGTTTGAACGAGGGCTTTTTGTGTGGAGTTTGCTATTTCTTCTGGTTCTCTCTGGGTTCTCCAGCCGTCTCGCGCAGTCCAAACACGTGCAGATTAGGTTAACTGCACACTCTGAATCGATCAAGTGCGAGAGAGTGAATGTTTGTTGGGGCCTGCGATGGATTGACGAAGTGTCCTTTCACTCCGTGTTAGCTGGGATTGGCTCCAGCATCCTTTAACCCCTCGTGTGAAGGACAAGGACGTGGAACATTAATACATTTCAGACATGAAGAGTTTTTGGTGACAGCAACTTATAGAAAAGCATGACAAAGGGATCCATGCAGCCTCGTTATGAAAGGCAACAGACCAAAAATATTCATCATATTCTGAAAAATAACTAAATCTGCAAACAAAAACTGAAATTTCCCACCAAAACATCCATCTATCCATATATATTGTAAAAAAAGAAATAGAAATAAAGTACCTCAAATCTGTAATTAAAAGAATAAAGATTGCTGTAAATGTAGTACTTGCCTTGTACTATATGGTGTAAGAATCCCTGTACATGATGTGTGTACCTAAGGGATTTAATTTGTGTGCGTTACAAGTTAACACGTTGACTTTAATTACGACCGCCCTCAGTGTGACCGTCATTAAAGGGTGCTTTTGTGCTTCACTCCCGGCCGTTTGCTCTCTGTGCGTTTGTGAATGTTAAGTTCCACCACCAAGCTGTGGGTTTAAATGACATAAATGTCGTGTGTGTGTGTGTGTGTGTGTGTGTGTGTGTGTGTGTGTGTGTGTGTGTGTGTGTGTGTGTGTGTGTGTGTGTGTGTGTGTGTGTGTGTGTGTGTGTGTGTGTGTTTTCCAGGACCACGGTGTGTAATCTTGTGGGCAGTGCACTGAAAGCTGTGGACGTGAGAACAGAAAATGTCACAGCGGACACAGCACACCTGGATGCCTTCTGTGTCAAAGATAAAGGTGAGGGAAGACACGTGATGATTTTATCAGATATGCCTTTATTGATATCTCTACAGAACTATATTTTTACACATATACATATATATAGAGAGAGAGAGAGCGAGTGTGAAGTATTGATCTGATGCATTTACGTTTGGATGATATAACTCTATCATGGCAACATACCTGTTTAAAAATGACCAGTAAATACGGTCAATTCTTGTCACTAAAAGTTGGTTTTAATACCGAGACAGCAGCAAAAGAAAACTACATACAGTATTGAAATATACGTACACAATGTGTTTCAGGATCAGTGTGTAAGGAAGAACCTTGGTCTGTGACAAATTATATACATATATAGTCAGTCTGGACTGCATTTGATATGGTTTTATTTACACTAGATAAATCTGACAGGTCATGAGATGATTAATGAGGGAGGATTTTATTTTTTATTTTTTTTAAAGAAAAAGCTGTTAAGTCTTTTCATACAGAATCTGACCATTGTAGCTTTAGGTGTATTTTGTAGACAAGTAAACTTGAAATTTACATGGGTTCAATCACTTGAAATTAAATGTTCATAATTATGTTCATTTGTCAAACAACATGAACAAAGAAATGAGCAAAAAGTAACTGAAAAAAAAAAACCTTAAACTGTGTTCCCTTTGTGTATTTGCCACATTATTCATTTAATCTTAATCTTGACAATGTGTCAAAATGACATCCCAAAGCCACGTTGCTTACAAACAATACTGTAAAACTAGACAACAATATAGAATAGTGGATAGGGATTCATTTTTATTTAACAGTGTCAGATTTCACAGTTACTCCCCACTGTTTATGCTGCTTCTTTTCTTACATGAACTGCATCTCTGTGCTTGTTGTTGACAGGCGTGCCCTGTGGAGACCCGCCGTCTTTCCCTAACGCCCGTCTGCAGGGTCACTCTGGCTTTGAGATGGGTGACGAGCTGCTGTACACGTGCGTGCCAGGTTACGTGATGCCCAGTGGACACAGTGCCTTCAGCCTGCTCTGTGACAGCTGTGGAGAGTGGTATGGACTGGTGCAGATTTGTGTCAAAGGTAAAAAAAAAAAGAAAAAAAAAAAAGTGTTAATTTTAGAGAACAGGGCAGAAGTGGGAAAAGGCAGAGAAAAAAAAAGGTTATGAGTTTGACCCAGACAGGGCACCACACAAAGGTCAGCCTCCTCACTTCCTCGTTTGTTAGCTCCCAGTGTTATGAGCCGCGTTTGATTACTGGCTTTTGGGGAAACAGAGTCTTAACTGTGAGTCGGAAAGAACGTGGCTGCGATGACACCCCAGCGTGACATACCATAGTGTGGACCAGCTCATAGCAGAGGGTCTGACGAGAAATGAGTCTCTCAAGGCAGAATGCCAGGCTACGTCAATGGTTAGCTATACTTCCTCAAATAAAATCAAACACAAATTGATTTTCAGTCTTGTATAAAGTACCTAAAAGGGATACTTGATAAGTATCTTATCAGAAAATGACTTTGGTAGAAGTTGAAGTCAGTTTTATATAATATTACATCAGTAAAACACAAAATGACACAAAAATGAACTTAACCCTGTAAAGCACAAACCATTAAATAATTTACAGAAAATTCTGATTCATGGAAACTGGAGCCTTTATTGGTCCTTTCCATATTTCCATATAGGAGGTCACAATGGTAAATTATTGTTTTTTTTCTTGAACAAAAAATACACAAACAAATCCACCAAAAACAATGCAGCAATGGAACTGGCATGGTGGAAGTGTGGAATAACATTTCAGTTATTTTTACTAATTTTGCGGTTCACAAACTTTTTATTTTGAGTGATGGTCGGCTTGAACACAGTTGCTCAGACAAAGATGCACTCTGCATTTCTCACAGTACACATGTTACAAAGTGACCTACGCGGCGCTTGCATCTCTGTCTGGTTTCCCATAATTTTATACATCAGGTTTTTCAGGGAAAAAATTGACCCACTGCTCATGTGGAGGTGCTCAACAACTCATGTATCACATATGATACGTTTGGCGTTATAGGGTTAAGTTTTAGAAGTACAAGTATTAAAAAAGTGAGGAGTTAGGATTGAGCCATGGTAGCTCAGTGGTTGGACGAGTTGTCTTTCAACTGGAAGGTTGTGGGTTAAATTCCTGGCTCTGCTAGTCTACTGTATATGTGTCCTTGAGCAAGACACGAAAATGGTGACAAGCACATCCCTTATAGCTCATTTTAACTGTAAATATGTAAATATGTGAAAGGTACTAAGCACTCTAAAAACCATGTCATGAGGGCTTCAGATCTGTTAAGGCTAGTTCTGCTGGTCCTAAAATGTTATTATGACTTTTTTCGTTTTTTTGTGTTGTATGATCATGAAGGTTTAGGCACTGTGTAACCAACTTTCCTCTTTGTGTTTCCTCAGATGAGACTGAAACTCACATAGACTATGAGGACAAGTACACAGATTCCTATGAAGAAGAAGAAGAAGACGAACAACAACAACAACAACACCATAGCGAAAGACCAGAGGAGGCTCATGGCGAAGTGTACGAGGAGGTACACGGAGCTGCGTACTCAGACGAGAAGATTAGTCAGGAGCAGCAAGAGACGAGCTATGGTCTCGTGGAATATCAAGACCAGCATGGAGACCGCGTTGTGGAAGAAGAAAAAGACCGGGCTGTTGAAGACTTCGTAGGACATCCAACGTGGGAGCAGGAGAGGAGGCAGGTGGTGAGGATAGAAGGAGCTACAGCCACAGAAGCACCTGTCTCTCATCTCTCCCAGAAACACATGTTCTGGTTCCCCTCTGAGGCCTTTCAGGAGGAGGATGGACAGTCTGTGTCCACAAATACAGGCACCCAATCAGCAGAGAGCAAAGAACAAGAGAGCCAAGAGAGGCCCCACCACCACCATCACCACCACCAGCACCACCATGATGATGTTGATGACCATGACCATGAGACAGAAAGCTACGGTGATCATGAAGCAGATGGCAGAGACGATCATGATGACAGCCAACATTATGATCAAGATGGCCATGACAGTCCCCACGAAGAAGAAGAAGATGATCATGACGATGGTGTAAAGCAGCAAATCCCAGCTCAACATGACGATCTGGATCGATGGGACCACCATGACGACGACGATGATGACCACAACGATCACTATGACATGGGAGAACATGAAGATGATCGCGTTCCCTATGGCAGTCGGGAATATCACGAGCGAGACGATACTTACGATGACCACGAAAGCTACGAGAACCGCGAGGACGAGAGTGACGATCATGATGCTGCTGTACGAGAGCAGCCGGAAGACTCAAGGGAGCATCCAGACCGTGATGATGGTCAGGAGCATTACGATCTGGAGGACAACAAAGACAATCACGACGATCATGTCCATGATGACCATGACAGCGATGAACATCATGACAGCCATGAAGACGATGGTGACAAGCATCCACGTATCATCTTTTCTGTAGCGACAGATGTGCCTCAGAACGTCACCAAGAAAGGAGCGGGAGCAAAGACAACGACGGATGAAACCTGGCTTGATGGCTACCCTGTCATTCCAGCGGGGGCTGAAAAAGAAGAGTCCACGACTGAGAGCGTGAAGCTAGAGCATAGAGAGAGGGGAACACTTGCCAGGACAACAGATAGACCCAATGACGTGGAAATTCGTAGACCTGTCCCTGACACAATCTCACCAGAGGAACACGGATCTCCCACCGTAGAGTCTGGAAAAGCTGGAGGGTTGGAGGTCTGGCCTGACTTCATCCACACTCCTGCCCCATACCCTGACCTTTTAGAGCCCTCAGACTCCACCTCGTACTCTGACACGCTTGACTATGACACACAGCAACCAGCTCCCACTGACTCGTGGCACGGAGACCTTACCGAGCACCCGTTCCTCGAACAAGGCCCAGCTCCTCCAGTGCACGACAACGACATCCTCTCTGGAGTGATGGAGGAGCACAACCTGCCCGGTGAGACCGGCGAGAGGGGGGAGATTGAAGGGGAGATGGGCGAGACGATCTGTATCGGCGACAACTGCCCTCCCCGTCCTCCAAGCTCCTCCCTCCAAGGTCCCACAGTCATTGGCGTAATCGTGGCCGTGTGCGCGCTAGCCGCGGCCGTCATCGTCGGAGTGTGGTGTTACCGACGTCAGCAGCAGAAGAGCTCGATGTACGAGATGAACGGGAAGGGCCAGAGTCACAGCAGACAAGGCCAACAGATAGAGATGCAGCAGAAAGTGTAAGAGCCAGAAAACGAGGAAAGAAGGACACTGACAGAGAGGGCAGAGACGTTCAGGAGGAAGTGGGATGATTCAGATGAAAGCATGGCCCTTCATGTCACCAGGAACTACTGCATAATTGAAGATGTTAGATGGGTATGAACAAAACAAGCCTGCATTTTAAAAAGAGCTAAACATTTCCTCAGTGATACAGAATTCATTCAGAACTGAGTCAACTTTGAGGAGGACCTATTTTCTCCTGCTCATCAAGTCTAAGGAAATTCTCCCACTTTGTCATACTTATTCAAAATATTTGAAGCTCTGGTGTGTGGCGTGGGTGGTTTTGGACTGGACTCAGATCCAGGAACTGGAAAAAAAAAAAAAAAGGAGATTGTAATGAAATGACCAGGTTAGAAAAACCCAAGATGGCCTGCCTGCCTGAATAGAACTGAGACTTTATTCTCTGAAGCTCTTGGATTATTGTCTTTCTTACCTTTGCTGTCATTAATGTTGACTTACATTTACGATGATGTGTGCTGTTCTGGATTTGTGGCTCTAAATGTGTTTGTTTGTTTGTTTGTTTGTTGCATTTATAAAAACTGAATCCATGTCGGTGTCTCGGAAGTTGTTAGAGACACCAACATGTGTCTTTGGACGGTTTGTCCCAAAACGGACACGGTGGCTTTTGTCAGGCTTTTGTCAGACGTGCATGAAAAAAAACAATAAAATAACAATGATGATGATGATGATGATGTATAGTGGTATGAGGAGAAATAAGGCTGGGAAATGGTGAGAGAGAGAGAAGTATGATGAGAGAGACATTCTGTGACTCTCCAGCCTCTGTTGGTTTTGACAGTCAGCTGGTGAGAAATTTAGAGCGGGTGTCCAGACTGCAGACTCATCCCTGTGTGTGTGTGTGTGTGTGTGCGTGTGTGCGTGTGTGTGTGTGTGATCGAGAGAGTATGTGATATGTGTGAGTGCACATTTGTCTCAGGTTTGTGCAATCCGCTCAGCGGTGCGGCCCGAGTTTGAAGGAGCAAGAGTGGATGCTGACGGCATTCAGACCAGAGATCATACATTGTGGTGCTGCCATGGCAACAGACAGAAACAACCCTAATGTTAGAGTTCGGTTAGATTCTGCTGTTTTTGTTTGTTTGTTTTTTGATAAAAACTGGAGAGATTTGGGTTAAAGTCATGGTTCCACAACATTATCATATTATATCAGGTATGAGATCTTAATAGAAGTGGTTTCCATACTAATTTTCTGACTGATTATCTGTTTATGTGTGATTTTTTAGGTATAGTCCTTTCATTTGTTGAGCAAAATGATTACATTTCAGTTAAATCATTATGTGAGTAATTTGATAAATGTGATTGTCCTCTTTTACTGTGGTTCTGTAAGATTCTGTATAGTCCCCGTGTTGTTCCTCAAATGAAAAATGAAGAACCCAAAAAGGTGCAAATGTGTCCACTAGTTCCAAGAAAGTTTGTTATTCTTGTCAATAATTTAAATTGAAGTGCTTTACTTACTATAACTGACAGCACAGGGTGACAGCAGATATTAGTGACCTCGGTCATGAATGATAATTCAATATTTCTATTATGTTTCCAACATGACCACGAAATAAAAGTGTTTGTTGGATTTGGTTCGTTTCATTAACATTTCTGTGTTGTGGTACGTGAAGAAAACAATAATACATTAACACTATTGGTGCGTGAGGGCATATGGAATGTCTGTATTTTTGTGTAAATATGACTTTTTATCGATTAACTTCCTGTACATACTGTAGCGTAACTAAGACGAGCGCGGTTCACGTCAGACACAAGCTCCTCCTCGTCTTTTTAAGGGAGTCGGCTCATTTCCACCACTATGAATCTCACCCACTGCCTGTTGTACATGTACTTCTCCACTCTGCTGTTGAAAAACAAGTACTGTATAGACTTAATAACCGGCTGCTGGGGTAACACTTATAAAGAATAATAAAAAACCAGATACCAGATTGACCGCATGATCTGACGCCTCCAGACAGACATTAATCATTAGAATAGCTTTAATGTTACTAATGTTGCATGAAATCCAATGAAGTAAAACATAAATGTCTCCTTTATTTTCGAGCAGCCTGATGTGTGTCAGACAGACGTGTGTACTGTACAGTTTATGTGTTTTCTTAGTCTCAATAAACTTCTAAACATGTGACTCTGTGGTTTTTCCAACTCTCTTTCTATTTTCGTGTCCAAACATAACCACTCACTAGTGGAGGTTCATTGTTTATTTTTTACGTCGTGTAAGTGTGACCTTGACCTGTGACCTCAATTGACCTTGTTTCCAAACTCCTTTTACCGGCCGTTCTCTTCTGCCTCTCCCAGAGGCGATTCTAGAGTCTGTAGGGGCCCTAAGCAAAAATTCTCAGGGGGCCCTTCCTTCCAACCAATGTTCATCACCATTATGTTACAAATAATCTGACACCAACGAAAAATGTATGAGTTCAAAATATTTTTTTTTTTTCAAAATGAATGAAATAACATGGAAAAACCTTGTAATTAAAAAGTATGTGAAAATATAAATGTAAAGAACATAAATAATCCTCTTCATTTTCCAACTTGCAGAACGATAACTTCACAGAGGTTAAAGTGAGGTGGGGCCCCTTTAGGGGGTTTTCCTACTGAGATGACATTGCAAATCGGATATTGTTTTTTTAAGGGGGACTGGGAGGCGGCCCTCAGCCCTCAGGTTCCGAGTGTCGGAGGCCCCCTATCGACTCGGGGGCCCCAAGCAGTTGCCTGCCCTGCCTGTTCACAAGCTGCGCCTCTGGCCTCTCCGACACAATGTGGTATAAAATAAGAAATGTGTAAAATAAAGCATTCTTATAAAGAGAAGCAATAAAATAAGAACGACAATGCAGAGGAGACAGAGATCCACACGCTGTAACACAGAGACGACGTTCCCCCTGTGGGGTTTTTAACATCACGGTGTGACAAACTGCACTGAGACTCGATGTTCAAACATCATTAAACAACTCAGTGTTTTCTCTGGCCTTGTGTCTCTTCGTCTCTTCTCAGCACAGCGCTGGGGTTTTCGTCTGAAGGTCTCCTTGCAAACATCCTCTGTTCGCTCCTTTAGATCCTTCCCAAAACATGATAAACGCTCCCCGGTTCCACCTTCCATGTTGTCATGTTTTGCAGGTTTCTTTGTGCTCATTGGTTGCTTTTTGTGTGCTGGGTGGCTGTGGTTGGACACAGAAAAGCCAAGAGAGGAAGGAGGCAGTAATAAAACATTACAGGTGTCAACTACGGATTTACAACACCTATAATAGTGAGTCTCAAAGTTTTTATACCAAGTATCACACTGTAAAAAAAACCTCTAATTTTCAAGGCAACTTACTGCAATCAATTTTTGAGTTTACAGCTCAGCAAAATATCTTGAGTTTTTAAAAAGTTCAACTAATATTATTTAGTCAAACTTAAGTTACAGTTTGGCCAACTCAAAATGTTTTAATTTAATTTTTAAATAATCTGAACAAGATTAGTTAGCCAAACTGTTTGAAAACAGAATTTTGAGTTGGCACAACTCTAACTTACAAGTTTGTCTAACAAAATAATATTAGTTGATGGAACTTTTTTTTTTTTTAACTTGAGATGTAAACGGGTAAAAGGGCTGTAAATTCAAAAATTGATTGCAGTAAGTTGCCTTGAAATTTTGAGTTTTCTCAACTTTTTCTTTTTACAGTGCACCTGAGGAAATATGGAGCTTTAAAATACAGTGGTTTAAAAAGACTGTTCACAGGAGGCAGATTTATTCTAAATAAGATAATTAAATTGCTGCAATCAATTTTTGAGTTTACAACCCAACAAAAGATTGCAGAAGTTTTTTTTTAAAGAAGTTTTTTTTTTAAAGTTCCTTCAACTAATATTATTTTGTTGCACAAACTTGTAAGTTAGAGTTGTGCCAACTCAAAATTCAAAAATTAATTTTTTTTATAATTTTTTTTACATTATCTGAACAAGATTAGTTAGGCAAGCTGTTTTTATTTTGAATTGGCACAATTCTAAGTTAGAAGAATTCCTAACAAAATAATATTAGTTGATGGAACTTTAAAAAAAAACCTTGAAATCTTCTGTTGGGGTTAAAAGGGCTGTAAACTGAACAATTGATTGCAGTAAGTTGCCTTGAAATTTTGAGTTTTCTCAATTTTTTCTTTTTACAGTGTGGGAAAATCCAGGGGACGTGACAGTTGCACTTATAAACATGCTACAGTTTCAGTTTATTTTATCTGTAGAAACAGTAGTGACAGTTAAATTCAAATTTTGTGTAACTGGCAATCCAAAAATAAGAAAAGAAGAAAAGAAAACAACAATTATTGATTATTATTATTTGCCATTAACCCCATTAACACCCATGAAACTTCCTGGGGGAATAAACTCCTTATATGGACATCCTGAGTGTGTTCATAGGTCACATATTCACATATTTATTATGTCTTCTTATGTGTTGTTAGGTCAACGTTATGATTAATTTTATACGTGTTTATATTATATAATGTAGTGATATAAAGTAGTGATAATTGTGCAGAAGTCACTAAAAATGAGCCAGGAGAACTTTGAATTGTGGAAACGTATTTCCAGATTTTACAAATTCAATTGTCTAGGATTATCTAGGATGTGCTGAATAAAAAAGGATATGCGACACTCTATATTGCACATTCTTATAGCCTCTGTATAAACTGTATGTTTTAACATAGTCATGGAAAAAAGCAGCTAAAATGCTCTGTTTTCTAAGGGTCACTATCACTAATCACTAATCACTATCTCTGACCAAACCATCTCAATCTGTGCTGTATTAGGATTAGGGCGATGTGTCAAACTATAAATCTGTCTTTTTGTGTGTGCTTTGGATAAAGGACACAAGTCAAACGTATTCAAACACATAATGACTCCACAAACGTGCGACATCAGATTTTCGGCGACGATGTGAGGCGTCTGAGCAGAAGGGATTGGTCTGAAAGAAGAGACAAGACCTTCGCTCGACATGAAATATCGTCACTGTGATCGCCGGCACACATTCAACAGTGAGCTGCCAGCCACAGCTGAGTCAGGATATGAGGAAAGAAGGCGACAGAGCTATTCCAGGAAATGACTTCATTCATTTGACTTTGGATGATGGAACGTTAATTTACCGTGCAGTTTCAGTCAGACATGGTGAAGATGTCACACGAGTGTCACATGAAATATACAAGTTCCAACTTTGTGTCAGCATGTTTACACACATTATGTACACAGTATGTGCAGAATCACAGTATCTGAGGCAATAAAGTCATGAACAGCTGCTGGACGTATGATTATAAATGCTTTAGTATAGTATTAAATGTATTAGGCAGCAAAACAGCTGAAAATGCACTGAGTGTTGTAATGAAACTTAAGTGCAACAGTTACATATCTGAACTTTACTGTATTTGTATTTCTAGAAACTTTTACTTTTACTCAGAGCAAAAGTTGGTATTATGGTCAAGGACACATATAGACTAACAGAGCCAAGGAATTTAACTCACAACCTTCCCATTTGAAAGAAAACTATAGCACATTTTCAATGAGAAAATGAGAAAATGAGTACTTAAGTACAGTACATGTCATATACTTTAAGACTTTTACTTAAGTAATATTATTTAAAAAAAGTGATTTAATCTTCTAGCAGAGTAATTTTCTGCTAAAATACTTGTAATTTTATCACCTTTAATGTACTTTATACAAGACTGATCACTGCACTTGCCAAATAACAGAAGTGCTGAAGTGATTTAAGTCTTCCACAGTTCCAGATCTTGATAACAGGTATCAGTGTGGTGGAATAGAGCGTCCTCTAGTGGTGAATGGTGAGAACTGGTCTAAAGATTTTTTTGTCTGCCAGAGATCTATAACTCGCGCTCCAGTCATTCTGCAGCAGCTCTGTCTCCAATCCTGCACGAACATATGGATCCTACAGTTTATTTGTCATTTTTGATAAAACACTTGTGCTATAATATAATAATATAAGTGTCTTTAAACAAACATTAATATGAAAAAGTTAACATGTGTTGCATTCCAACTGTGAAAACATGCTCCTGACATTTGTGTGATATTTTTGATCACACCGTTATTTAACGATACAGACCATTAAGTCAGAGTAGAATATAAATAAAACTTAATATACACAAACCAGGCAGTATGTATACATTAAAGGTACCATATGTAAGAATGTGGCCAAAAACGGTTACTACACTCAAATTCAAAATACCGAGGTCTTTTAGGTTTCGTTTTCACCGCCATTGTAGCTCAGACGTAACTGGCAACCCGTGGTTGCTCGGCAGCTGAGACTCTACTGACTGCAATGATTGGTAGACGGCGGTAGGTGGCGCCACATGCCAAAAGATGATTTCAAAACCTAAACATGATTTGCGGTCTGCAAAATTTCTTAATGCAAATATTTTAGCTGTACTGTTGTTGTTGAGTTCAGTTTGTTATATGAACATTATTCCTGAGTCTCTGTGACATATTAGGAGGATTTTATGGCCAGTTGCTTTAGATTTATCACATAATGCACCTTTAAACATTAATATTCTACTAATAAAGTGTTGTATGACATGAGTGAGTACGTTCCTTTTTATAGTTTAAACTCTGGTATTCTGGTCATTTGAATGCACCAACAATCTGATTACAGAATATTTAAAGGTAACAGTATTTTAAAGGATTATACTGTCTTGTCTTCTTTATTATGCGGTTTAAATAACAGGAATGACACGAGGAATCAGTCCAACTGATTTTGTGTGTGTGTGTGCAGGTTGAAGCCTGACTGTGTCAGAGTTGGACATCTCCTCTACGGAGACGATCTTTGCAGCTCGTTCATCACAGTCGCGAGCTTCTCCTTCTTCTCTCTCTATAATCTGAGCCACGGGCTCTTGTGTCGGCTCACGTCCTCGCGGCTTGTCGCGTGTCCCCGCGGCGACCTCGGGTCACCTCGGCTCGTTCAAATGAGACACGTCACGCGGCCCGTTCGCCACAATCTCCGCAAGACCCCCCCCCCCTCCCCTCACAATCAAAACAAATCGACCACGCGTGCCTTTTTCCCGCAGACATGACGTCACATAGGCCCCTCCCCCTTTCCCCGCAAGTAAACAGAAGACAGAGGGAGAGAAACACTCGTGTCGTGTGTTTGACGCTGAAAGGTCACTTGCGGGAATGGAAGAGGTTTTTTAGCGTTTATTCTCACGCGCACACGCCTGTGTGTGTGTTTGGTAACAGTTAACTTGTGAGACCAGCTGACTTGCGATGAAGGGAGAGGCGGAAGTGAAGTCATTTGACAGACCGTCCATGTTATTATTGTTATTTCGGTAGCCGTGCGATGAGACTGGCTGCGGTGCCGCTGGTCTCCGAGACAACCGCCGCTAACGACACCGCAGGCCGCCACGCACCGAGACGACACCACCGCCCTCACTGACCCGGAGACAGGAGCCTCGCTGACGGCTGGAGGGAGAAGGAGGAAGGAGGGAGAGGGAGGAGGAGGAGGAGGAGGAGGAGGGTGTGAGGACCCAGCTCCAGCTCCAGCTCCTACACTCCGACCGACCAGACATAAAACGGCGACAAAACAACAGCTTCTCGTCATTCGGCTCTGGTGTTTGGTGTTTGCGCCGCCGCCGCAGACATGAACGGTATCACCAAGGGCCGGTTCGAGGTATGACAGTAACTGTGGACCACCAGTGGTTCAACTGTTTGTTTGTGTGTGTGTGTGTGTGTGTGTGTGTGTGTGTGTGTGTGTGTGTGTGTGTGTGTGTGTGTGCGTGCGTGCGTGCGTGCGTGCGTGTGTGTGTGTCATTGTGCACGGAGCCTGGAGCTGAGGTGTTTTGTTGGTCAAGTGATCATAATCCCCCAAATCCTGTCATTGTCCTGCGACACCACGGATGTGAGGTGAGGGGGGGGTAGCAGTAGCAGGGGCTGTGGCTGAGGGCTGTCAGTGTATCTGTGTGTGTGTGTGTGTGTGTGTGTGTGTGTGTGTGTGTGTGTGTGTGTGTGTGTGTGTGTGTGTGTGTGTGTGTGTGCGGGCCGAGGCTGCCACTGTCGCCTGAGGTGACACAGGCTGCAGATGGAGAGGAGTCATGTTGTAAATACAAGCAGCAATAATGCACTTGGGCTTGACACTGACAAAAAAAAAACCCACCTCCTGTCATACCTAAATATGTACTATGCTACACTGACTAGTAAATAATGTCAGGTTCCCCCCCCCCCCCTCCAAAAAAACAACCTTCCTATACTTAAACAAACACATCCATACATGTCAGTTTCAAAGACTTGCAAGGGATGAGCCAATGCACTACTTGACATAAGTCCCATTCTTGTGGTCAAAATCACTGGATTGTTATCAGAAAAAGTGTTTGGACAGCAGAGCAGAGCAGAGCAGGGCTGTGGCTGTGAGGACTGCCAGTGTACGAGGCTGCCACTGTCCATTGAGATGGAGAGTAGTTCTGTAAATACAAGCAGCATTTAATTAGTCTCCATGCACTTAAGCTTGACAGGTAACACTGCAGCATAGCTGTGAACGACAGGTTGTGGTGAATGCACGTACGCTACACCGAGTAGTAAACATGCTATATCACGTTTCCTCCCACAAGCTTTCCATGTTTCTGTATTCTGTGTGGTAAACAAATGCATGTCCGTTTCTGCATTCACACACGTTAGTGGCATTGAAAGGAACGAGCAGGTTGGATACTCGGGCCCCACTGCTGGTTAGAATCACTGGACTGGATATCAGGAGGAAAAAAAAATGTGGTATGAAGCAGAGCAGAGCAGGGCTGTGGCTGAGGACTGTCAGTGTGTCAGGGCTGAGGCTCTCTGCCACTGTCGTCTCTTAGGAGGAAGGCTGCAGATACAGAGGCATTTTGTTGCAATACCTGCAGCATTTAATGAGTCACCATGCACTTGGCCTTTGATAGGTACCCCTGTAAAATCCTGTGATTGACAGGTTCCACTTAGGGCTGAACTCAAGCCAAAATGTGTGTCAAAATATACATTTTAGATTAATGATTGTCTTGATCTATGATATCAAATCTTATTCTGCAGACTGAAGAGATCTCACAGATGTTTTAATATGTTTTTCACATGAAAATGAGAATAATGATAAAGTCAGAGCTACCTACCTTTTCTAAATCGTTCAGCCCTACTACCACTCCAAAAACCTGTGAATGACAGGTGCCACTGACACCTTGCACACAGGTGTTGTGGTCAGATTATAGTTCCTACTGCAACCTTTTCATAATTCTGCATTTTTGTTCAGCAATGTTTTAAACAAAGTCAGTTTCAAACACATACGTTCAAACTGTAACCTACATTTACTAGGGATGAGCAAACCTGGATTGGATATTCAGGGAAAAACAATGACTAAATATAACAAGAAGAAAGCACTTAATCTGATTTAAAATGCTTCACTGAGCACAAGCTGTTAAAGTGTGAAAAAGTCCTGTTCCTCGGTGGAAAAGTCATCGTCACAAAATGTGTTGTTGACAACAAGGGAGTTGTGAAATGATACAATACTCGGTGGGTTGACATATCTGGATCAAACATGGAACAGTGCTATTATGGAGTCATCCATAACACTTACGTGGACAAATAAAGACTTACTTGGCAGCAAAGTATCAAAATAAGATTGTCTAAGCAGGCAGATTAATCCCTTTGCTGGTACAAAACTATGGACGTTATTGCTGAATAAGCAGGCATCTATATATATATACATCATACATTGTTCCATATACAGTACAGTTACAGTGAGTCATATTTTATGTGACGGTACTTAAGCCTTCAACTATTAACCGCTGCTGTCAAATACATTAAATGTGGGAGAGTAAAACGTTTGCTAATGAAATAAAGTAGGCCATCAATTAGTCTATCAATAATTATTGTGATTAATGTCAGATATTTAAAACAATTAGTGCGTCAACGGCGTCAAGGTTAATGCACAACGTGTTTCCATGACTCCCACCCGGAAGAAGATGCGCGTGACGTCATGTTTACGTGACTCCGGATTGTTAAAATGAGTCTCTAAAGTAACGCTAAACTTTAAAAACAGAGGCACACATATGCAGCACACGGGTACGCTGGTTATTTGTAGCGCTGCTCTTTTTTCGTTTAATAAACAAACCACTCCAGTTTGACTGTAGGGGTGCTAATGGAGCTAACGGCGCTAACTGGTAAACGGTGCCTGGACTCCGGTGTCGCGGCACGTAAACATGACGTCATGGGCGTCTTTTTCCGGTCAGTCGTCAAGGAAACCTTTGCGCAGAACTAAAAAAAATGGTTATTTGCTTCTGGGTGAAAGTTCAAGAAGCCAAATTTTCTTTTTTGTGACAATTATAGGCATAATTGACATTTTAACTAACGATTATTTTTGCAATCGATTAATCTGTCGATCATTTTTCTCGATTAATCGATGAATAGTTTGGTCCATAAAATGTCTTGTTTTGTCCACAAACCAACATTATTTAGTTTGAATTATTTATTTGTTATGTGGAGCAAAGAAGATATTCACATGTAAGATGCTGAAACAAAAAAAGCTTCAAATCGATTCATCAATGAATTGTTTAAGCTCTCGTTATCATAGCAAAAGCACAGGTGTAAACAATAACAGTAACGATCATGGCTGAAATCCCTGTAGGTGCAGTTTTCTCCGGGTTCTCCGGTTTCCTCCTGTAGTCCGAAAATATGCAGATTTCAGGTCAGTTGGACTGTGTGTGAGAGTGTATAACCGTTTGTCTCTGTGTCCCTAGTATGACCCTGATGTGGAGGATAAAGAGGTAGAAGATGAGTTAGTATTACTATGCTTTCATTACAAAATGTCATTAAAGTATAAAGAAATCTACAACAAAGGAAGTAGTAATAACCCCAAAACTGTACAGGTGCAGTCATTCAGTAAATTCACTTCCACTCCTGCTCACCTGTGCGCAGATTATTTCAAAGTAGTTTATTTAAGCCTTGTGTCTTGTAATAATTCCCATAGCTGACATTTGCTGTACCGATGTTTTGTTGTTGTTGCCGTTGTGTGTACAAGCCTTAAATCAACTGCAGTCTAACTAGCTGTGACTCCCGTGAACATTGTTTATCTCTAATATTGTTCACACATTGCTGAGATTCTTTTTGACTTGATGGTACTTGACTGTCTCCATCAGGTATTTGTCTGCTTATGCATAAGTGTGTAAGTGTGTGTGGTGTGTGTGAGTGAAAACAGGGAGAACAGCGGGCGGTATACTTGTGTGTTGACATATCTGCGGATTTCTCAACAGAGCTGTAAGCTTCTTAAATGGAAAACCACTGGGAAACAAGCTGGTATGTAAATGGGAGAAAATGGAAAGTACAGGGAGTCAAACTCGGGAGCGTTGCCTCACAGCCTGACAGCCAAGATGATGCTTTATCATGAACATCTGGCACAAACCCCCCCCGCCTTAACACACCGTGCGACCACGTCAAATTTCTTTGCGCCATGTAAGCTCAAGAACCAGATTTATATCTTGACTTTTGGGCACTGTCTAGGAATAGGAGTGTGACTGCAGAGAGGAACTCCCTGCTTGGGAATGCTGCTCTACTGGCACCGAGATCGAGGGCACCAGAATGCTGAGGTGATAATTTTGATGAGGCATGCGTACCAGAGAGGGCTTTTTGACTACTTGCTGTCATGTCTCCATATCTGTGGCTGAGATTACACACCGACTTCTGACTTCATGCCATCTGGCAACGTCTTCCGTGGAGTTTGTGTTACACAACATTGATATCGTGGCTGTTTGCAAACGTGATGATCGACTTTGTGGAGATTGTCTTTGCACTGATGCACAAACGACCGTTATAGGAAGTGGGTCATGGGTAGGATTGATGATTTATCTAGTTTTTTTTAATGAAAATAATACAGAAAATCATGAAAAATATACATCATAGATTTTGATTGCTCAAGGTAACATTGTCTGACCAACATTTTCTGGATTCATCCGGAGTTTGCTGCTTTTGGACTGTTAGCTTTTGCTGTCTTTGCTGGGCATTTCTAATTCAGCCCTACACAGAGAATGGAGGCCCGCTTGGTTAGCACCAAATGTCATTACACTGATGTCAGTAAAGTAATTTTATTTATTTTTAGCCTTAAACGGCACCACTTGCCTGTGTTATTGGTTGCTGCTGTCTGACATAAAACCCTGAGGTTTGAGATCACTGCCTGTGTAGATTGTAACCAGGTGTCTGTTGAGGCAAAGGTCAAAGGTACTGTAAGTGATGTGTTACAGCTGTGGCTGGTAATTAAGTCTATATTTAGTCCTAAATCCCAAGCAACCTCATGGCTTTAGAAATTATCCAACAATTTTGGTTAATATAAACAGTTGATGACGTGGTTTATATGAGTGATAATAGTCATAATTACTTTATGGCTATGTTTGATACATTAAAAAAAGCTCAAATAATGCAGCATAATGATGAATGGCTGTTTTTAAAAGGGAAGAGAAGGAAAACAAGGTGAAAACAGGTTAACTAAAATATCTGGGATTGCGTTTGTGCTTTTATTTAAAGCAAATTGTGCCCATTTGAGCTTTCTGCAGTTTTTGGTGCATAATTATTAACAGCACTAAAAAAATGAAAAAAGAAAATGCACTTGTGCCAGTCTGAGTGCTCATAAATAAAGAAGTTGACAATAAATCTTAAAATAAGGTGTGGTCAGGTCCATTGTTGGCACGCTGCTGCTAACAGTGGAAACCACTCATGCTCTTTTGACCTACAAACATCAGTATTTCACCTTTATTTTTAAGGTGCATTGCCAAGGTAATACTATGGAAACATACAGTACATATGTAAACAAATGATAGGTACTGTTTGAAAGTGAAGAACCTGCTGTAGAAGGATGGGTTACTACACTTGATAAAGGCAGGGGAAAATAGCAGGGGACCCAGGCAGCTTCCTTGGGCTACACCAACTGGTCAGAACCCATTTTTGTTATTCCCAACACCTCTGTGACCTCTGAACTTCTCTGACCAAGTCTCATCAGGTCAGTTAGCGACTATAGCTGATTGTGTTCCTGTTGTCAGTATCTGTACAACAATATATTATGTCTGGGCAAAAATATAAAAGTACCAAAGTTACCTTGGTTTTTGATTTTTATGGAATCACAGAACAGTTTTCATCCATAAACACTCTGGGAATAGGAACAAAATCCTACAACTGCTGTTTGGTATTATTCACTTTCATTCTTTTGGTGTGTGTGTGAACAGGGACAAGGTTGTGAAGCACTGATCTACACCAAGATAAAATTCTCCTCCAGTACTAAAACACTGAAACCAAAGGGGAGTGCAGTAAAAGTCAGAGAAGTGAAGTAAAAATGTCTCTAAATCCTAAAAGAATATGGATTCAGACTTTTTAATATTTTGACTGAGACGGTTTTTGTCCACTTATTATTAGCTCTACTCTATAACCTGATTTGACTAAATACAATACTGTTAGAACATCTCTTTTTTTTGTGCTGCGGGACTCATCAGAGGTTTTCAAATTCGTGCCATTGTAAAGCAGGTGCCAGAGCGACTGTTGAATGAATGTTCACTATTCTGACTATTCTAAAAGAGGACACGGACATAAATGGTGAACTTCAGTTTATTTAAGCAACAGAAATAAGTAATGACCTCAGTCTTGTCGCACTGATGGACAAGGTTACCCGGAGTGGATATAGTTAATCAGTTGGTCTCAGGATGCTTTGTTATGGTGTAACCTGAACACAGATGTTAAAACCAAACCAGTGAGTTAATCTTCTGCTGAACCTTGACTTGATTGACTTCTTTATCTTTAACCTCACTTCCTTTTAAATGGCCTTCATTCTTCCCCACTGTACTTGCCTTCTCTCCTTTCACATTTCTTTGTTGGCCTCTGTCTCTGCCTTTTCTTTGCTTACCCTACTTCCTCCCAATCTCTCTCTCACTCACTCCCATCGTTTTCTCTATCGCGGTGTCCTTCGAGGAGCTCGTGTCTGTCATGGAACGAGCTGCAGTCGAGGCATTCTCGCAAATCAACCTTTTCTCCTCCTGTGCGTTTGTGCCGTGCTCCCCTTTGTGATTTCGACATCGCACTGTTCATGTTTGCGTTTGAAACAGCGGGGAGTACCACCCCCCACCCCCCCACCCCCATCATTAGATGCATCTCCTGAGTATTTGAGGATACGAGTGTATCACTGGCAGCGTGAGTGTGTGCAGCAGAGGCACAGCAAAATGTGGGTGTAATTTAAATTCATGGCTGAATACAGCCCACCTCATCTAGAATGTTCTGTTTCTGCGCCTTACACAAACAGGTCTGACTTGAATCACCTGCAAGTGTGTGTGTGTGTGTTTGTGTGTGTGTTTCCGTGTTTCCCCATTCAGCAGATGGCCAGACATCCAGCGTGTAGACTAATTGAGATAAGCGTGCCAACAAGCTGACCAGGCTCACAGAATTATAAGCTTGTAAGAAGTTGGGAGGTGGAAAACCAAATGTAGCCCTGCCTGGCGTATTTAGCGTAAAATTAATAACTGCAAATGTTGTGTATAAGGGCCTTTTTGTTGTTGCTGAAGTAATCTAATTCTCACAGATGCCGGTTTAGATCTATTAGATGTCGTCCTTAAATGGTGGATTTGCTGTTTGTGTCTTGTTTTTGTCGCTTAACCTACCCCCAATTCACATTTCACCTCTATTATTAACCAGAGCCTCAGAAAGCAGACTCTGCCTCATAAGGACCAGGTTTTTGGTCCCCATGAGGACTGAAAAAGTCAGAAAATCTCCCAATCAGGAAATATTGAGTCCACACACACACACACACACACACACACACACACACACACACACACACACACACACACACACACACACACACACACACACACACACACACACACACACACACACACACATTAACCCTCTCACACTTATTGTTGTTGTTTATCTTGTGTCTTGACAGGTGTTCTCAAACAGCGATGAAGCCCCCATTAACAAGAAGCTCCCCAAAGAGCTTCTTCTTAGGTAAGATTAATACACACACACACACACATGCACACACTGTATACAGACACACACACAAGATACCCTGGGACAAGGGTCAGGGTTACTCATTAGCTGAAATAGCCTTGAACAGTGTGTAGGAGTGTGTATGTACTGTATATGTTCATTTTTCATTGATTGTGTGTTTGTGCGTGTGTGTGTTGGTCACCAGTCTGAAATGGGGTGTTGACTGTGTGACCTACAGACCAATATAAACAGCAGCTGAGCATAAATCTGACATCACACGTGCACTCGCCCGTGTTCATCCTCGACACTGATTTGTTTGTGTGTGTGTGTGTGTGTGTGTGTGTGTGTGCGCGCGCTCAACACTCCTATGCAAACTGTACGTCTGTGTCGGCGTGCTATAAATAGACAGTCTTAGCTGCTGGGGATTTCCGCAGTGCTGTGCTCCTCCAGCTGTGTCTCCACAGAGACAACCAGTTCGCCCCATTAACACCAGCGTATTTTCACCGGTGGCCAGCAACACAAGAAAAAAAAAAACACCCATGCACTCACATGCACTTTGCTTTCTCCACCACATGACCTACTGTCACATGTGTCGCGTCGAGACGCTTACACAACAGCTGTGAAGAGGACTCATTGTGATGGAGGTAAATCTTGTTTATCCACCATGGAAAGTGGGTTGACGGGAGCCACTTTTATTTTAATAATTGTGCTGTGCCTTGTCAGCACCGTAGTGAGGAACATTTTGTCTTAGACACATTTATAACATTTAGGTAAACAACTCTTTTCCATTTTTTTTCAAAATACATGACCTCAATCCCAACTATATTTTGCAATAATTTTTAAACATGATTTGTGTTCTGTCAGTCTTCCAGGTAATTACTCAGATAATTGACATAGTCATAAGAACTCCTACATCCTGTATCCTTATACTTTCATCAATTAGTGTTTATTAGCTGTTTATGTTTAATGTGTCATTGTATTGTGTGTAAACAGTTGCTATATTGGCCTGTGCTGCAGCATGAATATAAGCTGTGTTGCAGTGACATAGAGACGGACCTTGTTTGACTTGACGAGCCTCAAAGTGAGTGCAGAGTAGTTCAGGGTCCTCTTACCTGAAAGCACTGACTCAGCACCCTCACCGCCACCACCAGCCAAATTCGTGTCTGACTGGAGTTGCCATAGCAACCAGTCCCAGACTCATGGTGGAGGCTTGACTCGCTCTTATCTAACCATGCTTGAAGGGCCAGGTGTACATTTTGTCAACAAATGGAGCGATGATCCATTAAAGTCCCGTCACGTACGACACCAGAAAAACGGCCGTGTTCAGAGGCTTCCTCGTGAATGTGGTAAAGTTAGAAAAACAGACGGCGCTCATAAATCATCCAAAAACTCAGATCTGATCTCAAATATATATATATATGTAAAACGTAGAACGTAGTTTTCATTTGGCAGATTGTTGAAGATAATTAAACTTGTTGTTGTTTGTTTTATAGGGGGAACAATCACTTGATTGTATGAATTGTTGTTTTTCATTACTGCAGAATGAGCCTTTTATATTTACACTACCGTTCAAAAGTTTGGGGTCACATAGACATTTCCTTATTTTTGAAGGAAAAGCACTTTTTAACTAACATTAAATTAATCAGAAATACACTCTATACATTGTTAATGTGGTAAACGACTATTCTAGCTGCAAACATATGGTTTTTAATGGAACATGTACATAGGTGTATAGAGGCCCATTTCCAGCAACCATCTCTATTATTTGGAATAAAAATCAAAAAACACAAACAAAATTGTGTAGGTGACAACCAACTTTTGAACGGTAGTGTATACCAGGAGCTAGGTCGCCATTTTGAACCACCATGTCGTCCCAATAGCCCACACTGGACAAACTAAACATCTGGTTCTCCAACACACTTGAAAAGGGAAGGGTTAGGTGAGGCATATCCCGCTGCAACTTCACCAACACTTGTTGCTCAATATTACACACTGCACCTTTAACAGGACTCAAACCTGGACACACCAGATCAGGTTGATTTGTTGATCGATTGCTTCTCTGTGACTATGTTTCGCAGACTTCTTCACTGGAAGGTAAAAGGCCTCTCTCTCACACATAATGGAAAGTCAAACCGGGTTTGATTAAAGCAGACAGTCAATCGATAATCAGCGCCACAGCCATTAACCAGTTTATAAAACCCAGATCAATGGGCACCCGTCTGATTGGTCAGCCTCACTGGTGGCCTAAAATAATATCAAGGACTGTGTGTGTTTGTCCTTGTGCTGTTTTGTTAATTGTATGCATGTACTCCCTGACACAAGACTCTTGTATAGATTACACAGGCATGTCCCAACATGCCCCCCGGTCAAATGCACATCAAAACACACAGTCTTTGTCTGCGTCTATATGAAGGAAACAATGGGCCGCTCCTGTTTCCTGGGGCTTAAACGGACACACATTGAAACCCCAGCTGAACTTTTAAGCCCCTGGCACTATGACAATTCTCTGAATCCCTCAAGTATTTGTTTGAATTAAAATATAATTTTAAGACAGCAACAGAGCGTTAAAAAGGAGATTTACATGTTTGGTATGATGTGTTTGTTGTCCTGTATCTATCTGTCCCAGGCTGTCTGTGCCCTTGCCTGTCTGAGTTCCAGAAATTACTCATTGGCACATTAATGGATTGAGCTGACCCAGTAGCCTGCTGCATGTAGCCCTTTGTGGACGCCCGGGCCCACAGCTCAAACACTGTGTGTGTGTGTGTGTGTGTGTGTGTGTGTGTGTGTGTGTGTGTGTGTGTGTGTGTGTGTGTGGGGCTCTCAACCAAACACAATGGATTATTATTGTGTTTTCTATACATCTAATCATCTATAACGCATAATGGAAAATACTGCAAACTGATCTATTTCTTATCACCTGTCATTGGTATGAGACAAACCTTTCTTTTTTCTTGTCTTTTTCTAGAATATTCTCCTATTTAGACGTGGTCACGCTCTGTAGATGTGCCCAAGTGTCCAAGGTAAGGCTTTTTCCTCTCCTCGCCCATCGACCTCAACTATCCCTTATCCTCGAACAACCTCAAGCCAAGCCTGATTTATGTGTGTTGGAATCCTTGAAATGTCTACTGAACAGTGCCATCTGCTGGTCACGTGGAAGCCGACCACTGCTTTGCCTTAGTGCACTGCAGCTGAAAGCCACTAATGAATGAGGTTTCTGTGAATAATATCAAGTGCTTGGCATGTGGACTGTGAACACAGAGCTGTGGTGGCTGCTTCTTTCATAAAGGCTCTAGTTTAGAATAATATCATGCCCATGTGACTGTTTACCCAGTGTTATGTTGTAGGGTAGTTTCATACAGGTTGTCTTTGTTCCTATACTTTCAGCCACTGTTATGGTTATTAAAATGGTGACGTGTGCACCTTTCTATTCTCAAAGGCCACTCAAACACTGTAAACTACAGGCCACATTCACCCCATTTACCAGGTCCTCTATTACCAAGGACAATAGAGGACCTGGGTTTCATGGAAGACCAGCTCGTCCTCTTGATATACACCCACTCACTTTGCTTTTCCGGTTATTTTCTGGTTAGCCCAAGGTGATAAAAAAAAGAATTTAAAGCTTGTGACGTAAACTTTACAGTGAGGGAAGCAGCCCATCCTTACAGAATAAGTGTAAAACCACTGACTGCACAGGTTTTTATCACAAAGGAAAATAACCCACCTTGCGCCCTTCTCTGTCTGACCCACTTGTCTTTGTCTGTCCACAACCTGTCTGTTGCTCTCTCAGGCGTGGAATGTTCTGGCTCTCGATGGCAGCAACTGGCAGAAGATTGATTTGTTCAACTTCCAGACAGACATCGAGGTGAGAGAGGGGTGTGAGTTTTTGAGAGGAGAGCAAAGTGGGGGGAGAATGGAAGGTATTTGTGCGATGGCCTGTCTGCCTATCTGTGCTGGTGTGTGTGAACGTTTGTGCTCATTGAGTAGCATTATCCAGCCCAAGGCTTAGTGCTGGGTCAGTAGGCTTTGGTGCCGAATGTGACGTCACAGCTGATCCCCTGTCCTGTGGCCTAACCTCATGTTATTACTCTCTCTTTCTCTTTTTGGTCCGTGTGTCTCTCAGGGCCGGGTGGTGGAGAACATTTCAAAGCGCTGTGGAGGCTTCCTGAGGCAGCTGAGCCTCAGAGGCTGCCTGAGTGTGGGAGATGCCTCCATGAAGTGAGAGTCTCGCTGTCTCCCTGGCGTACACGCACACTGACCACTAATTACTGTGTGGTTTTGTTCTGGCTTTTTGATAAAAGCCATTGATGTGTGGGTTTTGACTCTCTGTGTTTGTCCCTGCGTGACTGTGTTGAAAGTTTAAGCCGACTGTGCCTGTCCAGTCCTGCGGGAATCTTTTGAGTCCCTTTAATTTCAGTCACTATGTACGTGCTCACAAAAACAAACAAAAACAAAAGAAAAGCAGTGATAATTTATTGGTCTTGATCTGTAGCTTTACATGGCTTTCCTTATCACCTCTATAAGCAAATAATTAAAGTCAACAACATTCTAAATGATGCAGATCCGTAGAGGATTTTGTAAAATGATGACATTGAAAAAGAAACATGTAGCAATCGTACAGCAACCCTCGAGGGCCTGTAAATGACTCCGTTAATTAGTTCCTGTGCAACCCCCAGCGTTTGACTTCTTATTTATTCAATGAAGCCTCTCCTGAGTAATTCCTCCTTCTCCTCCTCCTGCCTCCTCCACTGTTTGCTTCCCAGGACCTTCGCTCAGAACTGCAGGAACATCGAAGTGTTGAACTTGAACGGCTGCACCAAGATCACAGACAGCACCTGCCTCAGCCTCAGCAAGTTTTGCTCCAAACTCAAACACCTGGATCTCACCTCATGTGTGTCCATCAGCAACCACTCTCTCAAGGCTCTGAGGTACTGTATCACTCACACACTACAGGGGAAACCCCAGACATGACATTATCGGCACTAAAATTAACGTTCACCCTCCTAACACACAATTTGTGTGTGTGTGTTCAGCGACAACTGCAGAATGCTGGAGATGTTGAACCTGTCGTGGTGTGACCAGATCACGCGCGATGGCATCGAGGCTCTAGCGAGAGGCTGCTCCGGTTTACGAGCATTGTTCCTCAGAGGCTGCACACAGGTACTGTACACACCTGCATGCAAATGTGTTGTGCTTTATTAAACACCAAGAAAGCATAAAAAAAAGAAACTACAAGTATGCTAATTAAGCAATATATGTGTGCCTAATGTAAACTCTCTGTAAATTCTCTTTTTGGTCCTCTGTGTGTTGTTGTTTCATCCTTCAAAGGGCATCAATGACTTACTGGTAATAGGGTCTATAACAGCTCATGATGTGCTTCATTTGAAGAATTTGATTAAGAATATAAGAGAGAACTTAAGAAAATCCTAACATATAGCAGCACACATCTGCCCCACGACTGATTTACTGCAGGCCTCACTGAAGAGAAAGGTGCCCCTGTTCCCAACACACTATATTTACAACCTTGTGCTATTTGTTCGTTTTATATTGGTTGACATTTTCTTCAGAACCATTTCTTTGTTGTTTCCTGACCAAAAACTCAGTGGTCATGTGTGACTATCACTGTTTATTTGTATGACTGGAAAACAGGGTGAACATTATCAAATGTTTCTCTGTTTGCTTATTTATTTCAAGTTTTAAGACTAATTCATTCACAAACCACAGATTACTGATAATCATTTGTAGCAGTTGCTCATACAGGCTGTCCTGTCTTTGTCCTGACTGACAATATTGTGTGTTTCATTTTGACCTCCAGCTGGACGATGGAGCATTGAAACACCTTCAGAAACACTGCCCAGAACTCACCACTATCAACATGCAGTCATGCACAGTAAGAAGGACATTTGATTGAATGGTGGGGAGGGGAACAGACTGACAATAATGAATAATGTAGGACATTATGCCTCTTCTTTTTTTGGTTTCTTAATTTGTTTTTGGGTCTCCTTCTGTTGTCTGCAGCAGATAACGGACGACGGCCTGGTCAGTCTTTGTCGAGGATGCCACAAGCTGCAGATTCTCTGTGTGTCTGGCTGTAGTAACATCACGGATGCCTCCCTCACTGCACTGGGACTCAACTGTCCCCAACTAAAGTATGAAACACACACAAACATGCTCCATGTTTGGATACCTGCAGAATAAAAAGCCTCTCAGGCTGTTTGACTAAAAATTGACTATCCTTCCTCTTGGATCAGGTCTGCAAATGCAGTTTTTCCACAAGCCTCTTATGTGTGTGTGTGTGTGTGTGTGCTTTCAGGATTCTTGAAGCTGCACGATGCTCCCATGTCACAGATGCTGGGTTCACTGTTCTCGCCAGGGTAAGTATAGTTTTCATCCTTTTTCTGTCCTCGTATCCTTAATCCAAACTTCAATTTTACCTCTATCTAAATGTTTGTCCACACAAAAGCTTAAACAGTCCATTTGCCTTCACAGAATTGTCATGAACTTGAAAAAATGGACTTGGAAGAATGTATTTTGGTAAGAGATTTCCCTAATTCATGTGCATGCATGGCATTTTATTTGTGTTGAATGTGGAATAATGCTTGTTTGTCTAAGCAGTAGATACACAGATGTGATTGTGTGCATGACAGGGTATGTTTTCTGCCAAGAGGGAGAGAGAGCAGTCCTGTGTCTTTAGTGTTTAAATCACTTCTGACACAAAGCAGAATGGGAGGTGGATAAGGAGTTACACAGGAGAGAGTTCCTGCTGTTGTTTCATGGTAATCAGAGCTAGACAATAAGTTGACACATTTAGCAGAAGAGAGTACGAACTGAGCCTCTTTGCTGTCTGCAGACATGTGAGAATAGTCCTTTAATCAAGCTTGTTCTCTCATCAGGTGACAGATAACACCCTGGTTCAGCTGTCCATCCACTGCCCTCGTCTCCAAGCCCTGGTAAATTCACACCTGCAGTTCTGACTTTGTGCCAGGCTCTTCCTCATCCCTTCATCCTGCTTTATGGAGCTTTAATCCCTCTATCTGTGTGTCTCCATCCCAGTCTCTGTCCCACTGCGAGCTGATCACAGATGACGGCATCAGAGCTCTGAGCAACAGTACCTGCGGCCAAGAGCGCCTCACTGTGGTGGAGCTGGACAACTGCCCTCTCATCACTGACGTGACCCTGGAGCACCTGAAGAGCTGCCATCGCCTGGAGCGTATTGAGCTCTATGACTGTCAGCAAGTCACCAGGGCTGGCATCAAACGCATCCGGGTCAGTGGAAATATTGACTTTTTTAAATTAATAATAATAATAATAATAATAATAATAATAATAATAATAATATCCGCTTCTGCTGACTATTATTCCAATAAGTTTACATAATTGGTAGCGGTGTGCCAAAAATCTTTATAAATAGGCACTTTTATTTGTGTTACTTATGCAGTATGTGATATTGCTTTTATGCAACAGTTACAACAATTCCATCTAGGCATGGATTAACTTAAACTTAAACTTAAATCTGAAAAAGACCCTTTAATGTCTCCATTTGTCATTCTGTTTTTTGAATTGAATTGAATGACTTTATATTAACACACATTTACAACAGCTCAGTTAAGGTGACAAGAGGTGCAGAAATGTGCACGGGCATAATAATTAAAAAGAAATAAAACGTGAAGATAAAAGTAAAAATAGAATAAAATAAAATACAATATGGTAAAAAAAAATTGTACAATTAAATTACACTCCAATGTAGAGTAAGTAATAAAGTAGATATAAGAATAAAAATATGATAAGAATGCACAATATCCAAAAATGTACACACAGTGTAGAAAAGGACTTGCAGAGCAGACTGGAGTAGATCATCCTTTGCACACCTATAGATTGAAGCAGAAATCATTATGAATCAAATCGCTTTGAGTCGAAAATTGATTTTGAATCGAATCGTAGCCCCAAAAATCGGAATCGAATCGTGAGATAGTAAGAGAGTCCCACCCCTAATTATTGGTCTTTAAAACTAGTTAAATCAGCTTAACTTTATCTAAAGTTATCTAAAGGTGAAGTTCTTTGATGAACCGTTTCATGTATTTAATATTTAGTGATTAGATATGCAGACACATAATGCAGATTGGAGAAACAGACCATTGTTGTTGTAGCTAAGTGAGTAAGCACATTTCTGATATATATAATACACTTCTTTCCTGCACAGGCCCATCTTCCAGAGATCAAGGTCCACGCCTACTTTGCCCCAGTGACACCCCCGCCCTCTGTACACGGAGGTGGCCAGCGACTGTGCCGCTGTTGCATCATCCTCTGACAGTGGAGGGCCAGGGGGGGCCACCTCTGTCTGCAGGTCCTGCTGCTCTGATATGAATGATCTGCTGACTAACGGGGGTTTGAGGAGGAGGAGACTGATATCGTCAAAGGGGAGAGGAGGGGCTGGACCCACTCGCTGCTCCTGATCACTGATCAATACATGCACTGATCAACGAACGCTGATCCCTGATCAGTTGAAAACCCACCCCTCCTCTCACCTCTTGCTCACCGGTCAGCTTTGCAGCAGCCCCAGGTTTTGGCATGAAGAGGATCGGGGGAAAGGAACATGGATGGATGGACACACTCTCTCTTCCTCTTTCTCTCCGTGTGAGGACAAAAAAAACTGGTCTCTTAATTCAGCTTCTCACACCCCTGACCCCCCCCCCCCCCCCCCCCCCCCGGCTCATGTTCAGACTTGAAAAAAAAAATGATGATGCTGTCATCATCTCGGACAACAATTCGCTCTCCGTGGAGCATCATCTCAACCAATCACGTGACAGCTCTGTGTGACCATTCTGTGATTCATTCTGCTTTGACCAATAAGCGCGCAGCATGGAAGGAGACGAGAACACGGCTGTAGGGTTTGAACGGGGATGCTTCAGCACAGCCGGCTCAGCTCTCTAGTTTGGAGGAGTCGGGGAGAAACTCAGAGCACATATTGTGACATGTGACGTGTTTGTGCATCCGAGAAACTTCCTTTGAGATTTATGATTCTGTCTGTACAGAGAATGTTTTGCAATGGGGGAAAAAAAATAATGATGGCAAAGTCATTTAAAATATGGGAAGGCCAGCAACATGGTGTTTATTTTTCTTTTTGCAGACAAGTGCTTATTGTAATTGTCGATGTATGTCTATCCAGAGAGAGAAGGGGAAAAGAAACTGGACCTATACCTATATTTCACACCCAGAAAAAAGCATTCTGTTCACTCTGTGTGCAGCCGAGTTAAGTGGCCTCTCTTGTGTACTGCGTGGTTTCGCTGGCTCATCGACCCTGATCCAATCCTGTCAGTAGCTCGGTGCACTAGCTCCTGCTTGACAACTTGAGCTTTTGTTTACACCCTGGATTAGGTGAGCACCAGAGACAAACTTGTTTACATCAGTAGGTTTCCAGTTTCCCTACTATACAGATTAAGTCTAGTAACATGGATACAACTGTAGAACTCCATCACTCAAAGGTATTGCCTGCCATGTGTGTGTGGATTTCAGTCAGGGCTAACATTGGTGCAAGTTGAGATGATGGTGTAAACACAAGACACCTCAACCTTTTGACAATCACATGAATTTATGTATTTTAAAATTAATTTAGTTTAGTTTTGAGTAATTGGCCTTTTACAGAAGGTATAGAATATAATTATATATTATTTAGACCTGCTTGATGCCCAAAACAGCACATGAGGAATTGTTTAGAAGTAGCACTTGACACAGTTCTGGAAATTATTCGAACCAACACATTTACACTCAACTATGGATCTACAGAGCAGGATTATGATATGAGCGGAAAGCCAGAGAATCTGCAGTTTATTTTTCTCCATACAGACACTCCCTCAGATCAGCGGGAACATTCAACACTATCTGGGGAATCTACATGAGGCATGAAACACCACCAATGACTGCAGAGAAAATACAGCAAAAGTGAAGAAGCTGGCAATATTGCACCAGAGGAGGAGGCTGACAACTGCTCAAGGACTGGAGAGATTATCAGAACTATTGATAAGACTGAAACAAAGGAGAAATGCCACAAAGGACGTATATTAGCTGACTTGACTGGCTGTGATACTAATGCCCTCTCTCTGACTGTTGTTTTAACAGGTTTATGTTTAAAAAAGAAATAAGGAAGTAAATAAATTATAAAAAAACAACATAAATGAATAAATAAATAAACAAATAAATAAATAAATAAATAAAAGTGACTAATATTAAATGTACTTTGTTTCCCCAGTGTCAAATTTTGTCTCCCATGATTGATAGTCAACTGAGGCTAAATTTGTATTCATTTCGCCGCTAGATGTCACCAAAGAGCCGTGTAAACGCCTGACACACCCACAAACACAGTGCGGCTTGTATGATTGATTACTCCTCCAGAAAATATAGAACACTCAGCCACAATCAATCACAAAGATACAACGTCTGATATGATTAACTCTTCGAATATCAGCGGTGTTCCTTGTGCACTTGAACATTCTACATTTTACACCAGGCATTACATTGGCCAGCTGTGCGGTGCCCGAAGACCCATCGGCCTGATCGGTGATCGACTGCGTCTCCTGGTGAACCGCAGTGCCCGGCGTCACGCAGAGCTGAGCGCCTTCTAACGGGTTCATTGGCAGTGTTGATAATTCGCCAAACCAACACAAGTTAGCCACCGTAGGACTGGAGCTGTGTCTTTGTTGTTGGACTTTGGTGCAAGTTTTCCGCTGAAGGAGTGGACAATTGAACCTCCGCCGACTTTTCCAGCCCGTGGTCATGGAAAAGCGGGGCAGATAGGAGCCAGGCGTTAGGCCTGTGGAGATCTTACGTTAGCTAGCTGTGCTAGCTGATGTGAAGGCAGTCTGTCCTTGTTTGGGCGCCGTGCTAACTAGCTAGGCGCTATTTTTTGTTAGCATAACAGAAAGCGACCCGGGAGGTGTTAGCTTGTTTTGGTTTGGATATGTTGAGTGAACCTGTCAGGGGTCCACCGCTGTTGTACCGTTTTTTAACTTTCCAGTAGTTTTATGTTAATCTCCAAAATATAACATCGTATAGTAGGGGAGCTAGCGAGCTATGAGTTTCACAAAGTTTAGCTTTTGTTTTGAAGGGTGTTAAACTATTTATACAACGGACTGTGTGTTGATGATCGAACGTTATTTAGACGCAGGCCAGACCGCACACAATCTCTGCCCCTTGTCTGGACTTTAATTTAACATTTATATAAATTTCGGTTCTTCTCTACTCGTCCCGCCGACCACTGTCTCCTGTGTTTGGTCGGCTTCAGTGGCTGGCCCCTCGGCACTGAGTGCCCAATGGAGGATCATGACAATATGGACTATTTTTACCAGCAGGTCGTTCAGAAAGACGTTACCCGCAGGTTGCAGGTCGGCCAGGACCTTATTGACTACCTGAACGACCGGCTCCGGTCACCGGACGTGGAGCAGGACAAACCTCGGCTGGATAAGACCATAGATGAGCTGACGGGATGGATCAATTCTAGCAATTTTAAGGTGAGGGATCTTGGTCGGAGAATCTGTGCAGGCTGTGATCATGTTGGTGGTGTGAACTCACTTCAAATTAATCTGTTTTCGACCCCTTTTGTGAGATAATCCTATTCAAAATAACCAATGTATGCAGTGAGTGATTCATGCATCCACCTTACGTTCCAAAACGCTGAAGGTTGTGTCTTTTACAGCGCGGCGTGATCGTATAACAAGAGAGGTTGATGATTTAAGATGTACTGTAGTGACAGAATGGGCTGTTTTCGAGGCATTCCTGTGGTTTGTTGGGGTTTGTATAATTGTTTTGACTGAGTCTGTGTTATTAATAAGAGGAGCCATTGTCAGCACTGTAGACTACTGGAGGACTGGATGCTGTGGGGGGAGGGTTCAGAAGACTTATTGTTATGACCTATGCTTTCTCTCTCATTCATTCACACTCTCAATCTCCCTGCTTTGCTTATCGCAGTTTTCCTTTTCATGGCGTGAGTGTGCGTTGAATGCTTTGTCTGCATTCTTTGCCATATCTCATTTTTGTTGGAATGTGACATTTTTGCAGAAATATGACACCGATCCAGAAAGAAAGTCAATAGACTGCTATCTGTTTTCAAGGCATGCAGTAATTTGACCCACAAGTATCTACTAATAAACAATGTCTGCCCTGATGTGTAGTACAAAAGAGTGTGGAGATTGTGCGTTCTGGAAACAAATGCATCATCATACTATAGCGTGCACGGTAAAATATGCTTATTTGATTTGGCTGTAATTTGATGTCATTGTCCATCAAATGCAACCGATTTCCACTTAAAGATATAATGTGTAACATTTACGCATTCAAATATCTAAAAACACGAAGACCAAATCTATATAGTACGTTGAGGAGTGTGCTTAGTAGGAACTTAAACAAAATATTTCCAACAGTCTTTAAATCCAGCGAAAATCCATTTATTCAAGGTGACGGACCACTCCATTTTGGTCGCCTTTATTGATGTCCTCTGCGTTATCCGTCTCTCCTGTAACTTCCTGTAGCTCTCCCTGTGAAGCGCAAATGCACATTGGAACCAAATGACCAACAATTCCCATGATCCTATGCTGCCTCGCAACATCATCAAACTAGGTCTTTTTTATTGTTTTGATAGAGAGAGGCCCCAGCAGCACCCTGTGTTTAATTAACCACAATGAAGTTAAAAAGATGCACCATTATAAGATCTTCTTAGTAGAGTTTGTCTGGGCCTTTGCTGACAACATTATCTGATTTACACCCTCAAAACACATTTTAAGATAAAAGTTGACCCAATGATATATCAACAGAACTTTGTCTGTGACAAGCTACAGTGCACTCTTCAGATTATCTTTTTTATATGACATTCACTGTCTAGCAGTGATGGGCAAATGAGATGTCACCCTTAGAGGCCTTTACACAGCAGGCTTTTAGTGATATGGATTGGCTCTCTGTCACACAAAGGGGAGGAGTTAACTGGACACAAGATGCTGCGTCAGCACTTGGAGAGGAAAGAGAGGAGAGATGATGCAGACTTGACAGACGAGGGCGAATGAAGGAGGGGTTTCAGGGGAGAATGGAGAACTGGAGTGATAAATTGGGTTAAGGGTAGGTAGATGGAAAACACCGAAAAAAGTCACACGACCTAAAAATAATGTTAGGACAAAGAGACTGTTGCACTCAAGTTCCTCTTTTGAAGATGTCTAAATTACAATATTCCTCATGTCCGTTCTCTCTACTTTATATGCATACCGTAGTCTGGGTCAAAGTTTTTGTTAGTGAGTCACGTTCACACTCTCTTTTGGAAGCCCATGTATTTACCAAAGATGGAGCGTTTTACTGGCTTAACTATTTGGCACAAGATACAAATGATTCTCCTATAACAATGCAGGAGTTGGATACAATGATCAAACAGGAATTTAGCATTTAAATATAAGATCGACTACAACATCAATATGTTGGTACTTCCCTATTTAAACAATAAAACTCTTCCTGCAGGTGCTTCATAGTAAAATCTCCCCAGTAAACTGAATCGATTGCAGCTTTTAGTGGGAAGCAGCTGCAGGACTTTTGAGTTGGGAGGCAGTCAGTTTTAGGCAGGGTCAGACAATGGCCTTAGCTACACTTAACCATCTTTTGGTGCTTTATTATGGGTTGATTATTGTTTTTTTATACATGATGCTGGTACTTTTTGCTGTTTTGTCTGTATGCTATATCTTTGCTTGTTTTCTACCATCCTCCATATATTTATACGATCCATACTGCTTTTATTAGGGGGGAAATTGTGTTCTGAATTAAATGGCTAATGTAATTTGACCCCTAAACAAAGCAATGGCATGCTTTTCCATTGTTTTGTATCATAACGTTTGGTAAAATTATAATCTTCATGCTTAGTGACCGCACACCTAAAAGGTGAGTGTGTCTTGATTCAGCAACACATCTTGAATTGTTTTGTTGATTTTGAACAAATTTAATAGGCTTCCATATATTTTATAATTTGTCAGAAAAATGTATGCAGCATCATGTGATGGAAACGTTACCATCCTGACAACTGCTGGTCAGACAAACCAAGACCATTAAGATTGTTGTCTATTGTTTGGCATTGTGTAGACAAATGCTTTGATTAAAAACAACTGTGAATTGTGGCCTCAGTATAAATGTATCAGCACTCCACTCCATCTTTGCTCCCTTTGTCCTCTCACTCAAGCACACTCACTTTAAGCCTGTCGAGAATCCAGACTAAATCCCTGTACATGTTAGGCAAAGTATCCATAGGCAGCAACCTGAGTCTTTACAAAGAGCCATTCATACATGGCTAAATATTTGCGTTGTGTTTCTTTTTCTCCTGCATACCTCGGCTTTCTTCATGTTCAGCAGCTTACAGATTAGTTGTTGTGTAACGGATGTTGCCCACATGGTTGATGTCTTCAGTACTTGGAGGTGACACCTAATAGGCCTTTAGGTGCCAGTCTTCCTAGCCTCCTCACCCTTAGCCAGATGTTTTACTGCAGTAGGTCTGTGGAGCAGGAAGGAGTCTCCTCCTCCTCTTCAGGTTCTGAGGTGGATAACAAGCACACTCTCTTCCATCTTTTGTCTTCTCCATCCCCACCTCTCTGTTTCTCCATATGCAGATGCCATATGGTTGTAGGCGCTGAGCTTGTTGGGGTGCTGGGTACAGGGGGAGGGGAGGCCTCAGGGTGGTTTCCTTCCTGTATGTTTTCTTCCACTGGTTTTCCTCCCATCCTCCCCTGTTATCCCTAAATTAGGTCAGTGTAAGGTATTCATGTTGAGATTAGGTTTCTTCTCCAGGTGACTGTATTTTACTTTCTGTGATATTTCTTGGCCTCTGTTCCTCTTTATTTCCTTGAAGGTACCTGGCTCTGCTCTTCCTTTACCTAAAAAAGGGAAAAACTGCAGTCTGACTTCACAGTCACAGCAGTACAGAGGAGTCGGGATAGTTGTGTTTTAATGGTTTTTCTTTTTGGTCTGTTCATTTCTACCAGTGTTGCCAAAACAAGCATTCCAGGAGCACAGCGCAGTGTGGGATGTGATCCTAATCAGAAACACAGTGGAAAACTCAACTTCACCACGAGACACAAAAATTCAGTCTACCTTCCCCCTACGAGTCATATCACACAAGCCAATATATCTATTTAATGACCTCACCTCAATAAGGCCAGTGGAGGAAAATAAAGATGTCGAAATAGATTTTCATGGGTTATTTGAACAAACATGACACAGTGAATTTGTGGAATATATCAACATGTTTTCACCTCAACATTTTATCCTGTGCTTGGCTTTGGTTTGCTTCTTCTGTGATTACATCAGATGCTGTTTTTCACATTGTGATTAAGACCACATCAAGGTAGCATATTCAGGATTATCAGATGTTTGCAAAACTGTTGAGAAAATGTTTTCTTTGCAAAATATGATTTTAATAGCGTAGAGTTTTACAGGTTATCCACACAAACACATTTTCAACCTCAGCCAAGCACCACATGAGTGCATTGTAATGAAATCATCTCAACTCAAAGCTCCACTTACAAGGTTTGGAGAATGCTCGGGTGTCATCATTAGTCCATTACGTGGCTGTGTAATCATGGAAAATTAGCTTTATTTTGTGGATGGTCTTCAGTGATACAAACATTTGACATTTCCATCCTGGCCAATGGGTATGTGGATGAACAATCAGTCCTCGTGTCCTCTGATCACTGCTAAAGGCCACAGTATACTTCTCCGACTGCGTAATGCGTTATCCAACTGCGTAACCACGGAGACCTCTCGAGCCTTCATAATTCTCCGTCGTGGTGCCGGATACGCACTGCAATTTTCTGCCCGATCAGTAGGGGTCGCTACGCAAGGTTGTTGTGCTTCTTGCTACAGTTAGCAATGACATCCAAGAGAGAAATACTGTTGTCGTTGTTGCAGCTGAATAAAATTGAAACAGTGGCTGTTTTTCACCTGAAATAAATATTTTCTGTGTCCCAGAATGCAGGTTTAAAATCATTTGAGGCGAGAAATTGTCCATTTAGAGTCTAAACATGTAGTTTGTGTATTAAGATATGATCTATTTATAGTTTGACAGCAACATTGTCATCGTTGATCAGCTCCGCCTCTGTGGACGCTCGGTGCGCACAGTGGCTGGCACAGAGCAGCGTTATCTCGGCCTGAGTCTCCGTAACCTACGTGGAGCACTTAACGCTAGAGCTGAAACGATGAATCGATTATTAATCGATTACTAAATTAATCGCCAACTATTTTGATAGTTGAATCGATAATCGGTTTGAAGCTTTTTTCATGATTAAAACAAGATTTCTGATTGTTTCAGCTTCTTAAATGTGAATATTTTATCAGTCTTTGCTCCACATAACAAAGAAATCATTAAAACTGAATCATTTTGGTTTGTGGACAAAACAAGACATTCAAGAACATCGTAATTTCCAGGTTTGACAAACACTGATCAATGTTTTTTTTAACATTTCTGCCATTTTATGGACCAAGCGATTCATCGATTAATCGAGAAAATAATCGACAAATTAATCGATTACAAAAATAATCGTTAGTTGCAGCTCTACTTTACGCAGAAGTATACATTGGGCTGATGTGTTATCAGACTTTGACACTGATAGAACTGTGTTTTTTGTTTGGAAAGGAAGGGAATTCCAGTGAAATGTCGTAACCTTTGTCTCCGTCTGTCTCACCCTGTTTTTTAGGTGGCACTGATGGGGATAGATATCTGCGGTGCATTTGTAGATCGCATGGGAGAGCGGTTCAAAGGATACCTGGGCACAGGTGAGCTATCCTACCTACCCTCAAAAGGAACTGAGTCTCATTCATCAAATGTTTGTGTTTGTTTTTCAACTGAAAATGAACTTGTACGTGTACAAAATCCTTGTCTGTTTTTGAAAAATATCAAAGAAGCGGGCTGCGATCTGAGTGAGTGAGAGGGAGGGAGAGAGATTGCAGAGCAATGGGCAATGAAAACTGACACAGATTTGCAGTGGGCTAACAAGGTGCTGCTCACTCTGTGTTTACCAGAGAGGAAGGAGATATGCCGATCTTTATCGCAGCATGTATATTTCTAATACTTAACACTTAACTGTGAAGTGTTAAGTATTAGCATGTCCGCTGGAGGAGCTGCCACACACACTTACACACACTTCCTCTTTGCTACACTTCAATGGGGACGAAAGGCCGCAGAGTTGCTGTTTGTCAGTGTTTGTCTCCTGTTAAAGAAAAATACAGAGAAGCCAGTGTTTTAGAGAAGCATGAGAAGTTTTAGGCACATGTTGTACTATTTTCTAGGATATATAATGTGTGAAGAGGAAAGCCACTGTTGGCTTTATAGGCATTTTAAGGAAGCAAGTACTTTTATAGTTTTGTTGATTTTTTTTCTGATATTTGTGTATTAAACTGATCACATACAGTACAAACCATATTTCTTTTACTGTCACCAACGCACCCTTTTGGTATCTTTTAGTTGCTTTTTCATTCCCAAAGGATTATGAGGGTGTTTTATTTCTGTTTCGCTAATCAGGCTTTAGAGTTAATGCATTTAGTCCTATTCATAGACCTTATATAAGAAATGGATGTAGTCTTCCAGTTGCAAAATGAACTCCTGTTTTAAAGCCCTCAGATTTACGGTTTGACCAGGGCCACGTCAGTTTTTGAAACCAGAAGTTGTCAGATGTCACCTGCAACCAGGCACATGTTGAGTGAAACCCGACTGTCTGTCACTTACAGTATATGTGGCGTTCTTTATCATCTGTTGTTCTCCAAATGAAACATGATTGAAAATGTGCTATTATATGAAATTGGAAGAATATTAATTTCTTATGTATAGTCTATGGTGCTGGTCAAGGATCAGTTTGTATGTTTTGTACTTGTGTATTGTGTAGACTCTTGATCATTTTGGCCCCTGTCCTTTTATTTTGGGTTTCACTTCCACTTCGTGGTTCCTCCGAGACAAACCAACAGCACTGAGTGCTCTTTAGCCTTGCACCACCTCCTCTCTGTTATATGTGTCCTCGAGCCTCTGTATTTAGTTTCGGAATAGTTTGCCATTCTGTAGCTCACCCTATTGCACCCCCAAAACCACACCTCACATTCATATGACCTCATTGACTGAATCTTGTAATCTTGTATCAGATTACATGGTCTGTGTGTTTGTGTGTTTGTATGGGTATCTTTTTGACCATAGGGAGTGTATACATCAACGTGAGGACCAGCCAAAATGTACTCACTTTCCCCTTAAAGGGGCTTTTGTGATTGATTTTTAGGGTTAGAATTGGGTTTAGGGTAAAAGGCAAGGGAATATATTATGTCTATGCGTGTCCTCACTACGAATACAGTGCAAACGTGTGTGTATGTGTGTGTTGTGCCAGCCCTTGCTGTGCCCACTCAAGGTGTCACCAGCTGTCTTTGTCAGCCACGCTGCCTCATGACACCAACAAACACTCAACCCTGCAGTAAAGCTCTGAGGTGATTGGGCCTGTCACACCGTGCAAAGCCTGCCACCACAAACACAGAAGTTTGTATGTATTGGCTGATGGTAAAACCATCTTTCTGAGCCACCACTGGCTCTGGAATCTCCCTCCCTCAGTCTGACTTCCATCTCTGCTTTCCTGTGCTCTGTTTCTCTCTGCTCACCCTTCTCCTACACACTCTCTCCCACATACACATACACACACACACACACAATATCTCTTAGGGGAGGAAGATGAGATCATTGAGACTGAGTGGCTGTATTGATCTACAGGACAGATTCATAGTACACGGCTGCTGCTGCCGCCATTACACTGTATGTGCGTACGTGCCCAGGAATTGACTCTGTGCTGCTGGTCATTTTGCCAAGTAGCTCCCAGATGTGAAGTAAAAAGTGAATTACTGCATACATGCTAGATAAGATGGGGTGATGTGATTGGCTCAGAAGTTGTGTGGTTTTACTGTGAGATTATTCTGTTGAAAAATGACCGTGAGTCACCATGCCTCATACAAGACAAGTGTGTCTGTGAGCATGTTGTCTTTGCTACAGACTGTGACATTGTTGTGTGCAACAATGCCCCACTGTGAGGGTTTTATTTTTCTGTCTGAGGAAATTGTCCGTGTTGCCCAGGCGACCAGCTGTTTTGGAAACATAACGTATGTGCACACACATGTACGCAGACTGACGAAAGGACAGATGACATCACAGTGTCACCCTTTCCTCCCCCTGATGTTTTAGACTAGGAATGTGTGTGTGTGTGTGTGTGTGTGTGTGTGAGAGAGAGAGAGATTCAAAAAGTTTAGTGTCTCCATGTGACTGACGAAGAGAGATTGGACTTTAAGCTGCTTACTGTGTTTAAGCTTGGTCGGTGGCTGGTGACTAAAGCTATGTTTAATCGGAATAAAAATATGTCATGTCAACATGCCAATCCGAAAACTCTGATCTGATACAGCCCATCGGGAACTAGAGGGCTGGTGTATGTCGATCGGCGTTCATATAAACAGTCGATCCGATAATGACTTCCTGCTCTGGTGCTATCGTGTGTTTGACCCACGTAAACGGGTGTATTTTCCATTTTGTTACTGCTGTATTTTCATTCCAAGCATTTGTTTACTACAGAAGCGGAAGTGAAGCTTCTTCTTCTTCTACTACTAGTACTTTTGGAGAATTATACAACACTGAACATGTCAAAATAGTTTGTTCTGACTGAACTGAACGATTGACGCACAATCGTAAACAATGGAATCACATATTCTAATTGGAACAAATTTAGGCCTCATTTGTGAAATTCTCGGTTTTCCCAAAAGCAAACATTACTCAAACAGTGGTAAGTAGCTCAGTCAATGAGAACTATTTAAATCTTTACATTTTTCATGCCATTGGGTATTTACTCGAGCTGTCCCATATACTGCATACTGCTTTTATGGCTAAGAGGCTTCAGTGATATTTACTAGAATATTTGTGAGTTTTCTGAATTGGGCGTGACTAAAAGCTGATTTTTTTGTGTGCATTTCAGACACATATCACATGTTTCTGTATTTATTGTTCGAACCACCGGAAGTCAATGGCACCGATGAACGAATAGTATTCGTAATAATATTTCACCAACACAGTGTCAAGACAGTATGTAAGGAATGTCATGTAAGCAGACAAATGTAATTTAGTATGATGTAATGGAAATAATTGTGTATTTTACAGTATGTGTTGTATTAGGTGTTGAATAGATGTGGGCTAATAAACTCTACAACTACAAATGCAAGGACTGGAAATGTTTGGCATTTAATGTGATTTCGAGGTGCAGCACTTGGTTGTGTTGTTACGGCCTGCATGATTGGGAATAGTTGTGTTCTGCATATGTCCAAGACTAATTTCCTTCAGCACAATGTTATTTTGTTATGGGCTGAAGTGAAATGTAAAAAGCATGTCCACATAGTCATAGGTGTCATAGGCGTCTGTGGATCGGTTCCACCAGCAGGCAAACTGTGGTGGTGCAAAGATCATTCAAAGCACTTCCATTGAAACAGCAAGTCATCTGGATTTGGTGGTGGCCTTTCAATGATGCAAGGGGTTTTTGAAACAGGGAATAATTCAGGTGGGAATTGTGTTTTTTGTAAGGTGAAGGTTGGATATGGTGGTGAAAAATGAGCAAGCTGGTTGGCACATGATGTACCCTTCCATGCTGTGATTGCACTGCCTTCCTCCTTATGGAGGATTAGAGAAAAGATCTGAAATTCTTGAGTAGTTGCCAAAATACTTGGGAGCTCATTTGAAATTATGAGCCGTTATATTTTATTATTTACAGTGCGTCATCTCATTACTTAAGTCTCACTACCTATATGAAAGCATTTGATCATCTTAGCATTATTTAAATCATGATCCATTTCTTATTTGTTGCCTTCTCTCCTTGTCTTTTTTAATTTAAATGCCCCGTGTCGTCTGGTAAATCTGGTAACATTTCATATTCAAGTATGATAAATGTTCCCCTGCTTTCAATTAAACAAATTGTTCACTGGGTGCATTTTCATGTATTGACGTTGTTGACCTTTTTTCTCTCTCTCCCTTATTCCATGTGTGTGTAGTTTTGCCATCTCTGGTGGACAGAATGGGTGATGGGAAGGATCAGGTTAGGGAGAACAGCCAAGCTCTAATCCTTCGCTGCATGGAGCAGACTGCGGCACCCATGGTGAGGCACATGTACATAAAACTCCTCTCTGGATCATAACAACTCAGACACTCCTTGGTTTTTCAAATAAATCAATTTCGAGCACCCATTGTAACACTACTAATATCAGGACGTGGATTGTTAGATGTTGATAAAATCTACATATTGGTTATTCCTGAAAATAGTTTGAGTTTCCTGTACAGTCTCCAGCATAATATAAAATTCTACAAATTTGTGAAACTTGTTGGTCAATTGTAGTAAATTCAAATGAAAGATAAAGTTGCAGAGCTAATAGCAGACAAATCACGACCACATTAATAATAGATACTCAGTACAACAGAGAGGAGCTCTGTGTTTGGGCTCCCTCTTCTGGATATGCCAGGAACATCACAGGCCATGTCACTCACAACTTCATGTTGCGTTAAAGACATGCACCTCATGCATTACAGAGAGATCCACATCTCTGTAGTCTGCTCCAAGTCCTGATGAGCTGCCTGGCAGGAACGTTATCTGCTGCTCATTCTTACCGACACTCATTTTCTCTCTCTCTCTCCATCTCATCCTACCCCACACTTCTCCCTCTTGCTCTCCATTCTTCAGTACGTTTGGGAACGACTGCTTCTTGGCTGTAAACACAAGAACTTCCGCAGTCGAGAAGGAGTCTGCCTCTGTCTCAGTGCCACACTCAACGCGTGAGTAAAATATTTTTTTACCTCACAAACCACAGCTCCTGTGGAGAAATAAGTCTCATATTTATATGTAGTATCAACATACTACATATTATGATATGTAGTATGTTGATATGATGTGACACACAATGACGCTATTACACAAAAATATAGTTATTTCGATTCAAATCGAATTTATTTACTGTGTCTTTTTGACACATTTTACTGAAGGAATATGTTTCTCCTCCTCGGATTTCTGCTGCTGTAGAATTTTCAAGTGTCATTAAACAAGCTGCATGTTGTGTGAGAATAAGTCAACGGCAGTTCAAGTTACTGTAGGTTGTTTTTCTTTCCTACCTTAAAGTCCCTACTTGGAGTCACTGTGTTACTTTTGTCATGTGTTATTGCCTCTTTTGGAAAGTGGCATGGTTGTGCTAAATGCTGCCACCTGATAGTAAAACTGTGAGCATACAGCGGTAACCATTAAACCTCAGTCGACTGATGCAGCCTGGGATTGATGCATATCTCAAGTCAAAATATTACTGTGTAACAAGGAAATCAGAAAGTTATTTTCATCATACTTTTGTATTGTTTCTGTTCATTCTGATAGAATGACCATCATCTGTTACTTACTTGCTGTACATTATTAGGAATAATCATCCCTTTATTTCCTTTTTCTCTGCTGTGTCTCTTAAAGGTATGGAGCCCAGCCACTGAGCCTCAGTAAGATAGTCCCTCATCTCTGCACTCTAACTGGAGATCAGAACCCACAGGTAGGTTGCAAAGCACTGATTAACACGATGTGATGATCAAATTGGCTGCATGTGTGTCTTGTGTATGTTTGTGTTTTGGACAGGTTCCAATGCATCTTCCTTGTAGCTAAGCTTGTGGTGTGTTTTTCTGCATCCTAAGCGTGGTAGCAGCAGGCATCTCAATGCAGCACTGGGATTATTACTGTTATTAGTGAGGAGATGGGCTCCGTGGGCCCTGAAGCAAGTTTCACTGCTGAATCATGAGCACTCAACACCCAGCCATTAAAACACACAGCGGTACTAACTCTGTGTGTGTGTGTGTCAGAGTGAGTGAGAGAGCTTGGTTAAACCTCCAGTGGAGTTGCACCCCAAAGCTGAAATCTGCCTCTGTCTTCTACCCAATGATTATCTACCCACATACTGTTCAGACCAATCATCAATGCCATAGACCCCACCCACCCTCAGTTCCACAGAATCCCTTAAACATCATCCCACGACCCTATCACAACATTAGCCTCAACATAACTAGCAAATCACGTCTGGAGGATGAGTACGGGGGCTTTAACAGTTTTTTTTTAAAAATACGTTTACATTTGCAACCTTTAATCTTTCCAATCCCAGGCAGTGGAGAGAGATTGTAATCTATAAGGGGTTAATATTAGGAATTATTTGGGAATTTACAGGTTTTCCAACATTGACAAGATATAGATGCATATGTGCACATTACAAGCGGGATTGTGTGCTGGAATGTAATTTCATTTGTGTGTGTGTGTGTGTGAAGGACAGGGCTTTTAATGGATTAATGCTCCTGTTTTTGTAGGTACGTGAGGCCGCCATAACGTCATTGGTGGATGTTTATCGCAACGTCGGGGACAGGGTCAGAGCAGACGTGGGAAAGCGAGGCCTGCCTGCTGCGCGGTGAGTTGCTGATCGTCTCTGTCCTTGTCACTTGCGATGAGTTGTATTTATTTGTATGTGCGCTCAGTCAAGCAGGGATTAAGTTGTGTGGAGGGTCCTGTGGCCTTGGCACCCAGTCTGTCCCAGGCCACACCATGCACCGCCCTGCCCTTCACACACACAGAGGCACTTTCATCCTGAGCACAATGCTTACTGACTGCCTGTGGAAGGGGGCGGGAGGGGGCAGTTGGGGGACAAAGGCATTGGGTGGAGTAACACAGTTGTGGAAAAACTGAAGAGAGCGTGTGTCTGTGTTCATGTCATCTAAAGTGGTCCATTGAGTGGCCTCTGTGGTCGTCCTGGATACATGTGCCCAGTTGAGGGTTATTCTGAGCAGACCGTGACCCCCAGACTCTCCCCTTTTACCCCCTTTCTCCCATGTGTGAGATCTGAGCAGAACACTCACTGTTGAATAATGAATATTAGTCTTGTGTCTGTGAATGCTGGCTGTTGCAGTGTGTCATGTGTTGCTCATATTAAGTCTGTCTGTCTCCAGTGTAAACATAATGTCTGTGTGCTAAGCTTTTATATAGACCTGTGTGTGTGGGTCTGATTTAGTTTAATGGATGATGCAGTGATTTAGTTTTAAAACCACTGCTTTCTTTTTTACATTTTTGTCTGCTGTAGGGCTGCAACCAACTATTAATTTATTTTTGATTCATCTGTTGATTATTTTTCTTGATGAATTATGTACCTGTTTGGTCCAAAAAGTGTCAGAAAATGTTGATATTCTTAAATGTTTGAGAAGCTGAAAATACAGAGAGCATGTTATAATTAGTAAAACACAACTAGAGCAATACGCTGTATGACCGACAACAAAAGGCTAACAAAGATTGTATAATTCATAGAATTTAAGAAAAAATTATGTTGCACCTGCCCTAAAAATGAGTATTGCGTCTGCCCTAAACGCATAAAAACATGAAGTTATTAATGCTCCCATAGAGTGGTCCTATCGCACATATATGTGAGTTATGGAGGTCTACTTACAGACATTAACTTGTTTTTATGGCCAAAAAAACTATTGAAATCTCTCCTCACTGAAGCTCTTGTCAGCTGTGCTGTTTCAGACTGAAATCTCACCCCCAGAAGACAGAGTTGTGTTGTGATTGGCCAGCCAACGAGAGCTTTCCTAACGGTCTTGTGATTGGCCAGGTACCTGGAAGTCACGTAATTAGCACGTCAGCTCTCAGAAGCGCAGCTCCCCCTCTGGAACGGTGGATGCACTGCTACTCATTATCAAAACATTGTTTTAACAGTGTTTAAAAATGGCGTCTTCACGACTCCAGTCCTTTTTATGCCTTTGACCTGGAGTCAGACCCAGAGTCAGAAGACACTGTGTGAAACACCTGCACAACGGACGTTCTGCTTCTTCTGCGGTTCAATGTACACAACCGGATGTGCCCCCGGACTAGTGCCCGGAGCAGGAGGATCTGCTGTTCAGGAGACGGGATCCTTACGTCAAGATTCCAGGATTTTTCAGAGAGCTTGCAGAGCCCGAGAATACAATAATAATAATAATAAAACCCAGCGACTTAACTGTTTCTTTCTAAACTTTAGGGTGTCGTAAACAAGGTAATGACGCAGATACACATCAAAAACAGCATTAATTGATACTTCCAATTGGGAGTTCCAAAAATTCCCCCCAAAAAAACGAATACAAAATAGTGTAAAAAAACATACCAGGAACCACAGTGCAAAATGTGCAAGAGTACAGTGACACTGCCCATCATGACAGAGTTAACCTTTTTCCATGCTAAGTAGTGTAATAGACATGGAGCTGGAGACAGATGGTTTTAACATTTGCTTGCTCTATAACATCAGCCTGCAGGTAGGAGATCATGTTCAGAAAACAGGACCGTTTTGCGAAATTAATTTTTATTCCAAGGTGTAGCTGGGACATGTATGGAATAACTGTTTTAAGTCACTAGTCTCTGTACAGTAACAGTAAGGGTTGTGGCAGAAGTTTCCTGACAGCAGGTGAAATACACATTAAAGCAGCATTCAGTAGACATGCATTAGTCACATTTCATGCTCCATGAAATTAACTACCTACCTGAAGGGTTTGAGTCACCTCTGCTAAATTTGGGGTGATGCTTTTTCTTAATGACAGTTATTCAGCACAGATTGAAAGCTTGGCGTCAAAAGCTGCAGTGTTATTGAAATGGACACCTTGACTTATGGGAAAAAAAGAGAAAATTTGAGAAGAGGACGTAGACAAGTGAGGTGAGAATGAGTGAAGAAGAGCACCATTGCTTTCTGTCTGCTTCTGGCTGTCCAGCCCCTCCCCCTCTGGTGATTGTGAATGTGTGTTGGTCTGGGTATGAGAGGGAGGTTATGTAAAGGGTAACTGAATCTCTTTGCTGGCGGTCACACAAACTGGCCCACTTGTCTATCTCTCTCAAAGACCCTGTCTGAGATTTAACTCCTTGTTTCACTCCGGAGATTTCTCAGTGGGTGTGTGAGCTTAACATTCAGTGCGTATGTGCGACAGTAGGTGGTGCTTTGTCGCATGCCTGTAGCATGCTTTGGTCTCTCGCTGTTTGCTTCCCTCCCTCTCTCTCTCTCTCTCTCTCTCTCTCTCTCTCTCTCTCTCTCTTCCTCTCTCACTCCCTCCCTCCTCCCCTCTTCCTCTCTGTCTCTTGGAGTCACTGCACCATGTTGGATACAAAGAGCTGAGGGGAGCTGAGGATCACTGTGTGTGTGTGTGTGTCACTAGCATGGGAGCTAATACAACGTTGCGCAGCAACCTACTTATCAACCCACTGGGAAATGCTGAGGCAAACAAGTGCAGGAGACTATAGGCTCGATTATTTCTGAACCAAGAAGATACATTAAAATGCTAATGAAAATTAAGGAACCACTTGAAACGCTGCACGGCTGAGCAGCCCGGTGCAATACTAATCGTCACTTATCAGGAGCCTCTAAACTGTCAGTTGGTTGTGAACTGGCACCCAGATACCACAAGACTGACAGACAGACAGGTGGACAGTCAGAGGAAGGTGTGTATTGCTCTTTATCTTGTGTGCTCGATGCATTTTTGGGGGGCAATTACTGAGCAATGTAGGTCATTGTGTCTGTTTTATTTTTGTCATACAGTACCAGTCATGCGTAACCAATGTGTCCCAACAATGAGGTTGATGGAAGCTTTTACTCATGGCAAAGCAGTTGCTTTATCTCGATTTGTCTGTGAAATGTGAGAGATTGTTGCCCTGTTACTATGCAGTCAGTCCTACCTGTAAGTTACATGATTTGTGTTTGTTTTATGCTGATCTTAGGATGTTAGGAAAACTCTTGTTGTGTTGCTGTTGCACTGTGACTGACATAATGACACACCCACCAGTGAGCTTGTAGACAGACAGACAGACAGACAGACAGACAGGCAGGCTGTCCACATGTTGCCACTGATGATACTTTCTCCCGGGTATCAGATCTCACTGTCTGTCTCTAGGTCAAAGTGTGTGTTTGTCTCTATTTACACATGTCACAGATTAGTCGTAGTCTTGATTCCGTCAGTGTCAGTTTCATGTACATGTGTGTTATTCTAACCGTTCTTCTTCTCTCTCCTCTGCAGGTTGCAGACGATATTTGCTCGTTTTGATGAAGCCTTGAATTCAGGCAACATGGCTCTCAGCCCGAGTCACGGTCAGTGTCCTCTCTCATTTTTTATTAGCCATCAATTTGACTTGTGTGCTGGTTTGAGAAGAGTGCATGTTTTGTGTGTTGGTGGGTGATTTGCATGCCTAAATCACCATGTGCTCTTGCTGTCGTGGTCATTTGTTACCATGAGCTTCTGTAAGAGGACCTAACAGGATTAATGGTTTAATCTGTATGTCTGTGATGCTGTGAGATTTCCGGGCAGAGCCAGACCTGAGCTGCGGGTTGCTGGTACTGTTTTCTGTTGTCAGGTTTAGAATAATGGTGTACTGTGGATCTCAGAGTCTTTTGACTACCAACGTTAGACTTGGTCACATCTCGCAGCAGTGTTTCACTTTGTCTTCACTCTCCAGATCATAAAGATTGCCTCACTAGCAGAGCAATTCTGCAGGTGGTAATGCTGCAACAAAATTAATACAGCTGTCCCTTTTGTGCTTCTTCAGAAGGTCCACCCCCAAGTTGATTCAAGGCCATTGTTAGGGCAACAATACAATGGTAAAATCATTGTATACAGTGTGAAATTTGATAGTCTCCTGTAGCTGAAGCAAACCTTATAAAGAACGTCATTGAACAAACAAACATGCACGTAAACACAGCACCTGACACAATTGTTTATTGTTTGTGCTTAAAAAAATACACTGATACAAGAGATGGTTGTTGTAGAGAAGCTTACAACTAAGATCAGGTTTAGCTTTTGGCTTCTGAATAAATAAATTCACAATGTAAGCTCAACAAATATTATAATTTAGAATATACAATAAACTGGCAATTCAATATTGCACTAGTGTCACCTCTGTAAGTAAACTTAGTAAAGGGGGTTTGTTAATTTCATGACATGTTTGTTTATATAATGTCTTCCCAAACTGATGTGGTTTTGAGCTGAGTTTGTTTTCTACACAATGTCTGTTTTTTTTGTTTTGTTTTTTTGTGTCTAGCACAGACAGTCATTGTCCGCTTGTACCTTTAGGCTGCCATGTCCCTGTATCTGTGTGTCACAGTGAGTTGGATAGTAACTGGTTAATCTGTAGCAGCCTGTTTACTTGGACAGAGAGAGACATTGGGAGAAACATTTAGAGGAGCTAAGGGCATGTCGTGTTTATAGTTGCCATGATGCACTCTCTGGTGACAGGTGAGGGATGGAGGGAGTGTTGCTAATTACGTGAACCTCCATAAAGGGTTTGACTGAATTTGTCTTTTTGGATCTGTGATTTTTTGCAACAACAAAAAAGAAAATCATTGAATCAAACATTGCAACAATCCAGTCAGGAAAACTTACTTGATAACGATGGGAAGGCTGCCGTTTATTGGCGTAAACTGAATATTCTACCCTTGAAATAAGCCTTTTTTTATTAAGCAAGGGCCTTGCTTTACAGAGGTGGCCATCTTGTGTTGCCACTTTTTGAAGTGGAAGCTTACTACACAAATGAAGAAAAAGGACAGCCTCCCTGTTGTGTTAAGGTCACAGTAGTTCCACTGTTGCTTTTGGAAAAGGGAGGCGGAGCCCTCCGTTTGCTGCACTTTACAAGCTTACCAATCTTCTGGAATCTCATTCTAAAACACACTGATCTTTTGATTAGAGAAGAATATGCAGGAAATGTCCATAATATGGTCTCAAAGAAAGGGGTAAGTTTGCATTTAGTGTGTTAAATACTTAATTGAAAGTGAAATAAAATGTCTTGGCTATTCAGATGGTTCATCCAATATTTGGCGAGAAACTCCACCAACAACATCAGTGGTGGAAGGTCGAACACAGGCGGTGACAAGCATGCTTATGACTTACCACTTAGCATTATACCAACCAAGAATTACAATTCTGATCACACACACAAACACAAATTTGTTCTTTACTTGCTCTTGTCCCACATGTCTTTTAGCCAAGCTTTTGGAGTTCTCTCTAAAGGGTTTGTGGCAGCTGTTGTTTAGAGGAGAGAGAGAGAAAGAGAGGGAGGGGGGAAAAAATTGAGGGAGGAAACAGAAAGAGATCTCTTGGAGTAGCCGAGTCACAGCGCTGTGCCTATCACTGCCTTTCCCTGATTCATCATGACAGACACAGAGAGAGATTGAACAAACGAGAGGGGGGAAAGATAAAGGAGAAACAACAGAGGGAACTGGAGAACAGAGGGAGAGGAGCAAATACAAAGAGGAGGCTTTTTTTAATGTAATCATGGCAATTGGGGATGATGGTAAGTGTGTGTGTGTGAGTGAGAGAGAGTCTGTGTTTAATCTCATCTGGCTGTGGATGCTGGTGTTCAAAGCAGCATGGTTTTATATTGAAATCTGCTTAAAGTCCAAACACTTTCACCCTCAGTGCTCTGGTTTAGGTGACTACAACTGCTTGTGTGAAAGAAAATAAATCTGAGGTGTCCTTAAATGTCTCCATTATGTTATAAATAATGAGTAAAGATCTGCCAGAGCATCTGTAATATCATATCCAGGTATATTTCCTTTCCATTGTTTTTGTTTAATTCATATTATAAATGTGAAACTAGCAGGAAATGGTTGAAAGAGATGGTGTCACTTGTAGCCTGATGCCTGATTTAAACCCAAGATTTAGCTTGAAGGTTGAATGTGCACCACAGATGCTGAATGCATCTTCTGATGTACATTTTTTATATTTATATTAGTTTTTGGTAGAATATAAGTATTAATGCTTTTTGTCTCCCACCTAAATTCTTTCTGTTGTAGTAACATTAAGATGACGTGTGTCGTTTTATGTGCTGGCAGCCTTTCTATCTCAAGCTCTTGCTCCAAGACGGACGTTTGTTTGTTTATTTATTTGTTTGTTTGTTTGTGATTGTACACGTGTTCATGATTGGTAATCATGAACAATTAAACATTTTAAAGATATGGTTCATTATTGCTATCTCCACTTGTCTCGAATCCTGTTTTGAAGAGTCAGGTTTGGAGTGCTGTTAAATATAGATAAAACGTAATGGACTCAACTCATCTTATTATAGCTACAAAACATAAATTTCTGTGTTGTTCTTTCAAATTTAAATAGTAATATGTATGATATATAGCTATTTTCTGGCAGCAAAGGACAGATATTAATTGTAAGATTATATACTGTACTGTATAATCTCACCAGTTTTAACATTTCGGTGGTAGATTTGAACTAGACGTTAAATTAATAAAGATTTCTTAAGTCAAATTGGTAACATAAACTTGGAATAATAATATTTGCCCTGTATTTAAAGACTTAAATCTCGTTTAAAATGACTCTGCCCAAATGTAAATACACACACGCACACTTGCTCACTATGGAAGTTGTGAGATATTTGTTTCCTTGCAAATTGACTATCAGCAGCAGCAGCTTTTGTTGCTTGCTCAGTACTTGAGTTTTGACAGGGATTGAAGCATACAAATATACATACACTCACACAGTAGTCTTTCACAGACAACCTCATTCTGCTTCAATGCCTCTCTCTGGCTCTGCAAAGGAGACCGTGACCCTGTTTCCAGGCTAGGCTGGTTGCCATGGCAAAGCTTTCCTCTGAATATTATGGTTTATCCTTCTCCTGCACTTGGGAATGGGAACTCAAATTGTACCCGTGTGTGTGACTGTGTGTGTTCTGTTCTCTATTAGTCAGTGAAGGCCTAATGTGAGTTTCACTCTTGCTGCTTGATGTTAGAATGCATTTAAAGCTCTACTACCAGTGTATAGTGTGGTTATGAAGTATACTCTTCATTGTTGTGAGAAATAACCTTTACTTTAAAGTTCCTCCAACAACAACCACTCATCTCTGAAGATAGTAATAGAACTTGTACTAGTTTTTGCATGAAAAGCTGTGGTTTTTTTTAGTCTCCTTTTCTCCTGACACTCGCATACCTCTTGTAGTTTATTTTGGAGCTGGTGCAGTCATGAGCGTTTGTCCCAGTTGTTGCTGTTACTGCTTCTCGTGTTCTCTTTTCCATTTCATTCTCAAATCAGTATCGGTACTGTGAAATAATCCTTTGCATGCGACGCTGCTCCACACCACATGGCCCTCTGTGAGTCTGTGTGATATTGCCCTGTCGCCCTGCAGCTTTAGCAGATCAGCACAAACACAGGCTCTCTGTGTGTGCGTAGACGAAGCCTGGCTATGCTCTCAGAGGCATGTTAAGATTTTTAGCTGTAATACTTGAGATGATGTCTCCTGCAGTGTTCTGGCAGATGTCCCAGAGAAGAAAATCTGTCTCTTAACTGTTAAACTGTTTGTGTTTAGTCTGGTTTGTACAGAATGATGAAGTTTTAGGATAAAGTTATAAGTGGACCATTTACTCACACACACAGAATTTAATCAGTATTTTTAAATTCATCACCATGTTAGCTTAAATTATTATAATCTAAAATATCATATCAAGTGAAGTTAACTTCTGTGTTGAAACTGCTTTGAAAGTGAAAGAAAGTTATAATCTTCAACCAAGCATGAGTAATGAAAACATTGCTGTGTCAGTTGAAGGTTTACTTGTGTCCTCACATTCAAGTTTACCTGTAGCTTTTTTACAGTGTGGTTTTATTTGAAGCAGTGCTGCCACCAGGTGGTCACAGTTAAAACCTATGCGTTTATGTGTCTGTGTCTTCATGTAAACATGCGTTTTTTGTTTTTTGGGGGCGGGACAACACACACCATAATACATCCTTATTTAATAAATCACACGTTTAAGTCAATAACTTAACAATAAATGTGTCCGATTCAACTAAATTGGAGATGTGCATGTGTACAGGTGGGCTCACTGGACGTCTCTTTTTTTCTGTTTGCTGCTTGATTCTTTGAGAAGCTGCTCTGCACAGGTTGCCATGGCAACAGCATGTGTGCAGTCTGGGCTCTCTCATTCTCTCTTCCTAATATCCCCCCCACACACACATACACACTCTCTTGCTCTCTGGTGTGTTCGCCTTCACCCTGACACATTTATTCCCATGGGGACTGACTAGACAAAAGCAAGAGATGCTAATCATGTTAATATTAATGCAAATGAATGCTAAGATTCATTGACGCATGGCTGATAATTGCTAATTGCCCTGAGTTTTGATGGATTGGAATTAAATCCATTAAACTCATCGGATACTGTTAATTTATAAGGTGTTACTACTGTCTTTGTCATCACATTTAACTGGTGTTTGCACTGTGATTATGGGGGTATTGATAAAACCAATGAGGAAAATTGTTGCTAAATGTCATCCGATTGAAAGACAAAACATTATAATATAACACATTTCATCATTACATATATCATGCTTGTAGACGGTGATACACTGCATTCATTTATGTATTAGCTTTGATATATGTAAATCAGTTTGTTAAATTATGGATATAATCGTATAGTGTGCCCCAAGAAACTGCAGCCTTCAAGTTCACCTGCATATACGTTTTACTTCTTGTGGACAGTATTGAATTAAACATTTCCCCCAAAAAGGGCCAGGAGTGAAAATAGCTACTGTACAAAACATTTTGCCAACGTTTCAAGGCAAGATGCCAGGTAGCTGCTGGGGACTGTTGGTTGAAGCCTTCACTCGATCAGTTGGTCAATGATTGTAAATGATTCATAGCCCAGTATATATACTGTGTGTATATATAATAACATTCTTTAGGATTATAGCCAAGATGAGTTATACCAAATTAGTTTTTTTCATGGTAACATTCTCAACCTGAAGCAGGAAGAGCCATCATCATAGTTCCGTTTCCAGTCCGCTGCTATTCTGGACTGCAGGGTCAAAACAATGAAGACCATGACATTCTGGCTGCACTGTGTTTTTGTAGTGTACATGTGTTTGTGTCTGAGTGGGAGGGTCAAGGTCTCAGATGGAGGGGTGTGGTTGTTTTCCCCACCCCCTCAGTCGTCACCCCTCCTCTCATTATTCACTTAACATCCTTTGTCCTTATGTGGATGTGAAGAGAGAACGGGTTTGGATTAAATAAGGTAAATGTAGCTGCCTAGAAAGTGTGTTAAGAGGTTGGTTCAAATTGTGAATGAAAGCTAGAGAAAAGGATTCTCTCCCTGGAGTGTTTGTGTGTGTGTCATCCATGATAATGAGCTTAGGTTCTCTGGTCTGGCAGGGACACACAGAATCTGATGTTAATATTCTTGGGGTGTTTGAGTGTGTGTGTGTGTGTGCGTGCGTCTCACTCCTTTGCTCTCCCATCACACACACACACATACACACTCGTAGCCCTGCCTCCGCACTGGCTGCAACACCATGATGTCACCTCTCGTCTGATTGGCTGTGAGGCTGCTGAGAGGAGGAGGAGAGACGCTGGGAGAGAGAGGAGGTGGAGGATAGGTGGAGAGAAGTGATAGAAAATGCCGGCACTTGTATGGGCGGAGGGGTTTACAGACATTGCTGTGAGGTGCGTGTGCACGCGCGCTCATGTGTCGCTGTAGCTCCAATATGACGCGCGTGTGAGCAGCGTTCATGTGTCTTGGGGTACGGCTTGGAGAAGAGGGGTGACCCCCGATACCACGCCCTCCCTGAAGCATGAGGCGACTTATCTGCCAGCGGATCTGTGACCGTGAGTGCAGGGATGGACCTGGGTGATTTAGTATGTGTGTGTGTTGATGGCTGAGTGTGTATATGTTCGGACGACAGAGGGAGGATGTACGCGTTTGCTTCTTTACATGTTCGCTTCATGTCTGTTCGTCTCTGTTGTCACTATCCACATATTGTTTGCACGTTGACTTTCTTGTGCAGGTAAGTTGATGCATGAGTTTAATGTTAGGGTGGTGGCCGTGGCGCATTTCTCTAGGGACGGTTGTCAAGAGCGACAACTGCATTCCTATGCCAACAGTTTCATCTCGACAATGATGTGTGTGTGTGTGTGTGCTTGTGTCCTCCCATATTGTTTTCCACAAGTGTTTTGCTGGCTCATTCAAAAGGCTGCACCATTGTTGCAAGTGTGTTTCAAGTTTCACTTCGAGCTTTCTTGCCGACCATATTTCTGCTAGCATGTGGGTTCCAGAGACTTCTGTCCATCACTGTGTCCACGGGTGGACAGCTTGATCGTTAGATGTGTTGTTAGGCTCTTAGAGGTGATTCATTATAAGCATGAGTTTCTTCTTACTTGCACTGTATTTGTAATTAGTATTGATTTATTGACTCCTGACCAAGCTCTCTCTGAAAACTACAACCTCTGCCATTCGTAGCATCTTGTTACATTTATGACACTGTCCACTCTTTGTAAACTACCTCAAGCTTTTTATCAAAAGGCTGGTCTCAGGAAAGCATTTCAATTTTGTGAAAATAGATCATGACTTAATCCAGTAATATCTTCAGTTGTGATTCTGTATTTGCTTAAAGATAAATTAAGCAATTGCTCCTCTATTTACACTGTTTCTTAGATAGATCAAGATAGTGATAAGCAAATTGTTAAATCATTAATAATTGTAATGTGTAGTCTGAGCTTGAATGAGTCTTATTTGCTCAGATTTGGCAAAGCATTTATGTAACAAGCACTTTCTTCTCTCCCCTTTAAGATCGTAATTTTGAAGATGACGACAGTGTGGATGGGAGTCGTTCTTCCTCGGCTCAGGCTGCCTTCAAGGTCCCAAAGGTTCCCAAAAAGCCTGCAGAGTCCTCGTCTGCACGCAGACCCAGTGCTACTGGCAGCAAGCTAGGTACCTAAATAAACGTGCATTTCCACCCACACACAGTGAATCACATGTACAGCAATATCAGTCAGTAAAATTTACCTTTCTGTTCTACCAGTGTGTTTTCTGTCATTTATTCTGGCAGCCAGAAGATATCCATTTACTCAGTGTACCCTGTGCTCACTAGTATCACTACTTTAAAGTAACATTTTGTATTTAAAGGTGAAGCTGATGACTTTTTTCGAGCAGTAAACAAAAATCTACAGAATGAGACACAACCCAAAGGATTAAACAGCTTGAAATCTCTTTACACATGACACATGACATTATTAGGGTCCTCCTTTTGTGGAGAAATTACTGTTTTATTTAGTGTTTATACAAAAAGGTGAAAATTCTGGCAGTCAGACTTTTTGTAATAGTTCATAATAGTTTGACACAAGCAACCGCTTTATTAAACCAAAACAATATTCTAATTCATGTTAGGTCAGACATTTGTGAGTCTACACGCGTACATGCAGTTCATGTACATATCCTTGGTGCTTGTGCTAAAATGCCTCAAGAGATGAATCACTTGGACTTGCACTCAGACATTTGTAATCCTATACTTGACTTGGACACAAGTGACTTGACAACAATACGTCCATACAAGATAAGCAATAACGACTATTTTAATAATGTATCAGTCTGAGTGTTTGAGTTTTCAGCTTCTTAAATGGGAATATGTTCTGCTTTCTTTGCTCCACATAACAAAGAAATGATTCAAACTGAATAAGTTTGGTCGGCAGTGAGTGACACACTCCCTCTGCTTCTCGTCAGAAATCTGATTCCCTCTTTTATCCTTATCAACCTCATACCTGTGCTCATATCTCAAGGCAGCAGATCTGCCTATGAAACCATTTTTGTTTTACATCATCCTTCCTGTTGAGTCTACTTCTGTATCCTTCCTGCTGCACAGATAAATGGTGTGCTTGTGTTTGCCCTTTCTTGGCATCCATTGATTTTTATCCCGTCTTTCTTTCGATTGGAAGATGGCTGTGTTCACGCACGACCATGCTGTCGATCCGTGCTGCCTGAATAATAATATAATAATAACAATTATATCTCAGTCAGCATAGATGCATACAGTTCACTGGCAGGATGATTAAAGCCTTATTGATAGTGAAGAGGCTGTAATTGACGATGCTAGGAAGTCATTTTGACTTCCTAAGATCGGGATTTCTTTGCCATCGAATTGTAATATGTGAAGGTGTATTAGCTGCAAGTCTTTGTTCTTTTTTTCTTAATTGTGTTTAAATTCATTGTTCAGCGTTTCTGCTGATATATGTGAGTCTATGTGTCTCCGTGATGGTAGTGATTGGAGGACCTATTGTCTGCATGTAGATGAGAGAACGCCCACACACACTCTGGCAAGCTCAAACAGACAGATATTTCATTTCTGCCATGTGTTACACTAACAGAAAACACTGCCAAACACAGTTAAAAGTTAACATCCATGTTAGGAAGGTAGGAATCTCAAAAGGCCAATATGGTCTGTCATCACAACAGATCAAATAATTATTTCTTAGAGGGCTGGGCAATACCAACACTGAAATATAATACTATAACTAATATTGCTATATTTTTCGGCTACATTGCGGCACACAGTTGTGCTATTTTTATAATCTCATTTAAATCACTGAATAAACATTAAATTCAACCATTTGATGCTTAAAATGACACCAGTATATTAATTCATGTACAACTCTCCAGGGCTGCAACTGACCATTATTTTTCATAATTGATTATGAATCTTAGTAGCCATGTTACACCCTGAGAGGCTACAGCTAACCTGCTGGCTACATTGTTTGAAATCACCTCCGTATGTGGTTTGAATCGGATCTTATGTGTTTTTAGCTGTCCAAACTGCCAAAAAATCAAGCTCAATACAATCTGGATCTGCTTAAAAATCTGATTTGGGCAGCTGTGGAAAGTTTTTTTTTTTTCATTAGGTACAATCTTATTTGAAACCAGACGGAACAGAAAGAGAGAAATTATTTCTGCTGCCTTCGTCTCTATTCACTCATTGCCTTCGTGTTCATAGATACTCTTTAACTGCTTGCTCTCATAATACCTTCTGCGTTCTCTCAGTGTTTTATTTATCCATTCCTGCCATCTTTGTGCGTGTGTGTTTGTCTGCTTTCTTTCTTTTTTTGCCTTGTCTTTCCCTCTTGGTGAGGAGATAGAGGGAAGGTGTGGTCAACAGAGCTTCCAGCCCCTGGAGAGATATGATTGACATTACCGTTGCTGCCAGGAAGTCCATTAAAAACACAGGCTGCTCTCGTGGACTGTGTTGTATTTGTGTTGTAACTGGTCTACTTTTTTCTGTTGTTGTTTGTTGAAGCAGAATTGCAAAATTCTGAGAGCTTGTATATACCATAAATGTCCACATATGCACACACATTTAACTGACTCTGCTCTGTTCTTCCAGTATGTAAGGAAAGTGCTGGGGGAGTTGATGAAGATGACTTCGTTAAAGCCTTCACAGACGTCCCTACCGTCCAGGTACATGACACAAATCTGCTGATCAAAGCCAGACGCTCTGAGACATTTTCTGTCCTTTGTGCCTGACTTTTCTGCCAGACACCTCTTCCCTCTCTCCTGATGTTGTCCCTCCATGTCTTTGCAGATCTACTCATCAAGAGATCTTGAGGATAACCTGAATAAAATCCGTGAGATCTGCTCTGATGATAAACACGACTGGGACCAGAGAGCCAGTGCTGTCAGTAGTTTGTCAGTTTTACTATGACTAGAATAAAATAACCACCTTTTTTAGTTTTCTTCATCTAATCCTTAATGGTGTCTTTGACGTATTTTTTACAGATGAAAAAGATCCGTTCACTGCTGGTGGCAGGAGCAGCCAGCTACGACTGTTTCTACCAGCACCTACGGCTGCTAGATGGAGCCTTCAAGCTGTCTGCTAAAGACCTGCGCTCACAAGTGGTCAGAGAGGCCTGCATCACTGTGGCGTGAGTATTGATTACATATACTTCCATGACTGGAGGGTAAAATGTACAAAAAAATAAACTGTTGTGTGAATTCATAGGTGTTTATTATTTGATGTATTTTCCCTCCTGGCAGTTTGATGTTGCTAAATAAACTGTATTTTTTGTATCTAAATAACTTCTGTGGGACTGTAAATGTTTAACAGTATTCTTGCAAAGAGAATCTTTTCATTCAAAGCTTCTCATGTATGCTCATGTTCTGTGTTTATGACCTGTTCAGTGTGGCTTGTTTTTTTACATTTGGATTAAGATTTGCTGTGTTTTTGTCTGTGGATTCTTGCAGCCATCTCTCGTCAGTGTTGGGGAATAAATTTGACCATGGAGCAGAAGCCATTGTTCCTGTCCTTTTCAACCTCATTCCCAACTGTGCCAAAATCATGGCCACCTCTGGTGTGTCGGCTATCCGCATCATCATAAAGGTTAGTAGTTTTACAAGCACACAGCTATAATCTGAGTATTGGATTTTCATGAGTCTTCCATGTCATGCACGCCCACTCTCTGCTCTGTCCTCTGTGCAGCACACACACGTCCCTCGGCTCATCCCTCTGATAACCAGCAACTGCACATGCAAGTCTGTGGCTGTTAGAAGGTGAGGTTATCAGGGCCGCTGCAATGACAAACAGTTTAAGTGGGCAATTGAGCAGGCATCACATAATGAAAAGCCATAAAACTATAATCAGAATGCTCATGCTGATGTTGTTATGTCATTGTTTTTTTTGTGGTGATGGAACTGATGGAAATATGTCATTTACAGGCGTTGTTATGATTTCTTGGACCTTCTGCTACAGGAATGGCAAACCCACTCTCTAGAGAGGTGAGGATGGATGTTTGACATGGTGTAGGCATGAATATGTGTTTGATTAGTATGTGATTTATTTGTGAGTATATTAAAACGATATATTATTAAGGGAGTGATGATTATTCATCCTCCTGGTCATGTACTGTAGCTTTGCTTTCAGTCTAGGTCTAAGTTCTCCAGGATGTATGGCGTCATTGTAGACTTACTTTTAAACCTGTTTTCTCCTCTGACAGCTCAGACAGGTCAAAGTGTGTGTGTTTATTATGAATATATGATAATGCACAGTGACTATAAACTAAATACTTGTTGAGGATTGGCATTGGTGTGATAGCACAAAGAACAAATTTACTTTCAAACTTGTTTTGCAGGCACACAACAGTTATGGTTGAGAGCATCAAGAAGGGAATTCGAGATGCCGACTCAGAGGCCAGAGTGGAGGCCCGCAAGTAAGACATAGTCACACAGGCATTTCCTAACATTGCATCATGTGAAAGAGGGGGTCGTTTTAGATATCTCACCACCCTCCTTTTCCCGTTTGAACTCTTTTCTTTCTTTTTTATCCTTCCTCCTCTTTGCTGTTTTTCTCTGCTCACCTCTGTCCCTCTCAGGGCCTACTGGGGTTTAAGGAACCAATTTCCAGCAGAGGCCGACTCCCTCTACAACTCCTTAGAGTCATCGTATCAGAGGACCCTCCAGTCTTGCCTGAAGAGCTCTGGCAGTGTGGCCTCACTTCCTCAGAGTGACCGCTCCTCATCCTCCTCTCAGGAGAGCCTCAAGTAATCAGTGCTCAATACTGTGCCTCCATAATTTGCCTTGAGTCTAAGGTTTACACCCAATACATTACACATCGAGTGTTTTGTCAGGAACTTAATCTCTTATGTTCTCAGTCAGTCAGCAAAAAGTATTCAATTAAAGGGAAGTGGACAGCCTCCAAAATATGCGCTCCTTCATCTACTCGAGTTAAATCTTTGAGGAGGTTGCACAAAGAAAGGCCAATAAGGGTTTAAACCTGTTGATCTACCCTAGCACAAAAGTGTATCAATACTACAGAAATAGTGTTGCACTGTTTTTATTATATTATTGTTGATTCTTGCCCATGAGTATTCTTGCATTTATTGTAAAGTCTGTAGTTGAGTCTGAGAATAAGCAGAATTACGGTGCTTACTCGAAATTTGTATGCAGTTTTGTTAACAGACACACATTCAACTGCGCCTCTCGTTCTCACTGGAGCACTCACTCATGCATAAAAATACCATTGTTCACCGTGAAACCTTTGAATTTTTGCTAAATACTGTGATATAAATGTTATAGTCTACTAGTACCACATCATTATTATTTGTTTGTGCATTTGATTGTTTTGCTTTGTACTGACCCAGTTCTCTCCCTTGTCTGTCAGTCGCCCTCTGTCTTCTAAATGGTCAGCAGCTCCAGGCCGAGGTGAGTCTCTCTCTCTCTCACACATACACACACACACACACACACACACATTACACCCACACACACACATTACACCGTGATGTAAAACAAAAACATAAACAGCAGCTCAGTCCATCTGTAAATATCTCATATTCATTACATCTTGCTCATGTGCAGTTCTGTACAATCACACCGAGTTATGTTTTTTTTGTGTTACAACACACTGTCGCACAAATGCGCACATGTGTCTGCACACACACCTTTTTTGTGTCTTTCTGTTTTGGTATCAATACTGTGTATGTTTAGTGTGGTGCCTGCATGTGTTTGTGTTGTCTCGTATGTTTATCCCTTCTTCACCTCCATCCCCACCCCAACACACTCCTCCTCCTCCTCCTCCTGTCCTATCAGTCCCTGCGGGTTCAAAGGGTGGGGTGTCGTCGGTGTCCCTGCAACGTTCCCGTAGTGACGTGGATGTAAACGCAGCAGCCGTCGCTAAGCACCGGCAGGTCGGAAAGGCCGGGGGAGCAGGACGCCTGCCCCCTGGCTCCTACTCCTCACTGGGTAAGGGCTGTGTCGGTTGAGTTGGACAACTAATCAAACAGCACAGACAGTCAGCTCAGATCAGCTTAGAGGTAACACTGTTGAGGTGGAAGCAGGTTAAAAACACATCCTCTCCAGTAGAACTCACCTTATCCTTTTCCAAAACAGTGAATAGGAATGTATTTTAATCGCACACACCTTAGTAACTGGACTGGTCTTTCTCCTCTCTGCTCCTGTACTCTCTTCTCCTGCTGCCTGATCATTGCCTGTTACTGTTTCCTCTATGTGTATCAGTGTTCTGTGTCTGCATGATCTGTAGATGAATGCCGTTTCATTGTGTTTTAAAGTCGATCCCTACATTTGCATCTCTGTCAAATATATATTCTGTTACTAATAGAGACTGTGCTCCTTTCTTCTTGTCTCTCTTCTCTCTGCCCCATTTATTTTCTGTCTTACTTTATTACTTTTCCGACGCTCCCTTTCTTTGGATGATCCCCGTTTTTTTTTATATATCTTATTTAATATTTCTGTCAACCCCTTGCTTTTTGTTTCCCTTCATTTCTTTCCTATTCCTTTCACCACCCCCTGTCTTTCTGTCTCTCTTTGCTACTAAAGATGATGCCTCTGATAAAACGGATGGTAAGATCATCTCACTCTGCTTCACCAGCCTACTCATGTTTTTTTTTCTCTACTGTATCCCTTTCCTCACTTCAACCCAGTCCATTTGACTCCTTTTATTGCAGTATGTGGCGACAGCGCCCTCTGCTGCCAATTATACATTCAACCATTATTTCTATCACTGTCCCACTCATCACATCATCAATCTAATGAATTACACCTTTAATGTCATCTGCTGCTTTACTGCTGTTTAATCTTATATTAAATATTGGAATGAACTGACCATTAACATCTTTATGTGTATGTTATGATTGTGTTTATTAGAACACAAGTATGTGACATAATTGTACATACTCAATGTGGTAAATATGGTATTTACAGCATGCTCCCTCTTTGTCTGTCTGTAGGGACCAGGTCAGACAATGGTAAGATGGTGGTTAGGTGGATGTGTTTGTCTTTTGCTTTTTCTGGGATGTTCTAGTTGGAACATGTTAATCAACAGTTTCTAAATTTTGACTGTTAAGTTGTTATTAAATCTTAATTGTCCTTAGTCGCTTTTATTTAATTCTTAGGTCAGATACGTCTTAAAGAAGACAGGGTTGCTTTTTAAATCACTTAATCAATTATTGAAAATTGTAATTACAAAAATGGAAATTACTGCAATAGCGCAGCTGCAATAACATCTCAGCCCCTTAATTATTCACAAATATTGGGTCGCCATTTTCATCAAAGCCCTAACAAAGGCTGGTCTCCAATCGACTGAAACATCCCTGTTGTATTTATGTGTGCGTGCATTTGCCTGAATCTATCTGTTTAGTTTAGCGTGTGATCATTCAGCTTTCAGTATTAGTTGCTTTTCGTCAACTTTTGTAGCTTCTTTTGATATTGAGCTGAGCGGAGTTTTTCTGTATATTTATTCACCCTTCATATGTATATATAAATATACAGGCCGTGTACGTACCAAGCAGCCCCTGTCCACCGCCAGCACCATGTCCAGTCAAGTGGACTCGAGAGGACGCAGTCGCACCAAGATGGTCTCCCAGTCACAACGTAAGTACCCCTGAACACACAGCATGACTTATATCGGTTAAATGGGTGAAAATCGGAACAAAGTCACACAACTTACACAGCAACACAAATGGTTTGTGTATGTGTGTGTGCGCACGGGTGTGTGTGTTTCTTAAGAAATTTCTCTGGAGTTTGTTTACATGTTGCCTTCAAGGTGGCGATAAGCTCCGTGTTTTTGTGCCTTCAGGTTCCGACGAATCCGATTGCACACCAGGTATTCTGTTTGTGTGTCAGAGTTGGTTTGTTAATGTGTCTCTGTGTGTACCACTGTGGGAAAGGTGGCCCACCTGCTATTGCTGTCATTCTGATCAAGGTGTTTTGTGTACTGAGGAGCGAGTGTGTGTATGTGTGTGTGGTGTGTGTTTTTTTTTTGTTCTCTGCATGCTGTGTCTCATCACTGAGGATGGTATGGTGGGCGGTTTATTTCTGCTGCTGTAGCCTGGCTCTGGCTGTCGTTCAAGTTATTTAAAAACCTGTACACTGTAAAATGTGTAACACCAGCCACTAAGCTAACTACGTTGCTATGCAGAAGCAGCACTGCTTTCCAGGAAGACCTACTAATACAAGGCTTATGTTTTACTAGGACACTAAAAATAAGCAATAATATAAAAAGTGACTGCAACAGAGCTCATTGTGCTGATCACATGTGGAGATTTGAATAAAGGACCAAATCAAGAGTCAAATCCCAGACCACAGATTAGGGTTAGAAAGACAGCTGCACAGAGGCTCAGAATCATTTCTACATGTTTTGTTTGTGAGAGTGTGTGTGGATTATATTTTAAGCATATTTTCTTCAAGGTTTTTTATTTTTCCGTCTTATTGTGAACAGGCTTCACCTCGTACATATTTATCCACTGTCTCAACATGCACCGCTTCTTTAAGGCCATTATCAGCAGTAGGTTCGATGTTTGTGTTTGTTTAAGCAAAGCATCTTTTAATACTTGATTTATCTTAAATAAATGGATTTGTTTGACCAAAGTGCTTCAGCTTTGCCTTCATTCTTGATATTGAACACGCGGATGCTCTCCCATCGTGCTCTGTGTTCCAACTCCCATTACGCTTTTTTGCGCTAACACCCATTATTCATCTGGTTTAACCTGCTGTTCCTTCCCCCTCGCCTCTGCTTTTCCCCCTCCTCCCAACCAATGGCCTTAATGGCTCAGGATCTCAGTCTGCTACCCCTGTTGGTGGTAAGATTACAATGCTACTTCTTTTTACCCGCTTTCTTTATCCTCACTGCCTTTCATCTGTTGCTCTTAGTTCCTTTTTTTCTTATGCACTTTAAAAGTTCACTTCAGTTCTTTCCACTCTGGCTGAAGCATGCTGGGACATAAAGGCACAGATTGTTCTGTGGTGCAATCTGGTCTACGATCAGTGTTTAACATTAAAAACGGGACTCCCACCTTGGGAGATAGTCCCCCAGAAATTAAATTATGCAATTGGCAATTATTTCTTCATGTTAAACCTGAGAACATGTGACATTAAGGTAGTTTACATTAATGTGATTCAAAAGCAAATACTTACTTCAGCTAAACAGTCTTTATGTCTGTAAATCTAAGGGAAAGAAGTCAAAGGAGAACTGACTGGATGACTGGTGGTCATCTGAGTTTCCAATATCCCTCATATCATTAAAATTATAGTTAGTGATCATTATTCCCTCAAGATATCAAAACAATTCTTTCTTTCCTTGTTAGTTGCTTTTAGATGTATCACATGTATGTAGCTCTGTGACTCTGTGGCTAGTACAAAGAAAAATACTCTCCATGTGTAGCGAGTACATGTATGTGTGTGTGTGTGTGTGTGTGCGCGTGTCTGGCATTAGTTTTTGTGTGTCGGTGAGAAAGAACCAGAGACTCTGCTCTGCCTGCTGAAATATTTTAGATCCAGCATCACGTGTGGTGCCTTGGAGCCTGTTCCCCAAATGCTTGTTCACACACTTCAATGCTGTGCACTGCAGAGCAGCTTCTCAACTGTTTTTCCTCAGTTTGGTTTTAATGTCAGTTGGTGTATAGAGAAGATACACAGTGGGCTTTGCACTTGGAGATTTCCATCACCAAATGTTGTTTTTATTTTGCATGAGATCTTGTTTAAATTATTCTGTATCTTAAAGATAAAAAAAAAACTTTGAATTTGTCATGTTGAAGTTCATTTAACAACATCTAACCATTTAAAGTGCGCTTTCCTCTTCTTCTGGTTTTCATCTCTTCAAGCCCTAAAATAATTTAAATAATTTAATATATGTATTGTTTTTTTTACATTTACCATAAAGTGCTTTGAATCACGTGCTTTGTATTTGAATACAGTAGCAGTTGTGGTGTTTGTACGCACAACTATTCACAACATTTTCAATAAGATAAGCTAAGGCTTAGTTTCTGGATAGCTTTGTCAAAGTCCAACTGTTACCTGACTTTCTCCCTTTCTTTGTATTTTGTTGTCTTTTCTCTCTCAAGCCGGCAGTCGGAGTGGTTCTCCTGGTCGCGTGCTGACGAGTACGGCGCTGAGCACCATGAGCTCGGGGGCCCACAGGGTGTTGGCTGGAGCCAGCGGAGACGGACGTAGACGCAGCCGCATCCCTCGAAGCCAGGGCTGCTCCAGAGACTCTTCACCCACTCGGCTATCTGTTGGTAAGTAAGCAATTATCTTCATGTAACCAGTGGCTATAGATGGATATTTAACTTAAATACTTCTGTATTATCAACTGGGTATTGGACTATTGGTCTCTGAATCGCCTGTCATTGAAAATGTGTTCTCATTTGATATTGAACTCCTTATGTACCAAAATGTCATCTCAAAAGCATGCAGCATACTTTTGTACAGAGACCTAGCAGCACTCCTGATTTAGGACTTATCTGAAGTGCACAGGATAAATGTGAGAGCATAGCATAGTGTTATGCTATTGAAAAGAGTTGTTGCAGAATCAGTATTGTCCACATTAATCCAAGTATTGATATAGTTTTAATCAACACCCAGCCTTACCAATGACTGGTCAGAATGTTTGCCCTAAACACTACTAGGGATGGGATCCGCTCGGATTCTGATACAGACGTAATTGACGGATCGGAAATTTCCCATACAACTGTAGAGATGTCTGATCAGATACTCGGTGCTTAAATATCTGCTGAAATGTCTCCACAAGTGATATACCTGACTGCTCTGATAGCTGGCTGTAAAACGTGGAATGGATTTCCTGAACTGAGGCATGTCTTAATGAGACGCGGAGTAATGATGCATGACTCCAATTAGGAAATCCATTCCACAGTTTACAGCCAGCTCGCAGGCGAGCATGATTGACCAGAAGTTAACCAGGAAAATCTCTGGTGTTAACTTAAAAGCCTTCTCAATTGGCCATAAATGTTTGGATCTCAACATTTTTTTTCCCCCTCTGGCTCCCTGTCCACCTGTTCCTCCTCCTCCGCTCCTCTTTCTGTCCTCCCTTTTCCCTTCTCCTTATTTCTGTCCCTTAGCTCCTTCCAGTATTAGTTCCATCTACAACGGCGCAAGTAGAGGAGGTAAGGCTCCAAAACCTCGACAAGACTCTACTATTCATCCCTCCACCTTAATCATATCGAGTCTCATCCTTACATTCTCCTCTCATGAAATCATCCCTCCATTCTTCATTCTTTACCTCTATCCATCACTACAAATCTCGGCGGCCATCTAAATCGAGCAGTATCTCACTGCGTCAGAGAACCATAGCGCTCAACTCTCTCTGACCTCATGGCTGTGTTGTCATGATGATGGGTGCCCGTGATCAGCGCACGCCCTTGCTTTGTAAACATACAGCACCTCCACTCTCTCTGTACTAACATGTTGTGAGTGGCCGATGAATGAACTTTCTCGCGGGGTCATTGGTTGTTGCTCCCTGGTGCGCTGTGATTAACCGTGATTGGCTGGTTAGATGCTGAAGCTGCTGATGAACAGAGCATTGAACGGGGGAAGTTGATTGCAATGCTACTGGATTAAAATGCAAGTCGTCCCTTTTTCCCTCCCCGCAGTCACTAAATCCACCATCTATTACTTCCTCTCTTTTCTGTGTGTGCGTGTGTGAATTAGCATGTTTGTTTATTTAAATGTGAGCTCAGCAGTCTGGTGCTCTTTTTAGGTGCATCTCAAATTGTTCAGAAATGGAAAATCATGCCAAATACTCATTTGGTTTTCGTTGTGTTCTTTTGCGTTTAGTCAGTAAAAAGAGGGAAATTATCCTTACAACACAACAGGTGTGCGGATCCTCTTATTTTTACTGTCATGGAGATTTTTGGTTGATTCAGCACTCTTCTAAATGTTTTTGTTGGATGTGCTTGTTTTTACTCTTTAGTGTGTGACATGTTAGACTGACTTATCAAGTAAATAAATACGCTGCTTTATTGCTACTAACAATCAGCCATAAAAATAAACAAGTTTGTTGGCAGAATAACTGTTGATTGGGATCACCCTATTGTTAGTTGCAGCCCTAAGCTCAGACTTGTGCTCATCGTCTCTTTTTTTTCAGTCTGTTACTTTTAGCTCTATTGTCTTATTTATGTCTATATCCATGTATCTTCCCTATCCTCTTCTTCATCAACTACTCATGTTTGTGTTTTTGCCGTCCTCTGTACGTCCCTTCCCCTTGTCCTTCGTGTTCTTATAAACCAACTTTCTTCCCTCCACTGCCCTTTCTTCCCCCTGTTCTCCTCTTTTCCTCCGCTGCGGTGTGGCGTTGTAACCTGGGTGGTTTTAGCTCGGGGCAGTCGTATCCCTCGGCCCAGTATGAGTCAGGGCTGCAGCAGAGAAGCCAGCAGGGAGAGCAGCCGGGACACCAGCCCCATACGCTCCTTCACACCACTTGGTGAGTAGCAGTAGCGGACTCACACCCAGGAGGGATGAGTCGGACAATTAGGATGTGTCAAGGGTTGGATAAATATAAAAGTTAGCTTAAAGCAAAAATCTAATTAAATACTTGCGAGTGATAAGAAAAATAAAAAGCAGTCACTTGCATTTGTTTGCATGTGTTTCAGCCTGTCTTTCTACTCTCAGCCACTGCTCAGCCAGTGTGAGGATTGTACGTGTTTGTCGTGTGTGTGTGGGTGTGCGAATGTTAAACTCTTGTGTGTGTGTTTTAATTTTGGTTGCAGCAACGCGGAGCTACTCTCGCTCTACTGGAGCTCTCCACACACCTGATGCTTTTGGTGCTGCAGGTGAAGGCTGAGTAGAACTATTTCTCTGTTCCTCACCCACCCACTCTGCCTTAAGTTGTGTCCGTTACGATTTCTTTTTGGTCATTAGCACCGCGCATCTTCTCCCGTTTTTTGTCAGCCACTGTCTTTTCTTGTCCATCAGCCTCAGTTGTTTTTTTTTTGGTTTTTTTAACATTCTGCTCAAGGATGTCAAACCCTCCAGTGGAATCGCATGCTTCCGCCCGTTCAGTTGCCAGTTTTACCAGTGTCCATTCAGTTTCTTTATTTATCTCTGCTCCCTCTCTGCAGGGACACCAGTGCATTCAATGTGTTTTATGTCCATCCATCGTGTCTTTCTCCCTCAGTGGTTCCTGCAATGTCACCTAACAACATGTGTGGGTTGAGTAAATGTCAGAGAATGGGTGATAAAGAAAGAGAGATGGATCGTATGGTGGATTGTCTGTGGACAAGTGAGAGACAATTTGATGAGTGGGGGAGAGACCGCAGACTTGAACCCTTTATTTTAAGGTGAATTTAATGGTGTCCTCTGTTGTCCATCTATCTGTCCTTCCTGTCTTTCTTTCTATCTCCTTTCTCTCTTCAGGAACAGGTTTTGGTATCAGTCAGTCCAGTCGTCTCTCATCATCCGTCAGTGCCATGAGGGTTCTTAACACAGGCTCTGACGTCGAAGAGGCTCTTGCAGATGCACTAGTAAGAAAATGACACTCCTCAACAACACAATACATTAAAAACAACAACACAATAACTCAAGTGCACATTCTAGTTAGTGGTCAGGTTGTGCAGCTCACACTGCCTAGAGAGTGTGTCTGTGTGTTAACTAACCCTTGATTCTGCCTCTGTTTAATGCTGTCAGCTGTTGGGAGACATGCGGTCCAAGGTCAGCTTCTTTGCCCGTCTCTTATCTGTGTTTTGTGTGTGTTTAGCTAGCTTTTGGCCCTAGAAATGTAGCTTTTCTTCATGTTCTTTTTAATTGCTATCGTGTGAATTCAAATTTTATTTAGCCCATTCTCTGTTTCTCCACAGAAGAAGCCTGCACGGCGGCGTTATGAGAACTACAGCATGTACTCTGACGACGATGCTAACAGTGACGCGTCCAGTGCCTGTTCAGAAAGATCCTATAGCTCTCGAAACGGAGGCTCTATCCCGACCTACATGAGACAGACGGAGGACGTGGCTGAGGTTAGTGGTAACAGCAATACAGCAGAACATTCAGGAAACGGGGTCATGTTCCCCGATCGGGGAGCATCGGACCTTTCTAAAAAACGGTCCTATGTACCCCGGTCACATACAAAGCGGGGAACACAGGACCTGGGGAACATAGGTACGGCCCCCAGCAAACCAGGCAGACACTAGACCAAACAACAATAACCTTTTTTCCTGAGTAAACATGATCTGAATCTGCAGTGAAAGTTTGAGATAGCACAAATACATCTTTGAATCAGGATCAATATATTTCTTAATATCATAAATGCTGAGTTTATAAAAGTGGTATATAAAAGTAAAAGTATTTATATTTTCAGGTGCTGAATCGCTGTGCCAGTTCCAACTGGTCTGAGAGAAAGGAGGGACTGTTGGGCCTACAGGCTCTACTTAAAAACCACCGCACCCTCAGGTCAGTCACTGAACAGGCAAACGTATCTTCACTGTACAAAATGATGATCTACTTTATCTAATCTTCTTTATTGTTATTATTTGCAGCCGTGTAGAGTTAAAGAGACTGTGTGAAATCTTCACCAGGATGTTTGCAGACCCTCATAGTAAGGTATGGGTGCATGTGGCCCAAGTTCTCACCCAGCACTCATTCACACGTCACACATGTCACATGGATTCATTATTCACCCACTGGTTTTTTACTTTGGTTTCAAATACTTATTTTATTCCACCATCTTTCACTGTACCGGATTCTGCCAAAACAAGAAAATATTCTGGTTTATACACACACAGACCTGCTTCAACAAAACTTGTAGAGGTGAAGTCAGTGAAACCGAATTGAAGACACATGGATATACGCACACAAAAAAAAAACATTAACACAGGCATGCGGAGCGTGCGGCAGACTTTTCTCTTTCGGCATGCACCCACCTGAGTTTGCGTGTGACCTCACCCTCTCCGTCGTCCTGTGGGTTTGCTCTGTTACTCTTCAGCAGCCAGTCGGCTGGTTGTGCTCACCGCATTTATTGCCACCCCCTCCTGTCTCTCACCTGCCTACCTGCAGTCTTAATCGAGAAAACACTTGTCCACAAATGTACTTACACATGCACACAAACACTCACGCGCACGAATGTGTTTGGGCTGCCAGCTCTTCTCTCTTGACTAACTAGCTGCGGCTCGCCCCCCTCTCTCACTGCCACTTCTCTTTCGGCATCTTCGAGTGCCCCCCTCGCCTCACACCGTAAGGTGTGTGAGCTTCTCCCCTCCCCTCGTTTGACGTTTTGACGATTTGATGAATTTTCAGCGCGACTCCGGCAGGGTGTACGGCACGGCAGAATCCGGTATAAGCTCAGCCTCCTTCAAGGTACTGCATCTCACCATCAATGGTTCTCCAGATTCTTATCTCTTTTTTCCCCCTCCACTACATTCTCTTTCTTCATCTTCTTTCTCATTGACCACTTTTATTTCATTTCAGCTCTTCAAATTTGTCACTTTATGTTTCTTACTTGGTTGAAGACGCTTAAGAATTTGTGCCAGTTGTGTGTTGAAGGATAACGTTATGAGTGCACACTCACAAGCTGAGTGCAGTCTTTGTCAGGATTCTAACAGATGTGTCTCTCTCTCCCACATGCCGTCGCTCTCTGGAACTCTCTGTAGAGAGTAAGTTTGGCCACGTAGTCTAACTGTTTGTTTGAATAAAAATGTGCATCATTAATCTAATTGATTTACCAGTTACCATGGCAACAACATAACCCTCACTAACCTACCTCACAGTGTTGCCTGTAACCGCAGTCAACCACTAGCATGTACAGCTTGTTTGGTTGTGTCATAATTCATTGTGGTTGTCTTATGTTATCAATTCTCCATTAATCTGGGTGGTGTTTTTTTGTGTGATTGGGAATGATTGTGGACTGCTGCAATGATGAGTGAATAACCACTAACCTCACAATTGGAATGACAGAATCAAGTTTATCCTCTAATAAATACAAGAACTGAATGTTGAATGCGTGCATGCATGTTTGTGAAAAGGTAAAAAATGTGCATTGTTCTCGGTGTGTTCAACATCTATACGTATGTGATTCTACTGTAGGTGTTCAGCATGTTCCTGGAGACGCTGGTAGACTTCGTCGTGGTCCATAAGGACGACCTACACGACTGGTTGTTTGTCCTACTCACGCAGCTGCTGAAGAAGATGGGAGCTGACCTGCTGGGTTCTGTACAGGCCAAAGTTCAAAAAGCCCTGGATGTCACACGGTGGGTTTGCCACTCGCAACACAGTATTATATCATATAGTATAAGAATATTTAAACATTACAGCTAATTCTTCATCTTATTGACTATTACCCTAGTTCAGGTACCTTTTGAGAACGATGTATTTCAGTGTCTCTTCATTCAACCCCAGAATGACTTGCGCTCTGTGGGGGCCATACCAGCTGTTGCACTTCTTCTTGTTCTTGTAGTCCCCTGTAGAAAGTACCTTGTGTCTCTGGCTGTTTGTCTGGGGTGTCGTCATACTGCAGAATGAATATGATACGGATCATTTCCCTCCCTGATGATACCGTGTTCCTCTTAAGTGCCCAAAATATTGCACAGTAGTGTAAATAGAAAAGAACTGATAGGCCTCTCACCACCAATGCCTCTCTTTCACTCTGTATTTTAGCATATGTTTTTGCAAAAGAATGCTAAGGTGTTGGCAAAAATCAATGTTTTACCACTGACTTGTTGTGACCAAGTAATTATTGTATTTATTTCTACATTTCTTCCTGCTATAATGTGGTTTTATGTTTTTACTTGCAGAGAGTCTTTTCCGAATGATCTCCAGTTCACAATTCTCATGAGATTTACTGTCGACCAGACACAGACACCCAACCTTAAGGTAAAGGTAAAGTTTGTTAAGTGTGCGTGTGTGTGTTTTATTTGAGTGAGGAGGCTCAGTGTATCAAGGTTTAACTTAAGCAGGTGGTTGATTGGAAGAATGGACGTACAGCTGGAAATTCAAGGATGTTATAACAATGGTAACTGATGTACTTATGTGACCTCATCCCTCCCCATGCTGGCTCCTCCTCCCAAACCCCACAAAGCCCTGAATCCTGGGCTGTGATTGGACGGCAGTTGATTTAACCACTCCGCTGGCTTTGTGTGTTGACACTCCCTTCAAGCTCTCTTCCTCTAACTGCTTCTCCATCCTTGTGCTTTCCGTTATCTCTCTCACTAACCCTTCACCTTACACTTCCTGTAAATTTATCTTAAATCATCTCTCACTTTTCATCACTATCACACTCTACTCGGCCTCATGCCATTTCTTGTCCTGTTTAACGCATTTTTTCATTTCCTTTCACTGCACTTTATCTGTCAGCTTTTTTCTTTCAACCAGGCTTGGGTTGTGAAAGGATAAAAATGACCTATTGAGACTCCCAGTACTCATAGCAGAAGTGTACAGCTCTCATTTCCGACTAGCGCGGATTATTATGAATTAAGGAGTCACATGATGCTGCACATTGGAAGGACTGTTGCTTTATGGCAGTCTTTAATTCTCTTTAATTTCCAGGATTTTGACAAATGTGATTTGGGATGATTCTTCTGACATGCAGATCACAAGGTTTAATTATGATAAAGTGTAGCATTATTCATCCAGCTCATAGAACGTTGCATGCAGCCTCACAAGCCATCAGTTTATAGTGGTATATTGGCATAACAACTTTTTGCTGCCATCTTGTGGCTGAAGTAATGCATTGTGTAATGACAGCTGTGCAGCAGATTACCATACCCAAGCCTATTTTCCAACCTTTTTACTCCTCTGAACCTCTGCTCCATCCCTCCCTCCCTCTCTCCCTCTTCTTTCTCTCCTCTTGTCTCCCCCCCGCCCTTCCATGTCCTCGTCTCCTTCTCTGTCTTCGCCGATTGACGCGGTGCTTCTCCTCTTTCTCTCTGAAGCCTGTACGGAGCTCGTGTTGTGGGCGAGGGCGAGGCAGGGGAGGGGCCGGGGTAAAATTGTTCCCCCTCAGAGCGCGCCGCCACGCCTGCTCTCTAGACGAGCAGGCTGCAGCCTGGAGCCAGTCCTCCCAGGTCAGTGCGCTCCGGGGGGAGCAATTAAATGGCGCGCACGATACTTCTAAGTGATTTGGAGGAAGTTCCTGTCCTTGCGGTGCATATGTAGACATACAGTGATGGAGAGTGCAGTAGAGGAATGGCAGGAGTCAGTTGTTGTGTTGTTTTGGAGCCTGTGGAGAATGGGATTTATTGGTTTATGTTAATTACATTTATAAGTGATTGCTGTGCATGACCATGAATATATTTTGATCTTCAAACACTGATTCATGAGCTCATTTCATTTCCTCAGATCTGCGAGAGTTGTACGCTCTGCTGTGGTTGTACCTGCTCACTGTGAACAGTGGTGGTCACTTTTCTTTTCTGTGTGTGTGTGTGTGTGTATGTTGGTGTTTTATTCACTTTTTATTTATTTGCAGGTAAATATTGTCCATGCACTTTCTGTCAGATTAACCCGATTATCTAATGATGTGTATAAAATTATTTGTGTTGTAGGTGAAGGTGGCCATTCTGAAGTACATCGAAACGCTGACGTTACAGATGGAGCCTCCAGACTTCGTGAACCTCAGTGAGACTCGGCTGGCCGTCTCGCGCATCATCACCTGGACGACTGAACCCAAGAGCTCTGATGTCAGAAAGGTACTCACGCTCACAAAACACACATTTTCAAACATTCAGATCTGCTTTTGGTTTTTGTACATTTGATCTTGTACATTTAAATGAAAGGGATATATTTTGTGTGCACCAGGCTGCGCAGTCGGTGCTCATCTCCCTGTTCCAGCTCAACACTCCAGAGTTCACCATGCTGCTGGCAGCTCTGCCCAAAACCTTTCAGGACGGAGCCACCAAGCTGCTTCAAAACCATCTGAAGAACACTGGCAATGTTGCACAAGTACATTTCACAGTCTCCTACAGTGCACACTTAAGAGTTTCAAGTGTGTCCAAGACACAAGGTTGTTAATGCTATATTTAATTGGTTACTTTCTCAGGCAACAATGGGAAGTCCTCTGACACGACACACACCCCGATCTCCAGCCAGCTGGCCCAGTCCAGTCACGTCACCCACCAACACCTCCCAGAACACACCCTCGCCAAGGTAATCATACATTTTCTAATCCAGTCATTAGCTTTATTTACATGGACACAAACAATTGTAACAAAAACCTGATCAGAATAAAAATGTAAACTAGCCAAATACTCTGGTCCAACATGGCCCATTTGGAAGGAAATTTAATGTATTGATAAAAACCTGGAGGAAGTGTTTCACATCAGGGAATTTAAAAGAACTCCTGATTGTAGACAGTAAATTAAATGTGCTTGGATTTATGTAGATATCCTCCCTTCCTTTCCCCTGTTTATTGAATGCAGAAGCAATGTTTGCCAACTGCTGTGCCAGTTTCTTCATTATGGAGATGAGCGCTAATGAAAATAGGTCCGTTTTTAGAAATAAGAAAAGACTAGTAGAGAGGAGGGATAATAAATCAATGGTGTGCAGTGAGGGGATGTGCAGAGGAGAAATATCTGATAGCAACAACAGGATTTGTTTGCAAATATAAAGCTTCTACTAATATTTCCTGAAAAAAATATTTTTTTCTAATTAAATGTTTGATGCATGTCTACGCACGTCATGAACAGGTTACTTATTTGTACATCTATGTAAACGGGAGGCGTGTAATTTGTAAGCAGAATGTTTTTGCGTGAAATGAAGAAAATGTACACATGTAAGCGTAGCTTTTGACGAACAAGCATGAGAAAAGAAAAGATAATAAATGTGTATTAGTTAAAAGAAAAACAGCCCTAACCCAGATGTTCATAAGGATTCACAATTATTCACATGATCTCTGACTTTGGAGATTGGGATTGTTTCAATAAATTCGACTTTTCACAATTAGACTTCAGTCTGTGTTCACCCAATATTTTGCACCACATGAAACCCTGTCTACGTGAAATGTAACTGCATATCTTTCTTGTGCAGTGCTTTTGATTACGACACGGAAAACATGAACTCGGAGGACATCTACAGCTCGCTGAAAGGTGTCACTGAAGCCATTCAGAACTTCAGCGTCCGCAGCCAAGAAGATATGAATGAACCAGTTCAACGGCGGCAAGGAGAGGAGGTGAGGAGAGCACACACATTTCAATTCAATTATATTTGTATAGCGCCAAATTTCAATATTTATTATCTCAAGGCACTGTACATAGTCGGGCAGAAACCTTCACAGTATTATAGAGTGAAGACCAACCCAACAGTTCACACAACCTGATCATACACTGTTCTCTGCACTGTTGTGTTTATGCATCTGTAATTCAGGCTGTGAAATGATGTCACAGTATTGTATGTAGAAAGAATGATACAGTAATCCAGGCTTCAATCGATTAATCTGACTATTATTCTCAATTAATCTAGTACTTGTTTGGTCCATAAATGTCAGAAAATGTTGATGAGTGGAAATTATGTTCTTGAATATCTTGTTTGTGAACCCAAATTATTCAGTTTTAATGATTTCTTTGTCACATGGGAGACCCACCATATCTGACCACTTCCTGAACTGGTTTCGCAGATTGTATAACAATCCGTCCTAGGGTGTATTTACAACTGCACAACTGCGCTATCCGATTGCAATCCAGTCACAGAAAACAGGTGTAAAGGGTTTGACCCTGACATCTGTCCCATTGTAACTTAGAGGGATACATTGAGTGTTTATGGGATGGGTGGCTGTAAACATGTTCATTGTTATAGTTGAATCACAACATTTACAGCAAATCCTCCTATAAGATTTGCTTATCTTGACGTTGAGGTTATTCAGGCCATATTCATAACTTGCTGTGCCAGGTCTTTTTGCAGCCCTACAACACTGACCCCTTTAAAGGTCATGGTGTACTATGGTACAAAGGTGTGACCTTCTGACATTTTCCCCATGCGATGCATGTGAAATCTAACCAGCCCACCTGTCGTTAGTCTACCAATCACCCACTTTGTACTCCAAAAGTACACTTGTTAGTTTCCAGGTTTAATGTTGTGGCTAATCTGTACACAACATTACCACATTAGTTGTCTATTTAAATTTTTCTGCCTTCATGGCAGTCACCAAAACTGCACAGTGGCTTTTCTGTAACCGTGTATCTCTTCATGTTATGTTTTTTTTTGTTTTTGATTGTAAAAATGAAATTAAAAAGCAGCTCCACTGATTTTATGCTTTGTAGGGTGGCAGTGGGTCAGATTTGATGGACGGAGGCCGCATGGCTCTGGACAACAAGACATCTCTCCTGAACACACCACTGCTCTCCTCCAGCCCCAGAGGTGCCCGTGACTTCTCTGATTCTCCTTTTAAACATCGTAAAGACACCGGCCTGGACGACTCAGAGCTTCTAACTGATGGTACACAGTCACCTTCTTATACAAACGCAATAACAGGAAATGATAAAATATGATAAAATACCAGGATTTTCTTTTTCTTGTCTCTTAACAGATATCAGTCTGGACCAGTCAGAGCTGGTGGCCGAGCTGCTGAAGGAGTTGTCAAATCACAATGAGCGAATAGAGGAGAGGAAGTCTGCGTTGTGTGAGCTGCTGAAGCTGATTCACGAAAACACCCTGCAGGTGTGGGATGAACATTTCAAGACCATCCTGCTGCTCCTGCTTGAGACGATGGGTGACCGAGAGGTAGCCACACTCATTTCAAGACACTCTTTTAATACTGTGCCAATAGACCAAGCCAAAGTCGCTTATTAATAGTTGAATTCTTATAATTCTCCCAGCATGTGATTCGGACACTGGCTCTGCGGGTGCTGAGAGAGATTCTCTGCAAGCAGCCCTGGAGGTTCAAAAACTACGCAGAGCTCACCATTATGAAGGCCCTGGAGGCTCACAAAGACCCTCACAAGGAGGTAAGTTCACTCAGCCGCACAGATCACTTACATGCAAGTGTTCATTAGTGCTTAAGAGAGTGTTTATATATTTGAACAGCGTCAATGTAAAGTTTGATTACGTTTCTGCAGGTGGTGCGCGCAGCAGAGGAGACGGCAGCCATGTTGGCATTGTCCATCAGTCCAGACCAGTGCATCAAGGTGTTATGTCCCATCATCCAGTCAGCGGACTACCCCATCAACCTGGCTGCCATTAAGATGCAGACCAAAGTGGTGGAGAGGTTTCCCAGAGAGGGTCTGGCCAGCATGCTGCCTGAGATAGTGCCAGGACTCATACAGGTAACACACACACACACTCATAGCTGTTAGCTGTGATGCTAAACATCAACAGTTCAGTTTTAAAGTAGACATATTATACCCTATTTCTCCAAGTTAACCTAGTTCCCTGGTGTCCTAATGAACATGTCTGTGACATGCTTTTGTCAAAATACCTTAAGGATGAAGCACCACAGCAGTTCAATCACCCTGCCAAAACAGCCCTGTTCAGAACGCTCGGTTTTGGGTGCCTGTCTCTTTAAATGCAAATGAGACGTCACTGAGGCTCAGGAAGCTAACAGCAGTTAGCATTTGGAAAAGCCATCATTTGCTGACTCTAGCCGGCACATTGCCGTCATATATAAAACGTATCCACTGGACACGTTAATCCTCTGAGGCTGGAAGTTTGTGTAAAACTAACTTTACACGTTGTCAACTCATAGGGCCTCCAGAGTCCCAAATATATGTATTAAAATTATTAAAAAAGTTAATTTGTCCCCTTTAAAACTGTGAAGCATAAGTTTCAAATATAAAACTATGTCTCTTACTTTCTAACAAATGTGTTCACTCAGTTCAGTTAAGCCTCATCAGCTTCACACAACTCTGTGTTTTTGAAGTATAACAGTGTTTATCGCTCGTTCGATCACCCAGCAACATTCCTGTGCTGCACACAGGAGACAGATGGCGGCAACAGTAACACTGTGCTAGTAAAAAGGTAACAGCTGCAAACGGGCTGGAGTATGACTGAAAAACACCAAAGAAGTGCCCACGAAAAGTGAATTCTGCTGCTCACTAACCCAGTTTTTCAGCAGTTTGACAGGTGCTTTTTACACAAAGCTTGGCTCCACATGGCTTATTTGTTTCATGGAATCTGAGAAACTAATGCCACTCCTACACTCAGCCAACCCACACAATTCACGCACAAATGTTTGTTACGAACAAAGGTCTCTGCGGCTTCGTTGATCTGATATTTTTATCTGATCGAACAGGGTTACGACAACTCTGAGAGCAGTGTGAGGAAAGCGTGTGTGTTCTGCTTGGTGGCCCTTCACGCAGTGATCGGAGAGGACCTCAAACCACACCTCGGTCAACTCTCCAGCAGCAAGGTGAACACAACTTGAAGCTTTTGAAAACATGTAGTTTATTTCTGTGTGGCTTAAGACTTGGAAATCACATTTGCTCCTAGAATTTAAGAGTCTTAATGTATTATTTATTATTGAAACATTGTTGTCACCTTGTGTGACTTCTTTCTGCTTCTAAAGGCAAAAGTCTGACATCTGTCATCCTCTTCTGTCTGTAGCTGAAGCTGTTGAATCTGTACATCAAACGTGCCCAGTCCGGCTCCAGTGGCAGTGAACCCCCCTCTGAAGGTCTATAGGAGACACTGCGCCCTCCCACAGGGCAAACATAGAACTGCAACTCTGCCCACCAAACACCAAACATCTACCCATGTGTTCACATCCACACAGACCAAGAACAAAAAAAAAACTGACGTCCTAACATTCTGTCACACGAGCAAACTGCTTACTCCCTACACGTACGCTTGCACTCTGGACAGCAGAGTGACGCTCACACACGTACACACACGTGTGCTGCCACACGACAAGACGGAAAATGTGTGATGCGGAGGGAGAGGAGAGGAGTGTCGAAAGGTTCACCTGGTCATCGCTGCCTGAACTGAGTCCTTAAATTTACATTAAAACATAAATAAACACTAACATACGGTCACTCGTTTGTCAGTAATCACTCAAGGATGAAGATATGAAATGTAACATTGCCATCGATGTTTCCTTTATCAGCGAGTTAGAGTGGCCAGGTAGAAAGGATTGTGTTGTGTCACAGTTGGATTTAATCAGTGAGGTTTTACTGCAGCCGTTTTTTTTAATGTCAGGAGTTATCGTGCTCACACACACACAGATACACAGGTTTTCTTTCAAAAAGGTGCTTATGAGCCAAAAAGGTACGACCGACGCTACACAGCACTAACGCCCAGTCACCGTGGATCATGCCTGCTCATAGCAAACACAGTGCAGAGGCAGATTCCAAAGTATACGAGGCGTCGTGTGCTCGCATATGCATGAGACTAAATTTAAAAAGAAAAAAATCGTTTTTATCTGGAGTCTATTCGCAGTCGGAGTTAAATGTGACTGCGGTTTTAAATTGATGTGAAAGTGTCCGACCCTTTCAGATAACTCAGTGGTGTAGTCCATTTCTCCCAGTTCATCTTGGACGAGTCCGCCGGTGCGTGCTGCTTACTGCATAACGATGTATGTTGTGAAAATGGATTACGCAGCAACAGTGTCATTAAGGAGAGTCACCCAGAGGGGTTTGCACGCACGCACCTGTGCTCATCCACATGTTCTCTCTCTTTCTCTCTCTCTGTCTCACTCATACTTATTTTTCTCCGCTGAGAAAATTGTAGAAATGTATTATTTGCAGCTCAGAAAAAAAAAAAGAAGAAAGTTGTCAGTAACATCACCCTTTTCTTTCCTCCTCTTTATTGTGTCTTTCTTTGCTTCCCCTTCTTCTTGTAACATTCTAGTTTTCACTGTTGTGTTTCCTCTGTGCATTTACAAAGCTGTGCTTACAATAAAATAAAGAACTTGTACAGATCAAAATATTCTCTGCCTCTGGGATGTTTGCTGTGGAAAAGAGTGATGGTCCCCCTCAGCGTGAAGTCGCAACCGGAGACTAAACGAACAGTTGATTCTGCGGTCGACTGGAAATGGATATGTTTTGATAAATAATGTGCTTTTCTAGCAAAACACCAAACCAATGTGAGGATTTCTGGTTTTCTTTGTTTCTGATTAATTAATCAGGAAGATTAGGACGTTTATCAATCAATTTCTCAAGACTGTATTGAGGTTATCAAACATTTCCACAACAGTCTGTAGCCCAAAGGCTTCGTTTTACAGTGTCAACATTAGCATCAGATTAAATGACTGTTAAATAAAGTCACTGATCAGTTGTTGATATTGATGTTATTAAGTGGTGGAGCAGAGCAGGCAAGAAATGTGCTGGCAAATGTCCACAGCGTGTATCGGCTGACGAAGTGGGCTGCGACTGACATGTGGTGCAAACGATAATATTTATGTCTTATGCGGCGCGGCTATTTGAGAACGTGGTGCTGAATTACGAGCGTGCATCTGCTCTCTAAGCTTTAAATGTATGTGCAGCAGAAGAGGGTCACAGCTACAGTAACAGTCTGACCTATTAACCCTCCGGACTGTTCATAAGCTGTGGTATGAGCATGTAACCACTGTACTTACTCCACTATCATAATTATACATTTTCGTTTTATAGAGCAGTTACTTAAAGGTGCATTATGTAATAAATCTAAAGCAACTGACCATAAAATCCTCCTAATATGTCACAGAGACTCAGGAATAATGTTCATATAACAAACTGAACTCACCAACAACAACAGTATAGCCAAAATATTTGCATTAAAAAAAACATTTTGCAGACTGCAAATCATGTTTATGTTTTGAAATCATGTTTTGGCATGCGGCGCCACCTACCGCCGTCTACTAATCATTGCAGTCAGTAGAGTCTCAGCTCCCCAGCAACCACGGGTTGACAGTTACGTCAGAAAATGAAACCTAGAAGACCTCGGTATTTTGAATTTGAATGTAGTTACTTTGCTGGTTCAAGTTTACATGCAAAACATAAAAAATGCTTTGGCAGAAGAAAAAAAAAGGACAATGGCTCTGTCTAGGACAGTGTGACGGTGAACTATCATGGACCCTGACAAATCATATACAGCTTAGGGCCCCATAAAGTCTTGGGCCGGCCCTGATGTCATTCATTCATGTCTCACTGTGGTATGTACCAATATTTATTTATGCAGCACTTTTTAACAACCGTGCCTTGTGTTTTTATTTTGTTTTTGTTAAAATAATTGTTTCCTAAACCTCTAATATTTACAATGGCGTGTGCTGCTGACCTCTTGGAAAATAGATTATTATTATTATTTATTTATCTATTATTATTCTACCTGGTTAAATAAAAAAATAAAAAAATATTACCAAAAAAAATGTGAAGACAAACAGAGGTGGTAAAACAAAAGTGATTCAAAGCAAAATGATCATCACATAAAGTTATAGTACAAAAGCCGTTTTGTCTGTTGGAAGTCACAGGAGGATATTATATTAAGTCACGAGGCGGGTCTAAACTAAAATAGTGTGAAGTGTGAACTCTGCAAGGAGAGGAAAAAATAAACCTGGCTGTGAGCAACGTCCAGAGTCCAAGCAGTGGATAATTATTGACCAGTCTGCAGAGGTCGGAGTTCAGGAGCCTCTTGACTCCATTTGTTCTCCACAGGGACCTGGATTTAAACATGAGGAGCTCTGGCTGTCCCTCCTCCTCCTCCTCCTCCTCCTCCTCCTCCTCTTCTTCAGCACCAGCCGGAGTGGTGTTTGTTGGTAGTGACAGACAGTCAGCTGCTGTGGGACACCATGTTGTTCTGGCAGTCCTACACTGAAAACTTCAGAGAGCTCGTTCAGGAACACCGACACGACGTCAGCACTTACAAACGGTATGACGACACATGCAGAACCCAAACAAAATATGAGTGTTTGTCTTTGTTATTGCTTGTTTCAAGAACACGGTGTTACACAACAATGTGTAACTACCTCTGCTGTTGCTTCTTCTCACTTTGGCCAAGTAACATAGTATGTGTGTACTTGAACGCACCACCACTGTCCCACAGGGCTTGTCTTTACTGACAGATAATATTTTTGCTGTTTCTGCATGTGCAACATACACATCAATAATATTTATTTTTAATAAATTATACATTATATGGACATTAAAAAGCAACAAATACAATAAAAATATTACATTTGGAGTATATGCTCCATGTTTTTATAGCTTTTCCGTCACAACTCTGCTTCTTTACCCTCAACATTACATTTATGGATTTTATATGTTTATATGTCTATATTATAATTAGCCACATAGTGAGGTCACATCCAGTACAAAGAAATACATTTTCTAATTTTTTATTGTTTTTACATAATTTGTGAAGTCAAACCATACAAAATGAACATGCATATGATCTAATACAGTACAATGAGTACAGGCTACTTTTTAAATTTAACAAAATACAACATAACTTTCTCGATTAATGTCAGAAACTGTTGAAAAATGTTGGAAATGATGATGTTCTCGATTGTCTTGTTTTATCGCCAAATCAAAAATGATCCAGTTTTAATGATATCTTGGTTATATGGAGCAAAGACACTGATAACATATTGACATTTAAGACACTGAAAAATCAAAAAGCTTGTTTTAATTCTTAAAATATAATCGATTATCAAAACAGTTGATGATTAATTTAGTAATGGATTATTAACCGAATAATCGTTGCAGCCCTAAAGCCCCTATCTTAAAGTGGACAATGTTAAGTAATACATACATATATTACCAGAGAAAATCAACATCAATATAATGTAAATAGTATTTTTTTTTTAATTATTATTATTATTATTTAATTCCTTTTTTATGCTTGTGAACAAAAAAATTGTTCACGTAGGATAATGTTGATCAAGTATTAAAAGTCTTTTTGGATTAAAATAATAACAAACAACGTCTTTGGCGCTCAGATTACAAAGAGAGAATGCAGATACAAAATAAAGTGACATTGTAACTTTTTTGATTAACTAACTTTTCGAGCCATTTGACAAAGAGCGCACAGACAGCATTCACTGTAGTTGTTGTTACTGTGTTTGCGGAAGACACAGGGAAATAGAGGTGCCGCAGCTTTCGACTGTACAGCTTCAGTTGGACAGAATGACGGCAGCTCGGAGGAATCTGATTGGCTAAACCACCTGCGCTGGGCACAGGAGGAGGCCTCTGATTGGCTACTCGTCGTCCTGGCATCCTTCCTGAGGCTGCTTGTGGTGGCAGTGAGTCTGTGCGCGGAGGGAGCCATGTTGATGCCTGGTTTTGTGTCAACCACTGCACTTCGGATGGTTAAAGGACTGCGCCTGGAGGAGCGGCGGTGATTCCCGCATCGCAATGAGCAGAAAGGAGCGGATTCAGGGAGCGTCGTCAGCGGACAGTCGCTCTTAGGTCAAAGGAGAGCCGCACACAGTTGATCCAGAGCCAGTCAAGTTGATGCTAGGTAGCTTGATAGCTCGGTGGCAACAGCTGTGCGGACGCTGCGTGGGATGCGGCGTGTGGACTGAAACGATAAACTCTCTGTTAGTTTTGTTTTATTTTATTTATTATTAATCCACAGACTTGAAGATTTGCTCGCCGCTGAATTGACGTTCGCTGGCTTATAATGTCCATATGAAGCTAGCCAGCTAGCTAGCTGTTAGCTAATGTTAGCATGCTGACAGACAACTCGCGTCGTCAGTCACGACTAATATTTTGTAGCTGAGTGGACCTTTGCTTATCGTTGCTTGCGTGTCACTTGTGGAGACGCGTTTTACTTGACAACGGTCCCTGAAAAACTCTAAAGTGAGGTAATGGCGGTACTCCCAGTTTGTGGAAAGCTACGGATTCGCCTGCCTAGCTTGCCAAGGAGCGGCTAAAGGGCCAGCAGCATAACTTTGTCCTCACGGCGTCAGCCAGCAGCCGCAGAGCCCACCTCCTCGCTAGCCGACGTCTTGTACCTGCATCAAGCTGGCGGCCCTCCGAGTTGAAGCGGAAGACAAGGAGCTGGGGCCAATGGCCTGGGTGCTGAAGATGGACGACGCCACCATCGAGTCGGGGCTGGTGCACGACTTCGATGCCAGTCTGACCGGTATCGGACAGGAGCTGGGGGCTGGAGCCTATAGCATGAGGTTAGAGAGTCAACAGAACGAGGCCCCGCTGTTCTGGTGCAGTAGTGGGTCACGAAGAACAACACACTGGATGGAAGTGTTAATTTTACACACCCAGTCTCTTTTCACTGTCCTCTTTGTGATGGCTTCTCTTTGTTTTCGGATTTGGAGTAGGGAAGGCAGGGTGCCACAATCGGGGACAGAGGTTGATTTCCCAGAAACTCAGTTCAGAGCAACGAGTGTCTGTGTGCGTTCAAAAGACCAATGTCTGCAGGAAAAGCCTTACTTTAACCCCTCATGTTTGCAGCAGAGTTACCACAGAAGGGATGTAGCTTTGTTTATGAAGTCTGGTGGTTTGAGAAGACAAAAGCTAATGTGTTGTCAGAAAAGACTGACCTGGTTTTAGTTTTACTGATTATAAAAATAGTTCCCAAAAGATGTTGATACCAAAATCTTCATCTAAGAGGACTTTGTTTTAATGCAGTGCAGAAACAACAACAATAGGCATACATCCCTGAGTTCTCAGAAAAATAATACAATTCACAGCAGGCAAGGTAAAAACTGACATGGATAAACTAACTTAAATATTAAAATTATATGAACTGTACAGTTATGTGTGCCTTAAGTGTTCAGTTCAAAGTAAACGGGAGGAGAAAGGAGACACTGTCCATGCTCACTGTAGTCCCCCTTTGCTAAAGTCTCCAAACTCCCATGCACTTCCACAAAACAGCCCATGTGTTTTGTAAGCGTACATATTGAAGCAAACATATTTTGGTCAAAATATGTTTCGAGGGTCAAGAAAGGGTAGAATATTAAGAGTCTGCTTTCAATGCTTGCCAAATTATTTGGTTTGTTTACCCTTACTCTTTTTATTGGACACTCTTATGAGGCATTCTTATGAGAGCGCCTGTCACATACAATATTTGCAGTGGGAGAGTGCCATAGTGAGATGCATTCAACAAGTAAATCTTATGGTGGATCCCGACCATTCACACTCCATTGACCATTGAATTATCAGTCGTTTCTCCTGCTGCATGTACACACTGGCAGGAAAGTCTCTGGTGCAACTGCTGCAAACATTTGTGTTCACACATTAAACCCCTCTGGTGAATCTCTACAAGTCGGTGTATATCTCAAAGTGGTGTCATTGAGTTGACCAAAATATCTTGTTCCCCCAAAGTACTGTGTTTACATATTGTTTTGTTGTCGGTACAAAAAAAACCACATCGGTCCAATATTTCAGATGCAACACCCATTACTTCCCTGGCTCTGTGCTGTTATTAGAAACAAGCGAGTGCAGCCCTGTAACAAATGTTTACGCCCTGTGTTGACCAAGTACTCAAGTGGCTTATTAATAATATACCAGATTCTGGTCACTCATAAGATTTAATATTTTATTCACAAACATGGAGTCTCTCAATCAGGGGAAGCACTGGTTAGTCAGGACTACTTGTTGATCATCTTCAAGTAGTTAAAGAATGACTTTCTTGAGATCAAAGTCATACTGACGAAACTGACACTTGTTTAAATAATAACTCTTGTTGCTATCTATGACCTGTACCCTGTAATAGGTCAAGGGAGGTGAAGATATTTATTTGTTGAAGGCAAGAGGCTCCCACGATATGTTAGTGTCTTATCAGCAGCCATGCATTTATCTCAGCATGTGCATGTCTCTTGTGCAAGTGCACAGTTTACTCGTGTGATGTTTTTTTAATGAGAGTAAATGGTAGGTTTCACTGGCTGAAGGGAGTGGGTGTCTATATGTGGTGGTGGGCTGGTTTGCAGGGCATTGGCGTCAGCAGTTGGTAGGAACAGAATGTGTCTTGGTTTAGCCAGGTCCTCAGATTTCAGGAAGCAGATGTAGTTTTCCTCTGCAGCGGGGCACAACATAGCTGTGACACCCAGACAGGCAATAAAAACAAGAGGCAGTGATGGCTGATGTGATGGTATATCTAGCATTCTGCTTTTTCCAGGAATGTGCTGCAGGGATGTGTTGAAACTGTCAGACTATTTTTTTTTCTGGCTCAGTTATCGAAAAAGTTCTCATGATATGCCAGAAAGTTTTCCGGGATATGAGAGGGCATGATCTACAAGTCTTTGCATGGATAGTGTCCTTTTCTGCACAGTGCAATGTACACACAGGCACACTCCCATTCACTGCGCCCTCGTTGACACTCCTGCAGCATTTGTCAGGGTGAGCCGAGGACAGGTTGGTTGTCTGGAGTGGCTGCCAAGTGTGAGAGATAGTATGTGTCAGCAGCTCAGGCTATCTCTGGGTGTTTTTGTTCATTAATCCTGCAGCGGCCTCATGCATACGTAATAGGATAGGCATTTGATCGATGTAGGGTCTGCATCACTTATTCTAAAATAAGCCAATCCATTTAATAATTCCACACTGTGGAGGTGAAGTATTGTCTTACTGAAAGTGGTGCAACAGTGTAAATGGCTCAAGCCACTTATTGTGTTTTGTGGAGATGATTGCAAAGTTGAAAAGATGAAGAATAAAGGTAGGCTCTCACTTGAAGCTATTAGAATGGAAGTGGCATTGGACATTTTGAAAGTACTACGCCTTAACTTAAAACACAGGATTTGTCAAAATCAGAGAAATTTCACACAAAAAAATAAGCTCAACATGGAAATCTTTTTTTATGTGGTTTATCCTTGCTTGTCAGTTGTCACTTCTGCGTCACACCAAAAGTTGACTTTCTGTCCGTCTTCTCTGTTTCAGCGATGTGCTGGCTCTGCCGATCTTTAAGCAGGAGGATTCCAGCCTTCCCACTGAAACTGAGACCAAAAATCCCCCATTCCAGTATGTGCTTTGCACCGCCACCTCACCTGCTGTCAAGCTGCACGACGAAACGCTCACATACTTAAACCAAGGTGAGACTCATAATCCTCTGCATTTATTCAAGGCTCCTGGTTTTGCTTTTTTTTTTGATTTTTAGAACTGTTTATTTTGTTTTTTTATACGAGCTATCATGTTGTGCTTGCACTGACCACTTTGACTATCAGAGGTGAGAGAGTTGTTGCCTCCAAATTGACTGTGAAGTCTAATTTATTTGCTTATAAAAACATGTCTATAAAGTGTATGACTGACTTAATGTGAAATAAGAGAGATGTGCAAATAACAGTGAAAGTTGCAGTGTTTTTAACAATTGATGTGAGTGGGAGCCATCTTAGAATCCTATGTAGAGGTAGGTGAGGTTCCTTTGACCTGCGAACTTCTGTTACCCTTTAACAAAGTTTCTTTCTTTCTCTGTTTTAGGCCAGTCTTATGAGGTGCGTATGTTGGACAACAGGAAGGCGGAAGAGTTACCAGAGCTCAACAACAAGATGGTGAAGGTGAGTAATCTTCTCAGCTGAAGGACAAAACAATTATGCATTTCAGCTAGAGCACATTGTACTGACCTGTGTGTTTGTGTGTAGAGCACAATTAGAGTGGTGTTTCATGACCGACGGCTGCAGTACACGGAGCACCAGCAGCTGGAGGGCTGGAAGTGGAATCGTCCTGGTGACCGTCTCCTTGACATCGGTAATTATGCCTGGCAATACGTGTTTTTTTCATGGTCCCATGTGTGATGTTGACGTTAAACGAGTGTTTGTGTGTCTGTGTGTGAGAAAGATATCCCCATGTCAGTGGGCATTGTGGAACCGAAGACGCATCCCTCGCAGCTGAACGCAGCAGAGTTCCTGTGGGACTTGAACAAAAGGGCTTCTGTTTTTGTTCAGGTAGAGAACACACATCCTCATTCACACAGACGCGCACCGAGTTGACTTTTGTGCCATCTGTTGGACAATACACTGAATTTCCACATATTTTGTTGTTCTGTCTGCAGGTGCACTGCATCAGCACAGAGTTCACTCCCAGGAAACATGGTGGGGAGAAGGGCGTCCCCTTCAGGATCCAGATCGACACATTCGCCCAGGGAGACAATGGAGAGTACACGGAGCACCTCCATTCTGCCTCTTGCCAAATAAAAGTCTTTAAGGTACATAGTCATTCTCTCGCAGTGGAAATGTTTTATCTGACTGAGATTATATGTTGACGTTCCCCATGGGTCGGCCCTCGCAACAATTAAATCTGTCCCTCTCTTGTTCCCGTTTAGCCAAAGGGGGCGGACCGTAAGCAAAAGACGGACCGGGAGAAGATGGAGAAACGCACAGCTCAAGAGAAGGAAAAGTACCAGCCATCTTACGATACCACTATACTGTCAGAGGTCAGTAACTCAACTGCAGTGAATTGTTGGGCTAAACAGACACACACTGTATGTGGCTTTAGTACTAACAAACATTTAATCTCTGTTTTTAACAAAAAAGAAATTCGGAGTAAATAAAATTTATTTAGACCAAAGAACCCACCATGGAGCAATGTATTATGATTTGAAGACCACAACCCCACCAACCCATTCCACAAACATGCAATAATGATTTTGATTGTCTCAAGTGTGATAGCCAGTGTCTCTGGCAGTGACTAAGAAATAATTTTGTCTGAACTTGAGACTACAGTAAAACATATCATTGATCATTAGAAATCTGGGTGTCTTATGGTAGATGTAGATATATTAGATTGCCTGTCTGAAGCGAGTCTTTGCGAATTGAGTTTAATCTTTTAGTAACATTAGTAGAAATAACTTTTGTTCAATACTTACTGGTTGACAGTATTGTTGGTTTCCCTAATAAATGCTTTTACTGCATTTGTAAGCCATTTAAATTCATCCAAATCATATGCATAATATTAACTACTCGTATGGAGTGCAGTGGGCAGGCAGAAACAATCACATTCAAACAATGTGTAATTAAGGATTTAAAATTCATCAGAAATATTTTACTTTTAATTAACTTTTAATTAAAATATTTAATTCAACCAGGTTATACAGAAGTGCTTCACTGCCGTGGGAAAAAATGTCTAAGCTGTATCTTCAAGATATTTTTCTCTTTATAAAATTGGTTGGCGATATTGATTGCTTGTTGTGGGATATTTGCTTCAGAGAGTGATGCAGGTTAACACTCAACCTGTGGGTTTGTTTCAGATGGAAATTTTTATCGGTTTAGACAGTTATTCATAAGTTATTTATGAATAAATATTAATATTTAGAACCAGTCGTCTTTAGGTCTCCACCAAGTTTTTCACCCTAATACCTTCCTTTCACTCACACATGAGCACTAACGGAGTGAATGAGGTTTCATGAGTGCATCCCCAACAAGGAGGCACTGGAAGGAATGTTTTTCAACGAAAAAACTTGAAATGCGCATGCAGTTGTTCTGCATTGTGTATATTCCTTATGGCAACAGCCATGAATATACATTTTAGGAAACGCAAAAATGAGAAACGGCTCAGATATTTATTTTCCCCCTGTGGCAGTTCAACGCTTCTGTAGGGATATATATATTTATTTATTTATTTATTTATTTATTTATAATAGCTTAAATCACAAATCAAATCTTGACATAAGTGGGGAAAAGTCATCCATCATTAATTAATTTGTCAAATAACAATCGGATTCCCAAATCCCAACAGGCTCAAGTCTACTTTTAATAAGCTTTGACGTGTTAATATTTAAATATATGTACTTGCAGATGGTATGACCACTGTGAAACTGCTAAAACCCTGCTCACATGATGGAGCAGGATTTCTGTCAGGTTATTGACTCAGTGATGGAGTGTGGTGGTTGTGTTTGTGTCTCGGTCACTGGCTGGCTAACCTCTGCTGTGTGTCTGTATATATAGACGAGGCTTGAACCCATCATAGAGGATGCAGGTGAACACGAGCTGAAAAAGTCCAGCAAGCGAACACTTCCCGCTGACTGTGGCGACTCCCTGGCCAAGAGAGGCAGTGTAAGCACCCTGCTCTCCACTCCTCTTCTCCATCACTCCATCCATAGTCTCTCGACCCTCAGATGCTGGGAATGAGATGCTTAAATCATGACATGTTACCATGTGTTTGGTGGGGTGATGTTGCAAAGCTAAATTCCCAGTAAACCTATGAATTTTCCTAAACCCTAAAGCACTTGTCTCTGGTTTCTTGGTGTTGGCCATCACTGTAATTAATCATTAATATGTCACCGTTTTGGTATAACTAAGAATGTCGATGCACTTGTCTTTCCTCAGTGCTCTCCATGGCCAGACAACGCCTATGTCAGCACCAACCAGGCAGCTACCCCCTCCTTCACCACCACTCCTCTGTCTACCTACACAACCTCCTCAGTCCCGGACAGGTAATTATACCTGTGTGCCTGCTGCTCCTAAGTCACATACATTTTAAGGGAAAATATGTATTGTGTAAGACAAGAATTAAGATTAGGTACGTTCTAGAAAGTTAAGTTCAGAAAAAGTTTAGGGTAAAGACTGATTTTTACTCTTTTGTCACGTAAATAGCTTGCTCTGAGGAAAAGTCTCAGTCATCTTCATGTAACCACACACCTCCAGCCAGCTCTGCTAGTTTCTAATTTATATTGTACCATCCTGATTATTATACAGTCAGCATAATTATTTGGGTCTGTAACAATGCTACTTGTTCTTCATTTTGATAAAAGATGCTGTGTTTAAGTCTTAGGCCACCCCATTGCTTTGTTGTTGGCGTTGTTGCCGGCGGAAGCATCCAAAACATGGTTTCTCACTCCTGGTCCGTAGGAGCCACTGTCCTGCCAGTTTTAGGTGTTTCCCTGCTACCAACATACCTGATTCAAAGGAATGGGTCGTTATCAGGCTTCAGCAGAGCTAATTGGTGAGCTGACCATTTGAATCAGGTGTGTTTGAGCAGGGAAACGCCTAAAACATGCAGGACAGTGGCTCCCCACAACCAGGAGTGAGAAACCGTGATCTAAAACATGCAGGAGGACCAGGATTGAGAGACACTGTATTAGACCTTATTCACAGCAGCTATTTTCAACGTGAAATAGAAGGACACCTGATTTAACAGAGCCACGTGCCTATTATTGTTAAAGATAATTGTCTGCGTTTTATTGCAGCATGAACATCTCCTGTATTTTCTGGTTGTATTCAAATGAAGAGATTGAGGCATAATTATATGTGGCCATTAAAGCATTCAAGAATGACTAATGCAACAAATCTTATGGCTGCCGGAGACTTTTGCACAGTACTGTATTTGAGGAGGGGTACATTTTGAGCTTACTGTGTTTGAGAGGACAACTGGAAATAGTCTTCAACATTGGTTGAATCAATCCACTCGAGAGCTGCAGGGAGAATATGATTTATTTCAACAGCTTGAAAGGAAGATTCAAACCTCTCCATAGAGGTGGTAAATACCAGTGACATTAGATGCTAATCTATGATGCTGTTTGCATGCGAGTGTGTGTCCTTGCATGTGCAGTTTGGCCTTTAACTGAGGTGTATTTGTCTCATCTGTGTGTATTGCCATCTCTTGTTTTCCAGTGACTCGTCCTCTCCTAATCACCAGGCAGACCCTGGCAGCCATGGCAACTCGGAGGTTAGTTGATCTGCACTCGACACACCATTAATGTATGGAAAGTTTTTCAATAGAGATATTTATGAATATTAAGACTGATTTTGGCTGGATCCCATTGAGATGCTGCAGTGTGCATGTCAGCTCTAACAAAGGCTTGATATCCTCTAACATTTACGCTTCTGCCATCTCTCACAATACTGATACTTTCAGTGTGTTGTTGTAAATTAACTTGTACTCTCAGTAAATGCTTTCCAACACACTGAAGACTTTATTAAAATATAATTGAGTGATATAGTCATACTGTAAAGGCTGCTCTGAGAGCTTATGTAATATTTTGATCTTGTTCCTTGGATATTGCTTTATTTAAAAAAAAGAAAAGAAAAAAAAAGCTGTCTATACAAAATAAACTGAGATAATTTGACATGTGTTTATTTTGTGATTTCTGACACCCTTGTCCATGTTTCGACATAGTCTGTGTCTCTGCTGTTTCTGCAGCAGCTGAGTCCCACTGCGTCCATACAGGACACACAGAAGTGGCTGTTGAAAAATCGCTTCAACTCCTACACACGGCTCTTCTCTCACTTCTCAGGTACACACACATTACATCCCCTTATTCACACACAAAACACACATGTTGACTGACTGATGACTGGTCTTCTGTCTTTACATAGGTTCTGATTTGTTGAAGCTAACACGGGACGACCTGGTTCAGATTTGCGGGACAGCAGATGGGATTAGACTCTTCAATGCACTTAAATCCAGGTGTGTGTGTGTGTGTGTTCGGTGTCAGTTTCTGTGTTTGTACATGTGTCTCAACAACGTGTCAGCAATTTGAATTGAATTTTTGTTAATGTTTGCTTATGTGTGTGTAGGTCTGTTTGTCCCAGGTTGACTGTGTATGTCTGCCAGGAGTCTCTTCAGGAGAGCCCCCTGCTGGAGACGCATGGTACTAATGAAAATGGAGAGCACAGCATCTCCTCCAGTTTACACGGTACATATTGAAACGCTTCTTTGTCTGATATAGTGAGTCGACATGGTATGTGAATTGTCTTGACTAAATCTGTGTCTGTGTGTGTGCGCAGTGTACCATGCTCTGTACCTAGAGGAGCTGACGGCTGCAGAATTGATCCGCAAGATGGCATGCGTGTGCAGCCTTCCACTAGGAAATATCAACCAGGTGTACAGGCAGGGTCCTACAGGCATACACATCCTGCTGAGTGACCAGGTATGAACACACTGGTCCTTTGTCCTCTCCTTTTTTAGCTCTTAAACACAGAGTATCATGCTTTCAGTTGTGAAGAGCTCTCTGTTAAGAGGGGTGGTGTCATTTAAATGGGTCCAAACTGGCATATACCAAATGCTCTTTTATAAGCAGGAAAATAATTCTGCTTAATTCTGCACTGTCCATGAAAATGCTATAAATTTTAATCATTCAAATTTGCCAATGTAGTTGGTAAGACATTTTCCCTGTGAGGTGACAAAGTCAGGAGAGATTTGTACATTGATTTACATACATTGTAAGTGTTTTGCGCTACAATTTTAAGTTTCAGCTGTTAAATATTTATATTATTATCCGCCTCAGAAATTCATGGTAGGTCTGGCTCGAGTTGGAAAGCTAAAATCAAGCTGAGGTTGCAGAAAGATTAAGTTGCTTGCAAAGGGACTCGCACTGAGTCAAGTGTGGGTCAGCATTTGAAACACCACCTCACCAGCAACAACAACTCTGTTTTTGGTGTCTCTTTCACTTTGCATGTAATTTACAGTCCTCTGCTGTCACACTCGTGCTGTTTGGTGTGTGCTTTTATTTTTTCAACCCTAATTGTGACCCCATTCTTGTAAGTTGGCAGTGATGTTTCACATTTCACTGTTTTCTTTTCAGATGGTTTACAACTTGCCTGATGAGAGCTCTTTTTTGATCGGCACCGTCAAAGGTGAGCACATTACAGTATGCTTGTACTTTGGCATGAAACAAAAATGAAATTATCCATATACGACGACGACGACTACATGTGTACGTTTCTCTTCTCCAGATGAACTAGGTGAAGGACTCCATCTAATCCTGAAGTAGTGATGAGGACAGATGGCATCATGAATACACCACCCTCTGTTTAGGAGCAGAAACCTTTCCCTGTCTCTGCTCTTTCCTTCTACTTCCTCCCTCTCTCTCTTAATCGATCACTTCATGGAAAGCAGAAAGACTGACTTGAAGCCATGTAAATGTTAGAATCTGACATGGGTGTGTCCACTGTTTCATATTGAAAACACTATTAATGGAGGAGAGTTAAAAGAGGAGAGATTGGGGGGAATTTGGGGTTTTGGGGGAAGAGTTAGCAGTGTTTCTATGTATTTTGATTTTGTTTTATTTGTTGTTTTATATGTTGGACAAGGAAGGTGGGGGGGTGGATTTAAGAGAGAGGGGGGAGGATGATCTGTATGGCAGCAGAAGGAAAGAAAGCAGAGTTTCCTAATTGCTCGTTGCCCTTCCTACACAATGCGCACAACCAGCACAAGGCCAGTATTTGATAACCTGTGCTGCTGAACAGCATGCAATCTCAACATAGTAACTCGCTTAAAAGAGAAACCCAGCTTCCTCTGGTTCTTTAACATTCTGTCAGGGTTGTCTTCTCAAACCAGTTATTGATCACTTGAGCTTGGTAAAGTATCCAGGATGAAATTATGGAAAATTTGGATGTGGTCAACATTCAATTTTTTTATTATTTTTTTGGCTCTGTCACATGGACTGGTTTCAATGACTCTTGCCAAATTGTCACCCTGTGTGAGTTGAAACTTGCAGACGTATCTCTCTGTCAGTTGACATGATGTTACACTCGGCTAAACATTCTTGTTGTACGGTCTACTTGTTCAGTGCTTTTACTGTTTTTAGTTGTTTAATTTATGGATAAGCTGTTTCTACTGCTCTCGTCGACTTATTTCTGGTGCCATATCAACTTTGTTTTAAGCTCAATCTTTTACACTCATTCACACACACAAAGCACACACACACACCTCTGTGACCCCTCCGCTTTCTGTGTTGACTTTGAAACACTAGTTTAGAGTGGAGTGGGGTTTATGCCTTCAAGGCTTCTGGCCGTAAATGTGCAGAAGAAGATGAGCAAACAAAAGAAAAAAGGCTGATGTGCAGAGTAGGAACACCGATCCAATAGCCTGCTATAATGTGGACCAAATGCGTTTCAAATTGATAGTTTTTTTTTTTTGTTTTTTTTTTATTAAATCAGCTCTGTACATTCAATCATAAGTAGAAATTAAGAAATTGATCAAGGGGGTAAATAAAACCCCTAATCTGTTATAACTGCTTGTGTGCATGTACAGGGTAACAAATCCTCCATTCCTGCATCTGCTCTGCAAGTAACAGCCAGTCACGCTGCAGACTGGTGAAAGTGCATCAGTGCTGTAGCCTGGTTTCAATAGTCTTATCCTGTAGACTAGAAATTTACGGCAGCTCCATGTCCATCCTCAACTCTTGTGTTTTTAATGTAGCTGAACACGGGAAGTGCAGGTGAAATGTTTTGATTGCCCTTACTATGAGAAGTGCAAAGAAACTTGACAGGTCAGGGAGTAGCAGGGACTCACCGGTGGCTTAGTTGACCCTCTTACTTTTGGTGCAGCACGATGTCTGGCAGTGGTGAAGTGCATACAGATTGCACACCCCTAAGCATCAAGGTATATGTGTGTGCATATCATTTTTGTTCTTACATGGAAAACTTGATTGTTAGTAGTTGTCACAAACACTTTTTTTTCTTGTTGGTATAATGAAACTTTGTTTAGCTTGCTGTTTAGTAAAGCATGTGGAAGACGGGGAGGGGAGGGAGGAATAGCTTTGTCCTTGGTGAGTGTAACCTCTCCTTTTCTAAGATTTTCAGAGACCAAGCCTGCACTGAGAAATTAATTCAAAATTAAAGCTTGATGTGTAGTCATTAGTCCTAAAGCCACGCCCTCTTTTTATCCACCTAATGAAAATGGAACAAAAAGTGTCCAAAAAGTTTTTGTCTCACCACACACTAGAGCCCAACACTCCTGTGGTGTTTACCAGGACACGAATACTGTCCATTGACTTAAAAAATAAGAACGGTGTGGATGTGATTCCCCCCCCATGGCCTGATCAATTGTGTGTGTGTTTGTGAGTGAGTGTGTGAAAGAGTGAGCAGGAGAAGTGACCACTGTTATGTACAGTCTAATGTCAGTGAAGATGCTTCTTGTGTGCACAATATTGTATGCTGGAGGTGTACACAACCACATGCTGGGAATAAATGATTTCATAACTTTCTCTGCTGTCGTGTTACATTTATAAACAAAAGTATTTCACAGATGTATGTTTTGAGATTTAAAAACATTTAAAAGCATAAAAACACTGATATCCTGACTTTATATTCGCTAAATATTGCTGCAGAGTACTCTCCTTGTGTTGCTCGCAACTCACGTTACTAACTTGTTGCATATAAGTTGAGATATGTTTCTCTCTGACTTATTAAAGCTTCTTCTGGATCTGCAGAAGAACTGTCTCAGTGTTCCAATTAGTTTCCTTCATCAAATAGAGTATTATGCCTTTTTGGCAATCATACATACATCTAACAGACTTTAATGTTTGACACATCCGATCTCTCTTCTAATATTAATCATTTCCGGCAGGTTGTATTTACACCGAGAGGTGCAATGCTACCCTCCACAGGAAAAAAAAATCTGAAGTATAAAAGCCATATAATTTTGTTCAAGGCCTAATAACACTCAAAACAGTGAAATCTCTTTAACTTCTTGCACAGTCAGTCATCGCTGCACACATTGGTGCCCTTCAGTCGCCCAACCATTGGGAGATGTGGTCATGTAAATGCTTCAATGTTTTTCAACTAAATTTGAACCAGTTGGAATACAGTTGGTATACGGTAATATGGTTGGTAATGCAGTTGTGTGTGTTATAAACAGGTTGCCGAGTTGAAGAAACTGTATACACACAATAATACAGTGTCGGAAATATCACAGACAAAGAGTATGTATGGAAGAAAAACTTTTTAAGCATTAATACATTTATGAATCTTCAAAAAAAACACACTAAGTCATATGTTGTTTAATTTTAAGAAGCAGAGCTAAGCTGAATAGAGTAGTGCAACGCCCTGTTCACACTCCGGAGCAGAAGGTGGCGGTAACGCACCTGTAATAGCTGGATGCCAACCGCCATTAAACAGTAAGATTATAATTTTAATTTAATGATTTATTAAACTTCTCATTGGAGACATGTACAACAACAAACAAATAAATGGAAATAAAGTAATAATACTAATGATAATAATACAATAAATACATTCAAATACTTTAGGTGTTTCGTTTGTGAGGTCATGGTTTTCTGATGGCTTTGGCATGTTTTTATGTCAATAATTGTAGGGACTTTACGTATAGTTGGATCTCATTGCTAAACAATAACAAGGTATACAGAATTTAAATGAGTCAACATGAAAGACCAAGTGTGCGCACACAGTGGTGATTCTGCGCCTCGCCGTTCCACATGACGTCATTTCACGTTGCCACTGAGAATCCAGGAAGTCGCGTCGCCCGCTGTTGTTTGTGTTTCTCGGTTCGTTAATCGCTGCCTGTCTTTCTGATCAAATACAGCACATACGCGAGCCGAAATGGCGACGTTTATTTCAGTCCCGCTGAAAAAGTCCTCTGAAGTGGATCTGGTGAAACCGCTGTCGAAATTTGTGACGACCACATACCAAGCGAACGACGAGCAAGCAGAATATCTACGCTCCGTGGAGGAGTTGAACAAGCTTCGCAAAAACGCATTGGGAAGGCCGCTGGACAAACACGAGAGCTCCCTGGAGATCCTCCTCAGGTAGACTTCCATTTTACAAAACCTCTCACCATCTAAACACCATGGTACCCACACCAAGAGCTGCCCTCTCACCTTTGGCGGTGAGCTAGCTTAGTCATCGCCGCACCCAGATATGTTAGCCCCTAGATGCTAACTTGTGAGCTAGGTGCGCAAGCTAATCAGTTAGAATCATCAAAAAAGTATCGTAAACAATGTCTGCCTCATATTATTTATGTCAACTTTACATGACATAACACACGCGTAGCTTTGGGACTCGATTAAATAAACTGTCAGACACGTAAACGATCAAAAATAGCCTAAGCTAGTTTAACTGGAGAGGTTATGAGTTTACTTTAGCAATAGAGTTAACTTCCACTCACACACCCCACAGCTCACTGCTCTGTGAGACATGAAGTTACCCTGAGGGGAAAATAAATGTTATTGTTATACAATAATGTGAAACCGTTTGCTTGGTCATGAGCTCTCAAAGTAACACCATGTCTGAATAGGTCGAGCAAAGTAATGAACCATAACAACATGCTTTAATTGTGTGAATTAAACGTTTAATTAAACACAAACCGTCCACTAAGTCAAACACCACTATTACCAGTTTCCACTTTTTGGAACATTGATAATCAGCTGACTGAACTGATCCTTATTTTTGTGGCGTGACATAAGCAGAAAGTTAAGTTGTCATGCGTGTGTCAGTTACACGGACACTCCTGAAGGCACTACAAGTCACAGAACCAGTGAGGAAGTCCAACCACTATCGGCATTATTGTCAAATTGTCAAATGTCATTCACATGTGCACTTAACCAGTGTTTTTGTTTTACATTAGCTGAATGGATACACCTAGAAGTGCACATTGACAAAAAATGTTTTAATTGCAAATGCTAATTGTTGTTTAAAGAGAAACTGTGTTGGAAAGATAGAGTTATGAGACTAAAGCAAACTCTCTCTCTCCCACCAGGCTTGTCAACTGTTGTCTTACTGTTATGTATTCAGACTTATAATAGTTTACTGACTCAGTTGTAATGGAAACATCAGAGAGGTTTTCACAGTGCTAGCATCCACCTCATCCATGTGGTCTCATCTATAAAACTTACCATTGTTATGGGGCTTTAAATTAACCATCACACTCAATTACTATATACAGCGTCAGACTTTGCCCTTTGACGTTTTACTCTTTGTTCTGTGTGACTCATAATTCATTCTGTGCACAGGGTTTGCACACATTACGTGAGTTGCCAAATATGCACTTAAGGTGCAGGACTTCTATTCGCCTTCAAAATTAGTTACTCTTTAGCTGCGGTGCAAAGTGGAATTGTAAAGTATTTGCCAAGATTTGACACTTGAAATATGACATCACAGCGCGCTGAGTGTAAAGTGCTGACGTTGAGAGGCAGCCAGAATTTTAATTATGCAATTTAAATTATGTTATTCGGTGTGTTTTCACTAATGCCTCTCTGAGATAATCCTACTATCTTGCCCCAAGTTAATGGTTGATGTTCAGGATGTTTGTTTCAACACCACTCCCATACTATAGTGTGTGGGATGAGACTCGGCCTGAAGTGCCTTTGTTTTTCCTGAACTTATCTTACCTTGAATAAATAATCTCAGTTTAGATTATGATTCTGGTACAGGTATCTGGTCTATTTGGATTGAGCCTATGTTGTGGTTTCAGAATGAGTATTAGGCAAGGAATTGTTTGACTTCCAGTCTGAAAGAAAAGTAAGGAAAAAAAACTCAATACCTAACTGTCAGTGGCCTAGTAATATAAAGACCAGTGGTTCTCACACTTTTTATACCAAGTACCACCATTTGAAAAACATGGGTATAGACAATTTGAATGGCTGTGGGCTGGTCTTGGTTAATTAGAGATGGGGATGTAGCTTGTAGCATGTTGGTGCAGAATTGCCTGCCATTGCTTACTGTTAGCATTGTCGCTCTTTGTGCACATGTCTGTTAGCAATGTGCCAGGTAGCCAGGGCAACAGGTCCTATCCCATTCACAGGCCAGCAGACGCTCAGCTATTGTGTTACCGTGGTAACAATTGTTGTGTTGAGAACGTTTTCTTTTTCTCTTCACTTATCTGGAGTGGCACACCTTGTCTCAGCTTACCTGTGTGTGTGTGTTTGTGAAGTTGAATGGGACACAAAAGGTTTACATAAGGATTTGTTTATGTATATGTTTGTCCTCCAGTCTTTCTTGGTACTAGAAATGCAGGGTGGAAAAACTGGTACTTGGGGATTCCCTGTCCAGCCCCTATGCATGCTGTCATTCCCAGGACCGTTCACTTCCCAGCCTCTGTGTGTGTGTGAAATGATTGCTTGTTCTGATATTTTTTCATGACTCATTGTCAAATGTCTCTGAAAGGGCTGAGATTTCTCAAATATTGAGCTGCAGTTATGTCACAATAATCATCAGCCTGTTATGATTCACTGTATGACATTTTACTCTGTATATACACAGTTCCAATAAACCCATGATGACTACACTACACATGTTTTTGGGGTTAGATAGATAATAAAAAGACTTTCAATGTCATGCTTTTTCTTGCAGATACTATGACCAGCTGTGTGCTGTCGAGCCCAAGTTTCCCTTCTCTGAAAACCAGGTAATTGATTGGACATCTCATAACTGTCAGTTGGATGTAGTTCCCCAAAAAGAAGTTGTTGAACACAAAGCCTCTCTCTGTTTCCGCAGCTCTGCTTAACCTTCACATGGAAGGATGCCTTTGAAAAAGGCTCACTGTTTGGCGGCTCAGTTAAGCTTGGTAGGTACAGCCTCTTATCAGTGTATTTATGTCTGTGGAAGAATATTTGCATCTAACACGGATGTAGTGAGCTGCAGATGGAGGGGAAATGATGGGACTTTGTCCTCACTCTCATAATATCTATTAAGCAATCTGTTTCTGCCTGTGTCTGTATTTATATCACACAAACATTCAAAAAAAGTCCTTGTTTTGCGTTGCATCCAGAGAGATGGATAAAAGAGATGCATCTCAGGGTCAGAGATTCACAGGTGAAAAAAGTGAAAATGAGAGTGGAGAAACATGTCCAGATTGTTAAGATCGCTCCTTGTTGCTATGTTCACTCTGCACGTTTATTCAGTTCACGCTTGAATCTTTTGTCCTCTGTGGTGAATTGAGGAAGCTCATGACTGTGGGATTCTTTCCATTCTAGATTTTTCTCACCCAGAATGAATTGGTAGAAAAAGTTGGATAAAAGACCAACCTAACAAAAAACACCACTATGTCAACCAAAAGAAAGTGGTTGACATCTGAATCAATATATAAAGTATAATAAATAGTTGTCACTCTGTGTAATTACTTGGCTGTGAAAGGAAATGTAAGTTCATCCACAGTTTCACAGTGAGATATGTAAATGTGATATTCAGAAGTTGAAGTTGTCCCTTCAAATAACCACAGTGTGTTTGTGTTGCAGCTTTGGCCAGTTTGGGTTACGAGAAGACGTGTGTGCTGTTCAATGCAGCGGCGTTGGCCAGCCAGATCGCCTCAGAGCAGAACCTCGACAATGATGAAGGACTGAGGACTGCAGCTAAATACTATCAGGTGAGTGCAACACCACACTGTTATAATTGGTCAACTATGTTGTTTTAAATGTGCTTTATGGATACATTGGATTGGATGTGTATTGTGCGATTTAATTGGTTTAATGAAGCAACTGTGGGAAATATAGATGTTGTATGAAGCAGATGAGCCTCAGAAATGTGATTTTCAGTCAAAACTGCCACTGCTCTGATGTTCTCTAACTGCCCTTTGGAAGTTTTGCTGAAATAGAATATGTGATTGCCAACATGTTTGGTGTTCCGTTGCGTTTTTTATTAGGGTGACCCTTAACCCCAGGTTCCATCTGATGGCTGTGCTATATAAATACAAACCATATTGTAATAGCTATTATGTGGCTATACTACTCCTTTTATTTACAGAACAAAATATCATATATTAATTTAGTATCTGCATTTTGTTGGCACAGAATTAAAAGTCACCGTATTTGCAGAACTGTATTTGCAAAGCAGTGTCCTTTTCTTACAATGCGATGCTGCCACCGTGTGTAGTGCGTGTAATAGCAATGCAAGCAAATTGTTTGTGGATCACCTCCACTAAGTGCAACGAAGCTGAGAGTCAATGATGCATGAACTGATTTTCCTGGTAACGCTGGAGGCATACTGATGTGCGTTTATGCCATTAGTGTCTCGCCTGTGTTTCTATTTTAGTTTAGTCTTCAAAGCTGCTTTATTGACATTGAACTTGGCAACATGGCTAAATAAGCTAAATAAGATTTCGCCAAGTAACCATTCGTCTTTGTCTCTATCAAGCTGGCCAGCGGAGCGTTTGGTCACATCAAGGACACGGTGCTGTCTGCCCTGAATAGGGAGCCCACTATGGACATCTCTCCTGAGACTGTGGGCACCCTGAGCCTCATAATGCTCGCCCAGGCCCAGGAGGTCTTTTTCCTCAAAGCTACTTCAGGTAAAAGACAAAACGCCCCAGTTATTCAAGTCTTCATTGTATGTACAAACAGGCATGTAACACAAACTACAGCAGCACTTTTCAGCACTCCATCATAATGATTTATGGCTCTGTATGTCATGTAAATAATTAGAAAAGGAGATCAAGGCTCCACTTTAGAACATCACACACAAAGAACCGTGTTTTTAGTTTAATTTTTCATCGTCCACAGGGATACTGGTGTTGCACATCTGACATATAGAGGAATTAGAGTGATTGCACACACTTCATTTATAAATAAGTTAATAAATAGCATCTTTAACTTCACACTCGTGAGGGTATTTTGCCCCTAGTAGAGTAATTTTAGCAGTGGCAGCAGACAGTTCTGGTCCAGGTTGAACACACACTGTGTCCCAGTTCTGTCTCCACAATGGCTTGTTGGAGTTTTTAAGTACAACAGTTTTGAAAGTTACATTGTGAAAAAAGTAGGATATTTTTTCCTCGAGGGATTATTTTGTTGTGAGTTTAAACACTTTGCTGGATGTAAGGGAAATTTCATCTAGATGTAGTAACATAAATACTGTTGTTCAATGGATAAAATGTTCACAAGGCTCTGAAATAACACTGGCAGTAATTGGTATGTGATATGCAGCTGTGTCTGTGCATTTTGCTGCTCAAATTAAATTTGACTTTTTTCAACCAACAGATAGAATGAAAGATGCTGTCATTGCTAAACTGGCTAATCAAGCAGCAGATTTCTATGGTGATGCCTTCAAGCAGTACAAAGACAACCTTCCCAAGGTATGTAAAAAAATCCCATGTTTACTTACACACTAACCAGTCAGTCATGTGTTAATTGTGGTCTAGACCCAAAACACAGATTCTGTGTGGTGTGCGTTATTGTGTGTATTGTTTTCAGTGCGTGCGTGTGTGTGTGTGCGTTTGTGGGGTGGGATAGGTTTGAAGAGTGGTACTCAGGTTGTGGGACTGTCCACATTGCACCTCCCTCTGTTTTCATTAGTTCATTTCCACCTTGTTTTCATTCTGATGTGCTGGTTACTACTGAACTCAAGTTTGACCTGTTTTCATTCTGATGTTTCTTACAATCTAATCATGGACATCTGAAAAACTGACCGTCTGTACAACACTGATATACATACAGACAACACATTTACTTTTTTTCAGTTAGTGAAAGGCGTTGAATGATTCCATTGCACCATTTAAATTGGACATTGTTTTGGTGGGAGGCTGGTTGACAATTGCCAATAAACCCACAGAGGATTTTCTCTATATTTATTAGTTATTTTGTAATTTAGTTCTTAATTTTAAATCAATTCATACTGGCCTATGATAAATATACCTTACCAGACACTTAATAATATTGTTTAATAATATAAACACATTGTAATCATATGAAAACAGCATCTTCGTTCAAGAGACCCTAAAATTAAACTGATCCATTCACTGTCAAACTGATGGCGACACACACACACACACACACAGGTTTGCGCAGCTATTTATATTATATTGTGTATATATTATATATTATATCTTAGGACACTGCATAGACTTCCATTATTTTGGACAGCCTAAACAAAGTGTTATCCATAACCTTACCCTAAACAGTTAGGTCTAAACATAACCATAACCGTAACCTTAGAGCAATCCAAATATTAGCCCCAACCTCAACCAGTTCCTAAGGAATGAGGTTTGTCCTCTTCAGGTTAGTATTTATGCCTGAAAAGGTCCTAAAGAGGTAAACACACACACACACAAACACACATACACACTGTCTGGGGCATTTGAGGAGGGTGCAGCAGCAGCTTTTGCTAAAAAGTTAAACACTCATGGCCTGTTCTGTTTTCTCTCTTGTCTTCCTTTCCTTCTGCATCCCTTGTGGTGTTGGTGGTGTTTGCACTGGTTACGTGTCTGTGTGTGTACTTGCCGTATGTGCACACGCTTCTGTTCCGTTTGCACACCTCTGACCGCTTGTGCCTCTTTGTGATTGGCTTTCGTGATGTCATTTGTGATTTGACTTTGCTGCTGTGTGTTTGCCATTTTGTGGATTGCCTTGCTATTGTGTGTGTGTGTGTGTGTGTGTGTGTGTGTGTTCATATTTGTTTGCGTGCCTGTGCGTTTCTCTGTGGTTGCCTCTCCCTGGTCAGTATTTTTATTTTCAGGAAGTGATGCCGGTCCTGGCGGCCAAGCGCTGCATCATGCAGGCCAACGCTGAGCTTCACCAGAGCGCCGTGGCCAAGCAGAGGAAGCGTTTTGGAGAGGAGATTGCTCGCCTTCAGGTATGCAATGACGTTTTTGACTTCAGCTCTTCGCTTGCGGAGAGTTAAAAAGAAAAGAGAAATCACCTGTGCCCACATCAAATGTAAAACATTTTTTTCCCTCTATCTGTGACTAAAGCACGCAGCAGAGCTGGCGAAAACCGTGGCCTCTCGTTACGACGATTATGTGAGCGTTAAGGACCTGAGTGAGAAGATCAACCGAGCCCTCACTGCTGCCAAAAAAGACAACGATTTTATCTACCATGACCGCGTTCCTGAAATCAAGGATCTGGAGACTATTGGCAAAGCAGCGTTGGTCAAAGCCACAGCTATCTCACCTCCACTTAGCCAGAAATTCACAGGTACACAGACACTGACACAGTTTCTCATTGGCAATACAGAGAAACATAAAACTAAGTATTGAAATTTGAGTTTAAGAGACAAAGGAAAGTGTTTTGCCAGATGGACAGATTGCAGCAGAGTCCTTTTTTGTCCAGAGCAAAAACAGAGAAGTTTCAAAAGTATAATTTCACAGTTTGAAAAATTATTTTGTCTGGCAAGATTTGTGTTTCTTCACAGCCCGAGAACTTTGTGGTGAGAAAAGTACATTTAGGAAGTTTAAGTTGAGTTTGTAATAGAGAATAAAGCAGCAGTGTGCCATTTCTGCACTGCAGCGTTTGTGCTAATTAAACAAACAAGATATAATGTGTTAGTTAATGAGCTGCGGATGTGCTGGAAGGTAGATTTTCTTCTTTTCAGAGAAACCCACCCTTGTTTTTCAGTCTTTCTCCTCAGCATTAATGCTGCCATGTCACTGCTCATTCATTATGCTTTTTGGATGTGCATTGATTCCCGCACTTGTTCTACAGGACCATCCTTAGTGCCTCCACTGTTAGGAAACCACTGCTTAAATGTGTCATAGCTTTTTTGTGCATCCAATACATAGAACGACTGTAGTAGACCCAAAATTTGCATTTTTAATCTGTAAAAGGCAAACGTACTGATGTGCCATAAAGTGAGTCGGATACTCGTTTGTTTCAACATGGTCTATGGTATTTAATGACATTACATAGTTTTTTCTCTACCTTGAAATTGTAAAAACATGTGAGTTGATGATCACTAAAGCAAATTTCAAGACATTAGATATAAGATGGCAGCATCCCACTTAATGGCTGCCCCAATGTATTTAGCATAATGTCATCCAATCTCCTGCTCCGAAGGCATCATTTCCAACTCATTCTAAAGATTCAATTATGTCAGATGGGCTCTTGTCTACCACTGACTTACTTTTGCCTGTGCTTCTTCAGACCTGTTTGAGAAGATGGTTCCTATGGCAGTGCAGCAGTCCATGAGCATTTACAGCCAGAGGAAGGCTGAGACTGTTAACAGACTGGTGGGGTCACTCAGGGAGTCGACCAATCTCTGCAACGGGTGAGTTGTCCTGTGAACTACTGTTGTAGTCGTTCACAAGTGTTACAGTGTGAACACGGTGTTACAAGCAAGTTATTATTTCCTTCAATTCAACTTAATGTTGTGCAGTCAGCTTTGCATTATAGAGATGGCATGCTCCTACAGTTGCATAATTTGCAGTCATGCTTGTAATTGTATTACGAGGAAAATGAGAACTGCCTGAATAAACCCAGCCCACTGTGTAAAATCTAAAGGTGGGTTTACTCATCGCTTAAATAAACAGTAAAATACACATTTGGCAGTCACACAAATCACCCACTGATGATGTTATGGAGTATAAAGTTAGCGATTTATGTAACCGCATGTATTGATGGTTGAACAGTATGGATTGGCTGCCCTAACGGGAGGACGGGTGTGGATGATATTTTTAAAAAAAGAAAAAAAAAACCTGACTCCTGCATCTCTAATGTTCAAGTAGATTTGTGTAATTGTCTTCCAGTGAGCATGTCCATGAGAGCTTGTGTCTCCAGGCATGGATGGGTTTATTAAAAATTCATAATATAATGGTGTATTAAAATGCCAATAAAAGTGCTTGTAGTTTTATTGCAGCATCCCAAATAACAGTCAGGCACTTCTGTCTCACAATATGGAGATACTAATGAGTGCTTAAAAACCTCCAGTATTTCATCCAACAAAAAATGGGTACAATCTTGTCTTTTGAAAGTTAGTAGTGCATACATTTGTTTTTAATTGCTTTGTTTGCTGTAAAATGTTGTGTCCAATTGAAAATGACTAATTTGCCGCGTAACTGTCCATTAGGGTGTTGGCATCTCTGAATCTGCCAGCTGCCCTGGAGGATCTGTCCGGAGACTCTGTCCCTCAATCCATTGCTGAGAAAGCCAGAACCATCGTGCAGCAAGGAGGTCTGCAGAGCATTGAGCAGCTGATCAAAGACCTGCCCGAGCTTCTGACTCGCAACAGAGAAATCCTGGATGAGGTTGGTGTTCGAGGCAACAAGGATACACCCTGAATTATACATGTTATAGTCTGCCACACACCAGTGATCGCACCACCCACCACGAGTGTTAATCCTGATCCTAAATCCACTTTAAAAAGTAAACAAAGGAGTTGTAGTGTGGCTTGTTTTAATTGACAAAAAAAGCATATGGGTCTAATGCTGTTTAGCGGCTGATTTGGAAGTCATGGATATTGGCTACCGCTACCAGAAGAACACTTAAATCCTAAAAACTCATAATCTTTCCTAATGGCGGTAATCCAAGATCAGGATCATCACTGAAATTTAATCCACTAATCTTCAAGCCAAGGACTGTGTGTCCATGAGCTTCAGCCAAACAGTTTTTTTACACTCATCACTCACAAACATAACAATAAACACAGTCTGCTTCCAAGTTTGTTGGCGGAGTTAAAAAGTCGAAACCAAAATACCCTAATCTACCCTTAAATAGAACATAGAAAAGTGTGAGTTTTACTTTTTTAGAATACAAGAATATAGATTTTCTTTTTTTACATTTAAAAAGGGTAGTTCAACCAAGTAAACATTTTTAAAATCAACAATCAGTTACTGACGAGAGAACTACTACACGTTAGGCTGAGGCCAGCTCCATGTGCAGTGTGTGACAGCTGTGTCTCTAATCTGCTGCGTCTGCCATCTGCAGCTCTGTTTTACATAGAAATTACCATCAATATCATGCTTGTAACAGCCCACTATGCAGTCATGCTACTCACAGGCTGTCCTGACTTAAGTGTTTGAGCTGCAGCCCTACGTTACAGCACGTACCTATGGTCAGCAGAAGTTTGCTGAGTGGTTATGTTAATGAATTCTATACGGGCCCACACAAGTCAATATTACTTATGCGTATAAGACTCATGGCCCAAGATAAAATAAGCAATAAAGGCTTACTCATCAGATCGTGTGTGCGTGTGTTAGGGCTGTACAGTTAATCGGAAGATAATCAAATGTAATACGATCAACTGCAACCCAAAGACACTGCAATTGTTTGATAAAGAAGAAATGTGTGTCCAAACACAATTAATGTAGAAATTCAGTAGCATTGCTGGAATTAAACAGCCCAAATATCTTTTGTTAGTGTGTGTGTGAGACACATTTGTCCTTTTGTCCATCAGTCTCTGAAGATGCTGGATGATGAAGAGACGACGGACAACGAGCTGAGAGCCAAGTTCAACCAGCGCTGGAACCGAACCCCCTCTGGTGATCTGTATAAGCCCCTGCGTGCAGGTACACACGTCAGAAAAGACCAGCATTTGTATAAATATTAGGGGAAAATAAACATAAAAGAATGACTATAGTGCCATTATATACGTTATAGGGTGTCAGAAGAGGATCCGAGATTAGGTCAGCAGCTGAAGGGAATCAATATATTTGTGCTGTCGACCATGATCCTCCCTCCTCTCCTTCTCTCCTATCTCCTCAAACCTCTCCTCCTTTTCCTCAGAGGGTGCTAACTTCCGCAACGTCTTGGACAAGGCTGTTCAAGCAGATCAGGTGGTGAGGGACCGGTACAGCGCCCACTGTGACATGATCGCTCTGCTGTGTAAATCAGAGGACGAGCTCGCTGCTGCCATCCCCTCTGCCAACCCGACCAAAACACTGCAGGGCAGCGAGGTTTGTCTGCCTGCCGACTCTTTCATCTTTGTGTCTTTTGTTCATTTGTCCAGTTAACATAAAACAAAAGTTTTTGTGTGCCACATACAGAAACTGCTGTATGCAAAACACCTAATGGACATTGTGTGCTCTTTCCTTCCTCCCCACAGTTGCTCAGTTTTTTTTTTTTTTTTGCTGACTTTGCTTTGTTTTTCACTGGGGAACTTAAAGGACTAAAGCAAGCAGAACTGGGAGAGGGTTGAAGAAGTGCATGTCTAACGCCAGTGAAGCCACACTGCATTTGTGCAGTCATTATGACAAGTGTGATAGGTAAGGGTTCATGTGGGGCAAAAACAAATTAAAGTTGTTCCGTCCATCTTCACCTCAGGTGGTGAATGTGCTGCGCTCCCTGCTCACCCAGCTGGATGAGATGAAAAAGGAGAGAGAGACCGTGGAAGAAGAAATCAAGGCTGTGACCTTTGACATGTCTACGTCTTTTCTGACGGCACTGGCTCAGGACGGGGCCATCAACGAAGAGCAGCTGTCACTCTCCCAGCTCGACCAGTTGTACGGCACCTACAACCAGAGAGTACAAGCCTCACTCCACATGCAGGAAGAGCTGCTGGGGAAAGTTCAGGTATATGAATATATGAACATACACACGGTGGCCTCTTCATGATGAGTGCATGACCGTGTTTTAATGGTGCTTTGGCCTCCTAAAACAGTGCTGTTTGTAGTTTAAATGAAATATGACCCTCTAAAAATAGAGTAAACAAAAAGTGGGTTTTATTACTGGGATAAACAGATTAGTTTAAAAACAAAACAAAAAAAAACACGTAGGTTGTCGGGCAGCAGATGCAGATAAAGTCCTAAGAGAGGGAGCATCTGTCTGAGTGCTTCAAAATAATTATCATTGCACTATACATAAATCAACCCATGTACTACAACGCTTCAGAGGTTAACCTCTTCAGTCTGCTATCTTTTATATCACTCCTGTGATCCCTCTGCAGACGTCCCACCAGGACTTCAGCAGTCTGAAGCAGTCAAACGCAGAGACCAACCAGAGGGAGGAGGTCCTGAAGAAGTTGGCTTCAGCCCACGACAGCTACGTTGAGATCAGCAACAACCTGCGCGAAGGCACAAAGGTACTTACTCAGCACAACGCACCGGCACATGCAGGAATGAACTGTGCTGCAGTAATGCATGTCTTGCCAGAAACATTTCACTCCGATGTATTTATTTATTTATTTTGTGTATGTGTGTCAAGGTGGTTTGCAAAGTCAGGGTATTTATTTTTGTCCTCTTTTGTTTTCCTCCTTCCGCAGTTCTACAACGACCTGACAGAAATCCTGCTTAAGTTCCAGAATAAGTGCAGCGACATTGTTTTTGCGCGCAAGACGGAGCGGGATGAACTACTTAAGTATGTACTCTGCTTCTTTTGTCTGTGTGTGCACTTATGTCTGTTTGTGGGATATTAATGAAGGCAGTGGTTAAAGTCTGTTGCCTCACAACAACAATGTTTGAATCCCGTGTGTAACCGTGAGCATTTCAGTTTGGGCACAAGGTGTGGAAAGAAAACCACTGTTCCTGTCTGAAAACTGCTTGTGTGTAGTTTTCATGTTCTCTCTCTGTCAGTGTGGGTTTTCTCTTGGTACTCTAACTTACTCTGGTGGTCTAGAGACACACAGTTTGGGGTTAGGTTAATTATTTAAAGGCCTCATTCATACTTGTTATGACATCAGTTTTTAGTCATCCAGTCACAGGTGTAGCCAAGTACGACTGTTCACACCTGTCATAAAAATGTGTCCTGTGTGCTTCATGATTGGATCATGCTTCCCCATCCAATTGTGATTAAGTCTGACTGTGCAGATGTTTCTGTTGTCAATGTGTGTGTGAGTAACGGAGAGAGAAGGCATAAGAGGTGCTTGAGTGAATCAAAGCTCTACTTGTGCTGCAGTAACATGAGATGAGTTTTAACTAGTGCTGCCAAACGTTAACGCGTCAACAGCGTTAACCCACAACGCGTTTCCATGCTGACTGACTGGAAATGCGCGTGACGTCATGTTTACGTGACTCCGGATTGTTAAAATTAGTCTGTAAAGTAACACTAAACTTTAAAAACAGAGGCACACATACGCAGAACACAGGTACGCTGGTTATTTGTAGCGCTGCTCTTTTCGTTTAATAAACGGACCGCTCCAGTTCCACTGTAGGTGCGCTAACGGCGCTAAAAGGAGCTAATGCAGCTGACGGAGCTAACTGGTAAACAGTGCCTGGACGCCGGTGTCGCGGCATGTAAACATGACGTCATGGGCGTCTTTTTCCGATCAGTGCGTTACATGTGTCAACCTTTTGCACACCACTAGTTTTAACCATTAGAAAAAATAACTGGATGTGGCATCCAGTGTGAATAATGTAAATGTAATGGATGGCAGAAGATTTGGGACGGCAATCAACCGCATGCTAAACCAGAAGCTGAAAAAGAGGTCTTAGAAGGACACACACACTTCATTCAATACATTGATTCCCCACAAGTGCTTGTATACTGGAAAAAGGACAGTAGTCCATTGAACGGTGGGTGAGAGTGACTTAACTGTGCATGGAAATGCTCTGACTGTTTCGCTGCGATTGGCTTCTTCTTCCGCCCTGCAACCCTCAGAGGATAAGTGTCATAGAAAATGAACGGATCGATTGCATCTGGAAGTCGTATTAAGCTGCAGCTTGGGCAGGAACAATCTGTAATGTTTCAATCCCCCTTTCAGAGATCTGCAGCAGAGCATCGCCCGAGAGCCCAGTGCTCCATCCTTCAATGTTCCCGCCTATCAGAGCAACCCGGCTGCCGGCCCAACACCTGCACCCAGGACTGTATTTGTAAGTAGCATCTCACAGAGTCTTATCACTATACTATACCTTAACTGCAGAAAAGACACTCTCGCTCTCTGTTTACCTTCACATCTCAGCAGCCTCAACCTGCCCAACAGCAGCCCCCAGCCAAGCCCCAGCCCCCAGCCAGGCCTCCTCCTCCCGCCGTCACCCCTCAGGCTGCACCCACCCCCATTCTTACCAACACACAGCCCGCTATTGCTTCCACCAGCAACCCACCACCTGTGGCCCCAATGGCTCAAGCCCAGGGCCCACCTTACCCCACATACCAGGGATACCCAGGGTAAGTTTTTTATCAACATCCTGATCTCAGACTACATTTTGTTTTTTTGTGACTCTTATACTGAGAGATTTTCTGACCTTAATTAGATGTTTTGCTTGTAAAAAGGGTCAAAGCCTCTTGGAACATTTGAGCTTAGTTTTAAGCTCAAATCTGCAATTTTGTGGCTCCTGTCCATCAATTCTCTGTACTGTTTTACATGATTTATCTACAATTGCTCTGTTTATGGCCTCTTTTATTTGAGATATATTAAAACGGTACTGGATTTGGATTAAATGTTCCCTCTCATCCACTTAATTAGGTACAAAGGACACATTACTGGCTGTTGTAGTCGGCCTGCTTCAAGGTTGGATGTGTTGTTTAATCAGAGATCAGCTTCAGTCGACCTTGGTTGCATCAAGTGGTTATTTGAGTTAGCATTTCCATCATTTCAGACCAGTCTGATCATTCTCCACTGACCTCTGGCATCAACGAGGCATTTTTGCCCCGAGAACTGCACCAATTGGATATTTTCCCTTTTTTTTTGGCCCATTCTCTGTAAACCCCAACGGTGACTTTGTTAGAAAATCCCAGTACATCAGCAGTTTCTGAAACAACACATTCAGTCCCTTAAATCACCTTTCTTCTCTCTAATGCTCACTCTTCTCTGCTCACTTCTCACTCTTAACTCCAGCATGTCTCCTGGACCATGTCTACATGCACCGAGTTGCTAACCAGGTGTACCTAATAAAGTGGCTCACATTTGCGTTCTCTGTTGTGTTCTCTGTGCAGGTACTTTCAGGCTCCTATGGGCTACAACCCCTATGCTTATGGCCAGTACAACATGCCTAATATGCCCAACATGCCTTACATGCCCTACCAGCCCACTCCAGGACAGGGAGGATACCCAGGAGCCCCTCCTGCTGGACAGCCCTACCCCGGTTACCCCCAGCAACCACCACAGCAGCAGCAGCAGCAGCCGCAGCAGCCGTACTACCCTCATCAATAGCTCTTTTCTCATGCCCTGACTCCTCTTCTAACACCTTAACACCAAATAAAAAAAAATACCCCCAGCAATAACACTTAATTTCCATCAACTCCTCTTTCCTCTGATCCTTTTTTCTTCAGCAGCTGTTGAAACCCAAGTGAACGGTGACCCCCCCTGAGCTGCTTTGCACTTTTTCTAAAACCATTTTATTCCTCTGCTATTCTTTATTTCCGTTTCTTTGCTCATCTCATCCACTCCTGTGTGCACTTTTCCATATCTGTCTCAACTCTCATCAATGCACTAACCCCTTTACCATCATCAAAGATAATTTTTTACTCATATTCTCAGACTTTTTTTTTTTTCTTCTTCTCTAATTTAAACCCTCCTTGGTTTGAATAATAACTGACTGTCTGGGCTGGACTGCTGTACAGCGGAGACGCACAGAATCCCAGGACCTTGTTGCATCCTGGTTGTTGTGTGGGTGGATGATGGGAGTCATGCCACTGATCGGCGGGCGCAGCAACCATCCTCACCCACCCTCTGCATCTGTATCATCTTTAAACCTATTTTTATAATGAATAGTGAAGCCTGGCTGTATAAACCTATGGAAATGAATGGCCTGCAGGTTTTCTAATGTAGATGACGACTGTTGGAGCTCTGCTCTCTTTTTTGCTCTTTTCTGTCTCGCCCCAGGGAATGTGGGTTTACTATTTCTGTGTCACAATCAGAGGCTGTACAAGTGGGAGATATGGTTCTACTATATAAATATATTATGTATAAATAAGACTCTATGTGGTTAACCGAGACACTCTGTGTGCTGCACTTTCCCCCTTTTTGTGTTTATTTTTATTCCTCAGCTCTAATGTGATTAAAAAAAAACAAACAACTGCCTGCCAGAATCTGTCCGTCTGTCTGTCTGTCTTTCGAAGGTTAGAAGTGTTTGAGTGCGACTGTGGAGGTTTGTGAAGCAGCCAGAAGAGGGCAGCCCTGCCGCTCACAGGAGGAGCAGTCGCAGCCAAACGGCACTTGTACACGATGCCATTGTTGCTCCTTTCAACAAATCGGGGAGGAGGAGAAGGAAGTCGTCCCATTTCGACTAATCAGGCACTTTTTGACCTCCCGAGCATTTGGGCCAGATCCCATTTAGATGACATGCAAATTACGTTTCAGTGAGGTCGTGATCTCATCCAATCGCATTTCCCCCGCAGGTGATTTCTCCACAGACTGATTTTTATCCCAAGATATTTATTCAGTGTTGGGAGACTCTAATGATTTCACATATCTCTTCCCTGTGTGTATGTTTCTCTGTGTGTGTGTGTGCGTGAGTGTGGCAGGAAGGCAGATGGCAGCGCAGTGTGATGTCTGGAAGGATGCATGGAGATGTTGGCAGAGAGCTGCTGGTCCCCTGCCTGCATCCATCACTCCACCCCTCTCCATTTTTCCTCTTTTCTCCTCATCTAATGTCTTTTTCAAGTTCCTATCCACTTTTTTTTTTCCCCCTTACAAAAAAATCCACCCATAATCCAATTCCTTTTCCCACACTCCTTCTTTCGATCATACACTCTTCATCATATTTTTCTTTGTTTCTCAGCTTTTTTTTTTTTTTGCTTCTTTTTTTTTTTTTATATAAGCATACCACCTGTCTTTGTATACGCTCATCTGCTCTCCTCCATTTTTCTTCTCTCCCCTGGCTCGTCTGTTTTTGCTTACCATTCGTCTGTCCTTGCCATCAAAGCTGTTTTGCAGCGAGTTGTTTTCACTGGTCAGTATCACATGGACGATATCATCATATCAATCTCCTGTGTTTGTGTTGCAGAGTGAAACTCCCAAGGAAGGACACACTTAATCAGATCTAAAAACTTGCATCTGCTGGAGGTGACACAACACGTATACACACACACACACCAACATCTCTCTCTCTCTCCATCATCCATCCATCTATCTATACAACATGCACTTGCTGCCAAAGCCAATTGTAGCTCGAGATGTGTTTATCAAAGGTGTCTTTGTGTCTCAGGCGCTTAATTTTAACAAGACATTCTCCACCGGAGGAGTGTCATATTTTAATTGGTCTGAAACAGAATAAAGGCAGCGAACAGAGCACTGCAGTGACAGGTATTAATTACCTTCTGCCTAATGGCTCCCAAACTCAGCACTCAGCCATACTGGTGTTCACACCATTCTCAACTCCCCCACTCTCATCGCTTTTTCTCTCCTCCTCACCATGTGTTTATCTGCAATAGGGCTGAATCGAGGGTTTTCTTTTGGCTGTATGCGATGCGGGTAATTATAGACAATTATCCTGAAATTCTTTATTAAAATTAAAGAATCGTATATTTCTTTTTTCGAGCATGCCGAATCCTCAACCTGGGGCTATTTTCCGAATTTGCCAGGGGGGGGTTTGTTAAAAGACTGAGAAGAAGTTTAAGTCATAAAAACAAGTAAGAAAGCAGGCTAGGGAGTGTGTAGTCTGCTAAATATGAAGGATGCAGGCTTGAAATGTCTGATAAATGATATTTATATTTATAAAATCTGACTAAAATAGGTCATGAAAAACAGTCTTCACACAATAATCTAAATGTTTTTGTGTAGCCTATTTCATACACACATAGTCTGGACAGGTCAGCTCTACAATGACCTTAAATATGTATATATGGGTATAAAGGTAGTATATTACCCTCCATCCAAATCCATCCTAACCTCACACAGACAGATAGTTAACACGCACTGATATCGCTCTCGTACGCTTTTTTTTTCTTCCTGTCACCGTTTTATTCTCCTCTCGGCCACAGAGACATGGTTTTCATAGAGAAATGACAACTTGATTTACAACACAAAAGACCGCAATACCCAGACAATATTTCTCCTGCTGCCTTAAAGAAGAAAAAAAAAAGAAAAGTCCCCTCCACCTCCACCTCCACCTCCCCCCCCATACACCAACCCCCACAGTTTCAACTCGTTTGCGAGATGCAGTCAAGTCGCACAACAGTATGTTATTACTAACACAATGCACATCGTTGTAAAAGAAGGGCCTTTTGCCAGCTCGTATGTACACTTATTTCCTCCATTATCTCCAAATTGATCACATTTACTTGCAGTTTTAGAACAGTGACCCAAAGACCTTTTTTTTAGCTATGAATTGATGAGGTGTTTTTAAGGGGCAGTTGTTAAAGATCAGATGATTTTCAAAGTGGTAGGTGAGCCTGAGCAGCTCAGATGTTACAAAACATTACATGACCTATGGCATGTGTAAGGGAAAGGGGAGAGATTGGTGTTTAAAGACAGTTCACAGATATACGTTTTTTCTGGAGAAATGTGCTTTTTTTTCTCACTTGCCCAGCCTTGAGGCAGTGATGTTTTATGCATCTGATGGTTGAAGTTATGTCAAACAACCGTATAAGAGAACATTTATTTCAATTTTCCATGGGTCTGTGGGGGGTCAAACAAAGACGAAGAAGAAGAAGAAGAAGAAAAAAGAATCATGATGGCATGAGCATCTAGAAATTGACTGAAGTGTTTTCATCCAGAGAGCCACAGTTTCAGACTGCGACAATGTTCAAGTAAAAGTCCCGATGCTATAATTGGTGTTGTACAGATCTGACTCAGACCCTCAGTACCTGACACTTCCATCAGGGCCACATCCTGCCGTTAAATCAAGACACTTGCTCTGCTCAGAGAGAGAGAGAGAGAGAAATGACACATTCCCCTGGAGCTCTGCATCTTTACTGGGGGAAAAAAAAAGCCCACATTCGTTCCTGGTCATTAGGAACACATTTACTGTTTTCCATGTGAGCCACTTCAGGCGATCATCCTCTTCTTTCTTATGGAAGAGGGGGGAAGAAGGGAAAATGATGTGTTTATTTATATCCAGCTTTTCTCGTCTTCCTGACCTCTCCAAACACTTCACACTTGACTTTCTGCCATTCACTCGCTCGCTCGTGCATTCATACACAGTGCATCTGTGTGCAGCGCTGTTTCTGTCTCACATCTGTTGTACACACACACACACACACACACACACACACACACACACACACACACACACACACACACACACACACACACACACACACACACACACACACACACACACACACACACACACACACACACACACACTCATACAAGTTGGGGTTAAGTGTCTTCTCCCAAGGACATATTGGCGTGTAGACGAGTGAGAGTCGACGGGGGGGAAAAACCCTGTCTTCCATGTGGAAGATGACCTGCTCCACCACTGATCCAACCATATTAGCAAGAGATTGATGACACAGCTGTGGTGCAAGAGTTGTTTTTAAAAAAAATAAATAAATAAAGATTCAAATTAAACCTTTAAATGTACTCATTTAAAATCAACCTAAAGTGAAAGTAGAAACATGACGTGTGGTGTGATTGAGGGGAGGTTTTCGAGGTAGAGGTGGGGGTGATGAAGTTCATCTGACGGAGCTGTGAAGTTTCCACAGACGACTGCATCACTTCCATATAAAGTGCAGCGTGAAGGAAAAATGTGAGAACCCTTTTTTTTTTTTTTTGTTAAAGAAGAAAAAGTAAAAATAGCGTGGTGCTGGAATCTCATTTACGGTGTTAATTTGATCAGTCTATCAGTTTACAAGTTGCCAGTATCACTGCATGTGCGTTGGCTGATAATTTGTGCCTCGGTGAAGCAGCTCTGTGCTCCTGGTATGTGCGATGGAGGCTTTTTTTTTCTTCTTTTTTTTTTCATAGAAGCAAGATGCCTGAAATAGCTCTGATTGACAGGTATAGAGAAACAGTTACTATAACAACTACCTCCTGGCTCTCATGAGCACCTCTCTCTCTCTCTCTCTCTCTCTCTCTCTCTCTCTCTCTCTCTCTCTCTCTCTCTCTCTCTCTCTCTCTCTCTCCACCTCCCCTCACCTCTTCTCCTTTCATTTTCTTTCCCCAGCTCTCCCTTTTTTTTTTTACCCCCCTGTCTCCCTCTCTCACCCCCTCACTGTGTGCATGTGTGGGTGTGGAAGGAAGAGATTATGAAAAAGAACTTGACTGCAATATTCCTTCACGCCGAGATGTTTGTGTTGTAAGACGGAGAGAGAGGCCTGGCACCGGCTCTTGGATCTAACCTGTGTGGGCGTGGGTAGGCGAGAGTGGGAAGATGAAACATGCTTATACAACATGGGAAAATAAGCCTTTTATATATATATATTTATATATATATATAGGTTGCGTGTTTTCCTTTTTGGTGTCGGTTTCCTTCGTCTGGTTGAGCTGCTTCACTTGTATAATCAAGTCAGTCCAGTGTGCAGTGTTCCTGCACACGTGTGTGTGTGTGTGGGTGTTTTTGCATGCATGCACGCCCTTGTGACAGAAAAGCAGCACAGTGAGGCCACTTGATATGATGGGTGAATTTCAAGCACGATAGAATCTGGGGGGGGGGGACTGACACCAGAGAGTACACACTGAGGGGAGACGGTGAGTGTGTGTGTGTGCTTGGATTTGTGGCCTCTTTAGGACCTTTTTCTGGCATAAACACTGACCTGTCAGGACCAAAAAACCTGGTCCTAATGAGACAGAACCTCACATTGGAACTGGTTAACATTGGAGCTAAGATTTTGATTGCGGTTTAGGGTTAAAGTGAAGATTTAATGCTTTGTTTAGGCTGCAAATGGATGGAAGTCAGTGCAGTGTCCTGAGAAGAATCGCTGTGCAAGCGTCTGTGTGTGTGTGTGTGTGTGTGTGTGTGTGTGCACTGCTGGGAAGACGCCGGACGTCATTGCTGCCACCTGCTTCAGTAGGACAGAGGCCAAACGCATACACACACTTGCATATGCAGACAGCCAGGCAGAGGTCAAAGCAATCTCTTAACATAGCATTAATGATATGATTTACTTAACCTTCTTACACTGGAGCTTTCTCAGGCCCTTCCACTTCCTCCTGACACACACACACACACACACACACACACACACACACCCTCTGTCCCTGCCTCTCCTTGCATCTCACTGTCTCTGAGTCATCACACAGGGTGAGAGGTCTGAGGAAAACAAGCTGCCAGAGTTGGACGTAACATAACAATGCAGCACCTGTCAGTGTGTGTGTGTGTGTGTGTGTGTTTGTGTGTGTGGGTGTGTACCTGTGTTTGTGTACATGTGCATGCAGCTGTCTCGGTGTCTGTCATCAGAAGATCGCAGAGAACATTTCCAAGTCTTACTGTAAATACACTGTCTGTGTGTGTGTGGGTGTGTGTGTGTGTGTGTGTGTGTGTGTGTGTGTGTGTGTGTGTTCCTCTGCCACCTTATTGACTGGTTGTCTCACTAGTTGTAGCAGGGGGGGGACAGAGATGTTGTGTGACCTCTCCACACCTGTGTGACCCCCGGGCCTCAGAGATCCTCTAATGATGTGAACTCTGCTGCCCCGGGGCGTTCGTGCAACAATCCACTTCCTCATCACTTGCCTCAGACCTGATCAATAGATAACCCATCAGTTCTCCTCAAATATTAAAAGCACCCACAGAGGTCTTTTTTTTAAATTCTTGTCCGCTCGTTGCAGCGCTTGCAGACAATTAAAATAAAATCGTTAATGTGCACGAGCTTTACACTTGTTTATTCACTTGTTAACAAGCGTCAGTCAGTGCTGACGCCACGTTTTCAGAAATAATTCCCACGTGTCTCAAAATAATCCTCTCTGACCACAAAAACAGCAACAACCCTGTCGGAAAAAAACGCACGCTGTCACCTTTGAAGGGTTAATTCATGTTTTAATTCATGTATGGATCTTTTGGAGACTGTATACTACTTCATATACTTCGTCGTACATAACTGGAATTAAATGTGCTTTTCTATATCTGCACAGGAAATTCTATAGCTGCAATTTAAAAATATTCTCTCTTTGTCGCTCTTTTTCTTATTGTCACGTTTTTTTCGAGGGAAAATCATTCTGAAGTTGTTGTGTTTTTTTTTTGTCTGTTTGTTAACGCGATCGTAGGCTTTTGGCTGAACTTATCATCAGCTGTGTGTTTGGAACTCCAGCTATTTTTATCACGCTCAGATTGGTTCATGTCTGTAAACTTTCAGAATACGTGCAGAAATGCATGGCATTTGTCACTGTCTTTAACACTTTTAAAAACAGCATTTTTAAAAAAAGGTTGCTGTAAAGAGTCAGGATATTTAATTAATCCCCAGAGAGAAACAGGTTATGTAATCTGCCACTAGATAATAGACAAATAAGGTATGAGATTATCACTATGGTAAAACATAGACATTTAACATGAAATCCACAATCTGCAGTTCTTTTTCCTTTTCTTTCACTGACTGTGTGAAGTGGTGTTTCTGACCCATGTCTTCATATTCCTTTAGCAACAAAGCTCTAATCTGTGTTTTTGATGTCTTCCATCGGCTCGGCGACACTTTCGCGCCGTTTCTGTATCGTTCGCACGGTAAAGAGTGATAATTCTGAATTAATTAGGCTGCGTATACACAGGGGGAAGGGACACACAGCCCATAATAAGACGTTTAAAACAGGATGAGATCTGGTATCCAAGTGCAGCGTATCCATAGAGACAGTTGCTATGGCGGAGAGAAATCTCACCTCATTAGGAACAAATATAAATAGCCTTGCGACTCAGCTTATGGTCATGATGCCCACGGCTGACGAACAAGCTCAGGAGCCTCAGGTCAATCACACAAGACGAGAGCGAGGATGTGGAGAAATGGGCAGAGATAAGTGGATAAAATGATTAAGACAATTAGAAAGAAAAGGATGGAGAGGAGGAGGGAGAGGAGGGGGGTGAAGATATGGATGAAGGGAGGGGAAATGATGGAGCTCCTGAAGAAAGGGAGGAGGCTGAATGTGTGAGGGAGAGGAGGAAGAAGATGGAGTCTGAAAGAAAGTTTGTCACTGCGGTTGAAAAAGGTAAAATCTTTCAAATGTCAACCAGTTACTTGAGCTAAAATTGTATCAGCTCCTCGAAATCCATACGACACCCAGTGAACGTTGTTGAGCAATACAGTGTGAAATCAAATCAGTGCAACTGTATCTGGGTGCGTTACAGAGAAATCACATTACGAGGCGAGGAGGAAGACACACGAAACACACACGGGCGCAAAAGAGAAGCAACGCATGACCAAAATAGAGTAATGAGTCAAAGTTGTCGTGGAGAATGAGGCTGATGTGTGTTACTCTACGTGTTTGTTGTTTCATCTCCGAGGACTGACTTTTGCAGCGGCGGCATTTTCTTCTCCCTGTAGTGAATGTAATAAGAGGAGAGGAGGCGAGAGGAGGAGAGGAATCAGGAGTTGTAGGAGGAAAGATGGTAGAGGGAGGGGCTGTGAGAGCGCTTGACAGCCAAGTGGAGAGTCTGAGACTGATGGGAGGAAAGAGGAAACTGAAGACTTCCATCACTGATGGCATCAACAGGTCTGAGGAGCCTCACCAGGTAGATCTGCTGCAGTGCACCAGCAGCACCACACTACATCAGTACAGCACTGACTCAGCCCACTGGTGACTTCTGTAGGACCCTGTCTCACTGTGTCTCTCAGTCTCCTCTGAGGACGTGAAAGGTGACAACGTTTTCAATGAACCTTTATTTAAAAGTCAGGAATCAATTAGTTAATTTCCAGAGTAATAACAATGAAAGAAGAACAGTCAAATTTTTTGCCGCTTTTCCACTACATGGTTCCAAGCATGACTCGACTCACCATGGCATGGCATGTTTTCTTTTGCCTTTCCATTAGTGATAGTACGTGTTAGGGTGCTTTCACACCTACAGTATTTGGTGCGCACCAAATAAACCGCTCCGCTTTATCCGCTCTACTTTGGTAAGGTTCCTCTGGTGTGAAAGCAACCAAACCGAATGGGATGAAACGGTCTAGTTTAATGCATTATGGGTATGAGATACGGGATAACCCCGGATTTCCACCGGTCGTGTCGGGGGTTCGTACGGTCCCGGTGACGATGGTCTTCGCGGTCTATTTTGGTTAGTTTAGAACTGCATATGTGAAAGTAAACCGTATCCACGTCTGTTTGCTACATTGTAACATTTTCCTGACTGGTGCAGACCAAAGCAATCGATCTAGAGGCGTGAAAGCGCCCTTACCTGGTACTTTTTCTTTAGCACCTGCTCTGGTGAGGTTCCCATCCAGCTGAGGGGATACCATGCATGACGTCGTCAGAGTCATGAGCGCGACGTCCGGCACAAAACCGAACAATACCGAACTGTAGATCAGTTAAAAAGACTTAAAAAATCCTTGAAGAGGTGCGTTAATCTCCAACGTTTAGCTAAGGAAATGTCTAAAATCTCAATATTTAACAGAAGAGTCTGGTGTTTTTAGCGACAGCTCTGCTGAAAGACAAAGGCAATTGTTCAGTTCAGTGAGTGAGTCAGACACAGGAAGTACTGATGATTCAGTCAGGGTTGTGAGGTGGCTCAGTGGTTAAGGCTGGTACCCTGTGTGCAGAGACATCATGGACACAAGTTCAATTCCAACCATGGCAGGTTGTACTTAAATCACTTTGATTTCACTAGTTTGTGTCGCGAATAAAACAAAGTCATGGCAGTTTCATGCAGCGGTGCTGTGATGACTCCGCCCACATTGAGGAGGAAATATGTTGTAATGGAAAACCAAGCAAACCCCATAGAGTCGTGCCGTGCTGAGGCGAGTCAAGTCGTACCAGGACCATGTAGTGGGAAAGTGGCAAAATGAGCACTTTGATAGATCTAATGTTTACAGCTTGTTCTACAGTGTGATTATTGATCTTCACTGCTTGTACTCATCAGTTATTTACAATAATCTCTCAGTCACTTCAGTTAGTTGTGATTATGATTACATTTGCTGCCTAGTTCAGTGTTTCTCAGTTCTGGTGCATGTTTTAGAACATTTCCCCGCTCCAGCACACCTGATTCAAATGGTCAGCTCGTCATCGAGCTCTGCAGAAGATAATGAGCGTTTTATGTGAGTCAGGTGTGTTGGAGCAGGGAAACATCTAAAACCTGTCACACGAGAAAAACAGTCAAATACACTGGGAAAGGCTATCTTTTATCTCGTGGTTTTCTTAGTTCTCATGTGTCTTGCGGCAGCGACGTCTATCTGAAATATTCATTTCAGTCGTGTAATTAATCACATTACTCTATTCATTCCGGTGATGTATCATCGGGAGGGTGTGTGTCTGCGTGCGTGCGTGTGTGTGTATGTCGTATTTTTTTTAGTCTTTGTTCGTTGAATAATATGATTAAATTGTAAGCTTTTCATGGATCCCAGGAAGAATGGTGGATCCTAGCAAATTAAAATAATAATTTCATGGATCCTTAGTCATGTTTTTGTAACAGTGTTTGGTGTTTTTTGTAACTTCAGGCAAAAAACTATGGACTTAATTATGAACAAAGTGTTAAATCACTAATTGCTAATAAAGTGACCAGCCTTCTCCCCCTGTTCCAGAGGGAGAATGGTTCAGTCCAATCAGGGTTTAAGGCCTTTTAAGGCCAGGTCTCACACAGCTGCAACTTCTTTGCTGCTCCAGAGCGACCACACACACACGTCTCCAGGATGAACAGGTACATGTGCATCACTGTCACACTTATATAGCAACAATATTGTTTCATATTTGTGCTTGTATTCTGAAATCCAGTGTTTTAATGTAACAACAATGAAGTACAAATACTTAGTAGAATTGTTAGTAGAATTTTCACATATCTGTGTACTTTTACTCTGATACATTGCCCTGAACCATCTTCGTAACTACAAAATAAAAGTTGAGTTGAGTGACGTAATGCCTGTTTGTTGTCGCTAATTGTGTTAAAACACATTAGCTGCTTGTTGTTTACCGCGTCCGGCACCTAGGCTCTGATCACTGGGTTTCTGTTGTACACTCCGGACGCCGGGTTTCAGCGGAGCGGCCAACCAATAGTACATTTTATATCAGAAAAACACCTTTGATAATTAAAGGTGACATATTGTGCAAAATCTAATTTTTAATCATTTAAATCCTTATATCCTTAGTCTAAGTACAGGAGATAAAACACACGATGTTGACTTCCGCGCTCACTGGGACGTCACAATGCGCTAAATTCCTGGAATTGTTGTCTCGCGGAGCTCCACTTTGTCCATAAAACACACGAGAGTGCTGGCGAGGGCAACGGTATCAGAAAACCGCGAATCCATGAAAAGTTCTATTCTTGGCTCCACAGTGCAGCACAGAGTTCTACGCAAACTTCCAGCCTCAGAGGATTTATCTGTCCAGTGGATACATGTTATATATGACGGCAATGTGCCTGCTAGAGCCTGCAAATGATCACTTTTCCAAATGCTAACTGCTGTTAGCTCCCAGTAGCCTCTGTGGCTGATGTCATTTCCTGTCTTGTTTCCAGTTTTGTTTTACTGTTTTTTTTAAGGTGGACCTAAAGAGATACTACTAAACCAAGCATTCTAACCAGGGCTGTTTTGGCAGGGTGATTGAACTGATGTGGTGCTTCATCCTTATGGTATTTTGACCAAAGCATGTCACAGACATGTTCATTAGGACACCAGGGAAATTAATTAGTTAACTTGGAGAAATAGGGTATAATATGTCTCCTTTAAGTACAGTAAAGGTACTTTTAAGACTTTTACTCAAGTAATATTCTAAAAAGTGACTTTAACTTCTACCCAATGTCATTTTCTGGTAAGATACTTGTACTTTTACTCAAGTATCACTTTCAAGTCCTTTATACAAGACTGCTGAACTCTTACCTTACCTTTTTTTTTAGAATTCATGCATATATATTTTTTTAGCATAATCACAGTCATATTGTGAATTGTGTAGTGGTTAGCCCTCTTGCCTTTGCAGCAAGAAGACCCAGGTTTACGTCCCGGTTGGAACAAGGGTCTTTCTGCATGGAGTTTGCAGGTTCTCCCGACATGTGTGTGTGTGTGTGGTTTTTCTCCAGGTTCTCTGGTTTCGTCCCACAGTCCAAAGACATGCAATATATGGATAAGGCAAATTAGACACTCTACATTTACCGTGAGTTTGAGAGTATATGGTTGTTTGTGATGACCTGGTGACCTTAAGACCCTCATGTGGATGACAAAGCGGTAGAAAAATGTATGGATATTGTGAATTGTGATTGTTTCGGTCAGGATGACAGGAAGTTTTCATGTAAGTGTGCGTGTGTGCTGGTTCGACTCTGAACTTTCAAACCGACTTCCTTATATCAGACACATAACCGGATCATTTCAAGCTTAGTTAGGTGTAATTATAGCATTATTACATTATAACAGCGTCGTCCTCATCTCCTCTTTCCTCATTAACTGCATTTAAGCTTCAGACTTTTAAACACGAGATTATATTAAATCTCATAACAAAATCCGGCAGACATCCATTTTCATTGTGAATGCCCTCACATTAGTGGCTGCTGTGCAGCCTTGGTGAATTCAAGGCAAACCGATGGGTCAATTAAAGCAGAGTCTCTCCTCTCAATGCAAATAAATCTTAAAAGCGTGTTGCAGCTTTCTGTTCTTCAAAGCTAAATGGTTTCTCTCTGCCTTTGTTGTGAACAGTGTGTTTTCCACCGTGAAACAAAGGTGTCTGCGGCTGAAGGATGAAAAACCGCGACAGCTGATGAAGATGGTATAGAGTTCAGGCGTACATTTGTGTAGGCTGCCGCCTAATTGAGGAGACTTGTTTGATTTCTCTCCCTCTGTGTTTCTCCCTCTGAAGACCTGTCAAACTAGCGATCGGTCGGAAAAAAAAACAACACAAGCGCAGAGGCATTTGAGGAGCAGGAGAGCGAGTGGAGATGGAAAAGACGGTGTTTAGGAAGGAAAGGAGGGAGTTTACACCCACTGCTGAGAGAGGAAAGAAGGAGAGAGGAGAGGAGAGGAGAGGAGAGGAGAGGAGAGGAGAGGACAGGCAGAGGAGGGAAGAAAGTGTGGAGGAAGAAGCAGTGTGTTAGAGCCAGTGTTCATCAGCCTGTCAAACATCCGTTATAGACCACAAAACCCACACAGCCATTGCACTGCTGAGGTCTATCACTTGACAGGTGCACTTCCTTGACCTTCACACGCATTTCTCATACAATATGTGTGTGTGTGTGTGTGTGTGTGTGTGTGTGTGTGTGTGTGTGTGTGTGTGTGTGTGTGTGTGTGTGTGTGTGTGTGTGTGTGTGTGTGTGTGTGTGTGTGTGTGTGTGTGTGTGTGTGTGTGTGTGTGTGTGTGTGTGTGTGTGTGTGAGAGAGTGTGTGTAGGTGGCCGTTTTTTACGCACATTCAACGTGAGCCTTGTCCACAGAGCGTCAGCCCCAGTGCCGAGTGATTTCAATGCAGCGGAAGGTGATCCACAGTGAGTCACTCTTATTGATCAGAAAATAAAATTAGTCAGGTGGATTCTTCATAACTTATGATGCCTGTGTTCACCCGACTCTCCTGAGCTCCTAACTGTTTTAGCTCGGCGCTGAAACAATGCCAACACACACACACACACACACACACACACACACACACACACACACACACACACACACACACACACACACACACACACACACACACACACACACACACACACTCCTTCTCTCTCTCTCTCGGCCCACGTTTGGACCCACATTATTCCTCACTGTGCTCATAGCTTTGTAATTCTGACTGCTGCTGACGCACTGCATCTAAATTCATCATCCACTCTCCCCGGAGAGTTACATCAGGGCTTTTTTTTTTTTGTTTGTTTTGTTTTTAACCTCAGGTAACTCCATATGTACAGCAGCAAAAAAAAAAGAAGTGAACCCTGTGGAATAGCCTGCTTTTCTGCTTTAAAGGTCCAGTGTGTAACATTTGACAGCGCATTGACTAATGGCGCTTTTTCGAGCACTTTTCCATCAGCGATAGTAGCTGGTACTTTATTAGTACCTGCTCGGGTGAGGTTCAAAGCGAAGGCCACCGTAGTTCCCTGACGTGCAGTGCAAAGGCAGGGATGAGAGCGTAGACTCGGAAAAATAGACGTAGTCTTTCAGTTGTGAAATAAACTCCCGTCTTGAAGCCTCAAGATCCAGCACCATGACAGTTTTCTTTGTCAGACGGACAATACCTGCTGTCAATCACACTGGTGTCCACTGGTGTGTATGTGCTGTGAATCATTGTCTACACTCTTAGAAATAAGGGTTCCAAAAGAGTCCTTCTACAAGGGCTGTTGTTCTACCTGGAACCAACCCTTTCCCGAAGAAAGGGTTTTTCAAGTAAGAACCATTTTAAACCAGAGAACCCTTTAAAACCCCTTTCCTGAATAAAGAGGTTTAAAAGCGTTTATGGTAACACTAACCCTTTAAAAGGGTTAGTGTTACCATAAAGGGTTCTCCTATGAGGACAAGCCGAAGAACCTTATATGGTTCTACTTAGTACTTTTATTTCTAAGAGTGTATATTGTCAGTAAACATTCTCGCATATGGCTAGTTTCTGCTCTCAATAGCATGTGATGTCAATTTTGTAGTCGTAGTTTTGAAGTAGAAGTTCCCATTCAGAGGACACTACACTCTTAGAAATAAAAGGGCTAAGTAGAACCATATAAGGTTCTTCGGCTTGTCCTCATGGGAGAACCCTTTTTGGCTCTAGGTGGAACCTCTTTATAAAGGTTCCACCTGGAACCCTTTTGGAGGGTTCCTACCAAGAACCCTTTTAAAACCCTTTATTCAGGAAAGGGGTTTTCAAGGGTTCTCTGGGTCAAAATGGTTCTTACTGGAACCATTAGGGTTACCAAGAACCCTTGAAAAACAAATGGTTCCAGGTTGAACCTCAGCCCTTTTAGAAGAACACTTTTTGGAACCCTTATTTCTAAGAGTGTACCAAGTCAGAAATAGACTTATTTTCCCATAAACCAACTGCTGCGTCCCTTCTACTTCCTGTGCTTCACTTTTCAAACCAGAAGACTACGTCGTCCATCTGTGCACTCTAAAGTTTCACCACTATGTCTTCATTGAACACCTACAGGGAATAAGTGAGTAACAGCTAATAGATAGAGACACACTGTTATCATTTGTTGACATGAAAAGGGTAGCTAGCCCTCAAACGTTCGTCCTTTATAATCCTGGCTGGGGACCAATGATAGAATTCATAAGATGTAAATGACTGTCATTTTTAATTCTTATAGAGTAATAGATTTCCTGAGTTGAATGTTATTGATGCACACGAGGAAAAGCATAAATAATAAATCCAAAGATAATCAAATCTACAGAGTCAACACGACAGTGTATTTATCATAATAATTTATCATGCTGCATAAACACAATTAGAAGTGAGTGACTGGCTGGATTTGGACAAACAAGGCTTCTTTTAGCCGTATATGTCCAAGACGTCTTGTGAAAGACATCTTGTCAAGCACAGCATCTGAAGATGCTCAGTGAAGAGCAAGAATCCTAAAATATGTCCAAGAAATGTCTGAATTCAGTGTTTGTGGAAAAATGGGAAATGTTCTTATGCTCTGACACTGGCAGAATGGAATGGTTGTTTAAGTTTAATTCCTTTAAGTTGACTAATTTTGTGTCTAATGATAATGGAGTCTCATTTGGCATATTTGCTACGCATGAAACAGTATTTTAAAAACATCAATATACAGTATTAGTGGGAGTTTTAGCTGTAGTAGAAGTAATAGTGGTGGTGGTGGTACAGGCAGTAGTAGTAGTAACAGTGGTGTACTAGTAATAGTAGCATTGGTGGTGGGAAGAGTAGTACTAACAGTGGTGCAGTAGTAATAGTAATAGTATTGGTGGTGGAAAGAGTAGTACTAACAGTGGTGCAGTAGTGACAGTAGTAGTATTGGTGGTGCTGCAGTTGTAATGGTAGTAGTATTGGTGGTGGAAAGAGTAGTAGTAGTATTGTTGGTGGAAAGAGTAGTAATATTGGTGGTGCAGTAGTAATGGTAGTAGTATTGGTGGTGGAAAGAGTAGTACTAACAGTGGTGTAGTAGTAATAGTATTGGTGGTGGGGAGAGTAGTAGTAGTATTGGTGGTGGGGAGAGTAGTACTAACAGTGGTGCCGTAGTAATAGTATTAGTATTGGTGGTGCAGTTGTAATGGTAGTAGTATTGTTGGTGGAAAGAGTAGTACTAACAATGGTGCAGTAGTAATAATAGTAGTATTGGTGGTGAAAAGAGTAGTACTAACAGTGGTACAGTAGTAATAGTAGTAGTATTGGTGGTGAAAAGAGTAGTACTAACAGTGGTGCAGTAGTAATAGTATTAGTATTTGTGGTGAAGTAGTAATGGTAAGTAGGATTGTTGGTGGAAAGAGTAGTACTAACAGTGGTACAGTAGTAATAGTAGTAGTATTGGTGGTGAAAAGAGTAGTACTAACAGTGGTGCAGTAGTAATAGTATTAGTATTGGTGGTGAAGTAGTAATGGTAAGTAGTATTGTTGGTGGAAAGAGTAGTACTAACAGTGGTGCAGTAGTAGTCGTATTGGTGGTGGAAAGAGTAGTACTAACAGTGGTGCAGTAGTGACAGTAGTAGTATTGGTGGCGGAAAGAGTAGTACTAACAGTGGTGCAGTAGTAGTAGTATTGGTGGTGGGAAGAGCAGTACTAACAGTGGTGCAGTAGTAGTAGTAGTAGTAGTAGTATTGGTGGTGGAAAGAGTAGTACCAACAGTGGTGCAGTAGTTGTAGTATTGGTGGTGGAAAGAATAGTGCTAACAGTGCTGTAGTAGTATTGGTGGTAGAAAGAAAAGTAGTAAGAGTAGTAGTAGTAACGGTAGTTTTAGTAGTAGTATTGTGGTGGAAAGAGTAGTACTACCAGTGGTGCAGTGTTTGTGGTATTGGTAGTGCAGTAGTAATATTAAGGTATCCGGGTGTCTGGAACACACAGGTGTGGTCACACAGCTTATCAGGGAAGCCAGGGAGAACAAGGGGGACCTGGCTGTACTGTGCCTGGACCTCGCAAACACCTAGGGATCCATACCCCACAAGCTGGTCGAAGAAGCACTGAACCAGCATCACATCCCGAAGAAGTTCTGAGACCTCATCAAGGACTACTATGCCAACTTCCACCTGAATAGTCTCCTCCGGAACAACGACCTCCGACTGGCACAAGCTTGAAAAGGGGATCATCACCGGATGTACGACCTCAGTCATCCTCTTTGCACTCGCCATGAACATGTTGGTGAAGTCTGTGGAAATTCAGGGTTGGGGGCCCCTCACCAAGTCTGGAGTCCGACAGCCACCCATCCGAGCCTTCATGGACGACCTGATGGTGACAACGACATCTGTCCCAGACTGCAGGTGAATCCTGAATGGCAATGAGGAGATTATTTCCTAGTGCTGAACAAGGGAAGGTTACTGGTAAGTTCTGTTTCTCACTTGATACCACCAAAATGTCATCACTCACTGAGGAACCTGTGAAGAGCTTGGGTAAGGTGTTCAGCTGCAGCCTGAGAGACGCAGCCTCCATACAAGTGACCAACCAAGACCTGGCTAGACTTTGTGGACAAGTCTGGCCTCCCTGGTATTTACAAGGCCTGGATTTACCAGCATGGTATTCTCCCTCGGATCCTCTGGCCCCTCCTGGTCTATGAAGTCCACATTTCAGCGGTGGGAGGCTTTGAGAGGAGGATCAGCAGTTTTCTGTGCTGGTGGCTGGGACTGCCATAAAGCCTTAGCAGCATCACTTTGTAGGGGCAGAACAACAAGCTGAAGCTCCCCATCAGCAGCCTGAGCGAGGAGTTCATGGTGACGCGGTCCAGGGAGCTGCTACAGTATCACGAGTCCAGTGACCCAAAGGTCGCCCAAGCTGAGATCGAAGTCAGGACCGGGCGGAAGTGGAGAGCTGCCGAGGCTGTGGATGTTGCAGAGGTAAGGCTAAGGTAAAGGGTGTTGGTGGGCACAGTGGCAAAGGGAAGAGCTGGCCTAGGCAGCAGCAGAGCACCTCGCTACAACAAGGCGCAGGGGACAGAGAGGAGGTTGTTGATCCTTGAGGAGGTGCAAGCAGGTGTTGAGGAGAAGCAAGCCAGCCAGATGGTGGGAATGCGCCAGCAGGGAGCCTGGACGAGATGGGAGCAAGCTGGAGAGCACAAGGTCACATGGACCGAGCTGTGGAAAGCTGAATCCAATTGTATACAATTCTTGATCCAGGTGGTCTACGAAGTGTTGCCAAGTCCATCCAACTTCTTCATCTGGGGAAAGGTGGAGACACCAGATTGCCCCCTCTGCCAGAGGAGAGGAACCTTAGAGTACATCCTGAGCTGCTGCACAAAATCCCTGGGTGGAGGGTGGTTCTGCTGGAGACATGACCAGGTCCTGAAAGCCATAGCAGATTCCATCTGCAGTGGGATCAGCCACAGCAAAAGGCTTCGCCCAGTAAAGAACACCATCACTTTTATCAGAACTTGGGAGAGGTCTACAGGAGAGGCCTGGAACACCTCCTCTGGCTTGTTGGCAACGGCACACGTTGGGAGAGAGCAGTTGATCTGGGGAAGCAGCTGAAGTTCCCCGAAGCAATCGCCAAGACAACCTTAAGGTCAGACATTGTTCTTACCTTGGTAGCATCAAAGCAGGTGATTCTCTAGGAGCTCACTGAGCCTTGGGAGGACCGTATGGAGGAGGCCAACGAAAGAAAGAGGGCAATGTATGGTGAGCTAGTAGAGGAGTGTCTGAACAATGGGTGGCGGGCAAGATGCCAACCCATGGGCATTACAGGGGCCAGCCAGTGAAGGGCCAACAGTGGTGCAGTAGTAATAGTAGTAGTAGTATTGGTGGTGGAAAGAGTAGTACTAAAAGTGGTGCAGTACTAATAGTAGTAGTATTGGTGGTGGAAAGAGAAGTACTAACAGTGGTGCAGTAGTAGTAGTATTGGTGGTGGAAAGAGTAGTATTAACAGTGGTGCAGTAGTAGTAGTATTGGTGGTGGAAAAAGTAGTACTTACAGTGGTGCAGTACTAATAGTAGTAGTATTGGTTGTGGAAAGAGTAGTACGAACAGTGGTGCATTAGTAGTAGTATTGGTGGTGGAAAGAGTAGTACTAACAGTGGTGCAGTAGTAGTAGTATTGGTGGTGGAAAGAGTAGTATTAACAGTGGTGCAGTAGTAGTAGTATTGGTGGTGGAAAAAGTAGTACTTACAGTGGTGCAGTACTAATAGTAGTAGTATTGGTTGTGGAAAGAGTAGTACTAACAGTGGTGCATTAGTAGTAGTATTGGTGGTGGAAAGAGTAGTACTAACAGTGGTGCATTAGTAGTAGTATTGGTGGTGGAAAGAGTAGTACTAACAGTGGTGCAGTAGTAGTAGTATTGGTGGTGGGAAGAGTAGTACTAACAGTGGTGCAGTAGTAATAGCAGTAGTATCAGTGGTGGAAAGAGTAGTACTAACAGTGTTGCAGTAGTAGTATTGGTGGTGGAAAGAGTAGTACTAACAGTGGTGCAGTAGTAGTATTGGTGGTGGAAAGAGTTGTACTAACAGTGGTGCAGTAGTAATAGTAGTAGTAGTATTGGTGGTGGAAAGAGTAGTACTAAAAGTGGTGCAGTACTAATAGTAGTAGTATTGGTGGTGGAAAGAGTAGTACTAACAGTGGTGCAGTAGTAGTAGTATTGGTGGTGGAAAGAGTAGTACTAACAGTGGTGCAGTAGTAGTATTGGTGGTGGAAAGAGTTGTACTAACAGTGGTGCAGTAGTAATAGTAGTAGTAGTATTGGTGGTGGAAATAGTAGTACTAAAAGTGTTGCAGTACTAATATTAGTAGTATTGGTGGTGGAAATAGTTGTACTAACAGTGGTGCTGTAGTAATAGTATTGGTGGTGGAAAGAGTAGTACTAACAGTGGTGCAGTAGTAGTAGTATTGGTGGTGGGAAGAGTAGTACTAACAGTGGTGCAGTGGTAATAGGAGTAGTATTGGTGGTGGAAATAGTTGTACTAACAGTGGTGCAGTAGTAATAGTATTGGTGGTGGAAAGAGTAGTACTAACAGTGGTACAGTAGTAATAGTATTGGTGGTGGAAAGAGTAGTACTAACAGTGGTGCAGTAGTAATAGTAGTAGTATGTGGTGGAAAAATAGTACTAACAGTGTTGCAGTAGTAGTATTGGTGGTGGAAAGAGTAGTACTAACAGTGGTGCAGTAGTAGTAGTATTGGTGGTGGAAAGAGTAGTATTAACAGTGGTGCAGTAGTAGTATTGGTGGTGGAAAGAGTAGTACCAACATTGGTGCAGTAGTAGTAGTATTGGTGGTGGAAAAAGTAGTACTAACAGTGGTGCAGTACTAATAGTAGTAGTATTGGTTGTGGAAAGAGTAGTATTAACAGTGTTGCAGTAGTAGTATTGGTGGTGGAAAGGGTAGTAGTAACTGTGGTGCAGTAGTAATAGTAGTCGTAGTATTGGTGGTGGAAAGAGTAGTACTAAAAGTGGTGCAGTACTAATAGAAGTAGTATTGGTGGTGGAAAGAGTAGTACTAACAGTGGTGCAGTAGTAGTAGTATTGGTGGTGGAAAGAGTAGTATTAACAGTGGTGCAGTAGTAGTATTGGTGGTGGAAAGAGTAGTACCAACAGTGGTGCAGTAGTAGTATTGGTGGTGGAAAAATTAGTACTAACAGTGGTGCAGTACTAATAGTAGTAGTATTGGTTGTGGAAAGAGTAGTACTAACAGTGGTGCATTAGTAGTAGTATTGGTGGTGGAAAGAGTAGTACTAACAGTGGTGCATTAGTAGTAGTATTGGTGGTGGAAAGAGTAGTACTAACAGTGGTGCAGTAGTAGTAGTATTGGTGGTGGGAAGAGTAGTACTAACAGTGGTGCAGTGGTAATTGGAGTAGTATTGGTGGTGGAAATAGTTGTTCTAACAGTGGTGCAGTAGTAATAGTAGTAATAGTATTGGTGGTGGAAAGAGTAGTACTAACAGTGGTGCAGTAGTAATAGTACTAGTATCAGTGGTGGAAAGAGTAGTACTAACAGTGTTGCAGTAGTAGTATTGGTGGTGAAAAGAGTAGTACTAACAGTGGTGCAGTAGTAGTATTGGTGGTGGAAAAAGTTGTACTAACAGTGGTGCAGTAGTAATAGTAGTAGTAGTATTGGTGGTGGAAAGAGTAGTACTAAAAGTGGTGCAGTACTAATAGTAGTAGTATTGGTGGTGGAAAGAGTAGTACTAACAGTGGTGCAGTAGTAGTAGTATTGGTGGTGGAAAGAGTAGTATTAACAGTGTTGCAGTAGTAGTATTGGTGGTGAAAAGAGTAGTACTAACAGTGGTGCAGTAGTAGTATTGGTGGTGGAAAAAGTTGTACTAACAGTGGTGCAGTAGTAATAGTAGTAGTAGTATTGGTGGTGGAAAGAGTAGTACTAAAAGTAGTGCAGTACTAATAGTAGTAGTATTGGTGGTGGAAAGAGTAGTACTAACAGTGGTGCAGTAGTAGTAGTATTGGTGGTGGAAAGAGTAGTATTAACAGTGGTGCAGTAGTAGTATTGGTGGTGGAAAGAGTAGTACCAACAGTGGTGCAGTAGTAGTAGTATCGGTGGTGGAAAAAGTAGTACTAACAGTGGTGCAGTACTAATAGTAGTAGTATTGGTTGTGGAAAGAGTAGTACTAACAGTGGTGCATTAGTAGTAGTATTGGTGGTGGAAAGAGTAGTACTAACAGTGGTGCATTAGTAGTAGTATTGGTGGTGGAAAGAGTACTACTAACAGTGGTGCAGTAGTAGTAGTATTGGTGGTGGGAAGAGTAGTACTAACAGTGGTGCAGTGGTAATTGGAGTAGTATTGGTGGTGGAAATAGTTGTTCTAACAGTGGTGCAGTAGTAATAGTAGTAATAGTATTGGTGGTGGAAAGAGTAGTACTAACAGTGGTGCAGTAGTAATAGTAGTAGTATCAGTGGTGGAAAGAGTAGTACTAACAGTGTTGCAGTAGTAGTATTGGTGGTGAAAAGAGTAGTACTAACAGTGGTGCAGTAGTAGTATTGGTGGTGGAAAAAGTTGTACTAACAGTGGTGCAGTAGTAATAGTAGTAGTAGTATTGGTGGTGGAAAGAGTAGTACTAAAAGTGGTGCAGTACTAATAGTAGTAGTATTGGTGGTGGAAAGAGTAGTACTAACAGTGGTGCAGTAGTAGTAGTATTGGTGGTGGAAAGAGTAGTATTAACAGTGTTGCAGTAGTAGTATTGGTGGTCAAAAGAGTAGTACTAACAGTGGTGCAGTAGTAGTATTGGTGGTGGAAAAAGTTGTACTAACAGTGGTTCAGTAGTAATAGTAGTAGTAGTATTGGTGGTGGAAAGAGTAGTACTAAAAGTGGTGCAGTACTAATAGTAGTAGTATTGGTTGTGGAAAGAGTAGTACTAACAGTGGTGCATTAGTAGTAGTATTGGTGGTGGAAAGAGTAGTACTAACAGTGGTGCATTAGTAGTAGTATTGGTGGTGGAAAGAGTAGTACTAACAGTGGTGCAGTAGTAGTAGTATTGGTGGTGGGAAGAGTAGTACTAACAGTGGTGCAGTGGTAATTGGAGTAGTATTGGTGGTGGAAATAGTTGTTCTAACAGTGGTGCAGTAGTAATAGTAGTAATAGTATTGGTGGTGAAAAGAGTAGTACTAACAGTGGTGCAGTAGTAGTATTGGTGGTGGAAAAAGTTGTACTAACAGTGGTGCAGTAGTAATAGTAGTAGTAGTATTGGTGGGTGAAAGAGTAGTACTAAAAGTGGTGCAGTACTAATAGTAGTAGTATTGGTGGTGGAAAGAGTAGTACTAACAGTGGTGCAGTAGTAGTAGTATTGGTGGTGGAAAGAGTAGTATTAACAGTGGTGCAGTAGTAGTATTGGTGGTGGAAAGAGTAGTACCAACAGTGGTGCAGTAGTAGTAGTATCGGTGGTGGAAAAAGTAGTACTAACAGTGGTGCAGTACTAATAGTAGTAGTATTGGTTGTGGAAAGAGTAGTACTAACAGTGGTGCAGTAGTAGTAGTATTGGTGGTGGAAAGGGTAGTAGTAACTGTGGTGCAGTAGTAATAGTAGTCGTAGTATTGGTGGTGGAAAGAGTAGTACTAAAAGGGGTGCAGTACTAATAGTAGTAGTATTGGTGGTGGAAAGAGTAGTATTAACAGTGGTGCAGTAGTAGTATTGGTGGTGGAAAGAGTAGTACCAACAGTGGTGCAGTAGTAGTAGTATTGGTGGTGGAAAAAGTAGTACTAACAGTGGTGCAGTACTAATAGTAGTAGTATTGGTTGTGGAAAGAGTAGTACTAACAGTGGTGCATTAGTAGTAGTATTGGTGGTGGAAAGAGTAGTATTAACAGTGGTGCAGTAGTAGTAGTATTGGTGGTGGAAAAAGTAGTACTAACAGTGGTGCAGTACTAATAGTAGTAGTATTGGTTGTGGAAAGAGTAGTACTAACAGTGGTGCAGTAGTAGTAGTATTGGTGGTGGAAAGAGTAGTATTAACAGTGGTGCAGTAGTAGTATTGGTGGTGGAAAGAGTAGTACCAACAGTGGTGCAGTAGTAGTAGTATTGGTGGTGGAAAAAGTAGTACTACCAGTGGTGCAGTACTAATAGTAGTAGTATTGGTTGTGGAAAGAGTAGTACTAACAGTGGTGCATTAGTAGTAGTATTGGTGGTGGAAATAGTTGTACTAACAGTGGTGCAGTAGTAATAGTATTGGTGGTGGAAAGAGTAGTACTAACAGTGGTACAGTAGTAGTAGTATTGGTGGTGGGAAGAGTAGTACTAACAGTGGTGCAGTGGTAATAGGAGTAGTATTGGTGGTGGAAATAGTTGTACTAACAGTGGTGCAGTAATAATAGTATTGGTGGTGGAAAGAGTAGTACTAACAGTGGTGCAGTAGTTATAGTAGTAGTATGTGGTGGAAAGAGTAATACTAACAGTGTTACAGTAGTAGTATTGGTGGTGGAAAGAGTAGTACTAACAGTGGTGCAGTAGTAGTAGTATTGGTGGTGGAAAGAGTAGTATTAACAGTGGTGCAGTAGTAGTATTGGTGGTGGAAAGAGTAGTACCAACAGTGGTGCAGTAGTAGTAGTATTGGTGGTGGAAAGAGTAGTACCAACAGTGGTGCAGTAGTAGTAGTATTGGTGGTGGAAAAAGTAGTACTAACAGTGGTGCAGTACTAATAGTAGTAGTATTGGTTGTGGAAAGAGTAGTATTAACAGTGGTGCAGTAGTAGTATTGGTGGTGGAAAGGGTAGTAGTAACTGTGGTGCAGTAGTAATAGTAGTCGTAGTATTGGTGGTGGAAAGAGTAGTACTAAAAGTGGTGCAGTACTAATAGTAGTCGTATTGGTGGTGGAAAGAGTAGTACTGACAGTGGTGCAGTAGTAGTAGTATTGGTGGTGGAAAGAGTAGTATTAACAGTGGTGCAGTAGTAGTATTGGTGGTGGAAAGAGTAGTACCAACAGTGGTGCAGTAGTAGTAGTATTGGTGGTGGAAAAAGTAGTACTACCAGTGGTGCAGTACTAATAGTAGTAGTATTGGTTGTGGAAAGAGTAGTACTAACAGTGGTGCATTAGTAGTAGTATTGGTGGTGGAAAGAGTAGTACTAACAGTGGTGCATTAGTAGTAGTATTGGTGGTGGAAAGAGTAGTACTAACAGTGGTGCAGTAGTAGTAGTATTGGTGGTGGGAAAAGTAGTACTAACAGTGGTGCAGTGGTAATAGGAGTAGTATTGGTGGTGGAAATAGTTGTTCTAACAGTGGTGCAGTAGTAATAGTAGTAATAGTATTGGTGGTGGAAAGAGTAGTACTAACAGTGGTGCATTAGTAGTAGTATTGGTGGTGGAAAGAGTAGTATTAACAGTGGTGCAGTAGTAGTAGTATTGGTGGTGGAAAAAGTAGTACTAACAGTGGTGCAGTACTAATAGTAGTAGTATTGGTTGTGGAAAGAGTAGTACTAACAGTGGTGCAGTAGTAGTAGTATTGGTGGTGGAAAGAGTAGTATTAACAGTGGTGCAGTAGTAGTATTGGTGGTGGAAAGAGTAGTACCAACAGTGGTGCAGTAGTAGTAGTATTGGTGGTGGAAAAAGTAGTACTACCAGTGGTGCAGTACTAATAGTAGTAGTATTGGTTGTGGAAAGAGTAGTACTAACAGTGGTGCATTAGTAGTAGTATTGGTGGTGGAAATAGTTGTACTAACAGTGGTGCAGTAGTAATAGTATTGGTGGTGGAAAGAGTAGTACTAACAGTGGTACAGTAGTAGTAGTATTGGTGGTGGGAAGAGTAGTACTAACAGTGGTGCAGTGGTAATAGGAGTAGTATTGGTGGTGGAAATAGTTGTACTAACAGTGGTGCAGTAATAATAGTATTGGTGGTGGAAAGAGTAGTACTAACAGTGGTACAGTAGTAATAGTATTGGTGGTGGAAAGAGTAGTACTAACAGTGGTGCAGTAGTTATAGTAGTAGTATGTGGTGGAAAGAGTAATACTAACAGTGTTACAGTAGTAGTATTGGTGGTGGAAAGAGTAGTACTAACAGTGGTGCAGTAGTAGTAGTATTGGTGGTGGAAAGAGTAGTATTAACAGTGGTGCAGTAGTAGTATTGGTGGTGGAAAGAGTAGTACCAACAGTGGTGCAGTAGTAGTAGTATTGGTGGTGGAAAAAGTAGTACTAACAGTGGTGCAGTACTAATAGTAGTAGTATTGGTTGTGGAAAGAGTGGTACTAACAGTGGTGCAGTAGTAGTAGTATTGGTGGTGGAAAGAGTAGTATTAACAGTGGTGCAGTAGTAGTATTGGTGGTGGAAAGGGTAGTAGTAACTGTGGTGCAGTAGTAATAGTAGTCGTAGTATTGGTGGTGGAAAGAGTAGTACTAAAAGTGGTGCAGTACTAATAGTAGTCGTATTGGTGGTGGAAAGAGTAGTACTAACAGTGGTGCAGTAGTAGTAGTATTGGTGGTGGAAAGAGTAGTATTAACAGTGGTGCAGTAGTAGTATTGGTGGTGGAAAGAGTAGTACCAACAGTGGTGCAGTAGTAGTAGTATTGGTGGTGGAAAAAGTAGTACTACCAGTGGTGCAGTACTAATAGTAGTAGTATTGGTTGTGGAAAGAGTAGTACTAACAGTGGTGCATTAGTAGTAGTATTGGTGGTGGAAAGAGTAGTACTAACAGTGGTGCATTAGTAGTAGTATTGGTGGTGGAAAGAGTAGTACTAACAGTGGTGCAGTAGTAGTAGTATTGGTGGTGGGAAAAGTAGTACTAACAGTGGTGCAGTGGTAATAGGAGTAGTATTGGTGGTGGAAATAGTTGTTCTAACAGTGGTGCAGTAGTAATAGTAGTAATAGTATTGGTGGTGGAAAGAGTAGTACTAACAGTGGTGCAGTAGTAATAGTAGTAGTATCAGTGGTGGAAAGAGTAGTACTAACAGTGTTGCAGTAGTAGTATTGGTGGTGAAAAGAGTAGTACTAACAGTGGTGCAGTAGTAGTATTGGTGGTGGAAAAAGTTGTACTAACAGTGGTGCAGTAGTAATAGTAGTAGTAGTATTGGTGGTGGAAAGAGTAGTACTAAAAGTGGTGCAGTACTAATAGTAGTAGTATTGGTGGTGGAAAGAGTAGTACTAACAGTGGTGCAGTAGTAGTAGTATTGGTGGTGGGAAGAGTAGTACTAACAGTGGTGCAGTAGTAGTATTGGTGGTGGAAAGAGTTGTACTAACAGTGGTGCAGTAGTAATAGTAGTAGTAGTATTGGTGGTGGAATTAGTAGTACTAAAAGTGGTGCAGTACTAATATTAGTAGTATTGGTGGTGGAAAGAGTAGTACTAACAGTGGTGCAGTAGTAGTAGTATTGGTGGTGGAAAGAGTAGTATTAACAGTGGTGCAGTAGTAGTATTGGTGGTGGAAAGAGTAGTACCAACAGTGGTGCAGTAGTAGTAGTATTGGTGGTGGAAAAAGTAGTACTAACAGTGGTGCAGTACTAATAGTAGTAGTATTGGTTGTGGAAAGAGTAGTACTAACAGTGGTGCAGTAGTAATAGTATTGGTGGTGGAAAGAGTAGTACTAACAGTGGTGCAGTAGTAATAGTATTGGTGGTGGAAAGAGTAGTACTAACAGTGGTGCAGTAGTAATAGTAGTAGTATGTGGTGGAAAGAGTAGTACTAACAGTGGTGCAGTAGTAGTAGTATTGGTGGTGAGAAGAGTAGTACTAACAGTGGTGCAGTGGTAATAGGAGTAGTATTGGTGGTGGAAATAGTTGTACTAACAGTGGTGCAGTAGTAATAGTATTGGTGGTGGAAAGAGTAGTACTAACAGTGGTGCAGTAGTAATAGTAGTAGTATGTGGTGGAAAGAGTAGTACTAACAGTGTTGCAGTAGTAGTATTGGTGGTGGAAAGAGTAGTACTAACAGTGGTGCAGTAGTAGTAGTATTGGTGGTGGAAAGAGTAGTATTAACAGTGGTGCAGTAGTAGTATTGGTGGTGGAAAGAGTAGTACCAACAGTGGTGCAGTAGTAGTAGTATTGGTGGTGGAAAAAGTAGTACTAACAGTGGTGCAGTACTAATAGTAGTAGTATTGGTTGTGGAAAGAGTAGTACTAACAGTGGTGCAGTAGTAGTAGTATTGGTGGTGGAAAGAGTAGTATTAACAGTGGTGCAGTAGTAGTATTGGTGGTGGAAAGGGTAGTAGTAACTGTGGTGCAGTAGTAATAGTAGTCGTAGTATTGGTGGTGGAAAGAGTAGTACTAAAAGTGGTGCAGTACTAATAGTAGTAGTATTGGTTGTGGAAAGAGTAGTACTAACAGTGGTGCAGTAGTAGTAGTATTGGTGGTGGAAAGAGTTGTATTAACAGTGGTGCAGTAGTAGTATTGGTGGTGGAAAGAGTAGTACCAACAGTGGTGCAGTAGTAGTAGTATTGGTGGTGGAAAAAGTAGTACTAACAGTGGTGCAGTACTAATAGTAGTAGTATTGGTTGTGGAAAGAGTAGTACTAACAGTGGTGCATTAGTAGTAGTATTGGTGGTGGAAAGAGTAGTACTAACAGTGGTGCAGTAGTAGTAGTATTGGTGGTGGGAAGAGTAGTACTAACAGTGGTGCAGTGGTAATAGGAGTAGTATTGGTGGTGGAAATAGTTGTTCTAACAGTGGTGCAGTAGTAATAGTAGTAATAGTATTGGTGGTGGAAAGAGTAGTACTAACAGTGGTGCAGTAGTAATAGTAGTAGTATCAGTGGTGGAAAGAGTAGTACTAACAGTGTTGCAGTAGTAGTATTTGTGGTGGAAAGAGTAGTACTAACAGTGGTGCAGTAGTAGTATTGGTGGTGGAAAAAGTTGTACTAACAGTGGTGCAGTAGTAATAGTAGTAGTAGTTTTGGTGGTGGAAAGAGTAGTACTAAAAGTGGTGCAGTACTAATAGTAGTAGTATTGGTGGTGGAAAGAATAGTACTAACAGTGGTGCAGTAGTAGTAGTATTGGTGGTGGAAAGAGTAGTACTAACAGTGGTGCAGTAGTAGTATTGGTGGTGGAAAGAGTTGTACTAACAGTGGTGCAGTAGTAATAGTAGTAGTAGTAGTATTGGTGGTGGAAATAGTAGTACTAAAAGTGGTGCAGTACTAATATTAGTAGTATTGGTGGTGGAAAGAGTAGTACTAACAGTGGTTCAGTAGTAGTAGTATTGGTGGTGGAAAGAGTAGTATTAACAGTGGTGCAGTAGTAGTATTGGTGGTGGAAAGAGTAGTACCAACAGTGGTGCAGTAGTAGTAGTATTGGTGGTGGAAAAAGTAGTACTAACAGTGGTGCAGTAGTAATAGTAGTAGTATTGGTTGTGGAAAGAGTAGTACTAACAGTGGTGCAGTAGTAGTAGTATTGGTGGTGGGAAGAGTAGTACTAACAGTGGTGCAGTAGTAATAGTATTGGTGGTGGAAAGAGTAGTACTAACAGTGGTGCAGTAGTAATAGTAGTAGTATGTGGTGGAAAGAGTAGTACTAAAAGTGGTGCAGTACTAATAGTAGTAGTATTGGTGGTGGAAAGAATAGTACTAACAGTGGTGCAGTAGTAGTAGTATTGGTGGTGGAAAGAGTAGTACTAACAGTGGTGCAGTAGTAGTATTGGTGGTGGAAAGAGTTGTACTAGCAGTGGTGCAGTAGTAATAGTAGTAGTAGTAGTATTGGTGGTGGAAATAGTAGTACTAAAAGTGGTGCAGTACTAATATTAGTAGTATTGGTGGTGGAAAGAGTAGTACTAACAGTGGTTCAGTAGTAGTAGTATTGGTGGTGGAAAGAGTAGTATTAACAGTGGTGCAGTAGTAGTATTGGTGGTGGAAAGAGTAGTACCAACAGTGGTGCAGTAGTAGTAGTATTGGTGGTGGAAAAAGTAGTACTAACAGTGGTGCAGTAGTAATAGTAGTAGTATTGGTGGTGGAAAGAGTAGTACTAACAGTGGTGCAGTAGTAGTAGTATTGGTGGTGGGAAGAGTAGTACTAACAGTGGTGCAGTAGTAATAGTATTGGTGGTGGAAAGAGTAGTACTAACAGTGGTGCAGTAGTAATAGTAGTAGTATGTGGTGGAAAGAGTAGTACTAACAGTGTTGCAGTAGTAGTATTGGTGGTGGAAAGAGTAGTACTAACAGTGGTGCAGTAGTAGTAGTATTGGTGGTGGAAAAAGTAGTACTAACAGTGGTGCAGTACTAATAGTAGTAGTATTGGTTGTGGAAAGAGTAGTACTAACAGTGGTGCAGTAGTAGTAGTATTGGTGGTGGAAAGAGTAGTACTAACAGTGGTTCAGTAGTAGTAGTATTGGTGGTGGAAAGAGTAGTATTAACAGTGGTGCAGTAGTAGTATTGGTGGTGGAAAGAGTAGTACCAACAGTGGTGCAGTAGTAGTAGTATTGGTGGTGGAAAAAGTAGTACTAACAGTGGTGCAGTAGTAATAGTAGTAGTATTGGTTGTGGAAAGAGTAGTACTAACAGTGGTGCAGTAGTAGTAGTATTGGTGGTGGGAAGAGTAGTACTAACAGTGGTGCAGTAGTAATAGTATTGGTGGTGGAAAGAGTAGTACTAACAGTGGTGCAGTAGTAATAGTAGTAGTATGTGGTGGAAAGAGTAGTACTAACAGTGTTGCAGTAGTAGTATTGGTGGTGGAAAGAGTAGTACTAACAGTGGTGCAGTAGTAGTAGTATTGGTGGTGGAAAAAGTAGTACTAACAGTGGTGCAGTACTAATAGTAGTAGTATTGGTTGTGGAAAGAGTAGTACTAACAGTGGTGCAGTAGTAGTAGTATTGGTGGTGGAAAGAGTAGTATTAACAGTGGTGCAGTAGTAGTATTGGTGGTGGAAAGGGAAGTAGTAACTGTGGTGCAGTAGTAATAGTAGTCGTAGTATTGGTGGTGGAAAGAGTAGTACTAACAGTGATGGGGTAGTAGTTGTAGTGGTAGGAGTGTTGTAGTAGTAGTAGAAGTGGTGGTGCTGGTGTTGGTGGTCGTAGTGTAGGTAATAATAGTGGTTGTAGTAATAGTGGTGTATTAGTAGAAGCAATGGGGACAGTAGTGGTGATAATAAGTAATTGTGATGTACATGTAGAAAATTAAACAAACCGTACAGTGTGAAGGAGTGCGGGGTTAGGTTAGGGTTAGTACACATTAGTGATATATATTTATATTTATATATATTATATTATCATGTAGAGAAACAAATTAATCGTAAATACAATTAGGAAGCCAGCACTCAGCAGGTTCACCTCATCTGATGAACACAGATGCTTGTGGTCTGTTGTAAAACATCAGGAAGATCATTAGTCTTATCCCGAGCCTCAGTTCACATGAAAACAAAATCATAAAAATTATGTATTCTTAATTAGGATTAATGTGGCCTAAAAGAGAGCTACATCTCACTGAGGTGAAGAGGCAAAGGAGGAGGTCTATTTGTCGGTTTCTTGTCTGCGGCTGTCTAGTCACCCAGCCACATGCTCCATCATAGTTTAAATATTCATAGTCCGCACGATGAATATTCATGAAGTCCTTATTAATATTTATGAGCTTCACTTGTTGAGGTGTCACTCGATCTCTTGAACACACATGCACGCACAGACATTTACACACAGTGACGATCAAAGCACAGATAGCTGCGTCTACAGTTGCAGATTCATAAGTGACGCTGTGTGCTACTCTGTAAATAAAAACCATGCCCTCCTGTTACTTGTGATCGTCAACACATAAAAAAGTAGGCCGTTAAAATAAGCAGTGAGGCAGTTTGAAAAAAATATATATTTTACATGCTTTTTATTAGTTGCAGTTATAGCAGAATTTTAATGCCACTCCTGTGCATTAAGTTGACCGTGGTGAATTTACATTAGCGGGATAACTGTGAGGAGGTTAAATCATTACATTTCTCGTGAGTGACTTAAAAGTGCTAAAAAAAAATCGTATTTACTTTTTATTAGACGGTGTTAAGGCAAGTTTAATATTACTGTTGTGGTGGTAAACAATGATATATGACGAAGAGGTGGGGACTCGAGTCGCTTGATTTGAGGACTTGAGACTTTCTTGACAAACTTGATTTGACTTAGACTTGAGTGAAATGATTCAAAATAATCCTAATCCTAATCCTTGATTTATGGAATACTAGTGCAGTGCCTGTAGGAAGAATGTGCACACGGCAAATCAAAAAGCGATTCCAGTGTGGCTGACGGTCACAAAACAGCTAGCTACGCTAATGCTAATCGTAGCCTAGCTAGTTTACCTTCGGAAACAGGTTCGCCAAGTTAGCTGCAAAATAGTAGCATGCTAATGCTTAATAAATATGTGCTGGGGTATTGGTGAATGGACACCGAGTTCGTCGTTTCAGTATAACACCATGTTCTCCGTTGAACCGTGTGAAAATGTCTCACCCACCGTGAGGACAGCCTCTTCACTCCCACCTCCCTGCCCCAGACAGCGCAGCTACTGCTGATGAGCCACTGCAAAAGTGCAGCGTGATAAATCAGCAAAAATTAGAATTAAATCAAGGGTGCACACCCTCGGGCCATGCTCAACCCATATCCAAACTCTTAGGGCGATCTGACTAAAGGTCAGAGAGATATGCCTGTCACAGACACACACACACATACATACACAACTTGCTTTGAAAATAGATTTCCATTTTCTCAAATATTGAGGCGTTAACGTTACAATTATGGGTGTTTGCTTTTGCGGCCTTGCGTACAAACCTGGCAACCGAGATCGGACGTCAGTTGGTTACTATTTTAATCAACAACACTAGTCAATGTCGTGGTCAAAAGCTCGTTTTAAGTGTGCAAAATGTGATGGGGTTTTTAGCCAAATGTTTGAAATACATTTCCATGGTTTAATGGCAGTATTCTTTACATTTCTGGCTCTGTAGTTTAATTTATTTTCATTTTATAGCTTCAATTCAGTTGCATGGGGCCATGAAGCAGTCCTTACATTGCATGAGTAAAACAGTGTTTTTTGCATATTTAAATGCGGAATATCCAGCAAATTATCTTTATCTTCTATATTCATACTGACTTATAGCTAGCTTGATTTAAAGCAGGGACTGGACTTGATTTGCTTGATTCTTGCAAGAATTACTTCATACTTGCAGACTTGAAGGTTAAGACTTGTATGTGTGATTTACTCCCATCTAATGATATGATTATGATTATGATTATGATATGATATGACTGCTGAATAACACCACATTTTTCAAGGGCAAGGCTGTAGATACATTTATAAAACGGACCAGAACGACTTACAGTATGTTGCGCGTGTGTGTGTGTCTACCAGAAGTGAAAGTGAGTTTACCCTCTGCTGCCTCCCTGAGAAGAGGCCCCACTCTAATCCCAGTTCCTGTAACATCTTTAAACAGACATCGCTGCACATCAGCGAGGCCCTGGAAGTTGGAACTGATGTAACAGCATGACTCACGTATATAAACACACAGTCAGCTGTGCACTTTCTAATGAGGCGAGTTCAAACACACTGCCACAACAGTGGCGGTATTTCTGTGCCTGCGAAACGGGAAACGAGCGCCACCGAGTCTCTGTCCTGTGTGCACACACATGCCAAACATACTGACGGAACCAGCAGGTGTGTGTGTGTGTGTGTGTGTGTGTGTGTGTGTGTGTGTGTGTGTGTGTGTGTGTGTGTGTGTGTGTGTGTGTGTGTGTGTGTGTGTGTGCAAAATAGATCAGGTTTTAGATTATAACCACATCAGTGGATTACAAACTGTCACAAATTGGATTTTACTGTTGAAGCCAATGAAATATCAAATGACAAGGCTGTGTACAAGTCTTTCTCTCACACACACACACACACTTTCTCTTTGTTTGTGTGTGTGTGTGAGATAGAGTGACATGTACGCACACTTTCGGTGACGCACATCCTGAAAAGCCTGTGCTCAGTCATCGCTGTAGTTTGTGTTTGTATCACTGAGTGTTGATGGCATTTCGCCCGTGTAGGTTGTGCATGAACCGCATTTTTAACCACTCGCCTTCTATTTCAGATAACAAACATCGCAAAATGTCAAAGTCATTCCCAAGAATTACATTGCAGAATCGATTTGACACAATTAATTATTCAAAAATTATAATTCCTAATTCCTGCTGTGACCATACTTTGGGTGCTAATTGTGAGATTTATTCAAACGCAGTACAAGCAGTGAGTGCGACGAGAGTTGACACTCAGCGCTGTTTGAATAAACAATACACTTCTGGATGCACAGGATTAATGTTTAATGGCTCCAGGGAACAGATGAGAGGCTGCCGTGTCTTATCAAACTCTTCATCTGTCGTTTGACAAGAATCCTTCGAGGTGTAGTGCGTTGGTTAATTCATGAAGACATTTTGTGCGGCGTATTAGAAGGAAATCCTTGCTAATGATTAAGCAGTAAGAGAGGCTTTTGTTGTTTAACGGTGTTAAAATCAGCTCTGAGATTCCCCAGACCTATTAAAGCACAGTCTGGTTCGTTAACTACCTCAGAGAGTGTTGTTTAAAAAAAAAGATTCAGACCAATCATGTTCTATCTTGACAAAAAGGGTGAAGCCTTGAAGTCGGTTTGTCTCCTGCAGCCTACACTTATCACATATGAGAGAGTTATCGGGTTATAGCTTGTGCAATTCTGCCTTTGAATAATGAAGTCCATGAATGACTTTGAATTGAATGAGACCGGATTTAATGGAACAAAAATGAGTCTCATCAAATACTCAAATCTCTGCTCCCCTGTTCATTTTCTATATGATCTCGATTGCTTTCACAGTGATTAGTGGAGGTTGTTTACGAGGCATTACGACGTGTTTAAAAACAGGAGGGTACATTTCTGATAGAAAATCCACATTTCTCCTACATAAGCTTGGTGCAAAAGTTACAGTTATACAGTTATAATACGTGCACTGCACCAGTGTCCTTCAGCTGCGACAGCACATTAACAAGTCAAGGTTATGCAAATGATGAAATTCCATATATTGGCGTGAGAATTACAACACCCGCCTTCCTTCAGCCAGGACAAACCTTACTTTGCTCTCACACTCTTATTGAGCTGTGTGTGACCACGCTAATGGCACACATTCATTTTCATAATGATGTAGAATATAGATCTCAACACCAGGAGAACAAACCGCTTTTAAAAGACCTCAAATGAAGTTTAAATTATTAACTGGGCAAAGAGGATAAATGTCCTTGTGAGCCAAAGCAACAGCCTCACTATCTGTTTTTTTTTTTTTTGTGCCTGTTTAGTTTGCGATCTGTTTGGAAACATGCACCACTGACACACTATATAGGAGCGGGTCAAAATATCGATTTGGTGATATGTCGTCGTCCTTCCTCGTGCAATACGATAATCGATAAGCAAGGACGAATATTGATGTCTTAATAAACAAATGAAGGAGCTTTAAAGTAAACAGTCCCTGCCAGTTTCACTCACTGGGTTACGCTACTCGATGTCTCCTCATGGTGGCGCTGCTCAAATGAATGAGGGAAACTTGGGCAGAAGTTACCTGGCTGAGGTTAGAGGGAGTTTACAGCGGAGAAAGCTACGTTAAGAAACACTCTATCCACGTTCAATACAAAGACTTTATGCAGAATTAGCGAAATTCTGCACTTTTAGCTATTTGCGGACGTTGTGTTTTCTTCAGTTAGACAGATATTGTGATGTATATGATTGTCTCGCAATATATTGATTATCGCAGAATTGTTGTATTGCTGTATTATTGGTATTGTTGATTATTATTGTATCATGAGGTAACCTGTGATTCCCACCCCTAAAATATCAGGTCGTGATGGTAGGTCCTGTTTATTAACCATTTGGAAATCCTTGAATCTTTTTTGGTTTTTCATGATTTCAGTTTTGTTTCTAAATGTATGTTTTTAAAAACACACCACATAGCAAACCAGGGACCTAGCATTACTACAGCCTTTTGTAATGTGGAATGGGACTAAAGCAGAAGCCCAGAAGCTCAGCCACACATCAACAGTGGGTTTATCAGGCCGTGTCCCAATTCTGGTGGGGCTTTGACAAACAGACGTTCCAAAATACAATTCGGGCCGAAGCAGAAACTCAAAAGTCTTTATGACAACGTTATGTGAACAGAAAATAGTAACAGGATCTAAATTAAAAATCGATACAGGTAGAGCGGGGAATCGAAAAAAACAACACGTTCTTACACAGGTCGTTCGTTTACAGCATCGTTTACAGCACAGCATCACTTTCTATACAGCACTGAATGTCATTTCCTTTAACCCTTTAAGGTACTACTCAACTATTTGGTCGACCACACATTAAAGGGACACTGTGTAGTATTTATGGGTTTATATAACCCAAAATCCACTTTTTTATACATATTATGTGCTCCTGCATTGTCTAGTCGCTGTATAAAAGTTTTTGTTTCATTTTCGTAGTGTTTCAAAAAGTCATGTAAAATAACATGGTCGCGGGCCGCGGTTGCATAGCCACTGTTAGCAGCGAGACGCCATGTTTCTACCGGAGCCTGTAAGGACAAACGCGAGAGAACAAATCAAGCGTCGCTTTACTTGTAGCGGAAGTCCCGCCTCCTCTCTCTCATCTGCTACGGCCGCGGTAGCTCGCCCTTTCCCTCGCCTCATGAACCTCATCTGCTGACACGGAGAAAGACGACGAGGACGACATTTGACAGGCTGCGGACACCGTAGCACACAGGGAAGGGAGGGGGTGAGCAGAGGAGCAGTTCTTTGTTGTTAATTTCAACCTCTCCTCTAGATGGCACTATAAACTACTTACTTCACCTTTAAGTCACTATATCTCATTGAAAAATGCATCAAGCTGAACTCAACCTGAATGAGCCATCTCTACCATTTGGTGTAGTTGTGCAATGCAAAAAAAATTAAATCTAGATGGCGCTGCGTCTGTGAGCAGTTTGCCTTTACAGCATTCCTGTAAAACAGCAAGTGACACAACGAAAATGCACTCGTCCTTCGATGACGCATATCGGCGGGACTTTAGAAGTTGGGACTATTTTGTTGACATATTATCGTTTCAGAGGAGTTGTTGTACAGAATTATGTCACTTAATTCAACAAAAAATAAGTCTTATAAGGGTCAAATGTTGTTTTTCAAAACATGCTCTACCAAACAGTTGATTTGATCATTTTATGGTAAAGGTAGAGAGGCTAGTTAATGTTGGTAAAATTGATAAATTTATTGATCAAGAAATTGCATTTAATGTGACTTCTCTGAATGTTGTACTAACTATGAACAGACGTCTCAACCGTTTGGTAGAGGACAGTATCCGAAATATTGTAGGGTCTGATTAAAACAAATATGTATTGATTGTCGTTATTGTTATCATAAGTGAATAAAAAATGCAAATAAATAGTTTTTCCTTTTCCTGGGACACTGTCCTGTATAGATACAGTAGGGAACTTCATAACAGCACCCTTTTTGAGTTGAAGAATCAAATACATATGCACCAAAATCCTCATGGGTTCGGATAAAACTGTTCTCACTAAGGCTACATTCAGATGAGATTCAGAACTGAAGTGATTTGAACATTACTGACTGTTCATAAGGCAGACGTGCACATAAATACCTTTGTGCAAGTGTCATTAACGACAGATATTTGTGAGAACCCTCGGTGTTGAAGTGAGGGACACATAAGGTAAGATGTACTTTTATCGATCTCCCACGGGGGGGGGAATTCAGAAATGGAAACTATCGCAACGAATTTGTGAGTGAGCTGTAACTCTAGAGGACAACACTCCCCTCCATTGTTGTTTGATTTTGCAGTGCTGCTGGTGCAGGTCGATAACAGCAACACTCAGTGCATAGTTACAGACAAACAGGAGCGCCGATTCCAATGTGATGGTTTTTATTCCTGTCACATGACCTCACAGCAGATACGCCGCACGTCTGTGTATATAAATCTGATTAGAAAATCAGATTTAAGTCACATTAATGGAAAAGTGTTATGGCTTCATGTTCTGTGTCTTATTTTGTCGAGTTCCTGTTTCCTGTTTTCTCGTGCAGTTGTCTCTAGCTTTGTGTTTTGGCCGGTCGGCTGGGCGGAGTCACACACCTGCAAACCATCATCCCATCACCTGCTGCTCTATATACTCTGGTTTTCCCATTCACTCCTCACCAGTGTGTCATGTCTCCACACGCTGCATCATGACTTCCTCAGTAATTCACTTAATCTCGATATCAACAACTAGTATTTGTTATTTTGTTACTTTTCCCATGGATTAATTGCTCAGTCTCCTGCCAGCAAATAAATAAATAAATCCTTTCTTACCTTTTTTTTTTTTTTGTCAAGAAGCAAGTTTGACTTCTGTTTATTTTGGGTTCAGTTTGTCTTTTTATATTTTATGAACGCCACAGAAAAGATTGGGTATGAGTAATGTCAGTCTGCTTATGTGAATGTCACCAATGCCCAGAAATATATAGACTTTAGGACAGACATGTCCAAAGTCCTACCCCATGAGATGTTGTTCAGTTTTATATTGTATTATTTATATCGTGAAAAGGACATCACATGTCATCTTCATTAGATGATAAGGAGTTGTGTGAGAGTTCTGAAAGGTCTGAAGGGACCATTGTCACCCAGAAATCTTCAGTTTGGACACCCCTGGTTTAGGATGATATAGTGTCCGCACAACACTGTAAAAATCAAAATCAGATCTGAATTACATCAAGAGAAGAAAGCAATTCTAAGTCACTTTGGCTTGGTAATAATGTGAATGCATCTGAGATGATGAGACACAGGTGTGAGTCATCATGGCAGCTAAAGGTGAAGCAGAGAAAACACACATGAGGAGGAACTACTGAGTAAAACAGAGCAGGCGACGTCATAAGAGTAATATAAGTCCAATCAGAAGAACCTGAATGTCCAAAAGTAACTTAAAAATCAAACCAAAGCAACACTAACAGCAATGTCCAAAGTGAAAGTCTGAAGAGCAGACTGCCCTCAGAGTTTGAATCATTACGCTTGTCTGTAGTCGTCTGGGCTTGTGCAATGTCACCAAACTTGGACATTAATGACCTCAGTCGTTCTGAAAATGCTATCATGATATATAAAGCTTGGAAAACATTTAATGAGATGTCAGCCGTGGAACAAGATACCTTATTACTCTGGGAGGGGGGGGGGGGAGTCTGTTGTGTCGTAACCATAGTTGGTGACTCAGATTTGGACGGATTGTGTGGTGGGTGTAAACATACAGTACATGGTGACAAAGGCCTGGGCTGCAGCTATATTTGAACACTGTGCTCTTGTCCCACAAATGCACACTAATACAGATCATGTCATGACATTTTTTAGTTTTTTTTTTTTTTTTTAGTTTGGACTTGTCCGAATATTTCGACCTGGCAATTTGCTCCTAAAACATCTGGACCATAATGTGAAGAGAGTTTAGTTTTGACAATATGAATGAACATGAATAGCTTTATTAATTAGACTGGGGACAAGTCATTTGAACTCATACACTATAAAAACACAGAGATGCAAGGGAGTTAAACGGGGAATATATAATTAATGACAATAAAAAGGTTGATAATAATCAGGCAAGGCTACTGGATTATATTCTCAGGAGATATTACACCTTTTTTTTTTATTCTCTACAGTTGATGAAAAATAATTTGATGTTTTTGTTGTAAGTCACTCGACAAAGCCTCCCCGCCAAGAACTGCTGCTCACTGGATATTTTCTCATTTTCAGACCATTTTTCTGTAAACCCTTTATAGATGTTTTTTTTTTTTGTTTTTTTTTGCAGAAATCCCAGTAGATCAGCAATTTATGAAATACTCAGAGCAGTCAGTCTTGCACCAACGACCATGCCTTGTTCAAAGTCACTAAAATCAAATCTTTCTGATGCTCAGTTTCAGCTCTGAGAGCAGGTTGTCTTGACCGCGTCTACATGAATTACATGCACCCAATTACTGCCACACTATATATATATAAAGTTATATGGTGTTGGTTAATTTGTGGTGACTTATTGTGACCATGTTATCGTTCCTTTATTTTATTATAGTTGTAAAATCAGTACAATAAAACACTCCATTACCAGTAAATATATTGCTGCATTTGAAAACATAAGGGCAGGTAAACTTACATGAGTGGTTTTAATAATAATGTAACATTTAAAGGCGCCATATGTAAGAATGTGGCCAAAAACGGTTACTACACTCAAATTCAAAATACCTGTGGTTGCTCGGCAGCTGAGACGCTACAGACTGCAGTGATTGGTAGACGGCGGTAGGTGGCGCCACATGCAAAAACATGATTTGCAGTCTGCAAAATATTTTATTTAATGCAAATATTTTGTCTGTACTGTTGTTGTTGGTGACTTCAGTTTGTTATATGAACATTATTCCTGAGTCTCTGTGACATATTAGGAGGATTTTACGGCCAGTTGCTTTGGATTTATTACATAATGCACCTTTAATGTACATAATGTAACTCTACTAATGCATAAAATAGCCCAGTGTTACTCCACTGATATTATTGTGACCGTGTAGGCAGCATGGCGCTTTAGCTATAGTCGAATGTGCTTATTTTAACCACTTCATACACCGATGTGTTGTTAACGGCGGTGCAGCTCAGTGCGTCAGGGGTTGTGTGTGTGTGTGTAAAACCTTAGTGAGTAAATAAATCCAGATGAGTGAATAGAGAAATACTCTATGAATGATAATGGACTACAGAGGTGAACAGGCCTGATCTACACAGGTGCTGCAGCCTCAGCAGCCCTGAACTGTACAATCTGACCATCGCAAGCAAACACAGCAACACAAAGACAAATAAAATGACCACGAAGAGACACAGACAAAATATGCTCAGAACATGGATGTGCATGTACTCTTTATTGTGTTAAATGTCGTCTCCTGTACTCCCACCACTGTGGGGGAAAAAGTGGGTTTTATAAAGACACGGGAGACTTTTTTTTTTTTTTTTTTTCGTGTCCTCTAATGTGTTCACGTCAGTTACTGCAGTAATTACAGGGGGAAAGAGACCAAGACACAGAGGAAGAGACGGAGATAATACAAGAGATAGAGACTTGTACAGTTCAGCAGAGAGAGAATCAGGACACACACACACACACACACACACACACACTGAGAGAGATTCATTTTATATGCACACCATGTGTTTTACAGTTTCCTGCAATTATCCTGTACAATAGTCCGACATGGTCATATCTGTATATCCGAGTGTACACGGTTACTTATTTAGATTTCCTCTTTAAAACAGACACATTTTTTTTATTCCTGCAGCATTTTTCATACATTATTTTTGTTGTCATGCCATATCTTGTTTTCATTTTTGTCCTTACACACACAATGTTGTATTTTTACACTGGCTCTGGCAATGGAAATGTATGTTTCCCATGCCAATAAAGACCTTTTGAAATTGAAATTGAATTGAGAGAGAAAGAGAGAGAGAGAGAGAGAGAGAGAGAGAGAGAGAGAGAGAGAGAGAGACGGAAAGAGGGAACGCACAAAAGAGACAGAGAGACAGGGATGGAGAGGGGGAAAAAAAGACAAGACAGAGGAGAGAGACAAGGACAGAGAGAATGGTAGAGAGACATACAGTAGATACAGGAGAGAGAGAGAGAGACAGGGACAATACAGAGACACACAGTTACAGTGGAGAGAGACAGACAGTACAAGAGAGCGAGACAGGACACGGGGAGATAAGTGGGCAGGTTCTGGATCTCGTGCATTCCTCGCGCGCACGTGTGTGTGTGTGTGTGTGGGCGCGTGGCTCAGGGTTCAGAACTGTGGACACGCCTCCTCCTCCTCTCCGCCCCCGCCCCCCCTCCCCCTCTCTCCCCCTGTACTCACCCCCGCCGCCCCGCTCCTCCTGCTCAGACACAGACAGGCAAAAGGCGGAGGAGGAGCCGCGGAGACCCACAGTGAACACCGAACAGACGCCGGGTGAATGTAGCAGCAGTCCGTGGGTCTGTAGAGAAGCGATCGCCGGCGCAAGTCCACAGAGGGAGAGAGAGGGAGAGACTTCATCAAGCTCACGGTAAGAAACGCTGACTCTCGCCGCTAGCTACACCTGCTAAATTAGCACGAGTAACCGTTACTCACATCTTTTTCCGCCTTCTTTTTGTCTATTGGTGGTGTTCTTCTTCTTTTTTTTTCTTCTTTTTTTTTACATCAAATACGTCTTTTTTGTGTATGAAGTCATCCAAGAACGATGTTTTCTTTATGTTTTTAAATGTGCGTGTAATGAGTCAGAAAGTGCGGTGAAAAGGGCTAAATGAGGAGCTTTAACGAGCTAACTGTGCGCCCCGCAGCGCTGCCGCTGTCACTGTCTTCTCCCCCCGGAGACACCGCTGAATGAATTATACTTTTAATAATCTCAGATTTTAATTTATACGTGAATGATAGGATCTAGTAGTTTTAATGGGAATTCAGCAACGCGTCGCCTGTCTTTCTATATCTAGTTATTTGTGGGGGTTTTAAAAGTAGAAAATGTGACTTTAAAGTGACAGATTTGACTGTGTTTTTTTGTCATAATATTGAAGAGTGTGAGCACATAATATAAACAGATAAACCCACTCCTCCGCTGTGTTTCTGCCGCTGTGTTTCCTCCGTCCTCCGCTCCGCACACGCAGCTGACAGCACGGTGAAGTCCCGGAGCAGGAGGTCCGCTCCCCGGCCGTCAGGTGTAAAAATAGTCCGGTGTTTGAGCTCTGGCTGGGTCACTGTAATGCGACACAAACATTTTTATCTTTGTGAGGACTCCAGGCATTTTCTCGAACCAATAATGTGACCAAAATAATTGCATTAATTGCACGATGTCATTGCGGTAATTGTGATATATATATATATAATTAGATAAGTAAATGTGCAGGGTCGTCTTTCCTTACATCCGTTTGATTTATGTCTGTTGTTACTAAAACCATTTTTTTTTTTTTTTTAAACAAAAAACTAATTGTCTAATTGTTTGAAAAACATTTGTTTAAAACAAGTAAATAGAAACAAAAATAAAAATACTTATATTTTGCTGTACTTTCTAATGTAGAAACATCGGAATCTTTAATATAATATTTATGGAATTAGCAGAAAGATGCAGGCTCCCCCTTGTGGTGCTTCAAAAATAAATTACTAGGACTGTATGTTGGCAGTATTTCTATTTATGAAAATGATGCTGTCCATTCACAATTACGATAATAAAACTTGAAATTTATCACAATGTGCAAAAACATGGCATATTTTCTCCCTAACGTTGACTTAGACTTTTACCCTTAAACCAAGTCTTCATTCTCAGAACTGTTTTAGAAATTGTGAGGATTAGGAACGGGATGAATATACGATATAAACGTACATCACGATTCAAAGCAATACGTTGACGTTCATCCATATTTGTGCACAAATTGATGAAGCTTACAGATATGGACCAATGGTTATGGTAAATATAAGAAGAAATGTTCATCATCATCATCGTCCCACGTCTAAAAAAAAGGGACTGGTCAAAATGTCTCAGAAAGACACACACACACACACAGTCAGACATGGCTTCCACCTGCTCTCTGCATTCTGCCCCCCAATAACAGAAGTGTAGAGCGTCGTTATTGGCTGGTCCCGTTATGTAGGTTAACAGGATGCCACAAACGTGTGCATGAAGATGACACCTGTTCGTCATCGTCCATTTAAACGTCTGAGAGCAGCTTCAACATCTGAATGACATCAGTTTTTTTCTAATTGACTTAAGAAGACTACTTCTGTGTGAAGTATTCCTTTAAGACTATCATTTAGTTCCCCCCCCCCCCCCCCCTCGTCTTGGGTTTGAGTTCAGCTGCAGAGGAGCACAGCTGTCGCACCCACAAGTGACTTTGGTTATGAAGCTGCTGTGGCTGCCCAGGTGCTGCTGTGCTGATGACTCAAAGGACAATGTAACCTAAATTTCAAGAGTAGCCTACTTTCTCCTCTCTGTTCTTTGCTTATCTTAAAGTGGAGGGTGAATCAGTTCATGACCTGTTTTATTTGACTTTAATACGCAGCAGCAAGAAGATAAAAACAGAACCTGCCACCCCCCCCCCCAAAAAAATACAGCTGCAAATATAAACCCCCCCAAAATGTAAGTAAATAAAAAAAAGTAGCACAATTAGAGCCTTGGGGGCAAAGCCTGTGCACGTTATTGATTTTTTTAAAAAGTGTTGAAGGATCCCAGTAAAAATCCTCGATTATTATTTCAACCCAGAGAGACCTGCTCTTTCGGTTTTCAGTCTCTTGCTGAATCATCTCATAATGAGCTCCGTTCTGAGGGAGAGAAAACAGAAAGTCCCGTTTTAAATTCAGCTGCAACCGTAGAGACAAAACACAAACAGCAGCCTCTGTGGCTGCAGGCAATACTGTTTTCTCGTTCTTGTATAGGTTTTCTTGTACTGGGAAGATGCTCACTAAAAGAAAAGAAAGTATGGCAGATAAATCTCTACATGTGGAGAGGGGATCCGAAAATGAACACAACAGCCCAGTGCACAGTGGTTAAACAATGAACACATTGATCATCATCGTTCTGGTATTCAGACATAGCTATTTCAGTGGCCTTCAGTATGAACTGCATGGTACTGGCTTTAAGGACTTCATTTAACGTGTTTCAGCTGACAATGGTCATCTAAAGTAGCTTTTGGAGGTTTTCCCATTGGCTGTCTGCGCCCGTGTAGATGAGCCAGGCAGCTTTTGGCCGGAGAAGAAAGGTGTCCTGGTGAGTAAGTGGCTCAGAGGCTGAAGGCTTTGGGGAGAGCAGCAGATGGATGATGATGTAGCGGGTACTGGCGCTCCCTGCCTCCCCGCCGCCATCCGTCACACGCTAATGATCGTGTCACACCTTCTCCCAGGGCGGCAGGCCGCTTCTGCAGCGCTCAGCTCAAAAACTGGTAGCTCCACTCAGATCCTGTCTTCACGGCTGTTGGCTGAAAAGCCCGGAGACAGACTGTGCTGCAAGCCTCTCTTTCACCAATTCCTCACTTTTCCCTCCATCGCCTTCCTTCACCCCTCCTCACCTTTTGAGTCCCCGCAGACTGTTTGTTCATCTCTCTTCATCCCTGCTTCCTTCACCCCCCCATTAATCTTGTTTTGTCCGCCGTGTATCTGCTCCGTGTCGTTTCTTTTCCGTCTCTGTCTTCTTATGCAGTGATTCCAATTCTTCTCCTCTGATTGCTGCAGAGACGCAGCTCAATACCAGAGTTGATTTTGATTGTAATGATAATTCATATTCTTTTCTCACCTGCTCCGCCTCCTCTGCCTGAGGTCAGCTAGAGTGCAGCACAAGTTCAGCTGATCCCTTTTGTTAAAAGACACCTCAATAAGAGGCTGTCAACAGCACATTAGGGAGCTTCGCAAGTTATTACGTCCTTTTGACTGTTTCCGTGTCTTGTATCTGTTCCCTGGGCTGCAGTAGACCAACAGATACAGAGATACAGATCACTGCAGCATCCTGCTCACACAAACAACACAGCCAACGTTAATGAGTATTCTAATCATCCATTAATTCACTGATCATATTTTGTCTTGTCAGAGTAGAACAAATGCATCTGTTACAATTTACGCAGCCCTTACGTGGCTTTTTTTTACAGGCAAAATATTAGATTCTATGTTTATTGTCATACATAATAGAAAAAATACAAAGAAACTGGAACAGTACATAGTACACATCCTCAAAACTCTGAGTCATCAATCACTTGACTCGTTTCATTGGAATATCTTCATTGGAATTAATTTAAAATCACTCAGTGTCAAATAAAAATTAATGTTTGTTTTGTACCCGTCTTTGCAGTGATGCATAACCTGGCATAAATGTTTAAAAGCAACACGTGAAAAGATTTTTAGATACCTCTCTTTCCATTGTACTTGTACTGTAAAACTCACCGTTTTAGTGAGGAGGTATCAGATGTAAACACCACTTTGGTTGCACATTTAAAAAATGCTTTTTTATCTCTAGTAGGGTGTTAAATAACCATGTTATGGGACTCTGCATCCTCTAAGCTCGTTATTCTGTCCCAGGTGTTACAGGAATAAGTGTCCCCTTGAGCTCTGAGTTACAGCGGAATGTGTCCCCGATGGATGTGTTTGGGAAAGATGGTGGAATGCGTCTGTGTGTGTGTGTCTGTCTGTCTTTCTTTTTGGCCGCGGTAATATTCTCATCACAGGCTTTACAGAACTCAGCTTGGCATTCTGGGAATATCTGTGCTGCCGGGTCGGATGATACCATCCACAGCTGCTGTTTCTAAGAAAAGCTTGAGGACACACTCAAGCATGTGCGCGCACACACACAGACACACACACATGACATGTGTTTACATTGGTATCACTCATGTTAATACACAAGCAGGAACAGGCCTTTATATCACTGTCATAGATACATAAGCTCACTTGTATTGCACACTTAAAGCAGCAGTTGAGAGTCAAACCTCATGCTGGGATAGAGGTTAACACACACACACAACATTAGCTGAACTACATTACAGCAGCTATGCTTTGGTAACTGCTTGATGTGTCTGTGTGTGTGTGTGTGTGTGTGTGTGTGTGAGAGAGACGAAGAGTGGTGTTGCTGTTGTACAATGACCACTTACACTGTTTTCTCTCCTCCTGTGTTTTTCATACTCTTCAGGCTTTTATCCCACATTGACCAGTGAAGAGCCGGCTCACAGACGAACACTATAGAGCAGGAGCACAGGCGCAGAGAGGATAATTGCATTTCTGGCTGCCCCGTGGGAACATGGGATATATGACCTCATCATTTACCTGTGAGGCTCTCCAGTAAACAACTCCAGATAGGTTCGAAAAACACTCAAACACACGGCAGGCAAAGGCATTTTACATAGCAAAATCTTAAAAAAAAAAAATCATACTCAGTGTTTTGTGTCGTTTTAGAAGAATGACCGAAGCTGCCGCGGAAAGCACAGATGTCCTCCTAAAACCCTGCGGTGTGACATCGTGTGACGTCGTCAGCTGCGCCTCCCCTACACCATGTCTGCCCCTCTGCGATCAGGAGGAGGAGGAGAAAGAAGAGGAGGGTCTCCATGACAATAAGAAGTTGGAGCAGCAAGTAAGAGACACTAACCCTACCTCCTGTGTTAAGCACCACATTAATAATACACCCCCGGCAAAATTATGCGCCCTCCCCCCCTTCCTGCCTCACGCGCTCACGCCTTGACAAATTGTGTTCTCACTCGCAGAAACACTGTAACCAGGTGCAACCAAAGAAAAAAGTTAAGGTAAGCTGAAAAAAACTCTGCCGCACATTATTCATTCTTACTGCAATATCGATTGCATTACAGTCTATGAATATGTAATATTCCTTCTGTGTGTGTGTGTGTGTGTGTGCGTTTTAGGCTAAAGGAAAGTTAATGCGATGTAAGGCCGTCTGTGAAGAGTCCTCACCATATGAAGAAATCCAGGTACACACACACATCATCCTCCTCCTCTTCTTCCTCCTCCTCTTCATCATCACACTCAAATGACATTGTATTTTCCTCCAACAGGCGTCTCCAGACGCAAACTTCTCATCTGGCTGCCACGACAATGAGAGGACATCATGTAAGGAAGAAGAGCAGGGGAAGAGCCCAGATCCAAAGAAACTGTCCAGAGGTGTGTGTGTGTGTGTGTGTGTGTGTGTGTGTGTGTGTGTGTGTGTGTGTGTGTGTGTGTGTGTGTGTGTGTGTCCAAAAACAGAAGAGAGCAAATAAAATGTAATAAAAAAGAAATGCTGCTACTATTTAGATGCACACTAGTTCTCCCGGGGTGTTTTGATATTGCAGTTTTATTTTATTTTATTGTCTTGTAACACATCCTTGCCTGTGTTTCTCTCAGAGTCCAGCATGGAGTACACGGACTCCACTGGCATAGACCTGCACCAGTTTATTGTCGACACCCTCAACAGTAACCCCAGAGACCGTATGATGCTGCTGAAACTGGAGCAGGACATGACTGACTTCATCACCAGCAATAGGTATGTGTGTGTGTGTGTGTTATAACCATGTTATGTTACCTCTGTCTCTTTCTAATTTCTATTTCCTCTCTTCCATCCCGCGTTGTCCTTCTCGTGTCTTTCCCTCCCCATTTGCCCTCAGCGCCTTTAAGAAGTTCCCTCACATGTCATCCTACCACCGCATGCTGGTCCACCGGGTGGCGGCCTACTTTGGCATGGAGCACAATGTAGACCACACAGGCAAGTCTGTCATCATCAACCGGACCAGCAGCACACGCATGTAAGCATGCATCATGTCTCTGAGCCAGTATGTGCCTGGAAATCCTCGCCCTTTTTAGTTTGAATTAACAGTGGTTGTTTTTTGTCTTCTAAGACCGGAGCAGCATTTTTTGGACAAGGTGCTGAAGGACAAGACGGATGACATAAACTGCTGGAAATATATTTTAAAGAGAGACAACAGCTCAGAAGACCAGGTTCGTCTCAGGAAACGTCCTTGTGTATGTTTTTACGGCTGTTGTGTTCATCAGCTATTTTGACTATCTGCTCTTGTTTGGCGCTTTACAGACCAGGAATCATCCCTTTCGTGAGAAGAAAAGCAAATCAGTGGAGGAGAGGGAGGAAGAGTACCAAAAAGCACGAGACCGAATCTTTAACCAAGAGGTGAGACAGGGAGACAGAGGACGACGTGCAGTGCTGACACACAGACAGAGGACACTCACTCATTTATTTCTTCTTTTCTCTCTTTTTTTTTTTTTTTTTTTTTGCAGCCTATCTGCACCCAGGAGAACATCCAGGCAGAAATCAGGTAACCTTGCCTGCAGTGGGTTTACTCCATGCACCTTTTTTGAACTTATTATATTTAGATGAGGACATTAATGTGTGTGTTTGCTGTGTGCAGGGCTGTGGAGGAGTACAATCCATATGCTGAAACCCAGCGAAGAAGACTGCTCTTCAGGTAAAGCTTTGTCTGCACATAATGTGTAGCCATTCATCATCTTAATCTGATCAGCCTGACTGACACAGACCTTGTGTCAGAGTCTGCAGCAGAAACAGAGAGAGGACCTTGGTGTGTGTGTGTGTGTGTGTGTGGTGTTGTGAGTCTTTATAGATCATTTACGCCAACGAAACGTTGCCTAAAACCTTCTGCGCTTCACTGCGCGCGGCTTATTAGCCGTTGTGGAACCACATTAGTCGGGCAATCTTGTAAATGACGAAGGATAACTCTCTGGATGTGCCTCACAGGAGGAGCCGCGACAGCTCGGGCTCCAGTTGGACAGGCAGCAGCAAGCAGAGCAGCACCGAGATCGACTGTCGCCATAGCAACGACCCCCAACCTTGGAGCAGCACAGACTCCGACTCCTCCTTCCAGTGGACGAGTCCCGCCCCCGTACCACACCAGCCTGCCAGCCACAGCTGGGAACCACGAGGTTCAGGTGCGTCTTCGCGGAATCCCATTTTGCAACTTTTCAAACGCATCTCATGTCGCACCTTTGATGTGCAAACTCCGTCGACGAGGGTGAGATACTTCACTCCTCCGTACCTGTGTGCCAGGAAAACTTATTCCCAGACTTCATCACCACATCACACTTGTTTTACTCGGTAGCGTCTAATTAACAAAAACCAGTGGAAGTGCTTCTGGTGTGAAAATGGAACCCAATCTACGAACGCTCACACCAGAACTGCAAATTTTCACACGACACCTCCAGACGTTCTCGCATATTCAGGAGGAAAAGATACATCATCACTCAGTATGTTTGTTAGCACAGGGACGTGGAGTGTGTCATGTGAAGCGAATTTGTTATGTAGCGCGATAATTAAGCTTTCTCTACTCATCTGTACTTATCACGTGTCTCTCTCTCTCTCTCTCAGGCTCCATCTCTCTGTTCAGACTGCCAGCTACTTGTCCTCTCCCCTCCTCTCCTCCCATAAGAGAAGAGCCGGCTCACAGCTCTGCCTACATCGTGGAGAATGGGATCCCACCTGGAAGCATATTGGTCAACCCACATACTGGTACGTAACACACACTTACACACACACACTAGCTTTGTTGGCTTTGCTGATGCATTTGGTACGAAATTATGTGGTTGGAAGTTACATTAGCAAGTTTAAACTCGTACAACATGTGCATGTAATGCTTTACAGCAGCCATTTTTGACTTTATTTAGGGTTTGAATCCAGGTGTAAGAAAGCTACGATCGTGCTTGGAATTCTTTTTCCTTCTATTATTTTAACACTGCTTGCCATTTGCCTGTATTTATTTTCTTATATTCTAATAAAGACAATGACAGATAACTATATATATATATAGTCATTATAGCAATGCTGAACCAACACGTTAGCAACGGTAGCCCAAGATTTTTTGGGATTTTTACGCACAATTATTTCTAAGGTTATTTCTAAAGAGAGAAAAATATGGCAGTTTTCTGGTGGATGTCAGAAGTCAGAGGAGAATGACCAGACTTTTACCGAAAGATAGAAAGGCAGCAGTATCTCAAATAACCAAGGTATGCACAACTTGTCGATCCTTGAAGCGCAGGAGCTACAGCAGCAGAGGACCACGCTGGACACTTTATTAGATACACATAATAAATAAAGAAGTGGCCGTACATTGCATACCAGTGAGTTTTCTGTACACACTTAACAATCAACCCTTGGAACCTCGCAGGGCAACCTTTCCTGAACCCCGACGGATCCCCTGCTGTGTATATCCCTCCAGAGAGTCAGCAGCCAATCAGGAGCCAGACTCAGCCTCAAAGTGCTCCACCTCAGCAGCAGCAGCAGCAGCAGGTAGCGCACGCACAGCAGGACATGTTCGACATGCAGGATGTGTTCACACGTGTAAAGCCACACATTGTCAGTGTTTGTGTCTTTATCTCCGTGTGTGTGTGTGTGTCTCTCTCAGGTGCTTCAGTACTCATCTGTCTCTTACACAGCGCCACAGATGTTGCCTGTCACTCCCACGCAGCCATACTCCACAGTATGTACCGCTGCTCAGTCAGACAACAGCTCAACCATACGCGTTTGTGTGTGTGTGTTTACCGTCATCCGTGTGCGTCTTGATCTACAGATTGAAGACCTCTCGTCGCAGTTTGCTCATGTGTCAATGAGCTGCCAGTCAACGGGTGAAGCCCCGCCTCTGTACCCTCCCAGTCAGGGTTACATCTATGCAGCCCCTCCTCCGCCTCCTCCTCCTCCCAACCCGCCCAGCTACTGCCAGCCCTCACCTCAGGTAGGAAGACACATCTTTCACTTCTTTGCTGACTCCTAACACTGTGACTGATGTGCAGCATTAAATGTTGACATTTTATCACGGCAGCATTGATTTGGCATATTTTTGACACCAGAATGCTGCTCCATTAAAGAAGAATTTAATGCTAGGAGGGGGAAAAAAAAGTAGTAGTTAAATGTAATATATTTTCCTGTACTGTAGGTGCCTGTGTATTACTTTGGCCAGTACCCTACCTCAGCTCAGCATGGATGCAGGCCCGTCTCACCGAGCCAGCACGTCCACAGCCAAGTAGCACAACCAACAGGTACAATACTTCCTACCTGTGTGTTTATGAGTGTGTGTGTGTGTGTCTGTGTGTGGGAACAGCTGTGGCAGTAGAGGAGGGGGCCGTTACACTGTCGGAGATGTAGTTTGAGGGTCTCACAGTGAACCGGTCTCTTTTCCTGCTGCTTCTTGTCAGCGCGCATTTCAGCACGGTCGCGTGTGAATGCATCTGAAACATGACGAAAAACAAACAGGAGGCACCAGAGGCTGAAATTATACACGGCTCGGGGAGAAAAAAAACAATGGCGCCGGAGCAGATGCATAAAATTCTATTAACAACAATGCATGAATAATTAAACGAAGAAGTGAATCTGTTTTTTTTTTTTTGTTGTTGTTGTTGTTCTGATTAATTGTTGCCAATAAAGATCTGTGACCACATAAATCTACTGCTTATAAACAAACCGGAACAATTCTGCATTGTTTTAAGACAGTTGTTTAAATGAAATGATAATTTTAAAAAAGTGAGAGAAGGAAATTACCTAAGCAATCACTGAGTCACAAAGTAATGAATAAAGGTGTAATAGAGATTATAGAATTGACCCTAAAAGTCAGAGCTTACAATAATGTGATGTTTTTCCAGTGTTTTATAGAAGCTCCACATAGTTCCTCTTAATACATTCTTAAATAGTTGTGTTATTGTTTTTTTTTTTTGTTCATATAACCTCATATATACATGTGTGTGTGTGCAGCAGGTTATGCTCCTACCATTGGAGTGCAGCAATCTTCCCACACTCAGGCCCCGGCTGCGCTGGGGACGTACTCACCGATGGCCTCTCATCAATGTAGCATGGTTCAGGTAAACACAGAGCACCCAAAGGTCTCATTATGCGCCAGAGTGTAACAATCGCAGCTCCCCCTTCCGAAAAAAAGAAGCGTTTCACACTTGTGCAAAGTGCTTGTGGCAGCAAATCCTGCTCTCCCCCAACTTTCTCTCCTGTCTCTTGTCTTCTTCAGGGAGGAGTTTCAGTGCCCTATCCGCCAAGTAAATTTGTGCCTGGTGTCGGTGGTGGGGAGGTGGGTTACTGCTGCGTGGCGCCCCCACCATCCCATCACAGCAGCTGCCATCCTCCCAGCTGCAGCAGCCTCAGCGCGCCGGCTTGGAACGCACAGTACTGATGTTGATGATGAAGCCTCGGTGGAAGGGAGCGATTGTTACTCTGGTTCCTACGTGAACTCACTGCACACACTTAACATGAACACCTTTCCACCCCCCCCCCCCCCCCCTTCCTCTCTCATCCACCCCCACCTTCTTCCTGACAATGCTCACACACACACACACACACACTCACTCACATACATAAATGTACCACTGTACCAAAGCTTAATAGTATATATCAGAGCTGCTGTCTTGAATGCATTATTTATATACATAAATGGAGTTTTATAATTATTATATTAAATTATATATTGTGTTTTAAGGAAATGCACTGTGTGAAGAGAATAAAGTGCTATGGCTGGACTCATGGTGTCACATTTCTGTCTCATCCTGACTCTATCTACCCATTATGTTAACACTGGTGCATTATTTAAGCACATGCTCTCCATACTTAACATTAAAAAGACACACGTGTGTGTTACTGAGTTTATGAATCTCATCATGTTTTATATCTGAATAACAAGGCATTAAATATAATGTATTGATAATGTTTGATTGTTATAGGCTTTTTAGTTTTGGGGCTTTTATTGCGAGACCGTCACACTAAAAAGAGTTGGCGACAAGGAACAGATGACGTTCTGCCTTTTGTATTTCAAGTCAGCGCCACATCTGTTAGAAATTATATAAATAGCAAAGAACATTTGCAGTTACTATACCCTATAAAACTAGTGAAGAACATCCATCTTAGAGCTTCAGTGCCCCCTCCTGCTTCAACAGCCTCTCTGCACCGTCCTCATGTGGGCGTAAAGAATTTTAGATTTATATTAAAGTCGTTCTGACGTTATATATGTATTTAAATATTATTATTATAATAATATATAATGATATGGATATATTATCTATTTTCCACATGGTATTGTACATTTGAATACAAATTAATTAAGTCAAATATTTAAAAAGTGAAAACAATAACAATATATATGCATTTATTGAAAGAATCTTATATGTTAATTTATCAACACCGATCGTATCATCACCGCCTAATGTAATCTTTGTGCTGAATAACTGCAGCATCTCTTTTCTCTGTGCAGGAACACAGCGACAGTTACTGTTCCATTACAGTTTCATTAACCAACCATCCTCTATTATTAATTATTGTACATAATTGAATCCAGGAAATAGAGGACACACATTTGCTTGGTCCAAAACAAGCAGGGGAAATCAAATGTTTTCTTCAGCTTAATGTATTTTTATGTATTTTTGACTCAGCTGTTACCATGGCCTCTGTTCTACTGCAGTGACGGCAGCGTGAACAACACCAGGACCTTTAAATACATTGAAGCAGCTAAATGGAATTCAGTCATCACCTTAATTATTTACACCTCTGCTCTTTTTCTACAGTCACTCTGTTAAAGGTCAAGTCGATCAGCAGCTGACGGAACATTTGAGTCTTTTTACGCCTCTATAATAATAAATATTTTTCCATGTGGGCATTAACTGATGAGCCGATGTGTTTTCGTTCCAATGTTTGTAATTCACTTTGTACTGAACGTGATTCATACTCTCACCGTCAAATTCAATACAACACATCCTTCATCCACACAAGGCTTTAAAATTAAATTTAGGTTTCATAACTGAGATATTGAATGCATAATTTATACCAACTAACAGTTTCACAAAGCCAGCTCTATTCCTGTCCTGTCTACTTTCTCACACACACACACACTTGAGCAGCAGCAGTGCAGGTTCCATGATCTTTAATAAAAGGCACATGTACAGCCATAGTGAGATGAGTGAGTCCACTGGCATAGAGACAAAGCATTAAAACACAGAAATACAGGAAGTAGAGGTCAGGAGGAGAGAGATCTATCTGCTTTACAGTAGAATCTACTTAAGTAACATCTTCTTGTTCTTTTTCAAGTAAGTCTAACACTAATATGTCACTGTGTTAAGGTAAAACTCCCCACCCCCACCACCGCACACACACTGGCGCATGCACACATGCACGCCTCATCCGTCACCGTCACAAAGTTCAGTGAAGTCCAGAAAAGTCCTCTCCGGAGGGCTCCAAGAACACAAAGATGTCAGATCGCCCTGAGACTCTGTGCTCACAGTTTGGGTTTCATGCCTTTGCTGCTGCTGCTGACTCGTATGCAAGACCGGATCAGCCGCTTTGTCCCCTGGTTCCCATCAGCTTAATTGTATTTTGTAGCAAGACCCTGAATCCAACCAGGACTCTGGTACTGTCAAACTAGCTGGCCCCATGTTTTCTGTGTGTCACTTTTGTTTCATCAAGAAAAAACAAAGAATGCCCCATCTAATCTAATTGTAATTTTGGATTTTGGAAGCTGTTGACTCATCAAATTGTATTGTACTGCAATATTTTTAATATTAAAAAAGGTAACTGTAGCAAACCAGGTGTACAAATGCTACCTCACACACTGACTTATAAAATACTTAAAGTCATGGACATGGATTAAATTAATATGCATTAAAATTGACACGTGTGCAATCACCACACAAATTAGCAAGAAATCAATTTACAAAGAAGCAGTTGACCAGAGCTGCAACAGTGAGCAAAAAAAGAAAGCAAAAGAAAACTAAACACTATATTATAACAGCTTATATATCCTTTCATTGTGGAATAACACTTGATCACTTTATATTGTCACTTTTTAATGCCAGAAACCTGCTGGTTACAGCTTTACAAATATGAGGATTTTGTTTTTGTCTTACAGTATATGAGAATAAATCCTATATATTAAGGTTTTTGACTTATGACGGGCCAATAAGTGAAAAAGTGACACAGAGTGAACCTGGGGCTCCATGAGGTTGATAATCTTTTAAGTTCTGTACTCTACTCATATGAACTCACGTAGGCAGCCTTTCACACGCTAAAAAAAGAATTTTAAAAGAAAAAAAAAGTTCATAGATACTTAAATAGTCAGGGTTAAGAGAAATAAAAACAATATTAGTGTTGAAGGTTATATATAACCACAGCTGGACGAACAAGTCAAAAGAACTAAAATATGCATGCAGCCAGGCCGTCTCTCCTCTTGCTGAAATTTGGTAGAAAAAAAAAAGGGTTTGTGTCGTCTCACGTCTGTTCTGATGAAGTCTGAGATGCAAAGAAGGAGAGTGTTCGCCAAAACAGGAAGTGACGAAAAGGGAGTGTAGAGGGGGGAGGGGACACACACACACACACACACACACACACACAAGCTCATGCTCTCACGTCCCTTCACATGTCCAGAGAACAACTGAGTGAAGTCAGATGCTCCTTTTCACATTATCTCATGTGTTTGGGACATTTGAACATGCAGGCTGAGAGTGGGCCAAACTCCACGGTCTGTCTATTAACTCCACTTCACACACACACACACACGCACACGCACGCAACAAATATACCCAGCAAATCCTGCTTTGGTTGGTGTGTGTGTATGCGACCGTTGGCTGTGTGTGTGTGTGTGTCAGGGCCTCCTCAGCTACACACCAACCACCTCAACAAGCCCCTCCCACCACACTCTGACCCCCACACCTGTGCCATCGATCACAGGTTTCACCCCCTCCATGCCCATCCATCTCCATAGCAATTTACAGCTCCCCCCACAAGGGGGTCTCACTATCGTGGAAAAGGAGGTAAGTGTAATAAGTGTGTGTGTGTGTGTGTGTGTGTGTGGAAGCGTGTGTACCCTGTGTGATTGTGTGTGCATGTGTGTGTGTACCCTGCGCGTGTGTGTAGGTGTTAAGAGGTATCAGTGGTTCAGTGGTGTCTTTTATCTTCATCTTCTCTTCTTCCATCTTGTCCAGCATCATTCTTCTTTCTCGTCCTTTTTCATCCTCCTCCTCCTCTTCTTCTTCGCTGGCTTTTTTTTATTTTTGAACTTGGAAGATAAACAGACGCAGGTTGATGTTTTTGGCGGCCAGCAGTTTGTTGCACTCCACTGAATCTGAGATGGGCAGAGGGACGTACTCGGTCTCATTGGTGTCGTTGCTGAAGGAGTGATGGTGGATGACGGGCTTGATCCGCACGTCGTCGTACGGTCCCTTCAGCAGCAGGAAGGAGCACTCCAGAGCAGAGTTCACCTGCATATACAGAAAACATTAGGTTTCATTAGAAACAGCTGCAGAATACAAAAATCAAATCAACTTGATTATGTTGTCTCGGTGGGCAGCATAACTTCCACCTGGTCCAGGACAACTGAGGAAGGTCTTAAAGAGGCTTTTTGTATTTAATGGATGTATAGATCATAACACCACTTAAAAAATGAAACCTGCAACCGCCTCCCTTGCCTCTGTGGCCTGTAGACAGACTTATATAAATTGGAATGGGTTTATGTGAGGTTATGTGCCTCAGGATAAATATGAGAGGCTGACTTTGTGAGTTGTAGTTAGCTTTGAAAAAGAGTCAACAGAAACCCCACAAAAGCATAAAAATCCAAAGAAAATGAATCAAGCGCAGTCCGTCAGGACAAAAATTGAAAGTGTTTGACGCTGAGCGAAGACGACTGTTGCTTTAGGCTTTATCCACACGGAAACTTACCCTTTATGTTCTACTCTTTTCTTTTTTCTTGTTCGTAAAAAGTTTGACATAAACTCTCCTTACACACGAAACCCATCGAAAATAAAAAAAACAACTGTTACTACTGAACTTTTGTAATTTCCTCTAAACATGTTCTGGTGTGTCTGTGAATAAAATACTGCAGTCTCCTCTGTGACAGAATGTGGGAACATGCAATGAGACTATGATGGGCTTTGTATGCGAGGAGGAGGATTCAGAATTATATTCTTGATTTACAGAGTGTTTATAGAAGCTGATACAGGCATCGTCTTCTCTTCTCCTTGTTCATGTATTTTTTTTGTTATTATTTGGTTGTGACCAAGATTTCAGCTGAATATTAAACTTGTCGATGCTCTCTAGTGGGAAAATTATGTATTGCAGTTCATATCTTCCATAGACATAATAATAAGCACTGTCCAGGGCAGCAGACATGGCCACTGACTTGTGCTAAAGCTGCAGTAGGCAGGATTGCTGGAAAAACAGATGATTGTTGGGTTTCATCTGCAGGTTATTAAAATAATCTAAGAACGCAGCTCTTTACTGTTCTCTTTTCATACATTGGAGGTGACCTGAGGTGATCTCAGAAACTATCTACTGATACTGATACTTGCAAAACTGTCTGACTCTTTTGGACTCTTTCCTGTGCTAAGGTTTCTTTGCAGCAGTGTTGTGTGCTGCAGCATGAGAATGGTCCTGTATGCAGAGTAGGTGTACTGGAAAAAGCCTATCTGAGTACTTGTCTCTCTCTCTGCTGTGATCTTATCGATCAAAGCCTCCTGTCACCATACAAATGTAGTGGTGAGGCACTAAACAGAGCCCAGAAGTGTCAACGTTTCTCAGCTCACTTGACTTACATTATTCTCAACTGTTTTGAGAATGGTTGACAGTGATCACGTGGAGAGGTTTTAAACCAAAACACCAGTGTGTTCAAACTAAACCTTTGTACCTTGCTCTTGAGGATGAGCTGGAAGGAGAGGGTGCGCTTGCAGGAGAGGTTGGGGTTGCGCTCTGAGTCATTAACGCGGGCCTTCAGCACCCATGTCTGGTTGAGGACAGTGAATCGTGGTGTTTCATAGTAGAGGCGGGTGATGAAGTCATCAGTACGGTATGGCCTGAACTGCACCTCTGTATGGACACATAAGCGGAGACAGATTTGAGACAGTGAGGAGTGTCATGCGTGGGAGTCACCAAGTAAATTATATAGCTGCCGCCATTTTTCTACGTCTCCGTGTTGTGTTGCAAATACCTGTGAAGCCAATCTTTTCGTAGCAGAGCAGACTAAAGATAGTGTTGTAGAGCTGCATGTCTCGGCGGTGGCTCTGGTCCATCTCTCCCAGGATTCCCATCAGCTCTGTACCAGTCTTAGTGGGATGGGAGCACTCTTCCTCATGTGCTGGCAGCTCATGAAATGGACCTTGCCAAGGGCAGCCGATCCTCTTGTACTTGCACTGTGTCACCCTGGAAACATGAGGAAATAGAAGTTACAAGACAAACTGGAGGAAAAGAGAGGACATGGAATCATATACTGTACATTAGTGCATTCATAGATAAATTGTGGAGAAAACATGCCACTTTCCTGCTGTGGGTGGAAGGGACTAAAAATATCAAAGGTGCTAATTAATCTATGTTGTGAACTGAGGCTAATTAACAGTGTAATAATAATAAGTGTTCGCTTAGAGAAGTGGAAGAGGTAGATAGGGGTGTTTTTCAAAGAATGGCTGTTACTTTATTATACATTTTCTATAGAACTATATTAACTTCAATGTTGAGAGGGTAACTGAACCCATGCTGACTGTTTTCACATGACAATCATTGTGAAGTTGTCATTTTTATCTATTGATTGTTTTCTGCCTGCTGGATGTGTTTCACACAGACAACTTTAATATTTTATTCTATTCTATTTTAATAAATGTTGAGTTTGATGGTGCGATGGTTGAAAACATTAATATGACACACATGACCGTAGGTATCAAGAGAGTCCAGCAAGTTTTTCTGTCTGACCTGACAAAAAAAACACCTGGTAACTGTTGTCATGGCAACACCAGCAGTTCCTCTGACTTAAGCAGGGTCACCTGTTGCTATAGCAACAACCCCATAGGATTTCCTGCATGCGAATTCAAACGGCCCGAGCGTCACAGACAGCAAACACACAGTCCGTAATCACATCAGCACTCTTTTTTTTTTCCTTCTCAGAGGTTCCACATCACACGCTCATCCAGCTTCACCAAATTAATCCCATGGGACAGGCGAGTGTGCTAATCTGAGCGTGCATGCACGCACACTCACACATAAGTACACACACGAGTCATACTTCATTCATTCACTTTCATTTGTGTAATTACATGAGTAACTTGTGTGCACACATTTTTAAGTTTACATTTCCAGTATGAAAAAGTGATACTGGTTTTGTGTGTGTGTGTGTGTGTGTGTGTGTGTGCTATACCTGTCTTGACACTCTTCTTTTTGGTGTCTCTCTAAGCTGGAGCGGGGGAACTGTTTTAGGCAGAAGGTACATTCTGTCGGTAGCTCACTGACAGCTTTCTCTACAGCAAGATTCCTGCAACACAGGTTCTTGCTGATCTCACACCTACACAAACAAGAGAAACCCACAAAGTCATATCCCAGTCATGACACGGCACTGTGTGTGTTACATTCATAGCATGTTCAGTTTGTTCATGTGAGTTTGTGAACAACGCACAACCATGAGCAGCTGTCTGGTCAGCGGAAAAATTGCTGGTGGTAATGAACCCTTTGCACGGCAGCCATTTTGACGTGTTGCAGCAGGAAAAGCATGGATGTTACCGATCAAATTTACAGTGGTTCTGTTTAATTCATGTTAGGACAGTGTTACAGTGAACCAGAATGCACCCTGAAACTGGGGAAGCTACATGGAACTCAGCAATGATTAACTGATAACTTACACCTATGACTTTCCTACTGTGACGTGTCAAAATGGCTGTTGTGCAAAGAGGGAGTCAAAGTATACAGTAAAATTCAGCAGAACAAATTCATTTTCATGTACATTTTTTCCCTGGGCCCAAACATTAGTGACGCAGAATTGATTTTGTAAAATAATGTAGGAACATAATTTGTCATATCATGTCACCTGATGTTGTATTTGTTAAAATTACACTACACTACACATCACTTTGCAAGATCGTTTCAAGTCTAATCAAGACAGAAAACTTAACATAGCAGAAGCAGAAAAAAGTACTCTAAAGTGAAGAAAATAATGTGAATTAATGTTTTCCCATGTGACAAAATGTGTGACAGTCTTAACACACTTTTCATTTCATAAAGCATTACACTTGAATTTGAATATAACCAATAATTGAATAATAAAGATGTACGCTATCCATACACAGCGATCAACAGATTTCCCCTAAGACATTAACTTCTGTTTTAGTCTGAGTCGATTCGCTAAATTCCTCTGTGCACACCTGCAGTTGGGACATGTCGCCTGTTCCTCCTTGAGACGAGAGTCGGCAAGGAGGTGAATGAAACAGCCTGCACACATCAGATGTCCATTGGTACACTGTGGTGGAGAAAAGATTAACAGGGTCAATGTAATGTGTGATTTAAAGGAAAAAAAACATAGTTTTAATGGAAAGAGGCAGGGTACCATGACTAGTTTATCTGGAATAAGACAAATTATTTCTAGTCAAAAACCGACTTAATTTCTTAGGAGGAATAAAATTTGATCTTTAGGTCAAGAGAAACATTGTTTCACGTTTGTTGAAAATGCCAAAGGGCACGTTTGGCTACGGCTATGTCTATTTTCACATAATTTAAGTTTTACCAAACTTGCTTAAGTCACTAAAAATGTGAGCAACAACAAAGACAACTGTAAAAACTTTTAGAAATATAAAAGATTACAACTTATGTACTACATACTTACTACTATAAACAGAGTATATAGGGAAAAGTTGCAGTTCTGTGTGCGTTGTTCTATGAATAATGCCTTGTACAATGTAATTTGTATTTGTATAATTTATAAATATTTGTATTTGTACATTTGTAACAATGTATGTTATTGTTCATGAATACAGCATAATCTTGCTAATGGAAGGTATATTGCTAGTTTATTATTATGTATAAATGTTACATACTTGTTTAAAATGTATGTGCTGTATAGTAATCATAAATTACACATGTGACATTGAAAAAGGCATTTCAGGTAATAATGGAAAATACTGGAGTGGTTTGAAGGGTCGGTGGAAATATACTCTTAACATTTAGTTATTGTTCAGACCTGGATGTTTGTATTTTACTAAATGGGGGCTGAGAATGTGTCTTTTGCTGAGGGTCATTTGAGGATATTTAGCAGCATAACTCAAAAAGCAAAGTGCGGATTTCAATCAAATTTTCTGGGGATGTAGGTTATGTCCAAAGGAATAAATTCTTATTTTAAGACTATTGTTTACTTTGTATAATAGGGGAGTGTACTGACACTGTGGAAGGGGTTTTGTGCTCTCTGGGTGATGTCTTTAGTTGACAGTATAATGTTATGAATTTGAGACTGCACAGCTGACCACCAGACCACACCCAGGTGTGTCTGGTCCCAGCTTGGCTCAGTAAGCAGTAGGCACTTGGGCCTGTGTTGGATCTAGTATCACTAAAAATAAAAGGAATACATTCAACAAGTTGACCCTGGGGGTTGGGGGTTGGAACACATGGCAGTCTTGTAGTAAGAGGTCCAGCTGGTTTACTGTTGTTTAGACGAAAGGTGTGTGTGTGTGTGGGGGGGGGGGTATGAAAAGGGGAGGTTTATGATTTACACCACGTTTACCTGGTACACAGACGCCTTGGGCAAGTCTAGGCACACGGTGCAGCACAGGACTGAGTACAGTCTCTCCTCCAGCTTTCCTGACTCTCCCCCGGGTATTTTCACCCTCTTCTTGGGTGGCTCGTCTGAATCAGGCTCGGGCCCTTCGCGTCGTATCCCGACCTCCTCCTGCTGCATGGCAGCGACCCCGGCCACAGACTCCACCGCTGCCCCCACGGCCCCGACCCCCATGCCTCCCGAGGAGGAGCCAGGGGCGGCCGCAACGCCCACGTCTCTCTCTTCCAGCGAGGACATGGCGAAGAAATATCCAGAAATGTCTGGGATGTAGCTGGCACTGGCCACGCTGAGCCCAAAATATTAGCACGTTAGCTCAGGACTAGCTTGCAACCTGTCAAGCTAACGGTCAGCTGACAGCTAGCTAGCGTTAGCCAGGCTAACGCTACGGCAGTAGGCTGTCACACACAGGAATGCGGGCTAAGTTGAAACTATTACTATCAACTTGAAGCTATCACAAGCGAATGACTGTGTAATAAACTGTAATAACGACTGAATTATTTATTGACTAGTTTAGTTGACTTACAGCGAGGCCAGCAGACTGTGTGCTAGCACAAACACAGCAGTCCTCTGTGTGAGTGTCTCTCCCTGCGCCCAGGCAGAACAAAAACAACTCGGGCGTCCCTCAGCTGTCGTTTCGCTCCCGACGCCGTTATTCGCAGTGACAGCAGATTACAGCTGTGAGCAGCCTAGGCCCGGCTCGACTGCTCGTCTAACCCCTCTGCTTCGGTACCGACGGACTGTCCACGGAACTCACGGGACCTGTCGGTGACTGAATCCACGGCTGGAGACAGTTCGGTTGGAACTCGTCTCTCTGGTTACACAGCCATCTTTGTTTTTTTTTTTAGGTTTTTTTTTTTAGGTTTTTTTTTCTCGACCTGTCCGTCTGCCCCGACTTCACCCCGCACAGCCTTTACGACGACTCCGGGTCAGATTCGTTATCACTCTGTCGGTTCGTCAAACGCGACTAAAAAGATAGTTTTCGCGTTTAAAGTAAGTAGTTTGGCGTGTACCTGTGTGCCAGCAGTAGCCGTTACTTAGCTGACAGCGGAATGTTTTGTTGTGGCTGATGACTTGGGGTATTTAAAGAGTTTTAAAGTGCGCATGCGCAGTGGGCACCTGCGGTCAATGCACAACACTGGACTTGAAAGGTGACCAAAACACGGTATGCGACCAATCGACTGTAAGGACGCATCCCCCACGTAGGCTACGTCACGCGTGCGGAGTTTTATCACAAGCACGTTATAACACCTTAGTGACGTTGTCACCACAACTTTTATCAGCATTTAATGACTTAAATCACCCTGTAAGTGGTTCAACTGGTTGTAAAGTCCCTCAAAATTAATGGAAGTCAATGCAGTGGCCTAACAAGAACAGCTGCCCAAACAACTAAATAATCCATCCAAAGTGATTAGCTTTAATTTAGACTTGTATAAATTATGCAGACAGGGCATGTTATGTATACTTTGTGCATTGATTTTACAAAATGGCATGGTTTATAGTCTCAATTAATGTACTATTATTTATTTTTGCTTTAAGGAGGAAAATAACATTTAAACTATCAACACTATTGAATCACAATACTTGTAGAACCGCAATACGAATTGCATCGGCACCCAAGAATCATGATACGATTGTGTAGTAACAAATGCATATTGTCCCATACTTTAATACATTGTCCAAATAAAAGAAAAGAGCAAAGGAGTGTGTGTATGGTCATGAGTGGAAACCTTCATTAAAGAACAGGTCAGGCCTTTGGAGAATCTACACATAATAAGAAAATAACGTCAAAGTAATCAAAGGATGTCCTAAGTGCCCTTGTCCTCTGATACTTTCATCTCGTCAGTGGCCCAGATTTGAGGGTTGACAGCCTTGAGGGCTGGGACGGGCGCCTGTGTTTACAGGATGGGGGGTTATGCGATTGTAAGTAGGTGGAGCAGGACGTCAGAGTTTCAGCTGTTTGCTATCTGGGAGGAACAGGACTAACCACTCCCATTGGACAGACACATATGCCTTGTTTGGTGTGTGAGGAATGCCAATGAAGCTACAGAAGCTACAGTATATCACCCTGAGCTACCACAGACAGAGAGTCAGTGTGGTCAAGTATTCCCATTATTAACCAATGGATCCTTAAATTCTCACCAAATGATTCAAATTTACTCACAGTTCTACAGTTCAAGAAAACATTGGCTTGTATATGTGTAGTAAGCACTCCGAAACAAAGATAGTATGCAACAACAAACATGGTAAATATCTCAAACCTTTTCATTAATACACAGGAACAAGTTCTACATAGAGATATTTTTAGTTTAGTAATGTCTAGTAAACTAATGTTGCCAGGCAAATGATCCTAAGGCAGACTTCTAGGAATGAACTTTCAGCTGTGTGAAGGAGGACGGATCAGTTACATACTAGTGGAAATAGCAATGCGTAGAAATGGCAGACATGATCACATATTATATATCCTTAAAGATAAACATGGGTGACTGGGAGGGCTATATGTTCTACCAAAACAAAAACATACAGTGTCTTGCAATAAAAAAATAAACTAAAAAAATGTGTTTCTATTCACTCCAGCTTATGTTTCTATCATCCCCACCCTCCTCTTGCAGTCCTGGATGGACACAACATATCATGACAGTTTATGACTACAGAATAAATGGATCACACACATTTATGAGGTTTATCTAATCCAGTGAATCAGATGCTAGTCAATTCCTCGAGAGCTCATTGTCAATCATTCAAGGACCGAGAAAGCAGTGGTCTGAATCAATGAAAGCGATGACCTTGATCCAATCACACAGTTAACCGTGGGGTCCACAGTGGGGGTTAAGATTTGGCTCGTCATGGTGCAGAGTGAGTTAAAGAAGATTTCAGGTTAAAGTATGGATGGTGTTGTGTCGAGGGGACCTGCTGTGGTGTCTTTTGCTGTATTGGTTGAATGTGGTGACTGACTGCTGGTGGCTATTTCGTTTTGACTGTGTCAATCTGGGATGGGAGTTCATCTTTGGCCACAGGGGCACTAAAATGCACCGCCTGTTTCACAATCTGTGTTTGTGTTGCCTATTTTACAGCCTGTGTGCGACAGTTTGCTTCCTGGATCCTGTATTTCTCCTCTGCTGGGCTCTCTGCTGGGTGAGCCAGAGTCTGGTGAGGTGCAGTCTGGTTTCTGTTGCCTGGGCGTGTCCTCTGACACTGCACCTGCGACTCTTTTTTGTTGATGTGGTTTGTGCTCGTCTTTCCATCTGCCTTTGATTATCTCATTTAATCCCTCATCGCCTCTGCTGAGCTCTTTGTGCGTTCTTTCTCTCTCGCTGCCGATGTGTCTTGGTCTTTTGTCTGTCATTGTTTCTGCTGTGTTTGACTTCGCTGCTCCTCTGTCTCTTTCACTTTCCTCTCCGGTGTCTGCAGTGTTCCTCTGAGTTCTGCCCGTGAACGCCCCCTGCTTGCAAAGTGAAACCATAGCCTTCACCCAGGGATGCTGCATGGTCTGCTCCGCCGTCAGCCTCACTGTGGGATCTGGGTGAAGCAGACCTCTTACAAGGCCTCTGGCTTCTACAGGATAACAAAAATACACACAAAAAAGCATACAGAAATTTATGGTGCATTTGTGTGTGAATGTATAGGCATTTATACCAGCATGCACTATGTTTCTGTGCCTCTCACCCTCTGAGATGGGATCCCAGTAGGGGGGAAGAAAGTGGAGCTGCCCCTGTTTTATTAACTGGAACAACTCCTCCTGATCCCGCTCCCGACTGCGATAAGGGGGGAAGCCACACAGCAGTATGTAGAGAATGACACCCAGAGCCCATACATCCACTGCTACACCATAACCTGTTGGATTAAAAACATAGACGTACTTCAGGTGAAAATAATTTTGGAAAGGATGCCTAAAACAACCAAACACCCCAAAAAAAAGCCAAGACAGCAAGCTGTTTGATTCTGCATAAAACAGCTCCAACCTGTTTCACAGAGAATCTCCGGGGCAACATATGTCGGTGTCCCACAAATGGTAAAAACCGGTTCAGTTACAACCATGGCAAGACCAAAGTCTCCCAGCTTCAGCCTGCAGACGTCTCCTGCCATTCGCTCTATCTAAGAGAGAACCACAGACACAAGATACAAACAGAAATCCAGTAAAGAGGCAAGAAAATTCAGTTCAGACAGCTTCATTTACTAAGTCTCAACACTAATATTAGCCAAAGAAATGAATTAGTAACCAACCACTTTGTACAATATTAAAACTACTAGGTTAGGAATTGTAGATGTTGTTATTTGGCTCCCCTGGTGATAATGTAAAAACAGATACTGGAAGACAGTAAAGCATATGCAGATTAAAGGTGCAATATGCAACATTCTGCATCACAAGATATCAGGAAACTGATAAATGTATAGTACTATGTAAGTACTACATCTTGAGCAGAGTGTGACGTCAAATTAATCTCAAGTTGATTACCGTGTTCCTGGGACGACTCCTTTTAAACATTCTCTCCCATATTACACGCCTGTTAACGCTAAAGTTTTCAGGACAACCTGTATACGCTATGTATGACATGATTACGAATACACAGATTCCACTTGAACAAAGCAACAGACACCATGAAATATGTTAAAAGCATCCAGGTGAAGAAGAATCTCTGCATTTACTTCCAAAAAAAACCAAATACTTGGCCTCAGACAAGAAGATTGATAAAGCTAGGGCTAATATTGGTCTGGCATTTTGGCGATGTAGAGCTCATATGAGCCGCAAAAAGGACTCCTGAGTGGCTCAGAACTAGCATTATCTGCTCGGACTCATAGATATCTTGATGTTTACATTTAGGCCCCGTCCCATTTCTCTTTCTTAAAATTTCCACTTTGTTTTGAGTGCCCTAAACCTAACTAGCTAGTTAGCTAGTTAGCTAGCTGCTTTCATAAATCGTCAATTGTTATTTTCTGACATTAGTGTTGAAAGCTAAACAGTCCTTTGGATGTATATCAAACCAACATATTCCAACACATTTCAATATTGTAACATGCTTATTTGTGGAAATAAATTACAACGAAATTGTTCATGTTGGCCGCCATCTTTGTTGAAAAAAATCAGCCGGCTCGCTGAATTCGCAAAGCATCATGGGTAATGTCATCTTCCACTTCGTTTTAAGCCCGCATCAGAGCTCACTACATTTTGAGGGTTAATTTAAGTTATATGACTGTTACCTTTCTATCATTAGATGCATGTTTATTTGACGCAAACATATTGTATATTGTACCTTTACAAGCTTTTCAAATTTCATTGGTGTTATTGTATCACTTGCACACTCCACCCACTTTCACTGACAGCGATACCCACCAGTAGGTTTTCTGGTTTGAGGTCTCGGTGAACGATACTCTTGCTGTGGATGTAATGTAGAGCGTCACTCATGTCGGACACCATCAGTCCTGCCTCTGCCTCTGAAAACTTCCCTCTCTCACTGATGGCCTCAAACAGATCGCCTCCGCTCACCAGCTCCATCACCAGGTACGAGTGAGTGTGCGTGTGGTGGTGCGAGAAAAGGCGCACGATGTGACGGTGACACAGGCTGCCCAGGAGGCTCAGCTCGTTCTGCATCATGTGCTCTCGACCAACCAGCTTGGAGCGTTCGACTATCTTCATGGCAAGCGTTTGTCCGTCGTGACGGCGGCGGCACTCTCGCACCACTGCGAAGTTCCCGTCTCCAACCACTCGCCCTATTTCATAGCAATGCTCAATATCTGACTGGGTGACATCGCTGCCATCTGTGGGAAGGTCAAAGGTCGTCGTCGTCGCTGTCTGCGTTTTGTCTTTCTGTGCTGGACCTACATGTGGGAGTGGTTTTGAAAGTTGTAAGTGTGTAAGACTCTTCTCCTCCTTCATGCTGACAGGTTGAGGAGGTGAAATGCTGAGAGGGACCTCTTGTTCTTGATGAGATCCACCCCTGTGCTTTCTTGACACAGGAGGAAGTGGGGCCCTCCCTGACAGGGCATTGATCCATTCTAGACCCTGGTGTTTGGCTCTTATTGCTAAGCAGTTTTCACACATCGTAGGAGATGGTATTTCTGCTTCTTTAGGACCCTCTTCGGATTTAAATGAACCGACGACGGAAGGCTGTCGCTCTCTAATCCCACCCCTCATATTCAGTCTCTGCAGGTGGTTTGGAGGTTGAGCTGGTTTCCTACCAGAGCTCTTCTTATGTGACCTCTGAACATCTGCGTCATCATTTTCAGGCTTGTGTGTCTCTTTATGGTGAGGTGTGTGTGTACCACCGTGTTTAGCTGTTCCCTTATTTATCTCTTGGTTAGTGTCGATGCTCTCTGCCCCTTCGCTGTATCCACTGTCGGCCTTCGCGGCTTTGTCCGGCGTGGAGGTAAGTCTTTTCTCCCAAGCCCGAAGTGCGTCGGCCCGGAAATGGGAATGATCTGGAAAGAGCTCTTCCAGAGCCTCCTGCACACTGCTCAGCTCTGGACGAGCCTTACCCAGAGCCAGGAAAGCCACCTCACCTCGGAAGAAGTCACACACACCTTTCACCTATGAAAATAAAAAAGAATAACAACATGTCAACAGCAAAATTTCATCTCCTGGTATGATTTATGTATACGTCGAGCTGGAAGGCCAAAGATTGTATAGAATATGTGACATTTATCGTACTGCAGGACTTTCTTCTCATCGTTGAGTGTTCAAATAGACCCCCAAGGAGAGAATGACCTTAGCAGCAGCCTCCAAATAATTTGATTCTGAGAAACAGCATTTAAGACCTTTCGCGGTATCATTGTACGAAATCACACTTCTAAATCTTCAGTGTTCACATATCGCTTCATTTTATTGTCCTGTGTTGTACTTGTACTTTATTTGTCCCAGTCAACAGATGAGTATCAACTGCATTTATTGACCTTGTGAGTGGATTACTGACTGGAAAAGAAAAAAGCAGGACAATGCCATGGGGGGGATGAAACCTTCAGGGGCCTGCAGGTACTTTGAGTTACTGTGGGGAAAGAGTGCACAACAAACATTAACACTTAAAGCGGACCTAGACCGGAAGTTCCAATTAACGCTGTTTTTTAGTGTATCTGCGTCATTACCTTGTTTAAGAAGCCCTGAAGGTTCAAAACAAACAGTTCAGCCACTGCTGATAACGCTGTGTTTTATTGTAATCTCGGGCTCAGCGAGATCTCTGAAAAAACCTGGTCCGGTTACGTAAACACCGGTTCTCCTGAACAGCAGATTGTCCTGCTCCGGGCACTAGTCCGGGCACATCCAGTTGCGTACATTGAACCGCAGAAGAAGAATAACATCCGTTGTGGAGGTGTTTCACGAGCGACAGTGTCTTCTGACTCTGGGTCTGACTCCGGGTCAAAGTCATAAAAGGGACTGTGGTGGGGAGTCGTGAAGAAGCTATTTTTAAACTTTGTTAAAACAATGTTTTAATAATGAGTAGCAGTGCATCCACCGTTCCAGAGGGGGGAGCTGCGCTTCTGAGAGCGGGTGTGCTGAATATGTCACTTCCAGGTATTCCAATCACAAGACAGTTGGGAAGGCTCTACGCTGGTTGGCCAATCACAACACAGTCTGTCTTCTGGGTGTGAGATTTCAGTCTGAAATATCGCGGCTGAGGAGAGCGTCAGTAAGGAGAGATTTCTGTTGGCTCATTCACAGCAACTAGGAGGTTTTTGACCATAAAAACAAGTTAATGTGTGTAAGTAGACCTCCATAACTAACATATATGTGCAACAGGACCACTTTATGTGAGCTTTAATGAAAAGGGCCTTGAGCTGAATCCTGTGTTATTTCGTCACCTCAAGGCCCTGTCAGATAGAGAGGTGTTGGAAAGAACTAGACGTTACAGAGAGAAGTTACATGGGCTTCATCAGTGCGTCTTTGTCCTGAGATGCAGGTGAATGTGTCAGGGCCTCTCTCCTCTACCCTCTGTGTGATTGCAGGAGTGGAGTCAGCTGTGCAGGAGCCAGGTCACCAGCTGACATCAATCAAGCACAGGCTACAAATACCTGGCTCTCCCCTCCACACTCTGCCAGATCGTAGATCCAGCAACCACCAGTCGGTCTACATCTAGCTTTTCTTTGTGCTCTGAATTGCAAACATTATGTCTAATTGTTGTTTCCTGCTCAACTTGGCTACACGCTCAGTGTTTGCACCTGGGTTCCACTTCAGTTCTGTCTCTGCCGTTACGTAATGTGACCGTTTGTGGAGCCTCACCTCTCGTGCGCGGGTTGTGTAAAGGCGCGTGACGCGAGATCTGTGCCAGCGAGGAAACCCCAAAGCCTCAGAGATATCCAGGAGCAGTTGCTCAAAGGAGACCACACCTCTGCGGTTCAACAACACAGTCACCTTGGGGGGGGGAAAACAGAAGTGAAAACTGCCATCACAGCAATTGATCATTTGATACAATTTCCTAAAAAGAGTTATAAAGTGTAACTTATTGATCTCTGAAGAGGTTTTTTATAAGAACTACTAAACACCTCAACTTTTAAAGATATGATATGTAACATTTCTGCAGTCTTCAGGCAAAAAAGTTTTTTGTTTTTGCATTTTATTGTGTGCACTTTTAACTAATCACTGAAGTGCAAATGCCTGACATCATCAAACTAGACTCCTAGTGGCAGAATTTATTTGACTGTTGCATCACTTCATGAGAAAATAAGTATTTGCTTGAATACTTGAAAGTATCTGGACCCAAATACATATTTACAAAAATACATGTTTTGCATCGGGTAGAATATTAGAAAATTAACTTAACTAATTAAATGTTTAACCCTTAGTGCTCACATGGCACAGATCAGTGCCGCAATGTGCACACTTGGTAAATCGCTGTGGCAATACTACATAACTCCTTATATGGACATCCTGGGAATGGGGATCACATACTTCACCCTCATCTTATGTGCAGTTGAGTCACAAAATCAGACCGTTTGTATTTCATCTTTGTTCATATAAATGAGCCATGCGAACTCTGAACTGTGACATATTTCCATCTTAAACATTGTGAGTAGTTTTTGCTCAGGTGTGCCCATAAAGTTGGTGAAAATGTATTGTATTTTTTCATCAGATTGCCTCCAAGTTGTGCAGAAAATTAAAATATAAGACACTATATACACTACCGTTCAAAAGTTTGGGGTCACCTATACAATTTTTTTTGCGTTTTCCATTAAAGGCACACTTTTATTCATCAAAAGAGTTGCAAAATGAAAAGAAAATATAGTCAAGACATTGACAAGATTAGAAATAATGATTTTTATTCCAAATAATAATTTTGCCCTTGTTTCAAAGAACCAGTAAAACTGTTTTCAGCTGTAGTAACATCATTGCACAAGGGTTTTCTAATCATCCAATAGTCTTCTAACGCGATTAGCAAACGCAATGTACCATTAGAACACTGGAGAGATGGTTGCTGGAAATGGGCCTCTATACACCTATGTACATATTCCATTAAAAACCAGACGTTTGCAGCTAGAATAGTCTGATAGTGTAGTGTAGTGTAGTGTAGTGATAGTGATAGTGTATAGTGTCTGATTAATTTAAAGGTGCATTATGCAATAAATCTAAAGTAATAAAATCCTCCTAATATGTCACAGAGACTCAGGAATAATGTTCATATAACAAACTGAACTCACCAACAACAACAGTACAGCCAAAATATTTGCATTAAAAAAAATATTTTGCAGACTGCAAATCATGTTTATGTTTTGAAATCATGTTTTAGCATGTGGCGCCACCTACCGCCGTCTACCAATCATTGCAGTTAGTAGAGTCTCAGCTGTCGAGCAAACACGGGTTGCCAGTTACATCAGAAAAAGAAACCTAAAAGACCTCAGTATTTTGAATTTAAATGTAGTAACCGTCTTTGGCCACATTCTTATATATGGCACCTTTAATGCTATATTATATGCTATATTCATTGAAAAAAAGTCATTTTCCTTAACCCCTTAACGTGCGCACAAAGAAAAAAGCAAAAGCATTTTTTAGTATTTTATTTACTTATGATAACAATAATGTGAAATTAGACCCTACAGTATTTCAGATACAGGCCTCTACCAAACGGTTGAGACGTCTGTTCATAATAAACCTGGTTTGCAAAAGTACAACATTCAGACCAAGTCACATTAAGTGTTAGTGAGTTCAGCTTTGATGCATTTTTCAATGAGATATAGTGACTTAAAGTGTGGTCGTCCAAATGGATGAGTAGTGCCATAAAGGGTTAAAAAATAAGGATATTTCTAAGTGACCCCAAACTTTTGAACGGTAGTGTATTGCACATTTCTATAGCCTATAGTTCTGTGCTCAAGGGGGTTAATATAACTGCATTATTACTCTTGGCAAAAGATATATAATAATTTAGTCACCTTTCGCAGTGAAGTCTGACCACTGGGGCGGACGATGGTGACTAGATGGGGTCGCTCAGCGCTCTCCTCTGCGTGGCGAGTGTGGAAAAAAGGCAGGTGAGAGGGAGGTGGAGGAGGCGGCAGGAAGTGGGACCTGTGGTTCTGTCTTGTGGGACGGGGGTGAATGGGCCACGGTTGGGGAATCCCACCGGGACACTTCAACAGGGGGATGTTAGGAGGAGCTGAAGCAGCCAGAGAGGAGGACAGGGATGGAAGGACAAAGACAAGAAAGTCAAGGACGGACAATTGAAAGTGATGCTGATGCTGTCACTGTCCATTGGTGGGTTTCATGTTGACCTGTACACAAAGTAAAACTCATAAGTAACACAACACCAGTTCCTCATTTTGTGCGAGTGTGTGCACGCGTACGTGAGTGAAAACAAATCCGGCTGATCAGATTTGAGTGTTTTCCATCACATGGAGTGCAAGGGCCATTTGAGATTCCTCAAGCACCTCGCCCCACTGCCTGAATTATTTAGGTTTCCTTAAGTCAATCACACACACACACACACACATTAACAAAAGGTTGCTTGACCTGGTTAGGGCTTAGCTGAATCTGCACGACTAATGAAACATGAGAGACACCGAGCATCTTTGACGTTTCACTTTCTGGCACCGAGGGAAATAGATGTTATCTCTCTATTCAGTGACTTTGTGTTTAGGGTTTATTTCCAGACACAGGACAACGGACAAAAACACAAGAGCCTAAACCTCCAACACTGACCAGGGCCCCTCTTTTAACAAGACACCACTGACCCTCTGAGAGTGGGAAACACACACACACACACACACAATAAGAGTGGACACAGAAAACCCCTCACGTCCTTTAGCTTAAACAGCTCATAAAAAGCCAGCTGTGGCCAATCACCAGAGACTGAATCTGCCTTTACTTTGGGGTGCAGGTGTGTGTTCTTGTATCTGTCGCTTTGTGAGGACCCCAAATCGTATATGAACCATAAGAGTGAGGACATTTTGGCTGTCTTTACGTCTTTAAAGGGCCTTTTCTTGTACTGTATTTAACTACTTGAAAGATAATTAATCTGGCCCATAATTATACCACTGAAGAGGAGGTTTTGTTGGTGCAGGGTTTAGGGCCCATGACCCATGAAAGAACAATTACATTTGTGTTCATTAGTGGACGGACACAGGACTTTATTTCACCCTTTTTCATGACATTTGTGACATTTCTGTGAATATCTCAAAAAATGATGCAGCGACCATGATGCCAAAGTCAGATTGTAGAGTGTTGAAACTTTGCATTTATGTACATTTATGGTGTAAAATAATGCATTCACTAATGCGTTGATGACTGTGTGTCTGTGAGGCTGTAATTACCCATAGCTCATAGACAGTGTGTGTGATTAGGTGATAATTATGTTGCTAATTATGTTTACAACTCTAATCTGTCAATATAGTAATGATAATAATATAATGTAGTAATCTCAGGATTTAATAGGAATAAAGTACTCTGACAATACAGAAACAACGTAATATAATGATTTAGTAATAATAAAATCATCTGATAATATATTAATAATAAAGTCATCTTTTTTCCCATTATTTGATCCTTTCCATCCGGCATTAACTCACCTGCCATTCTCCATTTATTGCATCCTGCGTGACGTGTTCTCTGTGAGGGCGTCATTCCTCCTCCACAAACAAACACGCTCACCTGTCTACTACACTTTTATTCCTCCTCTGTTGTTGTTGTTGTTATTGTTGTTGTTGTTGTTGTTGCTGCTGCTTTCATATTCTCGGCTCTTTGTGTCCAGGATAAAAAAAAAGTAACGGGATGCGGTGAGAGTTGACCGGACCTGCTGTGGCTACATGGTTGCCATGGATACGTGTCAAGTCGACTCGCCAGAGTACCAGGAAGTGGCGGAGTTTACAATCCCGCAATCAAAATAAAAGACTGTGCGTAGTTTACCAGCTGTAGTGTTGATGCAAGAATTGTTTAGCATCATATATTTATGTGTAAAGCATCAGTTTTTGGATGTTTATTGACGCTTACTTTTTCCACTAATGTCGACACATGTTAAGCTAGCCGCCGACGCGCTGCAGTTAGCTTTTATTTTGAAGGAAGAAACCGGAAAAACAACATTTCATTTTGTGAATGAACGAGGAGACGAAGAGTGTGTAGTGTAGTCAGAAAAGTGAAATGAGGTAAACAACAAGCTCAGTGTAACATCAACAGTCCTGGAACCAGGATGCTTTCGTGACTGATGGGACTTTTATTATGAAGGGGTTAAAGGTTATAATAAAAATAAAACAAACTGATGAAACCACAGCATAGCTTCAAAAATGCGCCAGATCAGGACTATTACATTATAAAATCAAGACATTTAGCTAGGGCAGACATTTCCTGCAGCCAGTAATGAGCAGGAGAGGACAAATATAAAAAGTACATTAAAAATAATGCATTTGAGTGTATTGTGTCATTTAAGTTGTTGTGTTTGTTGTGGGTCCATTTTCACATTTATGTCATAATTAAAAAACATAATGTGAAATGTGATGCATACTCTTATTGAATAATTATTGCCACATAATTGAATTTATGAAAACATTTAGGTTTTATAAGCCACTGTTTTCTGTATTCAGACACATACTTTTACATTACAATACAATAATATGCAGTGATAAACAGTGCTAATGCTGTGATGCTATGAAAATAACAAAAACACAAATATGCTTGTCGGCCATGTTTGGTCCAAGGCCATTGTAAAAGCTTAGTGCCCATTTGAACTTATAAATAGGCTACATACTTATTTTGTAATCTGAAATTAAAATAAGACCTTTGTTTGATCATCATTATTAATTTATGAATTCTGTTTGTGTTTTGATTTTCATAAGTTTTAAAATAGACTAAAGTCAACAAATATAGTTCTATTATACCAAAGCTTCAGGAGCATCACGAGGATAATTGAGATTAATTAAAAAAGGCCTTGAGATTATAAACAGCAGAGAACAAAGAGGCAAAAACCCCATGGGACACAGTCGTGGTATAAAAGATTATTGAAAAATAGTTTTTTGCTTTATTCTTGTAAATGACAGGATCACTTTCCCCTCAGGACGCTTTTAATACATGCACGGAATTATCAGTGCTTAGTTCATGTGAATATAAACGACGTTGTGATTAGAAAAAGTAAACTCTTCCTCAAGTTGTTAGAACAACTAATGTTTAGAAATACTGCAGGGCCTGATTTTAGTTCTTCTGCTGCTGTTTACTCTGACAGTGAGGGAGAGGAAAAAACCCTTAAGGCTCAGACAAAACCCTTTATATCACAATGACTGGAGGAAAGTTATGCTGGAAAATCAAATTGACAGCAGGGGGAGAGGAACCTGCCAGTCTGCAGGGCCGTTACCCTGGTTTCACTGATGGAATCCAATATTCTGCTACACACACACACACACACGCACATCCCCCCCCCCCCCCCCCCACACACACACACACTCACACACACACACACACACACACACACAAACACACACACACACACACACACACACACAGTGTCCAGTTACTGCCCCCCGTGGTTCTGTCTCCAAGAACTCAGTTAATACTGGATCAGGAAGTAACCGCTCCATATCCTGGACTCTCTGTTAAGATAAACAGTGTGTGTGTGTGTGTGTGTGTGTGTGTGTGTGTGTGTGTGTGTGTGTGTGTGTGTGTGTGTGTGTGTGTGTGTGTGTGTGTGTGTGTGTGTGTGTGTGTGTGTGTGTGTGTGTGTGTGTGTGTGTGTGTGTGTGTGTGTGTGTGGCTTTGTGAGGACCAAAAATCGTATATACCATACGGCGTGAGGACATTTTGGCTGGTCCTCACATCTGTAAAGGGATTTTTTGGGGGATTAAGATCTCGACTAGGGCTAGAATTAGGTTTAAATTAGGGTAAAGGTTAGGATTAGACATTTTTTTGTAGTATTTTTCCACTTGTTCAAGTGAAGGATAAACGTATGATCCTCGTGATGCTGCTGTGTTTCTTTATTTCACGTTTTCTTACACTGCTGGAATATAATGTATTTTCTTATTGAGGATTTTTTTTCTTCTTCTTTCTGACGTCGACTAATAGTCAATTTTTTATTCATTTTTGTTTTCAATCCCAACTTCCTCTGTTGGTTTTTGGAATGAGACGTGAGTGTCAGAGGGGCCGTTTGATGATCACATGACACATTTATCTCTGAAAATGAGGGAAACAAACCTGTATCCCTTTAAATGAGGGTCCTCACTATGGATGAAGAGCAAACAACTGTGTGTGGGTGGGGGGTTCAGAGGAAAACAAACATGCTGACAATTAATAATCCATTATCATTAAATACATTTTTCCTCATATTTACCTTGTCTGAAGTGTTTCTTCTGATGGATTTCATGACTGATAGTGATTACACTAGAGTGCACTAACAGTGTCTGGCCAGCAGAGGAGGCAAGTGTACCTACTACCTCATGTCTCTGTAACTACACAGGAACTCTGTCACCCAAGCCAGAGTCCAAGGGTTGACTCCCTGGAAAATCAACTCTGTTGGATTCTTGTTAATTTGATACGAGATAAAGATGGATTTACGTGGGAAGAAACAAGATGAATGGGTGATGAATGCTCCCTCTAAAGGGCAAGTGTCGTCCGCGTGACTCACAGCCACTGAGGATGGAGAAATCTCTAAAGAGCAAGATAAAATCTATCAGACAAGTTAAATCATGAAGTATCTGGATTTATTTTTCCAATGTGTGTTCTTTCCCCTCCAAACAGTTTTAGTATTAATACTGATTGTCCTCACTTGGATACACACACATTAATGTGAACTATTACAGCCACTTGTGACTTTTGCTTGTTTGTATCTGTCTACGTGTCGCTGTTGTGTTGCACATGTACTGCTCTGTTCTGTTAATCCTTATGTCGAAACTCTTTTTCTGTCTGCTCTCCAAAGAAAATACCAAAGGAGGACATAAATCTGACGGACTGACAGAGTCGATGGTGTTGACCTGGAATAACTCCGTCCATCTATGTTTAACTCCTCTCCTCTCCGACGTTTTTGTCAGCTCTTCGCTCACCAGGGGTTTTATCGCAGGACTGTGATGTGAAGTCCATATGCAGAGGGAACTGATGTCTCAACACACACATGTTGTAGTTGTTAAGTCCATGGCAACTCACTGCTGCCACAAATTGCCACAACAATTAAAGCTGCAGTAGGCAGGCTTGCTACAAAGCAGTTGGTTGTTGAGTTTTATCTGCAAATGATTAAGATTAAGATCTCATTTTTGGATTGTTGTCTCTGGACTGAGCTCCTCTCATGATCACAGACACACCCAAGACTATCTCTCTATCTTTGCCAGGATTGACACGCTCCCTTTCTTAGATTTCTTTGCAGCATTAGTATTATTTTATTTTATTTTTTTAAATTTAAATCCCTGTTGCAGCACTGCAAAGGACCTGCATGCAGAATAGGTTTAGAGGAACAGCCTTTCTAAACTGTCCAGGCATTGGTCAAATGGTGATTTTCTACTACACAGTTCGAGCATGGCTCTACTCTACTTGGTTTATTTTGCTTTTCCATTCGTAATAACACCTGGTACCTGGATTTTTTTTTGGAACTGCTCTGGCAAGGTTCCAAGGGAGCTGAGCCAATACTGAAATGTCGTCAGGCTGCTGTCCACTGAGGAGCAGAGAGTGTCGTCAGTGGAAGAGTCATGAGTGCGACGTCAGATCAGTTAAAAAGACTTAAAACACATCGAAACAGCATTGATCTCCAACAGTTAGCAAAGAAATGTCTAAAATCTAAAAGGGTTGAGGTTCTACCTGGAACCATTTGCGTCTGAAAAACCCTTTCCCGAAAAAAGGGTTTTTCAAGGGTTCTTAGTAACACTAATGGTTCCAGTAAGAACCATTTTGATCCAGAGAACCATTTAAAACCCCTCTCCTGGATAAAGGGTTTTAAAAGGGTTCTTGGTGGAACCTTTATAAAAAGGTTCTACCTGGATCCATTTGCTTCTGAAAAATCCTGTAGAACTGTGTACTGTAATGGAAAAGCACCACATATGTTTGTCCTGTGATGACCCGTCCACAAGTGTGACTCCTCCTTTGGCTCCAGCGGCCCCCGCGCCCCCTCATGTGGAGGATAAAGCAATAAACAATGAAGGACAATGCCAGATACATCCTGCCTACTGTATCTTTAATGTGCCTGATTGTTAACATTTAACACTGTAGTCTCTGTACGTTATTAGCCATAAATTGTTAATAAAGCTGTATTCTAACTTTCTTTAATAAATGCATGCATCTTTTAAAATATTACTTTTTTTCCCATTCATAAAATAAAATTAAAGTAATACACTTGGTATTCAAGCTCCATGTGTACAAGGCAGTGAGAATGAGTTCAAGTAAAGCAGCTGGAGATGCTGAGAGAGGGGCTGCACAATGAACAAAGGAATGCGTGATACAGAAGGGAGTGTCTATACCCTGTGTGTGTCTCTGTGTGTGTGTGTGTGTGCGTGTGTGTGTGCGCGCGCGCGCGTGTGTGTGTGTGTGTGCGTGCGTGTGTGTGTATGTGTGAATTATTCACACATTGACACACATACTCACATGAGGGCTCTGTAAAAGCTGTAAAGATCAGCCCTTCTTTGATTTACAGCTGCCTTCCTCTTCTCAGGCTGTTCTGCAGCCCAGGCCCAGCAGCTTCTGCTTATGTCAGCTTAGTGTATATCTGTTCAGACTGATACACACACACACACACACACACACACACATACATATAGATACCAACTGTTTGCTAAGGCCAAAAACAGACGACGCACGGCTTTCCTGGACAGTATTGGTGCAATCATCACATGTTCAGTCAACAACGACGAGCAAGTCTAGCCTGAAAAATAGATTTTTTTGTTATGTACACAGTTCAAAGTTCAACTTAATAGCTAGAGGTGGAAATATTGCACTCAAGTTTAAGTACCACAATTGGGATAACAAGTACAAGTTAAAGTACAGGTCTAAAGTACTTTTTTTTTTAACAAGGTTGGGTTTCTTTCTTGTCAAATCTCACATTAACTGGTTTTAATTAAAACAAATTAAAGTGCTGACAAAAAAAAAACATGTAAACCCATAATGTGTCAGTCAAAATGGGTCAAAGGTCACAAATGTCACTCACTCAGGGACCTTAATTAGCACCAGTTCACCTGTTCTCGTCAGTCACTGCCAAAGTTTCCGGAGCGTAAATTATTACTTTTTTACTCAGTAACAGATGTGATTTAAAACATAGCGAACTACAGTACTTCCAAAAAAACTACTCAAGTAGAAGAAAAATTACAAATTACACTACAGACTACACAGAAAACCTACTCAATTACAGTAATGTAATTCATTACTTTCCACCTCTGGTTAATCCATAATTGTAGTCACTAAATGTATGCCTTCATCCAGGGTTGATTAAGAAGTGTACATGTTGGGACTTTCCTGTGAAAAACTGCTGGAGAAAACTGGAGGATGATTGTGAGTCAAAAACCACAGTGGTTTCCCAGAGCTCTATATCATTGAATTGCGAAAGATCAGGCGCACACACACACACACACACACACACACACACACACACACACACACACACACACACACACACACACACACACACACACACACACACACACACACACACACACACACACACACACACACACACACACACACACACACACACACACACACACTTGCTTACCCAGAAACAGGCAGCCTGTGAACACACTCAAGGCCAGGGCGATACGACTTTCACCTCTCACCTCTTCATGGCTCGTTTAGCGAATGCCTCCCTCACACCTGTCCATGTCCATGTCATACCAGCACCACAAATTCATTCCATCACACACACACACACACACACACACACACACACACACACAGAGATTTACACAGATACTTTTCTAAGGACACTGCATTGACTTCCAGTCATTTGCACAGCCTGAGGAAATCATTATCCATAACCATAACCGGTTAATGCCTAATCCTAATCTCAACCTAATCACAATTCAAAACCGTGTCCTCAAAAATTAAGTTTCTGCCTCATTAGGTCCAGGTTTTGGACTCACTGGTCCTGACAAGGTCAGTGTTTACGCCACAAACACAGACGCGGCCAAAGGGGGATCAGTGGAGGACAGGGTCAGTGGGACACAGAGTGTGTAGTGGTGTGATGTGATGGAGCCTAACAGCTTTCAATATTGACTTTTCCCCCACCGCCCCAGACCCTGCTTTGTGTGTGTGTGTGTGATTACACAACCTCAAGAGATCATCTGACCGGCTGCAGAATGGGGGGGGGGGTGATGTCGTCAGACACAGAGACTGTGGCAATGAGAGGACACAAATGCTGTGATATGCGTGTGTGTTTGCGCGTTCCGTCTTTGTGTTCGATTTGCATTTTCACTCGTGTGAAGCTCGGACATGTGAGAACACGTCAAATCTGCCCTCTTAACGTCTTTCAAGAACGCCGTACAATCGGGACAATTAACAACTGGTTTTAAAGGCGCAGTTTGACATCTTCGGAGCGTTCATGTACAGTGTTTCCATCTAGATACAAGCATCATTACTGCTTTCATAATTTACACCAGATGTTTCCTGACCCTTGAGGCCAGAACCTGAACTGGACCTTGTGCTGGGGCCGAACCAAGCTGTGAAAATCATTCATTGTGATATACAAGCTCACAGGGTTTGCATTGATGATGGTACTTTTAAAGACAAACAAATGTCTGTTACATTCAAACTATTGTCAAGTTAGTTGAAATAGTGTTGATTCAGCCAATCAGCTCCACACGACTCTCTCTCTCTCTCTGTGTTTAGATCTCGTGTCGCCCGGAGACATTAGAAAGTGATTGGTTTCATGTGGAGACAGACGGGGGGGAACACAACTGAGACAAGTGCAAAAGTGGTTTTCAAAACATGAAAAGAGAGAGAGAGAGAAAACTAACAAAAGAGCAAAGCAGTGTGGAGTAGAAGAAAGGGCAGCGAGGACAATCATGACTTTCTTTTCAACCTTCAACCCCCCCATCAGCCCCACCCCAGTGGAAAAAAGTCAATCATGTCCCCATCCTCCACTCAGGCTGTTGTGTCTTTGACAGCAGGGGTCTGTTTAACATCTCCTCCCCCCTCTTTAAGTCTTTACTCTCCTTTTATTCTTCTAAATCTGTGTTGCTCAAACCTGCAAATTCAGACTTGCCTGAGCCAGAAATAAGTACTGTTTTTCCTAATGGTGTTAAAAAAAAGTACCTTTGTGATTTATTTTACAATTATTTTCCAAAATCTACAAAAGTCGACCCTCTGTCTCACCATTTTTATTTTGAAAATCCCCGCAGGATATCTGTCAATTTAGAGTCCTGAAAAAGTTATTTTTTTTAAATACCACAGGTGTTTGAAAATTGCTTTAGTCTGGACTGGCAGAAAGAGTCGTTTGAAAATGACGATCCACGTTGTTTCTCGTAGCGGATCTGCATCTGAGGACATAATTGACTTCCTGTTTACAAATCGGCGAGGCAATTTTTAAGCCACAAAAACAGAACTTGCAGAACTGGCTTGGTTTGTGTTTTCTACAAAAGTCTTAGTCTGGACAGGCAGGAGTTGTTCTTGAACTGTGAAGAGAGAGAATTCCCTTCCTGCATGACCACTATACCGGAAAAGTTTTTTACTACTTCTGATGAGTATTATGGTTTGTACCAAACTGGTTTGACTCCCTGATCAAGGCTTGAGGCCAAAACGTGTTGGTACACAAAGGATTGAACATTTAATTAAAGGCATCGTAATAGTTTCAAAGAGATTGCTTTGAAATGTATTTCCCATCCAGAGTTCCACTGAGCAACTTATGGTGGGTTTTTTTCCATTATACAGATCTAGCACGACTCGGCTTAACTCGGTCTGACACTGAAGTAAAATACAGCTGAACGCTTTGTGGTTCGGCTCACGATCGCCGGCTTTCAGCAGCAGTGCAGTCGTTAAAAATACACCAGAATATTGAGATTACAGACATTTCCTTGGGGAAACGCATGTTTTCAGGATTTTTAAGTCTTTTTCACTGATTTGCAGTTCAACATTGTTTGATTCCTGTGTCAGACGTTGCGCTCTGTGACGAATCAGTCTGACGACGTCACATTTTAGTATCGTCGCAGATCACTTGGAGCCTTAACAGAGCAGGTACTAAAAAAGTATCAGGTATCAGGTACTATTCCTCGTGGAAAAGCAAAAAAACCCAAGTAGAGTCAAGCCAAGCTGTGCTAGAACGCTACAGTGGAAAAGCGCCATTAAACCTCAACCACTTCCCCTATTAGAGCATTGTCTTTTTAGTTAGTTTAAGTAGTTTAGTTAAAACACTTAAAAACACTGAGCTGTAGAAATCACCTTTCAGTCATGACGTGAAATGCGTCACTCTGTGCGTAGCGTGAGAATGTGTCAGAGAGACATGAAAACAAACCACAGATATGCTGAGAAACACAGCGCTGCATACATGGAGACGATAAGCTTAATCAACATTGTGTGTAAGTTATTGGTGTGGAAGTGGTCACAGACTTTAGGAGGCACAAAACTGACCCCTTACCCTGTTAATATAAAAGTTGACTCTGTAGAGCGGGTTTTAAATTCCCGGGGACTCACATCTTTGAGGACCTCTCGTGGTCAGCAAACACATCTGTCGTCATTAAGAAGGCGCAGCAACTCTATCACTTCCTGAGGGTCCTTAGATGGAACAGACTGCAGTCAAACATACTTGTGACTTTCAGAGGGTGATAACAAGAACTGCAGAAAAGGCTATCAGCTGTCCACTCTATTGACACCACTGCATGGTCCTGGTACCTTTTTAGAGAACAAAGCAATTATCACAGACCACATTTTTGTTTTTTTGAACATGATGTGCAATTTTGCACATAGCTTTATTTGTTTGCATCGTTTTTTATGTTTAACCTCTTATGACCACCAAGTCTGGATTTATACTGATTTTTATGGCTGTAGAATTGTGGTTTTAAAGGGTTCTCTGGATCAACCAAGAACCCTTATAAAACCCTTTCTTCAGGAAAGGGTTTTTCAGAAGCAAATGGTTCCAGGTAGAACCTCAGCCCTTGTAGAAAGACCCTTTTGGAACCCTTATTTCTAAGAGTGTACCACAATGACAAGTATATGGGTGCAAAGATCTATTTCTCTGTGTTCCTGTATCCATCCATCCATCTTCTACACACACAGGGCTGCTGTGTCAATCTCAGCTGACATAGGGCGAAAGGCTGGGGTCACACCTTGGACAGATCACAGATCATTGGTCAGTTCATCATTTTCGACTTTTCTAGATATCTCGAATGGTCTAAGTCTTAGACCATTCGAGATATCTAGATATCTAAGTGCGGCCCGTGAGCCAATGGCGGCCCACAGAAACATTTCTGGCGGCCCGCAATGAATTACAGTTGATAGTTTTAATCCAGGAGCTACTAAGCTTGTTAAATATCTATTGGACATTACTGGATACAGACTAATAAGTGTAAACTTTAGAACTGCAATCTGGTCATTAAAATGATAACAAATGGGATTTCTTTCTGTTTTTTTTCCTTTGGCGCCCCTCAGTCCATTGTTGGGTTCCTAAATTGGCCCTCAGGTATGAACACTTTGAGAACCCCTGGTCTAAGAGTTACGGTAATGATACTGCGCATGTCAAATCCTGTCGGTGACGGGGTTAATGCACATTACCGATGTTGCCTTTGACAATTCTGTTGTTCACTGACTGCACGACAACGATGAAGACAATGTTGAAGGTTACGTACTGTGGCTTTAATATTGACTTAACATGATGCATTCTCTGTTTGAACTAACCATTCGACTCATGCAAAGCACTTGGACTCAACTGTTGTCCTGAATAAATAGACTTGACTTTGTTTGTAAAGCACTTTCTGTGCATGATGGGCCATTTGTGTGAGAACCTGTTAAACACACACACACACACACCCTCCACCCCTGCTCTCTCTCTCTCTCTGCACAGCCTGATGACGTCACGAACAGCAGTTAAAAATCCAGCCAGTAGCATCGCAGTGCGGTGTGAGGCGCTGACTAAACTCAGGCTGACTCTCTCCTCCCTCTCTCATTCTGAATCTCCTTCACTCTGCTGCTCCCTCTCTTCCTCTATCTCTCTTTCTCTCTCTCTCTCTCACACACACACACACACACACACTGCTGCAGACATGGCTGAAGCTTTCGTTGGCACATGGAACCTGAAGACGACCGAGAAATTTGAAGAATATATGACGGCACTAGGTAAGTGTGTGAGAGTCTGAATACGCCTCTCTCTCTCTCTCTCTCTTGGCGTATGCGCATGCGTGTTTGTATCAGGAGAGGATGCAATGGTGCCAGACTGGTGCTGCATGTGAGCACATGTGTACATGGTGCTGCAGAGACATAAACGCTGTGTGTGTTTTAAAGCAGGTGTTAACACAGGGGATCAAGGGGGAGGAGAAGAGTCAACATGAGAGGGGAATGAATGAATGAATGAAAGAGGGAGGAAAAAAGGATAAGGGTGGAAAGAAAGAGGGATGAGGACAAAGATAGATGGAGTAGTTGTTGACCGCATGGTCTGAGTGCTGGAAACAAGGGAGGGGCTGATCTCTCTGTTTCTCTCTGTGAGAAAATGTGAATGGCAAGTAGATGGCCTTCACACACACACACACACACTTTAGCACAATGTGGGTGACCTTTTGTTGAAAGCTGCTCATTGTCCTGACCCCGTCCATGGGTGGAGCTCAGTGATTGGTCTCAAGACCAAGGAGCTGCTGGGACAGGAGGACACAGAGGAGAACGCAGGCGTCCACTCATTCACATCGTGTCTGTGTGTGTAAATAGACTGAAGGGCGAGGCGGGGTGGTTATTGTTGTTTTAAGGATTTCTTTTTCTCACAGCATGAAAGAGGCACCTTCTCAGGGTTGTTACGTACGTCACGAGAACAGAGACATGATGTGGTCTTTTTCTCCAGGCATGAACGTTATCAACGTTAGTCCTGGCCAGGACATTTTCGACCTCTCAAGAAAAGAAAAGTGCAGAACTCCTGGGAAGTCATCATAGGGAATGACAAACATTTCTGCATTAAACAAATGTTAACTCCCAAAAGCATCATTCTTTTCTTGCAGCCCTGAGAGAGAGAACTAATTTCTTTAGACTTGGTTTTAGGATTCGGGAAGATGTTTAGGCCCCCAAAGATTCAGCAAAACCTCCAAAGCTCACGCCCAGATCACACAACACAACAGCAAAGTAATGCAAGTAAATGCAAAACACTGGCGTGAAAAATATTAAGTTTATAGCAGCCTTTCATACTACATTAGAGCTGGTCAGTAAATCAAGTAACCCTGTATACTGGTGCAATATTTGCAGACCAAAGTCTGAAACCACAGTGAACCCGTTTCTTCAACTCTCACACAGGAGCAAAACCCAATCTGTAATTACCTGACATTTATTGTGATAATTAGCAATATAATTTGGAATAATGTGATGTAACGTTTTGGCCATGTTTTTGTTTTTGGCCCAGCCCTGTGCCACACCTACAGTATGTTACCGTTGTAAATGGTGTACAAACAAACTATCTGCAACTAGAAAAGCACACGGAGAGCACAGACCTCCTCCAAGGCAGCTCAGCTCCCCCACAGACCACGCCCAAAATGTAATCACTTGTTCATGGTGTTATTGTGGACATTTCCTGTAAATTTCATCCAAATCCGTGCATGCCTTTTTCAGTTATGTTGCTAACAAACAAACACGAAAAAATATACCACCTTAGCGGAGGTCAATAAACTATAAAAATTTAACTGAAAACTTTTATTATGTGAGCAGTTAACTTTCGTTAAGTATGTGTAAATCTCTCCTTAGATTTGGAAAATACTACTAACAAAAAACAAGGCAATCAGAGATGGCAGACTACACCCCATTCACGCAACAAGCCTCTGGCGGCCTCTGCTGGCCAAAGTGGCAAGTGCAAGTGTGGAAGCACAAACAAACGCCACTGAAAACAATACTTCACTCCCACTCTGTACAATCATTTGTGTTGGGAGACCAACAAGAAGGGGAAACTGAAAGTTATCAATCAGGAAGCAGTTGTAACTGCGTTATTGTCTAAATTAGGATTAAATTGCAGCCCCACACAGTTTTTAAACCAAAACACGAGGCAGCTGCTCCTCAAACATCCCTGTTCTGGAGACTCAAAACTACCAGGGAAATGTGGACTGCAGGCGCATCTGTAGCCAAACATATGCAACATTTTACACCCGTGCAGTACATCCAAGGCCCACATTTTGGGAAGCACTGATTGGCTGCTCAGCATTTGAGCAGCTGAGATGATTAGGGTTAGAGTATGGGAACGGAAATGGTTAAAATCAGCCCACACACACTCCTACACACACATGCAGTAACTTGTGTGTAAACTGGATTGTCATTGTCTCATTTTTTTGCTCTGGCAGCAACGTCTCTGTGAACCAATGAAGTAGAGTTGACTTAGTCCCTCAGTCAGTCAGTCACACACAGACTGAAAGGAACATCAGTCATTATTTGCACACATGCGTGTCTGGACAGGCTGTCAGGTCAGCCGTGTTTAAAGAACATGTTGCATGAACTGACAGGAGACAAACAGGAGATTAGAGAGCGTGACAGATGAAAGGGAGCCAGAGGGCAAAGTCACTGCTACTGATTTCCACCGTTTGTCAACACACTGTATCTGCTCTGGGATGTTTAATGTACACATTTGAAATGTTCCACAATGCTTCAGGGATGATTTATGGCGTCAGATGATCCACACTCTAATATAAATCAACAACAATTGGATAGATGACTGTGGAATCATGTGCAGACCAGGATGAGTCAATCTGATATAATACTATAGCCAATAATGGTTATAACCACCTGATTGGCTTTTCCATTAGCGATAATACCAGGTACTTTTATTTTTTAGTTCCAAGGTTCGGACCACTGATTGGTCAGAGTGTGTCGTCACTGGAAGAGTTTCGACACTAGAATCAAACTGAACAATTCCGAACTGTAGATAAGTTAAAAAGACAAAAAAAAAATCTGAAAATGTACGTTTATCTCCAACATTGGGAAGGAAATCAAATCTCAAATCTCAATATTTAACAGAGAAGTCTGATGTATTTAGTGACAGCACTGCTGAGTCTGTGCTCTGGTCACGCAGGAAGTACTGAACTAATCTTTTTAATTCTAATGATTCAGTACACGGCGAAAACAACTGCTTTACAAGTCTGAGGTAGTAATGGAAAATTAACCAAACTGTGTAGAGTTGAGCCGTGCTGGGACCATGTAGTGGAAAAGTGAGGGATTGTTGAGCCAGCCCCTGTATGCTTCTTACTATAAACCCTGTAAAAAAAGAAATAATGGGGTTAATGGGGTTTTATGTATGACCACCATAGCAATTAACTCACATTTTGTGGCTTTTGTTTTTCCACAGGTGTGGGCTATGCTCTACGCAAGTTGGGCTCCATGACCAAGCCCACCACTATTATCTCAATGGAGGGGGACAGTGTGACGGTGAAGACCCAGAGCACCTTAAAGAACACACAGCTCACCTTCAAGCTGGGGGAGGAGTTTGACGAGACCACGGCCGACGACAGGAATGTCAAGGTGAATGAGTTACGCGTTCAAGTCCTCGATTAAACTTAAAGCTATCGTGTGTGTAAGCTTTGGTGATTTTCGTCGTCGTCGTCGATAAAATTATTCCGTCTCTTAGTGAGCAGAAACAATGTCACGTTATTCGTTAGCTGCACCCTCAACATGAAAACAGGCTTTAGCAAGCAATACTATCAGACCTGACCTGGGCAGCAATTTGTGTGTATCCACCAGTTGTGCACATGTTTATCCTATCAAACAGTGGAATGACAGAGTTTTTTGCAGTGTAATTCAGTTCTGTATCTTTTCATAAGTGCATCATTGTGTTTTCAGTCTTGCTGTTTGCTTTACTTGCGCAATGTTCCTGTTGTCGCAGTCCGTCTTGACATCAAACAAATCACCGCCTTTGTGCATAATAAAATGTCAACACAAGGGCTGAACAATTAATAAAAAAATTATAAATATTGCAATACGGTGTACTGCAATTTTCAAATGTTAAGGCATTCAAATCGTTTCAAATCCTTTTTTGCATGATGGCCCCAAAAAGGACTCTAAACTGGCATATAACAACACCAGAAAACTTTCACAGTTAAGAAATCTCAAAAATGGTTTTATTCTTCTAAAAAAAAAACAACAACACTCAAAATGATTTAAGTTGGTACATAACTGGGTTTTAATTGTCCATGTCATAGTAAACCTAGCAGGGAATCGATAGTTTGAATGAACCATGTCCTACTCCACTACTCTTGCAGCATTTTCCGGTAGACCCATTATGTCACATGACCAAAAACAACTTTAGCTGACTCATAGTGGTTAACACCTGTCAACAATCATCTCATTCTTTTGTGCGTGTTTGGAGTTTGTACTCAGTGTTCAAGCTTTACACACATGCTTCACGCACTATTATTTGGTAATAGTGGAAAAATAATCGTCTGTTGTAGCCCCAGTTATATTAAAGGTGCATTATGTAATAAATCTAAAGCAACAGGCCATAAAATCCTCCTAATATGTCACAGAGACTCAGGAATAATGTTCATATAACAAACTGAACTCACCAACAACAACAGTACAGACAAAATATTTGCATAAAAAAAAATCTTGTCTTGCAGACTGCAAATCATGTTTATGTTTTGAAATCATGTTTTGGCATGTGGCGCCACCTACCGCCGTCTACCAATCATTGCAGTCAGTAGAGTCTCAGCTGCCGAGCAACCACGGGTTGCCAGTTACGTCAGAAAACGAAACCTAAAAGACCTCGGTATTTTGAATTTGAATGTAGTAACTGTTTTTGGCCACATTTTTACATATGGCGCCTTTAACCGTATGTTTGTCTCCTGTTGTTCGCAGTCCCTTGTAACAATAGCGGACGGTAAGATGGTGCACGTACAGAAGTGGGACGGCAAAGAGACGTCACTGGTCAGGGAGGTCGACGGAGACGCCCTCATACTCGTGAGTGCTCTAAGCAAATGTTACATATTAGACTTTCCGTAAGTGTCTGCTTGTCGTCTCATCGCTCTTCTTCTTCTTCTTCTTCTCTCCGACACAGACGCTCACAATCGGAACCGTTGTTTGTACACGTCGCTATGAAAGGGCATAGTGAGCTGAAGCTCTGGTTCCACTGACACCACCTCCACCCAGGCTGAGCATGGTGGCTGCAGAATCAACCCCCCCCCCTCATTCTGTATACTGTATACAGTCAGCACTGCCGCTGACCGTGACATCATCACACGCCATATCGATATACCGTTTGTGTTGTTCCTCAACACCTGAAGAAGAGTTCCCATTTCAATGATTTGTTGTTTTTAATGTTCTCTCAAATGGCCTTTTTGGTTTTTATTTTTGTTTTCTGTTTTTTAGAAAATGTGTTCTGCACAGTGCCTGTGATAAAAGTCTGGAAAAGTGTTTGACGATTTGTTCTAAGTATTGAGAACTGAAAAATAAAAAAAAGTGACCACACTGGCAAAACTGTGGAATTCATTACTGACATAATTAGTAAGCTTCTACTGGTGAACTTTTGAGGAGTTTCGTGTTCTCACACTTCCTTTTTAAGTGTATTAAATAACCTGTTTATCTTAATGTTGGCAACAAAAAGCATAGGATATGTAGTTGTCCAATGTGGGCTATTAACATGGGGGTTAAAATGGTCACTTCCTTAGAGCTGATCTGAGCCAAGGTGACTTATTCTGGTGAAAATGAAGAACAAATTCATACATTCAGGTTCTGCACGTGTCCATCCATCCATCCATTATCTACCGCTTTTTCCTCCACCAGAGGGTCACGGGGGGTGCTGTGCCTATCTCAGCAGACATTGGGCGATAGGCAGGGTACACCCTGGACAGTTCGTTCTGCACGTGTACGAATTGTTATTATTTAATCTTCAATTTCTTCCAAATGAAAATAATTTCACCTACATTTTCACACTTTCAGAACTAAGTTTTCCGATTTTAACAATCGAGTTGTTAAATCTTGTGCCATGAGGCAACTGAAAATACTCCACTCTGATCTCTGAAGGTTACAAAAAACAAACACATGGTGTATGAGCTCAGTAGTAATACATAGGTACATCTGGGTGGATCCAAGACACACTTTCCATCACTGCTGGTTTTACAGGACCTCAGAGGTTATTTATAGCCGTGTTGTATGTGCATGTGAATGGCTCTGGCTAAGTGAGAGGAAAGTGTTTTGTGAGATGTGCGTGTACTGTTGTGTCCTGCGCTTGAACATAATGCACGCGCATACGTGTCATCTAAATTTGGACCTAAGTTCCTGCGCACAGTAGGTCGATGTATTGTGTTCGGGCCCGCTTGTTGCCAACTAGAAGCAGGGTGAATGGGTGAAAGTGATCACATGCATCCTCATCGAGCAGGGGTCAGCAAGTACACGAGGCCCAGGGCCAATTTTTTTAGTGAGCAATTGAAGATTGGGCCAAAACATTGTTTCCTCATCAAGCAAAGTGCCTTAAAACGTCTGCAGTCAGAAACAAAAAAAACTACGTTTGCTGCCTTGAGCGAACAGCTTGTTAAGAAGACAAATGCTTGTGAGATACACTACTGTTCAAAAGTTTGGGCTCACTTAGAAATGTGCTTATTTTTTAAGGAAAAGCATTTCTTTCAATGAATATAACATTAAATTAATCAGAAATACACTCTATACATTGTTAATGTGGTAAACGACTATTCTAGCTGCAAACGTCTGGTTCTTAATGGAATATGTACATAGGTGTATAGAGGCACATTTCAGCAACCATCTCTCCAGTGTACTAATGGTACATTGTGTTTGCTTATCGCGTTATAGAAGGCTATTGGATGATTAGAAAACCCTTGTGCAATGATGTTACACAGCTGAAAACAGTTTTGCTGGTTCTTTGACAAAAGGGCAGTTATTAAAAAGTTATTATTTGGAATAAAAATCATGATTTCTAATCTTGTCAATGTCTTGACTATGTTTTCTTTTCATTTTGCAACTCTTTTGATGAATAAAAGTGTGACTTTTATGGAAAACAGAAATTGTATAGGTGACCCCAAACTTTTGAATGGCAGTGTACACACTGTTAATATTTATTGTGCATCATTTTAAGAATTAGGGCTTCTGAAAATATGATAATAGTTATTTTACCAGTATTTACTTGTCCATGACAACAGCAGTAATTTTTATTTTTTTTTCAAACCAAACACTGTGAGTTCTAGCAACACAATCTATTTGAATGATTTTCTATTTTTTCAGAAAAAGCTTTAATTAGAAGCAATTAATTTAACCTCTTCAGGGGTTGTGATGTTTAACTATTTTGACGTTTTGCAAAGGAGGACAAAGTCATTGCGTGTCTGCCCGGTGCAAAAGGAGACGAGGGCGACTGAGACTGACCAACAAAGTGGAGTCATTCCCGTGGGAATTCACAGAGTTCAATCAAACACCTGCAGCTGGAAGCAATCTATCACACTAGAGTCCCACATGTAGAAACATGGTATCTGGGTCAAAAACCTAACCTTAAATTATCTTACCTTACACGTTGACAAAGGTTAATCCTTTTTTTTTTGTAAAAGAAAGTTTGTTTTTTTACCCTAATGGAACATGACCCAACCTGATGTTGTGTAAATACTTCAATCCATCCTTCACATGAAAACATGAACCTTAAGTGACCCCTCAGAGACCCTCCTAACAGTATGTTGTAGCAGCAACATTATGAGTTCAAGGTCCGAGAACAAAGACATCAAAGGCTTTTTCTTTTTTTACCTTTCCAAGTAAAACACCTTTTAATGGGGTTAACAGTAGACATGCAGGAAGTGGGTTGTGTGTGCGTGTGTACTGTGACCAAGTCCTGGAGACAATATAAATACACAAGCATGGATGTACACACAAGTACACAATAAGCGGCAGACAACTTAAGGATATCGGCATTGCATGAAGTTTCCTGTGTGTATATTTTACCTCTTCCTCTCTTTCTCTCTGCGTGTGTGTGTGTGGCTTCTTGTGGATTATTTCAAGGTTTTGTCCATGTCTGATCCTCTTATAAATTTGTTTTTACTGCCTCATTTCTGCTTGATGGATTTCCCAGAGCATTAGAAACAGGATATCTGGGTTTGAGGAGGGATAACCACTTGCTGCCGTATTGCTCACAAGTATCAGGTTTCAAATGATGAATGAACCCCCCTTCTCCCTTGAGGGAGACTGGGGTTTCATTAGGACAAGTGGGGCTTGTCTTCCGATTTCTGTGTTTGCTCAGTTTCCATCTTTAAAGGGGGGTCTAAATGTGCTTGAATGTTTCTATTTTAAAAAAGCTTGTGGTGGAAGAATGATCCAGAAAAGACAAGTGTCAGTCAGTCACTGTCTGTTTCTAACCACTTCCCATTTTTGCGCCTGGGAGATAGCTGCTGCTGCTGTTAGTGTACTGTGTGTCGCTGTCTCAGCTGTTTTTGTGAGATTTGTGTTTCTTATGTTTCTTCTTCTTTTTGTCGTCTCTGTCGTGCGAGCGCTCGTGGCGCCTCCTCTTGGATTTACACTCCCCACTGTTGCTGCTGCTGTCGCTCTCCGACTCCTTCCTCTCCCTCTTTCTCTTCTTCATTTTCTTCTCCTGAATAATAAAGATAAAAAAAGTGCGGTAATAAAGGGAACTTGCATAGTGATGATGAAGCGATATGGAAAAAAGAGGGCAGCAGTTTCAATACCTCAAACACACACAAAAAACAAAAGACACACAAAGTACTGTGGAAGACAGTTGGAATAAAACGACGTTGGGCAATAAAGCTGTTAAATTCACCTTCTTTTTCTTCTTCTTTTTGTCCGAGTCTTGCTGGAGTGCAGCTGTGGAGGTCTGTTGCTGTGGCTGCTGTGTCCCTACATCGTCCTCTTCAGGCAAAAGAGCGTACTGCAAGCCCGGAGCAGAAAAACAGTCCTTTGTAAAGTGACCTGAAACAGAAATAATCATAAAATCAAATGGTTGCTGAATTTAAGAAATGACAGTTGTATTGTAAAGTCGGCGTTCCTACCTTTGCAGCCGCACTTTGAACAAGTCGTGTTGAGCACGGCCTCCAGTGTGATCCTGTTGCCGGTTTGGTCTCTAAACTGCCTACGTCGTCTCGAATCCTGCCTACAGTCACACACAGGTTTCCGTAAGACATGACTGTACATGATGCACAGACACTAACAAACAAAAAAATATGACAACACTTGCTCTGCCATGACGTTGTTGGGGTCCAAGTCCCGTCCTGTTCCCTGATTGACAGATTTCATTGAGAAGGACATCTTCACCTTGTCACCCCGAATCTGATAAGTGGAGGACAGTGTTATGATCACCCTTGTTGTTTTACATATAATTGTGCGTATGTGTGTGTGTCAGTGTTGTTACCTCTCTCCCAATTACTTTAATCCACACCTGTTCCCCCACATCCACAATTTCTGAGGCACTTTCCACCCGTGAAGCTGACATCTCACTCACATGTACCAGGCCTGAGCGAACAACAGAAGCAAGTGGACATGTTCAGTCATTCATTTAAAGAAATAATTGAATTTTTTTGCTGACAATGAAATTACAGACTGACCAATTCACAGATATATTGACATCCACATCAGGGAAAAAACAAGAAATGTGAGTACAGAATGGCCTGTCCAACAAAATTTTCAAAAGATGTAAAACCTTTTTTATCATCTGAATACCAAGAAGCAGGTGGTGTTGAATGTAAACTCATGAAACGTTGCTCAGTTTGCCCTCCAGTGGTGATAATGAGAATTTGGTGTTTGGTTTTACATGCATGTAAAAAAAAAGGGTAAATCCTACTGCAAATATAGAAATTGAGAAATCCACTCTACCAATCTGTTCCTTTGTAACACAGACACTAACTGTGGAAACCAGAATCATCTGGCAGTCAGACTGCTCTGCCAAGTTCCTGTTTGCATTATACTGTATCTTGTGCTGCTTACTTATTTATATCAATATTTTAAACCAACTGTCACTGCCCTGTTTCTTTGTCTTACCACTACTACTATTAGTAAAATTAGTTTGCTAATTTTCCCTCTTTATAGATCATTTATGTGGATACAGAAAAGAAGAAAAGAGATATAACAATATTGTACGTGACATCGCCACTGCACAAACCTTCCTTCTTGTATCCTGGGAGTCGGACAAAAGCTCCGTAGGTTTGCACAGAAACCACTTCTCCTTTGGCGATGCTGAACAGCGGAGGCAGACCCTCCAGTCCAGCAGGCTCATGTGCTTGTCCATCACTGTCCGACATGGTGTCAGTGGAGACAGACCAGTCTTGAAGAATGATAAGGAAACATAATTAATCACTTGTAGTATCCTAACATGGGATAAAATCTCCTGTTTGCAACTCAGATCTCAAATGGATGGTTCTGTTTATCCATCTACAATAAAGAAATCAATCACATAACACTTTTAAAATGAAACGTTCTGGTGCAGGAATTATGGAAAACAAAACAATCTATCAATAAATTCATAAAATCAATTTAAAAAAAGATATGTTCACTATTAAAACTTGGAATGTAAATATCACTGAGCACAATCGCATTAAATATGATTTGTTATTCAAAGAGTGTACTTGGTACTCTGTACTTGGTCATAAAGGTTTTATACCAACACCAAGTTGTCTGCTGTAGTTTAAAGATGGTTGACAAATAAAATATTACAACCTGGATGAATAATTTGAGGCTTACATGGTTGTCATAATCAATCATACTGATTTGTATGGCTGCAACTAACGATTATTTCCATGATCGATTAATCTGTTGATTATTTTCTCGATTTATCAAGTAAAAGTTTGAGCCATAAAATGTCCGATAATGTTCTGTGTTTCTCAAACCTGTAAATTATGTTTAAACTAAAGTAACTGTTTTGATTATTTGTTTTCTTTCCCCTTCTTTTCCCCTGTAAATGGTTTGTTTTTACTGGGTGCTTATGCACCACAACTCTGAATTAAAATCCCGTTAAACCAGTAAATGTCCCCCTCTGCACAGTTTACCCTGCTCGGATGCTGCGAACTTCTTTTACAAATATGTGACTGGCTGTATTTAAAAGTATGAAACATGCAGAGCATTAAAAGTGTGCATAAGGTATTGAATAGAATAATAAAACGGTAGTAACGATACATTTGTTCTAACACACTGTGAACAGCAGCAGTGAGGCTAGGCTAACGTTAGCCAGTAAGTATCGTCTTCTTCCAAGCTTAAAGAAATATAACACACATAAACAGATAATAACCATTCCAGTCAGTAAAAAAAAACACGGTTTAGAAAACAAGACGGAATTAAAGTATATATCAAAGTGAAATATTACTATAAAACCTTATTTTTTAGTTACCTTTATTGAGAGCGGAGCCGATTCTGTTTCGCTTCCGGTGCAAATAAGGACGATAACAACCACAACAACCAATCAACGCAGTCTATTCAGACTCTAGCCAATGACACGCCTTATAGCCGCCGGAAGTAGTTACTGTCTGGTGTTCGACGGTGTTACTCCGCTGGACGTCCGTTCACGAAAGGCGCCCGTTGTTTTTTCCTGAATTGTAGCTTTGAAAATTAATAGTTTCTACTGTTTATTTTCGTTTCAACGGAGATGATTGACCCGAAGAAGAGAGCAGCGGACATGGCGGTGGTTCCTGCCGACGTGAAACGGCCCCGGACGGAGCTGGTGGCGGCGGCTCAGTCTCAGCAACTCGTGGCAACGGTAACGACAGAGTAACCCCGTGTCGTGTGAGAAGAAAAGTAGTGGGAGAAACTCAGCAGACAGAATAAAACAAACCCACAGTCATTGTTAACCCCTGTAATCTGTAGTGAAGTGCATTAAATGGATGATAATGATGCCTACATTTAATTTTAACGGAAGTGAGCTGCTTATTTACAGTCGAGCAGGAAACGAGCATTCAGAGACGTAAATACTACGATCTCTTTAGGGCTGAGATTTACCAATAAACTGATACTGGTGAAGCATTTAATTCAGAATCAAATTACGTAATATCTCCTAGGCCATTCAATTTGCAGATTACCTCAACCACAATCATACAAACACGTATATGTCAATGACACAGAACAACAAACCGATTCAGTTTATGCTGATCAAAATGGGACAACTAAGGTAAAATAATTAATTAGTTAATGGTACTTTTGGATGATGTGCTTCACGTGTAGACGGAACAACTATGATTGTTATTGTCGTCATTATCCTTTTCCTCAATTAAAAATTTGCAATCAGTAAAATTTATAAAATAATTGCCTTTTAATAATTGTGTAAAATGCACAGTAATTTCCCAAAAGTGGTGTGTTGAAATTGTCTTTTTATGTTCTCTAAAACCTAATGGTATTCAGTGTTCTACATCATATAACATAACAACAAAACACTTGAGAGCTGCTTTCACACACATGCACTATATTTCAGAGATTGATTGATTTATGGTCTTTAAACTAGTCAGCAGAAGTTGCTCAAGAGATTCTCCTTCCAGCTCCCCAGTATAATATATGGGCCAAGTGAGTTTATGTGACAACGCAGCAGGAGAAACTGTGGAAAATCCACAGCAGGGGAATTGGTGAGTGTCCTTTCTTCTGGATCTGGGGATTCTCCTGCTGATGTGAATGTGTCTCACTCAAAAATCTAACTCCAGATAACCCCCCCCCCCCAAGCTTGCATCTGAAAACCACTTTAGTGAGGGACTGGAATCAGTCAGTTTGTGCTCCTAAAATGACTAACCACTAATATTGTCTCCTGCTTTAGGGCCCTCCACGAACATCCAGTCTTCAGGCTCCAATCATGCTGATGTCTGGCCATGAGGGCGAAGTCTACTGCTGCAAGTTTCATCCCAATGGTGCCACGCTGGCTTCCTCAGGATTTGACAGGCTCATATGTGAGTTGTTGGCAACAATTTTTTAACATGTCTGTTAAAAATGGTTTATTCGGCCACGCTCGTGAATGCATTGTTGTGCCCTGTGTTTCTTTGCTGCAGTGATGTGGAATGTGTATGGAGATTGTGATAACTTTGCCACACTGAAGGGCCACAGTGGAGCAGTGATGGAGCTGCACTACAACACAGATGGCAGGCATGAAAACTCACTTCTCTTGACATGTGAAATAAATTCTTCTACGTCAGTGGTTTCGTTGACTGGACTGATAAATGTTTCAGGAAAGAGATGCCCACCGGTGATGTCTTGCTTTGTATTTCAGCATGCTCTTTTCAGCGAGCACGGACAAGACTGTAGGTGTGTGGGACAGTGAAACGGGTGAGAGGATGAAGCGTCTGAAGGGACACACCTCCTTCGTTAACACCTGCTACCCCGCTCGCAGAGGGCCACAGCTCGTCTGCACCGGCAGTGATGACGGGACAGTCAAGGTTAGATTTATTGTTTAGAATTATGAATCTGACGATGGATTGAGGAAAATGTTGTTATCTCATAGCGCCTTTGTTGAGCTCTCTCTGTGTTTGTCACCCTGGTAGCTGTGGGATATTCGTAAGAAGGGGGCGATCCACACTTTCCAGAACACCTATCAAGTGTTGGCCGTCACCTTCAACGACACCAGCGATCAGATTCTGTCTGGAGGCATCGACAATGACATCAAGGTACAGAGCTGCAATTTATGCAGAAAATGTGGCATTAAAAATGATTTCAGTCCTGCATATTGATGAACCATGAATGCTCTATGTTCTTAATTTTTGATTGCTGTATTTTATGCAAATTAAAATGTGTAAGTTGTTGTTATCATTGCAATAAGATACAGGTTAGTGCAGACATCTTGATTGTGTCATGTCATGATGCTCAAAAATCCCCCAAACCAGAAATTATCTTCTCTAGTTATTAGTTATGAACAAAAGTGCTTGTAGAGTTTGTTGCAGCATCCATGCATGGCTACAGATGTCAAAAACTGTGAGAGCAACAGAGATAAAGTTGATCTTTTAGTTTTGATCTTGTTTTCCCACCACTGTGGCACTGTGGCAACATCTGCTGAAGGGAATGAATGGGGTCATTCAGTGTGCTTTTTATCTAATTAAAGTAGTGTTTGTCAGTAATGAAAGCCACCGCATTTGCATTTTTGTCAGTGAATTATTATATATATATTATAACTGTTTGGTGCTCATCATGTATGATGGATGGTTTTCTGTTGAATTTTAATCTTCTCTTTGCTCTGTTTGTACTCATATAGTCCTATAATACATTTCCTTATCGAAAAACAAAACTGTGAGGTGGTGTTGTTTGTGTTGTGCAGGTGTGGGACCTGAGGCAGAACAAGCTAATCTACAATATGCACGGCCATGGCGACTCGGTAACCGGACTTGCATTGAGCTCTGAGGGATCCTATCTTCTCTCAAACTCCATGGACAACACAGGTAGAACATGTGTATGATGGATGTTTTCTCAGGACACGTTGCTCGATTTTCTGTTGTTAAATATTTCATTTGTGGGGTTTTTTGTGTGTGTCGCTGTGTTTAGTGCGTATCTGGGATGTTCGACCATTTGCGCCCAAGGAGAGATGTGTGAAGATCTTCCAGGGCAATGTTCACAACTTTGAGAAGGTATACAATGAGAAGCTCTGCAGCACTTTGTGGATTAAGACACATTCAGTGTCCTTGCATGTTTAGGACTGATGCACTGCTTTATATACTGAAGATGTGGGAAGTAGAATATATTTTTTACAATCCAGCAGAGTCAATAGAGCTAAAGCTAAGTGTTTTTTATTAATGTGCATTTTAGATTTGTGCACCTGAATAGAAACAAAACATTTGATAAAGACTTGAAATATTGCATTAAAGGTTTAATCATTGAGGGAAATAGTAGACACAGCCAGTTAATGGTAGATGAAAATTAGTGGATGATTGAAATTATTTTTGGGACCACAAGCTTGGTGTAGTGGCAGCAAGAAGACCTGTGTTTCTGCAAGTTTGCATGTTCTCCCCGTGTGTGCATGGGTTTTCTTCGGGCTCTTCAGTTTCCTTGCAGATATGGAAATTAGGCAGATTGGACACTAAATTTACCGAAAGTGTGAGAGTAAATGGTTGTCCTAGTGGAGGAATGGTGCAGGAAGCCTGTATTACTACATTAATAAATTGAAGCAGCAACAAAACACCACTGTATATCAACATATCAACAACTTGAGGTGTTGCATCTTGTTGTTATCCTTCTGTGGTGACATGGACTTTGGCGTCACCTACTGTTTATCTCAGGGGAATCACTTAAGTTGATGGAAACGCATAAGTGCACACTTTTTTTAATAAATCTGTTGATTTTTGCAAGGCATGTTAAAGAAGTTCTTAAATTATTAATGCATAACTAGCATTTTAATGCTTTTTTTATCTTGTTAATTGAATCTGTTTGTACATAAGTGACTCACAGCTGCCATCCTGCTGGCAGAGTTTGCGTGTGCTGCCGACCACAGCTGTGGGACATCGCCTTTCATTCTCCCTTGCCTCTCCCATCACTCTGCTCTCCTTTCTAATAAAGAAAGTCTTGTCTTTCATCTAATTATAGTAACAGTAGCTCACATGTAGAGTGGACGGATGCTTGCGTCGTGTTTCTAACATCTGTTCCTGTTGTTGTGCGTTCAGAATTTACTGAGATGCTCCTGGTCGACTGACGGCAGCAAGATCGCTGCAGGTTCCGCTGATAGGTAAGAAGACCCCTGCCAACACACACACACACATTGATGAGGTTCTGCCTCATTAGGACTAGGTTTTGGTCTCCATAAGGACGACTGGTCCTGACAAGGTCAGTGTTTATGCCAGAAAAAGGTCCCAAAGAGGTAACAAATACAAGTGTACACACTGGCTGGCTGGCTGGCTAGAGGCCAGGGTATACTTAATTATTAGGTTTGGGAACATTCTTGTTGCCAAAGTCCTGATGTTCCCTGCAGGTGACTCCTCAGGTTCCACTTCTCTGTCATTGATCTCCTCTCTCATCTGTCTCACACAACAAATGAGACATTCCTGGGCCTTATGATTCATATTGTATGATAAATGAGGGTCGACTACAACAACGTAGTATAACATGGACCAAAGTCTCCTTAGAGACTTAATAGAAGTCTCTCGGCTGAGTGATTGAAGGTTTCCTGAAGATTTTGAAAGTGACATGGGTCAGTGAATGAGCCTGAGCAATATCAAAATTGACCGCCATTGATCGCGTCTGTGTTCACAGGTTTGTGTATATTTGGGACACAACATCACGTAGGATCCTGTACAAGCTGCCAGGCCATGCCGGCTCTGTCAACGAAGTGGTCTTCCACCCTGAGGAGCCAGTAGGTGAGTTAAAGAGCCACTTTACTCTCAGATTACACACTGTAAAACACTTAAAAAGAATAGCACAAAACAATTGTGAAGGCAGGAGGAACAGGTTTGTGGGCTTTCTTAAACTTCATGGACACATTGGCGAGAAGATCTCTTTTGTGTTCATGTGGCTTTGCCCGAGTTATTTATTATTTTATTTAATCTTAGTTTGTAGCTCAGCTCAAATTTGGTAACGGAAACATAACTAATGCAAATTGTTTTGTTTTTTTCCTTCCACACAGTGCTCTCTGGAGCCAGTGATAAACGGCTCTACATGGGAGAAATCCAGTAGGATTTTTGTGTAGAAGCCTGGATACGTATGTACAGTGTGTGTGTGTGTGTGTAATTGTCCCACTGTGGAAGTAGAGAGGTGGTGTGGGTTAAGAGTCGATGTAGTCGCATGTGCTACAGCTGGTGTAAAGTTTATTACACTCGGGCACAACAACCTCACATGTTTTTTTTTAATCTGGATTTGTTTCTTTTTAATAAACTTCAATATTCTGTAAAAAAAAAAAAAACTATCACATTTGTTTGTCATACTGAAGTTTTCCTGTGTTTGACGTCTTTGCCGAGTAACTGTAGCTGTGAACTGTCTCACCATTAGAGCTACAGCTATTGAACCTTTAATGCATTCACAGCAGATTAATGGCTTTTTATTTTGGTCCCCGGGACCTTTTTGCCTCAGGCCCCAAACTTTTCTCAAAAAAGCCTCTGACAATGACTACAAAGAGAGCCAGTTTCAAAGGTGCAGTGTGTAAAAAAAATTGGTGCAATCTGATGTTGAGACAGCAGATTATAACAAATGGAAGACCCTCCACTCCACTTCCTTTCCCAAGTTTGCCAGGGAACTACAGTTTATATGCATGTTAAAAGTCTGATTTACGTCCAACTAAGATAATAATTTGGTTTTCTTAATGTCATATAAACACATTAGTCCCGACTAAAATTGAGCTAGCCTTTATCGGAAAACGTATTTGGATAATGCGATTCATTGTCCGATTACTCCGGACTGTATGTTCTTAGTCGGACTACCGCACTCGCACCAAGATTCCCTCCCCGGTCCTTGACCCAGAAGTAGAAGGAGACGATGTATAAATTACAGTACAGTTGTCGTAAGAGAAACAACACGATTAAAATGTAAATGTTTAAACCGACTCAATACGCACCAGCTTATGGAGCAAGGCTATTCAACTTAAGGCCCGGGGGCCAGATCAGGCCCTTCAAGCAATTTGGACCGGCCCATGGCCCATTAACCCATAAATAATGAATGTATTATTAAAAATACAATAAAACCATAGCTTTGCCTATTTCTGACACTTTGTGATACTTTGTGTCCTTTTTTGGCAAACACTAGTACAACTGTAATTGTAGGCAGCCTATGTATGTACCAGAATATTTTATATTCTGTAGCGGTACCTGTGTCTTGTTGGTACGGTTACTTATATTTCAGCAAAAATAGCCTATTTTGGCCATTACACCTTAATGTTGTTTATATTGTTCCAATTGTGACTGTTATACCCAAATGTTGGTGGTACTGTAACTGTAACCTTTTTGCACTATACGCAAATTGTACCTGAATGTTGGTGGTTTTGTTACTTACCTGTTAAGCACATAACTAGCAGCTATTTCAATACATAGGTGCTAAATAATTTAAAACATTTTGTATCTATTTGTATCCGTTTACTGTACATTTAACTCAAAATAGTAGTACAGCCTTCCGAAAAGCTTGCCCTCCGGAAATTTTAGTTGAATAGCCCTGCTATAATGAGACACAGCGCCACCTATGGAGGTGGAGTCAGACGTACGCAGCCAATAAATAAATAAAAAATTCCTCTGGATGTATACCTGGAATATACTCGACTTTCCGATTGCTCGTCTTATTCGGACTATGGCCATAGCCCGATTAGAATGTAAATGTACTGACTGGCCTTCAATTACGAGAAACCTTGTTAGTTTTAGCTTGAAAATGCTAAATGCTCTTTATTGTTATGTTCTATGTTTGGGTTGCAGTTCAAAGACGGCGGCCTACTTAAAACACTTGCATATAAATGTAAAATACGTGCTCTGGTTGGTTTGTTTGTCGCGCAGCTGTAGATAAATGGCGCCGCAAGATGGCCGCCTCCATTAAGCAAGGCCCGAGTCTAGAGTATGACTTGTCCTTTGTTATTTTTTAATCCTTATCTATTCAAAAATCATTAAATTATAATATTAAGTATTTGTTTTAATTACCTAGTTATAGCATGAAATGGTTTTCTGTCTTATTGATTGTCGTGGCCCTGCGCTAACCACCTCTGTGGTGCTCAAATCTGCCCTGTGATCAGAGAGCATTAAACCACAGCCCGTGGTGACGAGCTGAGATTGATTAAACATGGCTGTTAATAGTGTGTTTTTCAGCTCTGAATAACCGCAGGCTGAGCGGAGCTGCGGGCCACAGCTCACTCTCTACCCCTCTCTTTCTCTGATGGAGATGGTGGGAGCAGACTTTATTATTTTCGGCTGTCTGAACCTCCTCCTCCTCCTCCTCCTCCTCCTCTTCCCTCCTCCATCCCGACTCCTCCGTTTCTTTTGTGCTCCTCTGAACGCCTCGCGGCGGGGCTGCCGCGCGGCCACGCGCACGCACGCACGCACGCGGGTCTGCAGAATCCAAGCAGAGCTTCTCCTCGAGGGGGTCGCGGTGACTCCTCCTCCTCCTCCTCCTCATCCCCGACTCCTCCTGCGCCCGCCCCGGCACCGATTGTTGACAAAAGACGCTGCTTTCAGACGGAGCAACGGAGCCCAGAGCCCCGGTACCGGTGAGTATATCTACCCGTTAACTCAACTTCTCTCCCTGAACAGCACGAGGAGGAGAGGACCGGGACGAGCGACTCCTCCGCTCCCGGAAAACCGTGAGTCACAGCGGGCTGCTTTGTGTCCGCATGTAGCCCAGCGTTAGCTGTGTGGTAGCACTGCGGGGTCGATCCCCTCCTCTCCTCCTCCGCCTCCCCCGTGTGATCCGGTATCATATGATGTTCATTCCGTGTCTGTAGCCCGGGCCTTGCTGTGACAGCTCTCCGTCTCTCTTTGTGTCTTTGTGTGTCCCCCCCGGAAGGTGTGGCCGAGGTGATTCGGTGGTCGGCGGTGGTCGGACCGCAGCGGGCCGGCGTGAAGTGGACGCCCCCCTCAACCTCCCTCCTTCTTCTCCTCCTACTCTCATTCTCCTGAAAACCACCCGCGGCTGGTTATTTACCGACAAAACTAGCAGCCGCGATGGGTCACACACTGTGAGTCGATAAGGAGGAGGCGGCGGCGGTGGTGGCGGTGACGGCGGCGGCCCTGGGCTGGTCAGTTTAGCCGGTAATGGTGTGAGCTGAGACGGCCAGGCATTCTGGATCTGACCGGGGACTCGTCGTTTCCCCGGAGCCTCCGCGGCTCCAAGCCGCGTCCTGAGCCTTCAAAGATGGGGAAGTGCGATGGCAGATGCACGCTGCTAGTGATATGCTCACTACAGTTGGTGAGTTTGTGTATGTATGTGTGTTGTTATGTGTTTTGTTACTGGACCACTAGTCCACATGAGGACAAAAACCTGGTCTTATTGAGGTAGAAGCTAATCTCTGAGGCTCTGCTTAAGGTTAGGGATAAGACTCTGCTACCAAAGTACATGCATGTGTCCTGACATGAATACCTGCATAAATATATGTGTGTGCAAGTGTGTGTGTGTCAAATCAAACCAGTTCACAAATCTCAATTCCCCCCAAAAAACTTTTATCAGAGGAAAAAAAAATGGAAGAAACCTCAGGAAGAGCTAGAGAGGTGGAATCCCTCTTGCAGGACAGAGAGGTGTGCAATAGAAGTGTGTGTATCTAACAGTTTATTTCATAATCGCATAATCTTCTCTTTTACCTGATCAGTGGTTAGGATTTAAAAAAATAAATGCATAAAATATGAAAGATCTTAATCAGTTTCCCCACATGTTGACATCCACAAATGTTTTGTTTTGCCCACAGACACATTCATTTTACAGTCATACACGACTAAACACCAGACACTATTAATATTGATGAAGCTGAAACCATAGAATGTGTTTATTTCATGAAAAATAACCCTCTTAAACCAATTAATCAATTAAAAAAACCACGTTGGTGATGTATCCACTAATGGATTCATGGTTGCAGCCCGAGTATGCGCATGTTTGTGTGTTAATGTATGTGTGTGTGGCTGCCTCTGTATCACTCACCATGAAGATATAATTAGAGCAGCGTGCTACAGACGTTGTAATCAGACATTTTTGTCCGGCCCCTCTCTGCACTGACACTGAAAAAGGGTTTTTGAGCTGCAGCTGCTGGTTCAGCCACGCCACATTACAGGCGAGCCTGTGTGCCTTTGAAGCAGAGGGAGCAGTGCAGGGGGTGCGCTCTGGTGTCAGGGTGGTCTGCATGTGTGCAGAAAGAGAGAGAGAGAGAACCACGTTTATGTTAAGTAGTAGGGGAGGGTGGGCACGTCATGCTCGATACTATGTTATCGCAATTGAAAAACGCACAATAAGTTGATCAGGGGTCAATCCATCATTGTGATAATCGACCATGTGAATGTGAAGCATGGGAGGGACGAGGAGGGCCCTGCTCACCATCTGGTCTCCATTCTGGAGTTAAAGTTAGCCTTTCCTTGTGTCCACAAATAGCGCCAGACTATTCCTCTAAAATGTAATAAGTATGTAATATGAGCCGGTATCATCTATTCCTGTAATGAGCATGGGCAGCAGCAGCAGTGTGAGCAGCTGGCCCGTCCAGGTTATTGTTTGTCGGGCTGATGAGTTGTTGTGTGGCAGGGGGATTCAGCCCATAGATTCTCATTAGTTTGGGGGAGCTTTTAGGGGTTGCTCGTCTTTTACAGTCACTGGACTGGCTGCTCCAGGCAGTTACCATGGAAACAACTGCGGCAGACCTATGTATGTGTGTCCCTGTCACTGTCTCTGTGTGTGTGTGTGTGTGTGTGTGTTGTGTTTGTATCCTCATATGTGAGGGTTTTTTATCTATGCGGGTATTCCTCTTTAATACGTGTATGTGCGTTTATGTGACGCCCCGTGGCCCCCCCCCCTTTCCTCCTTGTCCCGTAGGTGGCGGCGCTTCAGAGGCAGGTATTTGATTTTCTGGGCTACCAGTGGGCTCCCATTCTGGCCAACTTCCTGCACATCATGGCGGTCATCCTGGGCATGTTTGGCACCGTGCAGTTTCGCTTCAGATACCTCATCTTTGTGAGTATATCCATCACCTTGTGATGATGTCACGGCACCTTGTGAGCCTGGGTGTGAGGTTACAATCACAGAGGAAGTGATCTGTATGTGTGTGTGTGTTTGTGTGTGTTTTGCAGTATGCAGTATGGCTGGTCCTCTGGGTGGGTTGGAACTCCTTCATCATCTGTTTTTACCTGGAGGTCGGAAACCTCTCACAGGTAAATTACTTGGTTGACGGTGAATCAATCAAAGAACAAAGTAACTAAACTATTTGTCCATGTAAAGTAGTTTTAGAGACTCAAAGATGCTTGCTACTATTAAATGTATAGATTTTTTTTATTTGTTTTTCTTTGTCCTCCATAATACCTTCATGTACACAACCGTTCAAAAGTTTGGGGTCACCTATACAATTTTTCCAAGTTTTCCATTAAAAGTCACACTTTTATTCATCAAAAGAGTTGCAAAATGAATAGAAAAATATAGTCAAGATATTGACAAGATTAGAAATAATGATTTTTATTCCATATAATAACTTTGCTTTGAACCAGCAAAATGGGCCTCTATACACCTATGTACATATTCCATTATAAACCAGACTTTCTGATTAATAAAATTTTATATTAATTGAAAAAAAAGTGCTCTTCCTTCAAAAATAAGAACATTTCTAAGTGACCCCAAACTTTTGAACGGTAGTGTATATATTTGGGGTTTGGATTTTAGCTGGACAAATATGTGGTCCTCTTGGTTTGAGTTTTTGGAGTTTATTTCTAGTGTGCACACATCTACAGGCTGTTTTCCTTCTTCAGTTACCGTCATGTTCCCACTGAAATAGAATCATGTAATTAGAATAAAAAGGAAGACAAAATCTGAGGGGAACAAGCCCAATTACCTCAATAAAGCTCATGTCTTGAAGTTACCTTCAACTCCCGATTGGGAGCCACTCAAACTCATGTGCCATACAAAATAAACACTGTTTTCAGCTTGTCCTTGATGAGATTTTGTGCTAAATTCAATTTTCTTCTCCTTGGAACCTGTGTGTGTGTGATCAGGACAGGGACTTCCTCATGACGTTCAACACGTCACTCCATCGCTCCTGGTGGATGGAGCACGGCCCTGGTTGCCTGGTAACGCCGGTACTAGACTCACACATGGCCCCCGATGACCACCATGTCATCACCGTCTCCGGGTGTCTTCTGGACTACCAGTACATCGAGGTGTTGAGTTCGGCTGTTCAGATCCTGTTGGCTGTAAGCATCTGACACATACACACACTTTGAAATAATACAACCGTTTGCCTGCCTTCATTACAACATCACACACTGTAGAAAAATGTGGGCCATCTTTCAACTGGATGGTCGAGGTTTTGATCCCTAGTTCCTTTAGTCTACATGCTCCTGTATACTTAGGTGAAACACATAACCCTGAATTGTTCCTGGCAGCTGTGTCAGCAGCAGTGTCTGATTGGGTGTTTAAATGGGTGTGAATAGTGCTTTGAGTGGTCAACACTAGAAAAAACACCAGGGATGTGAATCTTTGGCTGTCTCACCATTCGATTCCGATTCTTAGGGTCACGATTCGATTCAAAATTTATTCTCGATTCAAAAATGATACAATGCATAGTGTTTTAAGGCAAATGTTGCCATCAAAACAATACAGTTTGTATCAGATAATGTGATTTTTAAATAAACTGATTCCAATGATGTAATCACACAAAGACAAAAGTTCATTAATTCAAAACAATTAAAAACTTACTCACTGTACAAAAAAATAACTTTCATAAATAAAGGCTTAGGGTCGCTGACTTTTTCTCCCAGAAGTTACAAAAATAAGCTGTACACAAATAACACAAACCGTGGTTTCTCATGTGAATCGATTTTTGCGATATAAATACTAGAGATGGAACAATATACAATATTATCGCTCATTGTGATCCTCACAACATACAGTCCTAGTGATTTATTTGTGTGCGTCTTTCCTGATGATTTAGAGTCGATTCAAATTTATTGCCATGACACATGTACACGTACAGGGCAAATGCAGTTTAACATCCAATCAGAAGTGCAAAGAGCACCAAGTGCAGTATATACAGTATGTTCAGTTAAAGAGCAATTCTGTGCAGCAGTATTTATTATGATCTTATTCAAAAATCCTTATTTTTCGCTAAAACATGTGTCCTATTTGCAACGCCCCCTTTACGTTTAATAATCTAAAGAAAAGGCAATAACTATGCCTAATAAATCCAAACCATTTAACATTTACACACACAATAACACGTTGTATACACTAAGTGCTAACATCTGTCGTTTTTCCCCCATTGCTTTATTGCTTACACTAGCTTTCATGCTAAAACATTTTCAGAAATGACGTGCCAAAACAACACCAACATTCATTGCATTTCTGTCCGTCTCCTCTCTCTTGCAGCTCTTTGGCTTCGTGTACGCCTGCTACGTGAGCAAAGTCTTCCAGGATGACGAGGACAGCTGTGAGTGCTTTTTATCTTGTGTCGATGCTCTCGCCGCGTCTTGTTCAGATAACTCCACTTAACTGTTTTTATTACTACTGTGGAGTGGCATTCTGCACGTAGCGATCCACAGCTTTGGAAAAGCGATTGCCGTTTCGTTCGTTCGTTCGTTCGTTCGTCCGCCCGCTCGATGTTGTTTTTTTTCCCTCTTGCCTGAGTCATGCTGAGTGATATCACAGCAGAGGATTCCCTCTGGGTGATCACAGAGCTCCATCTGTAGGGAAGTATAGGAGACGTCTGGCAGAATATTCCCACCACCAGAGTCTGTGTGTCTGCTGCTTAGTGCAGACAGAGGCTCTCCTGCCAGTCACGATTTAACAGCAGACGACCATTATATATGCATGTCATCACATAGGGATCATGATAAGAATCACATGACATGTAATATTATTGCTTTTTATTTATAACTGAACAACATAGTCTGACTGATACAGAATCCTCAATGTCAATATCGGGTTTGATTTTGGGTTTAAAATATTGGTAACACTTATTATTAACATATATAAGTCGCATACTAGCCCTTTATTAGTAATTATTAAGCACATATTAACACCTTATTCTACATAACTTTATTCTACCGATATTACAACAAGAATTCAGATTTTTCCTACATAAGGAATGTGCTTAATATTTACTAATAAAGGGCTAGTATGCAACTTAGTTAGTAAGAACCTAGTTAATGGTGAATATGTGTTGCCTTATCTAAAGGGTTTTTTACAATATAACATATAATGAACAATATTTTGTGATGCATCTATAAGATTTCTTTTTAAACCTTGTGGTCAATATTTGTACAGAGAGAGAGATCTACAAACATTTATTGCTGCTCATGGACTGATATCAACAGAACAGTTGGTCGCTTCTGTATTTTCTTTTTATCTCGAGATCGGGGAATAATCAACTCGACATTACGAGATAACGGGATAATAAGATAATAAAAGGTTGTTCCGGCGAGTATTACCACCACCAGTCACCTACGATTAGCTGAAAATGTCACAAAATGGAGAATCCCCTGATCAGTGTCAAAGTCTATTATTGTTATCTTATCACCAGATAACACGATAAGTGATCACATCATCACCGGGGAAACAGGTTTTGTTATCCTGAGATGGATTTATCTGGTTAACTCGCTAATTATGCCGCGATGTTGAAAATAATTGAATGAAAAAATACATTAGCCACTATGGCCGCTATCGGCTTCTTCAGATATTTAAGTATGCATGCTAGATAATTGGAAACACTGCAATTAGCTGACAATTAGCCATAATGTGGCCTGGTGGATTTATTTGTCTAATTAACACTTACACCAGTTTATTGTATTCCATGTCTAACGTCCTCTAAATGAAAACAAGTCGTGGTAACTTTTCATTGTTTAATTTAAAAAGCTATTTGGAACAGGAAGAATTGCAGGTAAAGATGTAAATGTTAGAATTGAATTAACTTCTGGTGAAGCACTGTTTTCATTTGTGACTGCGGCGACAATCAGACAAATGTATTCATGGCACAAAGGCAGTGATGTCACAGTCTCCATTGTTTTAAAGGAATACTGAAAGCATGGTGGTGACATCACCATCTGATGCCTTCATATGTTTTCATGTCAAAAGTGTGACGATGCCATCGTTTCTCTTTCCTGTCTCCTCTTGAAAGTTGATTTCATTGGTGGCTTTGACTCTTATGGTTACCAGCCTCCTCAGAAGTCCTCTCATCTGCAGCTGCAGCCTCTTTACACGTAAGTCACAAATATACCTATTTCCTCTCCTCTTCTGTTGTTGTGGATTTTCGTCTTTTAGGAGATACCATCCTGACGTCTAATAACAGGCTGCTTTTAGATGTGACAAAATCCAGACTAAAAACCTGGTGCGATCAGGTGCGTCTTAAACTTTGGAACAAGTTACCCATGGAAATTAAATAGAAAATTAAATGGAAAATAAAATTAATAAAACATTAATAGTTGAACCTTACTTTCACACAAATGCTCAATATTATTTAAATTAAACACCCTCCACCTTATAATAAACCTCCTAATCTCCCTCTAGAGCAAAGGTCTCAAACTCAAATGACCTTGGGGTCACCTAGTATCTAGTCTGGCCAGTAGGGGGTCCATCCATCCATCCATCCATCCATCTTCTACCGCTTTATCCTCCACATGAGGGTTGCGGGGAGTTGTGCTGTGCCAATCTCAGTTGACATAGGGCGATAGGCGGAGTACATCCGGGACAAGTCAAGCAAAAATCCTGAATTCAGTTGAAGGGTTGGTGATATGAGCTCAAAATTCCATCACGAAATTGCAACGATAGATATTTGAAATTAAAAGTGCCTGTGTTGGCATGGAATGATATGTACACTACCGTTCAAAAGTTTGGGGTCGCCTATATGATTTTTGTTGTGTTTTCCATTAAAAGTCACACTTTTATTCCTTAAAAGAGTTGTAAAATGAATAGAAAGTATAGTCAAGACAGTGACAAGATTAGAAATACTGATTTTTATTCAAAATAATAACTCTGCTTTCGTCAAAGAATCAGCAAAACTGTTTTCAACATAATTGCTATAATCATCCAATAGCCTTCTAACGCGATTAGCAAACACTATGTACCATTAGAACACTGGAGAGATGGTTGCTGGAAATGTGCCTCTATACACCTATGTACATATGCAATTAAAAACCAGACGTTTGCAGCTAGAATAGTCGTTTACCACATTAACAACATTTAGGGTGTATTTCTGATTCATTTATTTTTTTTAAAGTGTTTCTCCTTCAAAAATAAGGACATTGCTAAGTGAGACTTTTGAATGGTAGTGTAGTTCACAATAAAAAATTTATTTATGATGCAAAATAATTGCTAAAAAATATATCAAGTGACAGAGTTCGAGACCTCTGCTACAAACTGTCTTCATTGGCTGAGACATACAACAATTATTAAACTGTGCTTAAAGTGTAATGCAGTCATATCAAAATATAATAACAAAGTAATGTCAATAATAGAAATCATCCTTGATCTCATCATCCTTGATCTCTTCCCCCTTTGTGTCCCAGGGCTGGTTAATTTTTGGTAGCGCCCCCTTCAGGCCCCGACCCTGACGGCGTCACTGTGGATGGGAAGTGGCAGATTCGTGCTGATTCCACTCACTCTGCGTGATCACGGTTTACCAACCCCCCCCCCCCTCCCCTCCCAGCGATGATCGACTTTACCCCACCCAGAGGGAGAGGCGTCTGTGCGTGCGTGCGTGTGTGTGTGTGTGTGCGTGCATGTGTGCTTGTGTCTGAGGAGAACTACAGCCCTGATTTAGAATGTACAGAGCTCAGGGATGAACCAGCATGCCAGGTGGTGAGATAAGATGGAGGGAGAAGTGGGAGGCACTGGAGGGGGAGCACGAGCTGGGGATGGGGGGGGGACACACACACCGAGGACACACTTCACTAAACTGCCAGCTCTCAACACTCCCACAAGTGTGTGTGTGTGTGTATGCGTGTGTACGTGTGTGAATGTGTAACTCCACAGGACTAGCTGATGCTTTGTGGTTGCACCCTGGACTCATACCACTCAGTGCCGTTGTGATTGTTTTTTTTTTTTTCGTGTGCGTGCGTGTGTATGTGTGTGTGGGGAGGGGGGGGGGGGGGGGTTATGGGGATGTAGATGGGGTCACATTATAAAAAGAGGCGCAGCTTGTACCTGTTGTCGTTTTAGAATGTGGTGATGTCAAATTAGAACAGTCTTATGATTCCCCGTTCCCAAAGCCATCTTTCGTTCCTTTAAAAAAAATCACTGTAAAAAAAAAAACACACAATATTTTTAACTTACAGTAAAGTCCAGATCTGTTGAGATAATACAGCAGAGCTGATGGGGAGGGATTAATGAACTTTAAGCAGTTCATTAATTCCTCCCCCTAAACTGTCCATAAAACACCTTGATCTGGCGATACGTTCCAGCCATTACCGTTTGTTTTGTGCATCACATTCATTCCTACATACATGTAGCTTTAAAAGAACAAAAAAAATTGTTTGTAAAGGTACAGTGCGTAATAATTGGTGACATCTAATGGTGAAACCCCTCCGTTTCCAAAGCACAACAGGACACTATGGTGGCTCTGCACCATAACACCATCACCATCTGTGTAAGACTTTATGTGGTAAACAGGCCCTTGATTAAATATGTAAAAGACTTATTCTATGGCTTTAAGTAAGTCATTACACACTTATACATATAAATATGTGTAGTAATCCAGTTTCTGCCTACAAACCCTCTTAAATGTCACACACTGGATCTTTCCAAAGGTTTAATCATTCCTCAAGTCACCATGTGCTGTGTAGTTTTAGCTCCACTACTATATGTAGTCACAGCAGCAGAACGGTGCATGTGGCACCGGCCTCAAAATTCACCTTCACTGTAATGAGGGACCGTTTCACAGATGTGGGTTTTAACAGTTCAACAATAGGCTCTGTGACGGAGGGTCGAAGGCCATGTTGATCTTTGGACACGCACAAATTAAGGATCCATTTGTCGTCGACGTCGGTCTCTTTGTTGGATTTGGTTGACGATAACAAAAGATGTGGAGTAGCTGCAGACTCGTCCTTTATATTTCTGGATTCGAAACAAAGATCGGCGCAAATGTCCAGTGGAAGGAAGCGACGACACTCTGGGTTTTCAGGAGGATGAATTCAGCCTATTGTACATGTGATGCTGTGGACTAGAGATACAGATGGCTTTGGGATCAGGTGTTAGTGTGTCTATGGGGGAGGGGAGGGGAGGGGAGGGGGGAGAGGGATACTGTGCATGTAAATAACCAGCCAATGATTGTTTTGTTGGTACTATTTAGAAGGGGTTGGGCGGGTTTGCATTAGCAAGTGGGTGGGACTGGGGGAGAAGGGAACACATATCAAAGATTTTCTTTATACCTCTCTCTCTCATCCCCTCTTTGACTCCATGCCTCCCTCTTTTAACCCATCTGCAGCCAATCCCCCCTCCATCAATGTCGCTCGCTAACTACATTCACGCCTGCAGCTGAATCGCTGGAGAAACAAGTCATGTACAACAACCGGGTAGTTTTTTTTTTTTGTACCTGGAATGGGAGACGGGGGAAGAGGGGAGTAGAGAGACAGGTATAAGGTGAAAACCTTATTGGGTGTAAGGTGATGATTGAAATAATAAAAAATAAACACTTTCTACATTAAACCTGACTTCTGTTGTTCTCTCCACGCGTGATATTGTATTGGTGGTGTGATTTATAGCCTGTCACAACACTGCGAATGGGACAATAAAAGATGCTGCCGTGATGAGGAGATTATTACAATTATGTCAATAACATCTCAATTATTGGGATTAGTTACTCTGAAGTGTCACTGCATCTTTTCTCTCACTGCAGGATCTCATGTCGTGCAATTATCTACTTTGCGATCTAAAACTTGAGAATGTTCACTAGTACAAAAGTGTGTATTCTAATGTGTGAGTTAATGTGTTTCTTCCACTTGTGTACGCTTTTGCAATATGAGGATGGAGTACTGCATATTTTCATATTTGCCCTACTTTATATCCACTCACTTCAGGCTGTAAAAAGTATATTAGTGGATCATAAAATAATTTTAATAGCACTCAGTTTTATATAATTTCCATGTCATTACCATAGATTTTCATAAAAGACCAGCCATGATAGACTGTGCCAACATTACGTCATCCACTCAGCGGCTGGATGTGGACTTCTCTCCCATGTGCAGACTCGCTGTCTCCGCTGGCTCAAGTCCAAACATCCGCTGGTTTATTTTTTATTTTTGTTTGTTCTGTTATTTGGGCCAAACTACACTGCGCTCTTTTACACACCGGCCACACTGACCGCACAGCTCATTTCCAGATGAGTAACGGAGCGACCAGAGGTCACACGCACGTGACGCAGCGCGTTGCCATGGCTGCCAAACTCGGCGTCACGTTATTGTGCACAACCGTCCAGATGTCTATATCCCACCTTTATCCTGAGACACGATGACGCTTCTTTCATTACAAAGAAATCAAACGTTATTTATAACGCTGTATTTTCAATTATTTATTTATTTACTGTTCTTAAATCTTCTTACGTAAAAAAAAGAAACTAACTAAATAAAGGTGTTGGTTCAAGGAGGAGCATATGTAATGTAATATACTAAAATATATAATATAAGAGTGGAACAGTAAAGCAGAATTTAGCCACCAGGGGGCGACTGCACTGGTCACTACTTTCATGTTTTCTTCAACAGAACATAAGAATTATTTTTAAAGGTGCATTATGTAATAAATCTAAAGCAACTGGCCAAAAAAATCCTCCTAATATGTCACAGAGACTCAGGAATAATGTTCATATAACATACCAACTTTGCATTAAAAAATATATTTTGCAGACCGCAAATCATGTTTATGTTTTGAAATCATGTTTTGGCATGTGGCGCCACCTACAGCCATCTACCAATCATTGCAGTCAGTAGAGTCTCAGCTGCCGAGCAACCATGGGTTGCCAGTTATGTCAGGAAATGTAACCTTAAAGACCTCAGTATTTTGAATTTGGATGTAGTAATTTGTCCACATTCTTACATATGGCACCTTTAACATTGTTTATTTTTTATTTATTATTAGTCACGTGACAGACGATGATGTTATCGATAGTAAACGTAATTTTACACGTAAACGACAACAAACGGGGCGAGATTATCTTTTACATCATAAATGCATGTCTGTGTGGCTGTCTCTGTCGCCACCTAGTGGTTCACTCTCTGCTCCTCTACCTTTAGACTCACATTAATGATCGACAGGGACAGAAACAAACTGTCACTTTGTTTCGCCTCGATGTGACAGAAAAGAAAAGAACAAATCACCTCCTCAATGATGATCTTCATGATCACGACAATTTGACAACACGCGTTCTTTCAAAGAGACAGACGTCTCTATATGAGTTTACAGAACTCTGCTGTGTCTGCAGGTGATAAATAAGAAGAATAAAGACGAACTCCAGCATAGAGAGGCTGAGTGAATGTGGTGTGGACTCTGTGGATCAGAGTCATGGTGTCAAAGACTCTGTAGAAGGACAGAAGACCTGCTCTGTGGTCCAGGTAAACTCCCACTCTGGAGACTTTAACATCTGACACTTTAGTCTCGATGCTGTTGTGAACAAACTTACAACTGGTTTGGTAACAACCTAAAGCCCAAGATTTGTCATTGCATCCAAAAAGACATTCATCTGAACACCCTGATCTGCTGATGTTCTTGTACATCACTGCTACACAAACTCCTCCTCTTCCTGTCCACTCCACCTCCCAGTAACAGCGTCCACTCAGACTCTCTTTACTCAGGACCTGCCACAGATACGTAAACCTGTCCATGTGACGAGGATAACACTGATTGACCTTCATCACTGTCACTTTTCTGTTTGCCTCGGATAAAAACAGATAATTGTTTGCTGTGTTTGGATCCAGTCCGATTGCCTGTGAATATCTGAAGAGCTCAGCTCTGGTCTTTGGTTCTGGTTCTGTCAATAAAACATCTGCTTTAGACAAAGTCTCAGTCTCGGTCAGGACGTGCTGCAGTTGACCTCTGAGCTGCTGCTGCTGCTTCTGCTTCTTCTCTGCTGCGGCTAAACCTGTGTCGGGGTCGTCGTGGCGAGGGCAGATGTTCTCCTGGAGGTTCTTGGAGGGCTCCACCAGCTTGTGTTTCTTAAATGCAGCTGATTGATGATGAGGCTGGAGATGTTCCTCACAGTAAGACGCCAAACAAACCAAACAGGACTTGAGAGCTTTCAGTTTCCTGCCAGTGCAGACATCACAGGCCACATCCTCAGCTCCAGCATAGCAGTGAGGAGCAGGAGCAGCGTGGAGTTCAGTCTTCTTCAGCTCCCCCACTAACTCTGATAACATGACGTTCTTCTTCAGTTTCGGCCGCGGTCTGAAGGCCTCTCTACACTGAGGGCAGCTGTAGGTGCTCTTCACCTCCTCTGTGTCCCAGTGGTCTTTAACACAGTTCATACAGAAGCTGTGTCCACAGGTAAGAGTCACCGGATCCTTCAGAGGATCCAAACAGATGGAACAAGACAAGGTTTCTCTCTGCAGCCGAACTCCTGCCTGCGCCATTTCACCGCTCTGTCACCAAGAGGTTCTTCAGAAGATTTGGACTTATTATTGGACTTAGTATAATAAAAGTGAATGTGAAATATGTTTGAATAAATGAAATGAACACTAAATAGAGAACGCTGTGCAGCAGAATCTACGACAGTGTGAGAGCAGAGAGCGATCGCAACACTGTTCCTGGGTATAATGCACACTTCACGGATACAAGAGGATAAAAGACAATACTTTATTGACTTTCACCTCAATGTGATCAAAGTAATGTGTTCCAGTTTAAGACGTCATCATTGCTGTGTGTGTGTGTTTGTGTTCCCGCCCATCTCTGCCTCTGATTGGCTTACAATGACGTTTTACTCATCGTTACTAACACGATAGTTTTGTATTACAGTTATTCCTGATAATAATAATAACAATAATGATAATAATGTGACCGTCACACGCCTCATTCTGCTGGGTTTTGTCCTGGAGTGAGATCAAAGCTGTCTGATGACCTGAGTTGTCGTCCAACTGTAATGACACTATTCTGTCTCTCAAGTTAAAAGATAACGGAAAATAAATTATTATTATTATTATTATATATTATTTGTAATGAGGTGCGACAGTTTATTTATTCCATGTGTTTATGTACTCGTTTGACTGATGTCTGTCGCCCCGCACAACTGTACAGAGCAGCAGCGGACACACGTTGTCAGAAGGGACACTGAACAACAAGGTAAGAACACAATCGACATTACAAACACACACATAACAAAGAGACCGGTCCGGTTTGACTGTCCCTCCTCCTCCTCCTCCTCCCCCCTCTCCTCCCTCCTCCTCCTCCCGGTTGGCGCAATGAACCGCACGCGCTCCCTCATCTCTTCCCGTCATGCAGCGCTCTCGCCTCCTGCTCCTCCGTCGAGCCGCCATGTTGTCGGAGTGAAATCCTGGGGTGTCAGAGAGAAACTGGGGCCAAAATCCGCGACCATCCACCCTCTCCGCCGGTGAGTAGGGTTTATTCGGCAGCCCCGGTTGTACGGTGTGCTGTTTGTGCCTTTATCGGTGCCCGTATTGCTGCTCTCGGGGTCTCTTGGATGGGTGAAATTGGGGTATTTTGTGAGGCTGAAGCGACTGCCTCCCTTTCTGCTGCCTGCCTCCTTCCTCCCGTTGTGTCGGTCTTCCGCTCCAGACAGACAGCACTCGGGCCTTTGTTAGCATTCGCGTCAGGGGGAACGGTGGTAATGCAGAGTCGGCAGGCGCCCACAGACCTCCGGGTGAACAATTTTATGACTACGGTGATGTTTTGGACCGTCTAAATCACTATGTGTTGTCCATGTTTGGCTACAGGTTCGCCCGGGCTCTGCTTGTATTGGGAGGCCGTGTTATTGTTGGTAGACACGGGCAGTGAACCCTCAGTAACAGACCCCACAGTCCTGGCGTGAGTGGATGTTCATGCATGAAGATGTAAAACCGCCGCGTAATTGTCACGATCCTTCTCTCGCGGAGCATCCGCACATTTAGTTTCGTGTCGAAGTGTCATGTCTGCCGGGGTTGAAATATACGGTTGCGTGTGTGTGTGTGTGTGTATATATGCTGAGACACCTAACGCGGTCTCCCGCTAGCTCTGCAGGTTGCCTGCTCGCGTTGTCACACCCCTGTTTGTGCCTGGTATGCGGTGGATTGATCACCGGTATTGAATAATGATTAACTCGGTTCGGTCATGGAGCAGGGTTGTCCGTTTCCGGGTGCTGACTTAAACTTGTAGCATAACAAGCGTGTGCGCTTCGCTCTGGGGAATGGCCACACGGTCGTGGATTTCCGGGTGTTTCTCTACCTGATTTCGTGCCGTGTCGAATGAATAAATATCCAACGAATCCTTCCTGCTCAATGAAGAGTGGAGGAGGAAATCGGACGTGTGTGAATGATCAGCTGTAAGATGGTTTTGTGTTTATCTGCTGGAACAGTGGAGCCGGTCAGCTCGTGCTTAGTCTTTATGGAGGGGGTGTGTTGCACAGTGGTTTCAGCTGCATGTGTGTGAACATTCAATCAGATGGACTTTCCTTGCTAAGGTAATTACTCTATGGCCCAGTGTCCACATGACTGATGGGGACACGAATGTGAAGCTGGTCATTTTTAGCATAGATTAGAATGTGTTGCTTAAGTAAAGGAGGCTGTAAAATACAAATTATATTCTTATGACTGCTAGAAACCACCAGTGTGCACACTGCTGACCTGTCATCGTCAAACAGTTTGGGTTGTACACATTGCACGTTTATTGGGTTTATCAGGAATGAGATATAAATGTTTAAACTACGATTGCACAAACTGTTGTAAATGTAACATTGGTGCAATATTCGTATGTCAAAAGATATACGGGCATTGCAGTAAATGTAAATGTTTGCTCCTCATGTTTAAAATAACTTGCCAAAAACACAAAATGCTTGTTGGAATGGAAATCATGTATAAAAAGTGTCAGCATCTGCATAGGTTACTCACTGACTGGGGTCCATGTTGGTTCATAAAATGTTAAAAAGCGTTGATCAGTGTTTGTCAAAGCTGGAAATTATGATGTTCTCGAAAGTCTTGTTTTGTTCACAAACCAAAATGGTTCAGTTTTAATGATTTCTTTATGTGGAGCAAAGAAACCAAGAAAATATTCACTGTTAAGAAGCTAAATCAATCAGAAATCTTGTTTTAATAATGAAAAAAGCTTCAAACCGAATTATCGATTATCAAAGTAGTTGGCGATTAATTTAGTAATCAATTAATCGTTTCAGCTCTAGCCATATTTGTGATAAATTATATATATTCACTGTTACCGCATGTTTTTCCAATTTTTTCATACACACCTGCATATCGTCCTCACCGGCTCGCTAAGTGTCATTAAGTTATTCAGTTTAATGTCGTTATTTTTTTCCCTCTGGTGTACAATCAATGTGGAGGTTTAGTAGTGTTGTAGTGTTATTACATCACTGTGAAGATGTATTTGCATCTAGAAATCGCAGCATGGTTCAGTACATCTCAGCAGCTGCACCGCAGACAGACCACAGCAGCCATCAATTGAATAAACACCTTTCTTTAACAAGATGGTGACGTTTATTACAGTATTGTTGCACAATGTCACACTGGTTTCAGCCGAGTATACTAAATAAACTGGCAAATGAGTGTGCACTGGTGTAAACTGAATATGACCTGGGGCAGTGATATACAGCCATGTCTCAGACTGGGTATTGATTAAAAATGCTTGATGCGTCGATATGAGGACTGATGTACTCAATCCTGATGATACTTGTTTTTGGATACAATATGAAATTTATCGCAAAATCGTATCACTGTATATTATTTTCCATCTTGCATTACATTATATTTTTAAAAAATCCACGTGGTTTTATACACAAAAACACTGATTTGAACAGAATTGTTTGTTTCCAATTTAACATCTGACTCTAAAGCTCCTTTGCATTTTTTTCCCTCTTACATAATATGGCAGTAAACTTCATGCATTAAAATTAGTGACTGCTTTGGGGCACTTGTTTCACATTGCCTTTTTTGTCTTTCCTCCAGCCTTGTTCATGTCAAAGTGGTTATCTAGTCCTTATCTGTAGCTGTTGATCTCAGGTCTAGTTAGTGGTTAGCGCAGTTGCCTTGCTGCAGTTTGCATGTTCTCCCCGTGTTTGCGTCCGGTTTCCTTTCAGTCTTTTGCTGTATGTCAGCTGGGTTTGGCACCAGTGGCCTCGCGACCCACATGTGGAGGATGAAGTGGTAGATGATGGAAATATGGTTTAAGATTATCGGGCTATGTCTGCGCCCTGCGATAGCTTGGCGACCTGTCCAGGGTGTACCCTACCTTTCGCCCAATTTCAGCTGGGATTGGCACCAGCCACCCTCATGCAGAGGATAAAGGGGTGAATGTTGGACCTCGTGATTATGATTGTGCAAGCACTGTCCTTTATTTAACTCTCTATACATTTGTCATATGTTTTGGGGTTTTAGAGTTAATAGATTATGTTTACATTTAATTATTTTTGATTGGTGCCTTGTTGCAGAGGAATATTCTGGTCTGTAGACAAACTACATATTAAACCAGTTAACATCAGATTGTTTTTAGCTGAATGATAACTGCTGGTACAGTGACCTATTGGTGACGAGGCGAAAAGCCCCTTCACTGCCGTGACGTTTTTAGGTACAGCCAGCGTTACAAGAATCCTGTTCACTATAAACTTTACACTGTATCACATACACTTGGGTTATGTTTTATTTGCTACACCTGTTGAAAATGAATACACCAGGCTCTGATTAAATCCTACCTTCATGTAATCCCACCTTAATGACTTCAAAATGAAAAACATTATTTCACTATTCAGAAATGTGGTTTCAGTTTAATGATTATTTTTTTAGGCTGTAGTTTCTAGTTATGCTCAAGTGTTTGTTTTTTTTGTTATGCGTTCTTACAGAGATTCAAATTGAATAGTATTAGAAACAGTCGGAAGGTTTAGTTTGTCTGTGAAGGTGATATTTTATAGTAGTGCTATATTGGATGGCATTTTAACAAGGTGTACCAAATAAACCGGCAGCTGAGTGTAGTTAACCATGAAAACTTAGCACAAACTACAATATTTGATGTGTTTTAGCATATTTTGTTAATCCTGCTGGGAGGTCCTGTCCCTTTCACACAGATATTGGCCCATATTTAAATGAGTATGATGTACACATGTATCAAAGCATAAAAGTAAGTACTTTTAGATGAGCAGCGCTGACAATAAACAACTTTGGAATAGTAAAATCAGGCAAATTTCTATCACCGCCATTTTTCTTTGAAAATAATTATAGCTATCATTTTAATTGCTGGTTAGGGCTGCAAACAACCTTTAAGACACAATACGTGATTGCTATGAAATGGTTTCCCCCAGTTTTGTGAATTGTTTGTCTTTTTTTAAGGGCTTTTTTTGTCAAAGTAATTTTTAAACCAAAATAGATAGTTATCTTTAACTTTTACTCACCAATGTATTTCTCTTTGGACAGGCTGTGGTGGAATGAGCAGTGTGTGTGTGTTGAAGAGGAAAGCAGTGCTCTGGCAGGATTCCTTCAGCCCCCACCATAGAACTACATCCCCCAGCATGCCCGTGGTGCTGAGCAGCGGAGGACATGCCCCTCCAACGGGGCAGACCCCTCAAGCCACACCCCCCAGCCAGCAGGTAATAGCCAGCACATTTACACCTTCATTCATTCCCGTATAGGTGTGATCATCCTGAGGAAAATGTCAGTGATAGGGCGCTTTCACACCTATAGTTTGATTGCTTTGGTCCGCACTAGTCAGAAAAATGTAGCAAGCGGACGTGGGTACGGTTTGCTTTCACACATGCAGATTTCTAAATGGACCAAAATTGACCGCAAAGACCAACGGCACAGGAACCAGACTAACTCGCCCGATTTCTACCGGGCGAGTCACCGGAGCTGATAACTGGCTCAATGAATATAACTGGCTCGCAAGTCACTCGGTGGGGGACGCTGGGCAGAGGACGGTGCAAAACCGCAGCCCTGACGTGCCCGGTGGAAATTCGGTGTAATCCCGTATCTCATTTCATACCCATAATGCATTAAACTATACTGTTTAGTCCCATTTGGTTTGGTTGCTTTCACACCAGAGGAATCGTACCAAAGTAGAGCAGATAAAGACCTCGTCTCGGACCGGTTGGTGCACACCAAATGCTGTAGGTGTGAAAGCACCCATAGACACCAGAAGAATAAGATATCATTAGAAAAAACTTTCAACAGCACGTCCGATAATCACTCCACTTCATTAAAAAAAAATAGACAAAGCAGGTTTGGTTGCAGGAACAAACGCAGTCCCTCCCTCATAACTAAGTAGCAACCATACTTGCAACCTGTAGAGTGGCTTCAGCCTATGGAGTAGGGCTGCAACCATTACGTCGACTACAAAAATATGTCGACGATAACATTTAAGCGTCGATGCGTCGTGTTATTGTTATTGTAAATCACACACCGGCCGCTTCAAGCTCGGTTGTAACTGCAGTATAAACGAACACGACCAAACGCACACTCAAGCTATCCAGAACTAGCTACAGGATGTGCTGGGGGCAGCGTTGCTTGCTGTTTACATCCCGCAAAGAAGCAGAGAAGAACTCACAAATTATGGCGGAAACAGACGAAGAGTCTCGTAAACTCTGACTTAAAGTTTCCAAAGTTTGGGAACATTTCACTGAAAATAAACCAGCGATACACGTTAAATGCTCGTTCCATCGTAGCACTACGGTGATTCACGGACACGTTAAACGCCGACACCCCGGAGCCGATGTATCATCACGTACCACAGAGAAGTGAGTTTACAAATAATGTTGATATCTCGTAGATATTTTTAAATCACATGCTCATTGATTAATTAACCACCAGACTACGATGCAAGTACATAATACGTTTTTGTCGTACGTATCAGTTGTAAAATCATGGAAGAAGCTAGCTTAGCGAGCGCTAAATTAATTGAATCGAGTTGAATTACAAGTGAAGCTGCTTTGACATGCTTTTACAACCACGGGGATCACCGGTGACACCGCGGCACATGTGTATTTTAAATTACCGTTACTTTGTGCAATTTTAATCATTCGATCTGCCCCGGAAAGTATATAAATATATCTATTATTATGGTGCTAAAAGGGTTAATTTCAACCCCTGTCAATACTAGCGTTTATAATGAATTGTAAACCTCTTTCACTTATCAACTGTGTGATTTGGAGTATATTAATTCGATATTTAAGCTGTAAGAAATCGGCGATCATTTGTTTCAGGTTTAACTGTGATAAGTGCTTGTATATTGGGAAAAGGACAGTCGTCCAATTAAGTGGCATAGTATAGTGACAGCGCAACTGTGCTGAGAAATGTACTGACTGCTGAGTGTCTTGTTGTCTTGTTTTGTCACATGGAATCTCTGTTGACTGGGTTCAAAGCAGCTGGTTTAAATATAACTATTCTGAATTTTAATTTGCAGTTTGCGTCACAAACACATGACATAAAATCAGAATAAGAAGCCCTTTTTCCCACTGCTGATTCAGGACAAAGCAAAAAAAAACTGCAGATGTGAGAGGCTTCTTTGTCAAAGAATATTGACTGCTGCTGCTAATGGTCTGTTTTTTAAGGTGATTGTTTGTCTGACATTGTCAGGAGGTCGTTTTATGTTGGTACACTGAAGAATAACTTTGACAAAAGCGTGATGAAATTCAGACTGCTACTTTTTTTGGACTGACGAGGAGACGGATATCAGCTTAAAGAATTTCATATTGTTTAAACCCATGCCTGACATGCTAACAACTAGCTGCATGCTAAACCGGATCCTAACACCTAATCCTTACAAGCTGAATGTAGGTGTTTTGCCCCTTAGTAACCAGAGGTGGACACATGTCATTCAATTAATCGATTCCTCACTTGTTTTTCTATATTGGCACAAGGGCAACAGTCCAACTGAACAGCATAGACCTGGCTGGGCCTGAAAACATACTGATTGTTAGGTAGGCTTACGCCATGCTACTGTAAAATGAGTAATACAACTAATTGTAGTTTAGTCCTGAACAGTGAAATCTTTCTACTTCACTCTCAAGACAGTAGTTGCATAGAAAAGTATCTGTACTCTGGATTGAATAAACCACAGTAGCTTAATCAGTGAAATGTAATTGCTTGATAACAAGGTTAGCATTTTTCTCGACTAACCTCAGAAAGAAAACTGGATCTGATAAATAATAATTTGGCTTGATAGAATGACAGCTTGGTTAGCGGTCTCTCTTGTGTATGTTTTGCGTGTACAGTAAATGACTAAGCCCACTTGTTTCCACTTCATGTTGACTGGTTTTTTTTATGATGGCGTCTTGAGGGTTATTTTGTTTTTGCCATTGAAATGGGTGAGACGGGAAGTCAGCACAGGCTTTTCCATTGAAAAGAATTGCTGCCTCCTGTTTGGACAAGAGAGGATGTGGTTGCGAATATACGTCAACCTGCAGTGTGTTGATTTATGAAAGTACAAGTGATAAATTTGGATACAGTTTGTAACATGTTGCTGTAAGGTTTAAACATGTGATGTTTGATTGTTTTCTGTGCCTTTACAGAAACATATGATTATTTTGAGCAGACGGAACACTAGTAGATATGGAAGAACAGGTCAGAGCACAGTGACTGACAAAAGTTATTTGATTTTGAACATAGTTTTAAATGTTAACATCCTGCAGTCTGTCTGTATATCTTGTATGTAAATACAGTATATCTCCATGTCTCCAGTTGTTGCTCCGATACAGTCTGCTTGTTACTGTTGCCGGTAATTTCAGGATAATGTGCATGTGTGTGTTTGTCTCTAAGGGTGTGGCGGGTGCTGGACGTTCCCAAGATGATGCCATGGTAGATTATTTCTTCCAGCGGCAGCACGGTGAACAGCCGGGCAAACATCGCTGGCCCACTGGAGACAACATCCATGACAGCCAGGTATGTATTTGCTGCTGTTGCACAATACAGACACTGGTGCAGCACTGAACCTCTCTCTCTCTCTTTTGTTTGATTAATCTTTTTATTGCAATTAGGGGTACATTTACAACATATCACTGCAATAACATGCTTTGTGTTTTGTGGCTTGCAATAAACGTGTGCAATAAAAGATTAAAATAACTACTGCACGTGAAATGAACAATAAAGTCATAAGAAATGGCTGCATAGAGGCAGAACACAGGTAACACATTTATAATACTGATAATACCCCCACACAGTATAAAGATACACACACTGTTAAATGGTAAAATGTGACCAAATGGAGATCACGAAGCGCTATTACAGATCAAGGCTACATGGTTTGAGGAAAGATAAAAATACATAAAATAAGAAATCAAATGACAGATACACAATGGAATTAGTCAGAGCAATCGGTGCTGGAGATTAAAATGAGTTGTGAAAGGTTGCCAAATATGGGGAAATTTCTCCCCCGAGTCTTTTAATGTGTATTTTATTTTCTCAAGTTTGAGAAAATATCTAATGGTATGGTTTGTCCAGCTAAGAGATATGCAAATGCAAGTTTTTGTTTTGAATTAAAAGGAGCAGTATTGCTTGGAATACATCTCCCATTTTTATGTAAACTTATAAACATACCTTTAAACATAGTGACACCATTATCTGTTAAGTATGTGGTCTGACACGGGAAGCAAGTTTTTAAGTGTTAAAATACTTGATAATTGGCAGCTATTGAATATAAAAAGAACTTAACACCTGCTTAAATGTTTTGAGCAAATCATCAGTGAAGGTAATTGCAGTTTAACACAGGTAATCAAAGTGGTTGAGAGTGAGTCACGGAGGGGCGGTGTCTTATTTCTCATGTCTCACTTGTCTTTCTGTCTAAAGGTTCGTTCCATGGATGAGTTGAACCACGACTTTCAGGCTCTGGCTTTGGAAGGACGTGCGATGGGAGAGGTGAGACATTAGGGTTAATGTTTGTAGTGACTTGCAATCAAAGTGACTCGCAGTGTGTGACAGCAAAAACATAAAATAAATCCGGTTTATTCAAAATGATTGACGATTGTATGAAGTTTGTTAACGTGTCACAGAAAACTCTGCCTCTTATTCGGACACCTGGCTGAAGAAAAAACATAAAAACAAAGGGTTCAAACACTCATTAGTATGTTGGTAACCATGGCAACAGTCTGAGCGTCCAAGCATTTGGAACAGCCTTAACCGACAAGAGTAAAATTAAAATAACAGGGATTAAATGAGTGGCTCAGTTGCTTGGTGAAAGGTGTAGCATAAACTTGCTGACATTGTTTTTCTAGAATAGAAAGCTCTGTAAAATGAGGACGAGGCGCTTTTTAATGCAAACTGGTTGGACTGGCTGTTGGCATGTAATAAAGACATTCTGCACTCAGTAACTCTGTTAATGTTGGACCAATGCCTTCAATAATTTATGGGTTGTTGAAAAAAGTCCTGATGTTCATCAGGTCACACACGTCTTTTCTTTGTATTTTAAGCTCAACTGTGTGTATGTGTTTTCTAATAGTGCAGCTATGGTCAAGATTTCCCTCATGTTCAGTTATGGAATTGAACAAGTTATGTATCCATCATTTTTCCTGCCGTGTCCTCGCTTAATCCTTGTGACTATTTTTCCTCTTGCCCCCATTTTTACTCTCTCGCCCTGTCTCTGCAGCAGCTGCTAACTGGTAAAAAGTTCTGGGAGACGGATGACTCTGGGAAAGACGGACCAAAGGGAATCTTCCTGGACCAGTGGAGGGACAGTGCATGGGGGGCCTCAGGTATGCACCAATTTTATCTTTTGTAAGCGATATGGTGACATTTTATTAGTACGTCAAGAAACCACCAGGACATTATACCACCTTGGGTTTGAAAATGAATATATTTAGATTCCAGTGAGAATTCTAAGGCTGATGTTAAAATAAAATCACCCTGAAGTTCTTGTTAATCAGTTCATTTCTATGCGGAAATTCAGTCAAAACGGGCTTGTTTGTTGAATGAAATGCTTCTGGTATTTTTTAGATGGCTATTTCATTGACTTTATCTTCAGAGGTTTAGATAAAGTCAGCAGGATATATCCAAACTGGTGAAGATGGATGATTGTGAACCTCCAGACTTGTTGGATTTTGATTGGTAAATAGTAGAAGTCAGACAAAATTTCAATGAAACTGTAGACATGTAATCAGCATTTGGCTACTCTGCTGATGCGTACTTTCATATTTCAAAGCATTCCATGGAATTATTCTGATTCAAATTAAGTTTTCTCAGATGGAGATTCATGAATCCAGAGACAAGGAAAGAGACAGTGGCCACTTCTGTTTTAGATACTCGTATAATCATCATCAATGCAACTTCACAGCTATACATTACATCAGGGCTAGGTTGTATGGCTAATAAGGTTACATTTTTAAAAACGTCAGTCAATATTAATCATTTACAATAAGCGCCTGATAAAGATTGAATTTAGCTCCTGATTGAAATTCAAAGAAAACAATTTTCATTTTTTTTAAAAACACTTTAAAGTGAATACTCCCAGTTAATCTTGATTTCAATGACTTGAAACATATAGCTTAAAATGCAGTTGCTTCGCCATGTGACACAATATCTGTTCCATTTCATCCCAAAAGGGCTCACCAGGCCACTCAAATTCTTCCACACCCAACCTGTCAAATCATGTCTTTTATAATCCTTGTATTTTGCACTGGGGTACAAACGTTGGAATAGAAGCGGGCCTTCCTCAATACACAAAATTGGAAGTATATCATTGTCCAAAATGTCTTGCTATGCTCAAGCGTTAAGATTGTCCTTCATTGGAGAGACTGAGCCCAGAACCTGATTGAAACCAGGAAATATAGGTATTATGCCCTGTTAAAGGTAAAATGTGTCAATGTTATCAGTCTCATGCTCAAATTTTTTTGTGGACCACGTAGTCTTACCAACAGTTTTTAACTCCATGTTTTCTCATTGAAGATCACTCGGTGTCTCAGCCAATCATGGTGTCTCGTCGACCAGGCCAGGGTTTCCATGGCGGAGGTGAAGTTGGGGTAGGCTCAGTGATGTCACCGCGCTCCGAGAGTGGAGGTTTGGGAGTCAGTATGGTGGAGTACGTCCTTTCCTCCTCACCAGCGGACAAACTGGATTCCTGCCTTCGAAAAGGACCATATGTAAGTGTTTCTCATCCTTCTGTAATGTCACACTGCATTGTCATTCATGTATTACACATTTTGAATTCCTATAATCTGCATGACGTTAGCGATCTCGACTCGACTCGACTCGAGGAACCATCCGTACACCTAAGCTGTGATTCTTCTCACCGTTTGTCCCTCGTCAGCCAGTGGTTGTCGGGTTGTCAAGTGTTGTTTCTCTTTATGCTCATGTCAGCCGTTCCCTCCCCACTCTGTCATTTTGTGTCTAACGTCGATGACAGTGGTGTTGAGCACGTCTTAATCTGTTTTTCACTTTATCTGTGACATTTTTCTCTCTCCTACTCTTCACACAGGGGCAGAGGGATGGGGAGGTGGAGGAGGAGAAGAGGGAGAAGCCAAAAGCGACATTTGAGGCAGAGAAACTCAAGGAATTGACAGAAAATGAAGCAGATGTCATCAGTGACGTCATCAACCCCAACGGACTGCCTGTGCAGAATGGCCTTGATGTGGATGTCAAAGAGTTTGGGTATGACTTTTTGACAGAGGGACACACTCGCGCAAAATAAAAATATTGGTAAAGATATTATCTTTGCCCAACACACATCCTTCGCATCTGAATATGACAACTTCTGTCTCATCATCCTACAGTCGTCCCCCTGGCAACATGCCACCCCCTGGCCCTGAGGGCGATCTGCTTGGGGGTCCTGGTGGTGTAGGGCCTGAAGGTCTGACACCCCTGGGAGGTGGTGGAGGCCCCAAACCCCCTGAGGACTTCACTGGTGTGGAACAGGGTGGGGTCACCATGGACCCCATGGAGTCAGTTATGGAGCCGCTTCAATTTGACTACAACTCCCAGATGCCCATGGACTCTGCACCCACTGTGGGTCTGTTTGATTATACTAACCAGCAGCAGGTAAGAGTGGTGTAAACTCCACTGTTGATCTGAGGGAAACGATAGTTTCCACTGACATTTAAATTATTTTACAGTTTTTTTTGTTTTGTTGTTTTATTCAGCTGTTTCAGAGAAACAATGCATTAGCGGTGCAGCAGTTAACAGCAGCCCAGCAGCAGCAGTATGCCTTGGCGGCAGCGCAGCAGTCTCACATTGGTAAGCCTCTGTGTTTTGAGATGCAGTCGAATAAGCAGGAAAACTGCATGTGAATTTTGAACTAATCAAATCAATAACATACTTATTAGTCTAATGGTAATGTGAAGGATCACTACATACTCCCTTATTATTATCTTCAGTAATTAAAAAAAAACAGAATTGAACGAGTTACAACTTGGGGTGCGTTCACACCAGCCTTGTTTAATGTGGTTGAATCGAACCCTGGTCCTTCTGGTGTGTTACCCCCTTAGTACGGTTCATTTTGCTAGGTGCAAACACTAGTTTGAGACCTGAAGCGGATCAAACTTGGGTTTGCTCTCAAATGGCTTGCAAGTAAACTCTGGAGATGAACCCCATCCACACATCTCTCTGGATTGCACAGTATTTATGGCTACAGACTCAGTGTTCTCACCAAAATCCACGACTGAGGAGAAGGAAGACCCATAGAAGAGAGCCAGTGATGGAAGGAAATGAGAGCCCTGCTTCCGTTCACTGTGTCTGACATGTCCAAAGTCTTCCTTCTCCGCAGGTAAACTAGCACATTTAACAAAGTGTCATCATCCCAAGGGGAATGAAGCTGAGCAAAGCTGCTGGCTTACCATAAATTGTCGGTCGTGGGGAGTTGCTTGGTTTTGTGGCACTCTGTTCAGCTAAATTGGCTGACTTACCTATGGAGGTGGTGAACCGAAATAATTGAAATTCCATCTGGTGCAGACCAAGGAAGTAGACTATTAAGTTTGAACGCACCCTGAGCTGATATATTGCACCAAAGTGGGACATGTATGTTCCTAATGTGTTACACATACAATTTACTTAAAGGTCAATAATGCTGAATCTCGTATTGATATTTGCACCAACCTTAAAGGACTGAAATCTGGACTTGGTGTAAAATGGATTTACTAACGCAGTTCTCATGTGTTGACACGTCACTCCTATAGTTTGTTATTGTATAAAAAGAACTACTTTGGCCCTGGATAACCCAATTCCTCTGTTTCACCAGGTCTGGCCCCGGCATTTGTGCCCAATCCTTACATCATCAGTGCTGCACCACCTGGGACAGACCCCTACGCAGCCGGCCTAGCAGCAGCAGCCACACTTGGTAAGTCAACATTTTGTAATAGAAATATGAAGCGTTTAAAAACAGTCAGAATGTTTCCATCTACAGTTGAGCTGTACATGTGCTATGTCATTAAATTGGAATACTCTCCTTCTAAGTGTTTAAAAATCCTTAAGTTAAATTCAGCAAAATTTTCTGTTGTGAGACTCTGGGGTTTGTCAGCTGAAGGAGCCTTATTTCCACAAGTGGAAGGCACAATTCTTGTTTTCTGCCTTTCCATTAGGAATGGTACCAAAATAACTGGCCTTAACCATTCTATTCTTTGGCATCCTTTCCTCTGGGTTCCAGAGTAAAGTGGTATCGTTAGGGTGGTGCTAGACCAGCCTGACTGGGCGACAGATATGGCCCTCCCTTGTGATCGGTGTAAATATCCCATGAAAATCGAGGCAAATGTACTGATTATTCTCATATACGAAGTTTGACATATTTACATCAAGAGCTGCTTGATGTAAAAGTACTTATCTCAGTCAAAATGCAAGCCTCGCCCCTTACCGTTCCAGACTGTGCCACACTGAACTGTACATTGTTAGTGGTGACCAATGTCTGACTTGCCATTTTTCAGTGTCTACAGAATAATATGCATGCACAGGTATCAAACTTCTTGTTCAACAAACATGAGGGAAAAGCAACATTTTGACCTTGACACAAACGGAGTGCTGGTTTAGCAGCAGGCCTCCCCTCTTTTTCTCCATCAGTGGTACATGCACACTCAGAGCAGGATTGTGGTCTTCTGTAAATAAAGTGTTAAAGTGGTCTTGTCAGTCCAAAAACACAGAAGTCTGCCATGTTCTTGTCACTGTTGTCTTCTGTGTACCCACCTCTTCTATTTCCAAGTTGAAGCCGGGTGTTGAACTGTGGTATGTGTCTTGTCCAGCTTGAGTCCAACTGAGCATATACATGCAGTAGTAATTTGACTCCCATTCGCATTATGTGGAATAATGAAATTGCTGTTTAAAAATTCACTTTAGTTTATGTAGAAGTCTGATTTTAGTGTTTTTCCTGCTGGTCCCAGCTCACCAGTATTTTTGCACGTTTGTTTGTGTTTAGGTCCAGCGGTGATGCCTCCCCAGTACTATGGTGTGACCCCCTGGGGGGTTTATCCTGCCAACCTTTTCCAGCAGCAAGCTGCTGCAGCCAACAACTCGGCCAATCAGCAGGCAGCAAACCAGGGCCAGCAGAACCAACAGCAGGTCAGTCGGTTTTTACACATGCTGATGCTTAAGGGTGTTCTGTTATCCTGATGATTTATTACTTGCTGCGCTGTGTGTCGGGGCATTATCTACTGGAGCCATGCATAATAAAGTCCCATCTCTTAAGTACACTAGATCCTATCTGCTTTGCATATTTGTGGATGTTATGACAGTTTTTGTCCCTGTGCATTTGTAAAGGTTATGCGCGCTGGAGGCAACCAGAGACCTCTGACCCCCAGCCAAGGTCAACAGGGTCAGCAGAATGACCAGCTTGTTGCAGCAGCAGCAGTCAACTCAGCCCTTGCCTTCGGGCAGGGGTTAGCAGCAGGAGTCCCTGGTGAGAATAGTGCTCTGTAAACTGTTTTTTATTACTTTGGCAAAACTCCCAACAAACCCAATTATGACTGCTATTGTAGCAGCATTGCCTATAAACCTGGTGCTGATATTGAGCTAAAATAGCACACAACTCCCATATGCACAATATTAAACTAGGGGAAGCATTGCTTGGACTCTCCTCTTTAACATTCCTCTTTTTTTGTCTTTCTTTCAGGGTATCCAGTTCTGGCTCCTGCTGCCTACTATGACCAGACAGGAGCCTTGGTGGTCAACACTGGAGCTAGGAGTGGCCCTGTCCGCCTCATGGCCCCTGCCTCTGTCATCATATCTCCTTCTGCAGCACAAGCAGGTAACAGTAATTCATGTAAAGGCCATGTTCAGAAGAGTCTACGCCGCCTAGGTTTTTAATTTTCTGCTGCTGGCAAGTAGTTCCATGCATTTAAAGTAAGGATTGCACAATCTGATCTTAAACATGTTCTAGCTAAATAGAAGGTGCAATTAAACCAGTATGAGAATGTACCTTTGAGTCTAGGCTTTTTTCATAATGAGTTTCCTTGAATCAGTGTGATCAGTATTAAGTCATGTCGAAGTGTTTGATTATTAACTTAAAAATGACATCTACCTGAGTACACCATTATGTTGTGATTCAACTCCAGTAAAAGGACTCATGCTGATGACAGACTGCACAAAGCACAATTATAACCTGATCCGACAAACTTGGAGAATGTATTGTTTTACACTGTGAACAAAGTGAACGACAATCGGATGGTTTCTGCCTTCTCTGTTCTCTGTCACATCAGTGATGTTGACCATGCAGAGTACAGAATGCTCTGAAGTATTGAGCAGATATGAAGTAACATCAAGTTCTCCGTTTGGCAGTCCAGCATGTCCTTTTTGACCTCTTTTTCTTAAAGTCATCACTTTCATCAGTTTTGTTACAACGATTTAGTCTGACATGTCTGTCGGTCACACCGTTCCAAAAATGTATGGCTCTGTGATCGCCAAATGTGATTTACACACCAGAACATTGCATAGACAGACCTTGCGATTACTCCCCTCACTGAACGTTGTCGTCTCTCAGTTGCAGCTGCAGCGGCGTCAGCAGGTGGTGCCAATGGTGGTCTTGGTGGTGGGGCCAACGGTCCGTTCCGTACCATGACATCCCAGCAGGCTCAGCAGCAGGGTGGCCCTGGTGGTGCTCTAGGAGGAAGCTCCTTCTACGGATCCTCCTCCCTCAGCAGCTCCTCTCAGAGCTCCTCTCTTTTCTCACAAGGCTCTGGCCAACCTGGGCCCGGGTCTGCCTCCTTGGGCTTCAGCCAGCCCAACTCCTCCTCCCTCGGTGCCACACTGGGGGCCACACTGGGAGGCTTCGGCACTGCAGGTACAGAATAGCCTTCTGTGCAAGTTCACTGTTGATAGCTGAACAAACCAAAAGCCAATTGGATAATTCACATAGCACGTTTCCTACACCAGGTTGTAGACTCGATGTGCTCAAGATAAAAACAAAGAGAAGGCGAGAGTAAAATATTGAAATGCAAACAATAATTAATAACAGTAAAAAATGTTAACTTTAAGATCTACCCTCTGTTTTACTGAGAGCCAGTAAAGAGCGTTCTGAATGACTTGGAGTTTATTTACTTGATTAATATTTTACAATTCCTCAGAATGCATCTACTTACTTTTTGTGTTTGACTCCCTCTAGTGGCCAACTCAAGTGGCGGCAGTGGGTCCAGACGGGACTCCCTGACGGGCAACAATGAGCTGTACAAACGCACGCCATCCAGCCTCACCCCAATTGGTCATGGAGGCTTCTACAATGGCACCTTGGGCTTCAGTCCTTCCCCTGGCCCTGTAGGCATGCCTCTGCCAAACCAGGGGCCCTCCCATTCCCTCACACCCCCACCCTCCCTGTCCAATCACAGCTCCTCGTCCAACCTCAATCTTGGTAAGTGCTTTTTGAGTTGACTCTATGGAGTGTGGTGCAGTTTTGTCAAACCCAAGAGTAAACAAGGTGTTTACATACAAGAGTGGTTCAGTAAATGTAGATTAAAGTTTAGCATGACTGGTTTGTAGCTATAGTATAAATTACTAATCTATATTTTTAAAATATTGATATATTTGGATCAGTTGTGTAAACGTGAAGTGTACATTGATGACAGATTGAAGAGAAAATAATTACCATTGATTTTGTGTAGTCTCACATTTTGTCCATATTTACAGTTTTCTTTAAATAACATAAGTAGATGTTGGCAATCTAGCCTGTAATAAATTATTGTCACAAATAAAGATTTTTCATATCCAAAAAAATGAAAGCAGACAGATTTATGAAACATTTATTTGAGGAATTGATTACCATCTGAGACTTAAGTTGGTTCTTGTCGTTTCCATGATTGATGGTTTCAAGCATCAACTTTAATGACTTGGAAAGATGTAGAAATGACAGTAAACAAACTACTACCTTACATTTTCCAAGCTAAAATAGTTTGAGGATTGTTATTAGCAACATAAACTGAGCTCTGATTTCCTCAGCTGTCAATATAATCAAGTCTTCTGTGACATTGTATATCTTGCCACAACAAGTGGCAAAACCTTCCATAAAATGTGACATTTTTAAAAAAAAATTTAGGTTTTTGACCTAAGTTTGCGGTGTCACTTATTTGATTTCTTCAACAGCTTAGCTTCATGTTTTGGACAGTGCTGCCATCCAGTGCTGTGTTTTTGTTCTGCAGTCGAGCTAAAAACAAAAATATCATGATATTCATAGAAAGTGCTTCAGTGTCCTGACTTTAACCTGTTTGTATTTATTGTCCCAGTTTTAAGTGTAGATACAATAAGTCTAAAATGTTAATTTGTGTGAATTGTGGTGTGAATTTTAGTGTTTGTTGGATTTTGAACATGAGCAGTATCATAAACCTTGAAATAATCAGATAGAGCATTTTACATTCATATTCTGTTCACACACAAGTATACACACTGGCATGGTGGGAGAAAGTTGCCAGGGCAAGGTTCTCTCAAATAAATGCAGCTGTTGTGTGCTGACTGAAAATAATGGCTACTATACCTACTTCACTTAAAATGCATGTTCTACAGTACTTTGCATGTCACGTAAAACATGACATGTAAATAACGAGTGTTTAAGTAAATTGATGGTCTCTCTGCTTCCACTCTATCGCCAAGATGACGCCCACTGAGAGGGGGAAGTGTCGCACATTTCACTCTGAACTGACCATTTTGAGTGCACCATCTGAGTACTCAGACTGCACTGCATGGTGCCACACTTATGTCAGTATGAGTTTACAGAAAATAGCCACTAAGAGTGTGGAAGTACATCCGCTCAGAGACAGCCTTTGAGGAAGTATTGCTTTCACTGGAGCATGTGTGCTAAAACACTTGGCTGGATTTGATCCTCATCACTTCATGTGACTCTGCTCATAGCAGCTGTTCTGCAGTGCATTTGGAAGAAGTATGCAGTTTGTTTCACATTTTATGTCGCAACTTTATGCTAAAGTAATAATTCATAAGTTTTTCCCTCAATCCCATACTTAGCAAAAACATTATAGGCATCGGAACATTATTTGTGTATTTAAAGTCTCTCAGCTGACGAGCCATTGTCCTGAAAACAGTGAATGTGACAGATGGAGTCTTGTGAGGGTGTAAAAAATGGAATCGGATTCATGTGAAAGTGTCAGAAGTCAAATTGACATGTTGCACAATCTCCGCTCGGCTCTCTCTCTGCTTAAGTTATGCATCTGAATCCTACATGTAATCATCAAAGCCTTATTCCATGTCATATAAATGACTAGTTGTGAGAATAACTGTTAATTTACAATCAAGCAACGAGTCAATTTGTATCACTCTTAAAAACATCTTGTATAATGAGCCTACATGAAATATATATCAATTATTTTTAAATTAATAATGATCAAATCTAGGGGGAATTATTCAAACTTTTTGGAGAGATGACTCCCCTCACAGACATCACTCCTACTATATCTGTATAGAAAAGTTTGCTCACTCTTGTTTCACTGGAGGTGTTTTTGGACACTATCCGTATGTGTCTAAGTTTTTAACCGTTTTATGCAGTTTAACCTCGCTTTAATCCACGCAGCACGAGAAGCGTTGCCAAGTGTTTCCATCTAAGCAAGATTAATCACCTCGCCAACAACGTGACATAGGCAATTACATCCATATTCATTTTTGGCCAGTTGTGATGTAGGGATGATGAATGGCTCTGTTTGATCTACAGTATGGGCTGCTTATTTCAAAGTCTATGAAATGGTCTTTTGGAAACAAACACAGAGGCACCGAAGGAGAGTTTTGATGAAACGGGTTCAATGCTTTTTTTCCTTTTCACTTGAGCCTTATTTTCAACTTCAGTGACTTTGTTCTGACTCCACAGGAGGCCTGACCAATGGTAGTGGGCGCTTCATTTCTGCTGCTCCAGGGGCAGAGGCCAAGTACCGCAGTGCTGCAAGTTCAGGCTCCTCCCTCTTCTCACCCAGCAGCCAGCTGTTCCCGTCGTCACGGCTACGCTACGGCATGTCGGACGTGATGCCCTCAGGCCGCAGCCGCCTGCTCGAGGACTTCAGAAACAACCGCTATCCCAACCTTCAGCTCAGAGACATTGCTGGCCACATCATGGAGTTCAGTCAGGACCAGCACGGCAGCAGGTACAGACGAGCACGTATCAGTCCCGCCTACACAGGATATTGAAGAAGAAATTAGACAAACAAAAATCACTTCCCGCCAAGTCAATTCCAAATTTAAACCCCATGACGAGCCTCTCGGAGGACTAGAAGCCTCTGCACATACACACATGATGATGACTCATCTGATTCCACTTGTTCCCATTCAATCCCAACCCGACAAACCATTTCAATGCATCCACTCCTTTTTGTAGATAAAAGCCTGTGTTGTGCCGCTGCACAACAGAGAGAGGAGGCTGTCTTTCTTGTTTACCGACGTCGTCTTGCTGTGTTGTAGCTGCAGTGGAGCTTTTGGCTCCTCTGAACATCAGTGTTTATGGTGACAAAGCCCAGCTCGTTCCGAGGAAGCTCGAGAGCCATATCAAGACGTTTCAACTGCATAGAAAGCCTGATGAGTAATCCTGTAAAAGTTTTTTTTTTAAACCCAGTTTCAAAGTACACACATCTTTTATGATGACACACAACATGAACAAGCTAAATATTAGGTGACTGTGTCCAAAAAATGACACTTATATTCTGAAACTATACTGTTTCTTAATCATTCTCACTTAGATCTTAGGTCTTGATTCTTTGACACAATGAACACATGAAGGCCTCTTCATGAAGTGTCTGAAAATAGTTGGGCTTTCTTTTTTTAAATAATTGATCTCTCACCAGATGGATGAGAGCAGGGGCCCTGGAGGAGGCTGCTCTGGCCTCCTGGTTTCTGGGTCTGCCCTGGTTGAACCAGCACAGCCTTTCCAGGCTGTGAATTCCAGACATTTCCTTGACTTGGTTTCTTCAGCATCTCTATCCTTTTTTTTTGTTTAATCTCTGCTCTGCCTAGCATTCATCACTTCACCTCACAGGCTGCTTGGTTCCTTCAAGTCCCTCCTGTTTTTTTCTCCTCTCTGAACTTCCATCTTCTTTTTTCCCAGACGGTTCCCTCCGGTTAAAAACAGAGCATTTCTCTGCGTCTTATTACAACTGTATCTCTATCGCTCTCTCATATGTTTATATCTTTGGCTCTGTTGATTCGAAGCAGGGCAGTCGGTGCACTTTTTCATAGACCTTGCAAAAGAATAACAAAATGAGTGTACAAAGTGTGTGTGGGAGTTGATAAACATGATATCTGACATTCATGCAAAGCTTATCCTCTCTGTCTCTCTAAGGTTTATTCAGTTGAAATTGGAGCGAGCCAGTTCAGCCGAGCGTCAGCTTGTCTTCAGTGAAATACTGCAGGCTGCCTACCAGCTGATGGTGGATGTCTTTGGAAATTATGTCATCCAGAAGTTTTTCGAGGTGCGCATCAGTGCCGTCGTCTTGGGACTGCATCTCCTTTTATGATCTTTGTGACCTGTGTGAAAGTGTTATTAGTGGATTTAAATGGCTTTATTTGTGCATTTCAGTTTGGCAGCCTGGACCAGAAGCTGGCTCTGGCGGAGAGGATCAGAGGTCACGTGCTGTCTCTGGCCTTGCAGATGTACGGCTGCAGGGTCATTCAGAAAGCTCTGGAGTTCATCCCCTCAGACCAGCAGGTCATTGTAAGTACACTCGTCGTTATTGGACAGTGCAAGTGTTTTTTTAAAAGAGACGGAACCTTCACCGTCCAATTACCTTAAACGAGTCACAAATCCTCGATTCAATTTGATGTTTGTTTTTAACGAACACATATATAGGGCTCATTATCACTTGAGCGTGAGATGAATTTTGAGGAAGATTTGCTCTAAATGAGGACAGAAAAGTTGCCTGTGGTAACGGAGTTATCTCTACATCCTTACGATGCTTGTGGATGTGTCCTGTGCTTTGCTACACACTCATAACATAGTTTACACAGTGGATTTCTGTTGTTTGTTGACAAAACTCACGGGGAACACAATATTTGCACACCAGTGATTTCAGGGAAGCAGGAAGGGGGTTCAAGTTCAGTCGATGTGTCGCCCAAATCAACAGTTGCCGTGGTTACTTCTAGTTGGCAGCAGCTTCATGTTAGCGGGAGGAGGTCATGTGTAGTCGTGCTACACATTTCCCCCCCTTCTGGCACGCCTGCAGGACGTCACACTAAGGGGCGTTTTAAATCCTCGATTCCACCTTTTGCTTTCGAAGGTCGACATTACCGACATCATTTCAATCAATATTTGATTTACAATCGAGATTGTGAAGAAAAACACCTTGATGTTCCAATTTAATATCACATGATAATGTGCCCATAATTCACTCAGAAATATGTGTGTTGCTCAAGGATCACAGCAGAATACCGTATCAATAGAGGTGTGCCTCTCATGCTGAAATTGCATTTTTCGTCTACATTATGGGCTTTATTTTACAGCTGCTGTGCGTAGCAGCAGGTTCCTCGCAGGCACTCCATCATCGACGATGAATGAGGCTAATGATACCACAGTTTATATGCAAATGGTGAACTGCAGGTGTCAAGATAAATCCAGCTGAATAGCAACACACAATAATTTGGCTGTGAATGCAGTGCTTTCTTGAAAAGGAGAGTTTGTGAGACTGACAAGTGTCCCTGTCTCCTTAATGGAGCTCAATATATTGCTTCAGTGTAGCTGTTGAAAGCTCAGTGTTTATTCGTTGGCCTATGAGCCGCAGTGAAAAATGGAAAGTTTTGGAAAATGCTTTCGGGCAATATTTGATTTTTCTCTCACACAATTACATGCCCCCCTGCTGATTCCACCTCCCTCACACTCTGCTCTCTTCCTCATCTCCTTCTTCTTCCTCCTCCTCTCAGAGCGAGATGGTGCGCGAGCTGGATGGCCATGTGTTGAAGTGTGTGAAGGACCAGAATGGTAACCACGTGGTGCAGAAGTGTATCGAGTGTGTTCAGCCTCATGCCCTGCACTTCATCATAGACGCCTTCAAGGGACAGGTGGGTCCCACTCTGAGCGCCCACACATGCAACATTTCCACATTCAGTCACCGAAGCCTGCCATTGCATGGCTGACATCCACACAAACACGCACACACACACACGCGCTGTCGCTGCCTGGAGGCAGCAAACATATTGTCACCGCCAAAGTACCTCGTCAGTCCTCTCCAGGCACCGGCAATGTTACCACAGCAACAGAGACCTTGGCCCAGTGGCTGCAGCCATCTCCTCTGCACCAGCTAAATGTTACATTAGCATAAACTGTTAAGAGAAAGATTTGGTGTGATCAGGCATGCACCTATTTGTCCAACGCAAACAAAAACAGATTCACTTTTAAGCTTAGTGTCAGGATGTTTTGACAGTGAATCTCACTTGTGCGTGTTTCTCTTCTCGCACATTTCCATATTATGCAATGAGATGTTTTTCACTCAGTGGCTCAGATTTGATTGTGTATCTGAAAGCAGGCTTGGAATTAGTTTTCACCTTCCCTGCAGGGGAGGGCTGGGTGAGTGAAAGCCTGCCTATAATCATTTGGTGCTTGAAGCCTCTCTGCGTCATTTGAGGGGAAAAGTTTTGTGCCTCTCTTTTTTTCCTTTTGCCTGCAGATATAAAAGACTAACTATGGCTAAATAACATGTTTTCAGGTATTTGCCCTCTCCACTCACCCTTATGGCTGCCGAGTCATCCAGCGCATTCTCGAACACTGCCTTCCTGAACAGACGCTGCCTATACTAGAGGAGCTTCACCAACACACGGAGCAGCTAGTGCAGGTAACGCACACCGAGCATTCACTGCTGTCTTGTGTTTTTTTTCTTTTCCCCAGACTAATCACAGCTCAGATTGGTTTATATAAAGCCCTTCTCTGAGCCTCCGCATTTTCAAACTCGGTCGTGTTTGTCGTGACGTCAGCGGCACCAGCTGTCGTCCTCACGTTTCTTTCGAGTGTGACTGTGTGGTTTGTTTGATTTTAGGACCAGTACGGCAACTATGTGATCCAGCACGTTTTGGAGCACGGCCGAGCTGAGGATAAGAGCAAGATCGTGGCTGAGATCAGAGGGAACGTACTGGGACTTAGCCAGCACAAATTTGCAAGGTAAAACCCAGAACTAACACACAAAGACCAAGTTTCAGTCTTTAATTTCCTCCTTTTGAAAAAAAATAAAATAATTTTCCTTCTCGGCTATAGCCAGACATAAGTTTTGATTTATCTTTCATTTCATCCAACGTTAATGCCCGTCCTCTTCCTCTTCCTATTTGTCCAGTAACGTGGTGGAGAAGTGCGTGACCCACGCGTCACGGGCTGAACGTGCAGTACTGATAGATGAAGTGTGCAGCCTGACCGAGGGCCCCCACAGTGCCTTATACACTATGATGAAGGACCAGTACGCCAACTACGTGGTGCAGAAGATGATCGACGTAGCTGAGCCCACCCAGCGCAAGATCGTGATGCACAAGGTAGGATAACGGGTTATCTTATGTACTGATTGACTGATTGCCTTTGACATCAATATTAACTAACACACCATACACTTATGGTCCCTTTTCTTTTTATAAAGTGTCAATAAAACTATTTCACCTATAGTTGAACTGCTGAGCGAATATTTCTTGATTCATTTTGAGGATACTTGTTCTATTTAGGGATGTGCCAAAACCCCTGACACTTGTATTTTCCCAGATAAAAGAGACTCTGAGTGCACTAGTTGCTTTTTACTGATGTGCTTTTTTCTTCTTTTTTAACAAAAAAGAAAATGGTCATTGTCAGTAATGTATTCCTGACTGACTATTAGAGGAAATGAAGAGCAGACGCCTTCGCTAAGCTGACGATTAGCGATGTTGACCTTCTCACTAAATGATGTGCACACTGCACCAAACCAGGCAATAAGGACAGAGTGGAGAGCATCATATTATCTATTATCCGAAAAAATATTACACTTATTCCTGATTTCATGTTTTATCAGTGAAAAGTGCCACTCGTGTTGCTCACATTCACCTGCCGTATGAAGTCACTGGTGTCGGTGGTTTCCAAGGCAATGACCTAGAAGTTTACTGAAGCTCGAGTGATTATTGATTACGGCGTGTTTGCTGTTTGGCAAATCCAAACACGGCATGTTTGAGCAGTGTTGTGAAAATGTCAAACGTGTGTGTGTGTGTGTGTTGTTTTCTCTGCAGATACGGCCCCACATCTCCACTCTGAGGAAGTACACCTATGGAAAACACATCCTGGCCAAGCTGGAAAAGTACTACATGAAGAACGGCGTTGACCTGGGTCCTCTGTGCGGCCCACCTAACGGCATCATGTAGACCAGTTGTTCCCCCCATCCCTCTCCTTCTCCCCCCCCCCCCCCTCCCCTTCCTTGGCTTGAAGTAATGCCCACCACCTGATATGACCCCGCCCCCCCTCACCCACTCTTCTGCACTTCATCTGCCTAATGCAGTCCGTGTCAGGTGGCGTCGTGCCCACTGAACGGACGTGAATCACCACCATGACCCTCTTGGAGAAGCCCAGCCTTAGATTTTGTTGCTCTTCCTCCTGAGCCCGCCGTGGAAATAGGAAGGACTGCGAGGGGGGGGGGGGAGAGAACAGAGGGGGGAGACGTGTTCAATTCATCGCTCCCCTTCATTCTTTCTTTTTATTTTATTTTTCTCCTGGTCATCGTTTCTGAAAAACTGAAGAAGGAAAAAAAAAATCACATGACTTTTTGCTACTGCTGCATCCTCAATCCTAGTGTCCCCCCTCAAACCCCCTCCTCCTCCTCCCATCCTAGCTATTTACCACTATGAGATGAAACGAGTATTTAATTTGTCTGACTTCACAGAATCATAGACGAATACACACACACGCCATCAGCTAACCAGCAGACACAGATCATTTAGCATGGGAGATTCGTTTTTCTGGTCTTGCTTCTATAAATATAACGTGTATACTTGGTGTAGACCTTTGCATATATATATAAATATATATATATAAAACTTTGTAGTTTTTTCTGGTTTTTGATGTTGAATCTGTATCTATAATGTATCCTAGTAGTGACCACATACTTCTGACTGTATAATTGTACATTTGTAAACCCTTGTAATGTAAAAGTGCTTTACCACCCTTTTTGGTATGAGAAGGAAAAAAAAAAAGAAGAAGAAAAAAAAAGCTCACCCTGGAAAAAAATGTTAGAAAAAAAAATCCCTGTGCATTTCAGTGTATATTCTCACCTCCTTGGTTGTGACATATGAGTTGTTGTATATTGTAAATTGTAATATCAAATTTTGGTTTTGAAAAGCCCTTTCTATACAGCGTAGTACTTGTACAAAGATTCGCCACGCTTGGTTTTATCTTTATCTTGTCACTGCTTAACTTAAGACGTCAATCTCCCACTGACTCCCAATCGGACAAGTTCTGTTAGACTTGGTGTTTTCAGATTTGTGTTGAAGGTCGTTTGTTTTTTTTGTCCTTTTTTTTTTTTAAGATCTTTTTTATAAAGAATGCATTACCCCATGAAATGTGTCATGTTGTATAGGTATGCTGGCCGGGTGGGAGAAGTAACTTTTACTCATTTAAACTCCCCAAAGCCCTCAGTTATCCATGACAGTTTTCAGGGGGTAAACCCATGGATTGTACAGAGGATATTCTTGTGTTTTTTGGCATTTCTCTAGTGCTGTAAGTGCTGTATCATACTGTCCATGTTCTTTTGGGTGAGAAAGGCAGCCCGCCACAGCGCGGTGTATATTTGGAGCAGCCTTGTGTATATTTACTACGAGCACACCTGTAACCATATGTGTATAGTTAACAGAACCTGTGTATGCTTATTGCCTGGGCAACTATTTTTTGTAACTCCTGTTGTAGATTGTCTCTAAACAATTGTGTGATCTTTATTTTGAAACCAAACTGAACAAAAAAAAACTTTGAAAATTTGATTGTCTCAAGTGTGCTTTATTGTGCGTGCATGTGTGTGTGATGCCCTTTAAAAGCAGAGAGACGTGTTGTAGTGTTTAGTCGGGTGCGATTTGGCGTGAGACGGGAGCTAACTCCTCAAATGACCTGGGGGCCAATGTGCATCTATTATACTTAATACTATTTATTATGCAAAATGAATGTATTATCATAAACAGACATTTATTTTAAGTTACATAAATAATAGTGTGGACAACTGTAACTAAAATTCGTACCAGGAGCCGTTTCGGGATAGTGTATATGTAACTCAATGTTGTATATGATACATTTAATAATGGGATAATTATGACCAAATGTCTTATTACTATTATAAAAAACATTGCTAGCATACATATGTTATATTCTATCACCTCACTGTCAGCTGTGCCTCAGCTACACACTGTTTAAAAGATGGTGAGGTCGTGGGCCATGTTTTCATTATAACATGATATTAAGTGGGGGGGCCGCATGTGGCCGCCAGTTTGAGACCCCTGACTTAAAGCCAACAGTGTCAAACGTTTACGTCCATTAAGAAGTTGAAGTCCCTTTTTTAAAAAAAAATATAATATTAAGTATAAAGTATATGACATTTACTGTACTTAGTAATTTTTCTTTTCCTAAATTGTGCTTAGAAGTTAAAGTGTTAAGAAAGTGAGTAGTTGGTGGTTCAGTGATAGGGTGAGTTGTCTGTCAACTGGAAGGTTGTGGGTTCAATTTCTGGCTCTACTAGTCTATTATGTCCTTGAGCAAGACACTTAACCCCATGTTGCGTGTGAATGGGTGAAAACTGTATTGTAAAACAGCTCAACATTGGAAAAGCTCTATATAAATACAAGTACCAAAGTTGAAGGAAATGCGTAAAGGACAGATATGTTTGTACTTGTACACAGTACTTTGTCTCATTACAACACTGCTTCTTAACCCTGGTTTCGTTTTCTACAAAACGCGAGTGATACTGAAAACTTTCCCGTCGTTGCATCAGGTGTTTTTTCAGTGGGAGAATGACAGACCGGTTTACACAACAGTCTGATAAACAGATAACTGATTTCCTTCCGTTGATTAATGAGTGTGGCATTATCAAACTACACTGACGCGTTTTTGAATTGGTATCTTGTAAAAACACACCTCGCTCTCTCGGGGGGACCTTTTTTTTCTTTTTAGTTTTATCTTTCAAGGAGCCTGGAGGACAGAGTGGGCCTGTTTGTACCTGTCCAGCTTTTTTGTTCGCATGCGTCCTGTGCCCGAGTGGCTTCAACGAGGATGTTACCTCTAAAGAAAACAAGTCGGGCTGGGTGTGATGTTTTGCGGGCGGTAATCCCACGCTTTTGTTGATCAGGAAACCACGCCAGGTGAAGCCGGGTCATCTATAGTGATGTTTGAAAACACACACTGGAATGTGCACCAAGCTGAAAGGAGAACTCATTAGACCTGTAGGCTGTCGTCTTAATTACCAGCCATATGAAAGTAGGCAACTGTGTCTGGGCCGTGACACACAGGAGCCCCCTAAGGCCTGTATTTACTGTGTGTCAGCTGGTTTGCAGTCATTTGATTGATTGCAAAGTTGTGTGAGAGTACGTTATGTGCAGCACTCGAGTCCACGACTGCAAAACGGATCCTGCATTACCTTTACTGTCTCGCAGAAGGGCGCCATGATTCATTTAACCCTTTAAAGGTGCATTATGTAATAAATCTAAAGCAACTGGCCATAAAATCCTCCTAATATGTCACAGAGACTCAGGAATAATGTTCATATAACAAACTGAACTCGCCAACAACAACAGTACAGCCACAATATTTGCATTAAAAATATATATTTTGCAGACTGCAAATCATGTTTTGGCATGTGGCGCCACCTACCGCCGTCTACCAATCATTGCAGTCAGTAGAGTCTAAGCTGCCGAGCAACCAGGGGTTGCCAGTTACGTCAGAAAACGAAACCTAAAAGACCTTAGAATTTTTAATTTGAATGTAGTAACCGTTTTTGGCCACATTCTTAGATATGGTGCCTTTAAGGTACGCACCAAGAAAAAAGCAAAAGCATTTTTTATTGTTTTATTATTTTATTTTATTTACTTATGATAACAATAACGTGAAATTAGACCCTACAGTATTTCAGATACAGGCCTCTACCAAACGGTTGAGACGTCTGTTCATAATAAACCTGGTTTACATAATTCATAAAGTGCAACATTCAGAGCAAGTCACATTTAGTGTAAGTGAGTTCAGCTTTGATGCATTTTTCGATGAGATATAGTGACTTAAAGTGTGCTCGACCAAATGGTTGAGTAGAACCTTAAAGGGTTAACATGATACTGACAGTTTTCAGAGCTCGGCTGAGCAGCTGATCAGTTCCCCCACACAGACAAGCATCATGTCCATATATATATGTGGACGTGCATGAATGAAGTAAGATTACGTGACTTTGCATTGTTTTTTTTAAATGTTAAGATTAAGAATGGGCCCTTTGCAGAGCAGTCACAGCAGGACGAGAATAAATAATCACATTAATGACGGCTCATTTCCATTCAGCATCCGCGGTTTCATGCTTTCACTGTCCCTTTATTTATTTATTTATTTTGATTTAACCTTTATCTATCCAGGAAACGTCCTACATTGAGATTAATACTCTCTTTTCCACGGATGTCCTGGCCAAACAGCACATTTTTGCATAAATACAAAACAAGCGATTCAAAAGAAGGAACAAGGACAGTGGCGGTAGCATTAAGCCGTTAACACATTAGCATAAAATAAAATATTAAAACAATCTTCCTCGTTGTTACAGGTTGAAAGCAGGGATTGAAAGAGCCCCATCCTCTTCGCTGTCTTAAATCTGATCCAGATGCTGCCTCTGAGACTAAAAGTGTACTTTCTGCTCTCTAACTTCGGGCTGATGTAGAGAGGCAGGTTACACAGAATAGCCTTGTAAATAAAAGTGTTCCACTGCTGCATCCTGTGCATGTTTAATGAGGGGGGGCCAACCAACTAATAAATATAAAGTGCAGTGGTGCGTTCCAAAGGCTGAGCCTTACACATAATGTGAGCAGTAAGGGCCTGCAAATACAAGACTCTAAATCTAATGATTTACTCCTTATAGATCCTCAGAAAACTCTCTCAAATGTCAACTCAATTCAGTTTTATTGTGCAGCATCTGCCTCGACCAGTTGGGGTGAAAGAGGGAGACCAGGAGTAGATGTTGAGTTAGTAAACAAAATGTTAATAGTATTATCATGTCAGTCATTCCGGGGTCAGGGGTCTCAAACTGGCGGCCCCCCGATCGATTATATGTGTCCCCCCACTTAATATCATGTTATAATGAAAACATGGCCCACGACCTCACCGTCTTTTAAACACAGTGTGTAGCTGAGGCACAGCTGCCAGTGAGGTGATAGAATATAATATTTGCTAGCAATGTTTTTTATAACAGTAATAATCAGACATTAGGTAATTATTATCCCATTATTAAATACACTTGTTAGGGCCCGAGCCACGAATGGCAGTGGCCCCGAAACGGCTCCTGGTACGATTTTACAGATCACAGTTGTCCACACTATTATTTCTGTAATTTCAAATAAATGTCTGTTTTTGATATTAATACATTAATTTTGCATCATAAATAGTATTATTAAGTATACGTGTGATATTGTGAACAGTTGTTTTTTTGTTCTCTAGGCCGGCCCCCTCTTGACCACAATAGATGCGCATTTGCCCCCAGGTCATTTGAGTTTAACCCTTTATCTACTCAACCATTTGGTCGACCACACTTTAAGTCACTATATCTCATTGAAAAATGCATCAAAGCTGAACTCACTAACACTAAATGTGACTTGCTCTGAATGTTGTACTTTATGAATTATGCCAACCAGGTTTATTATGAACAGACATCTCAACCGTTTGGTCGAGGCCTGTATCTAAAATAATGTAGGGTTAAATTAAAAAAAAAAATAATAAAAAAAATATATATATATATATATATATATATATATATATATTGATTGGCGTTATTTTTATCATAAATACATTTTATTAAATTAGAAAAAATGCAAAAAACATTTTTTTCCTTTGCTTTTTTCTTGGTGCGTACCTTAAAGGGTTAAAACCAGACAAACAAAAACCCTTATCTTTATAGTACAGACAACAATAAAAAAAATAAAAACAACAAAACAAAATCAATTAAAAGTATGTTTTAATGGTGTAGATGAGCAGGTGTGTGTTGTTGTAACTGGACTTCAACAGACTTAACGTTTTCATTCCCCTCATTTACATCTGAGGTGCTGTTGTGTGTTGTTTTGTTTTTTTTGCCTGCCCTGTAGTAACGGTTGGCCCAGCTGGTTGCTAGGCGACACAAGTAGGCTACAGTGCGAACACACATTATTATAATAACCCCGGCTGGCACGGCTGTGTGTCCGTCTGCACTCGAACACCAGTCTCTGAGCGTGACTCACACTGTCACGGTTCAGCACCCGGATCTGAAGGTGAAGGTGTGCTAATGGAAGCCGGCCAACCAGAAACACCTGCGCCTGAACAATAGACACAAAAATGGGAGCGGCTGTGTGTGTGTGTGTTTTATTACTTGTATTTTTTATCTCTTTAGGACCTTGTCAGGACCAGTAGTCCTCATGGAGACCAAAACCTGGTCCTAATGAGGCTGAACCTCAGCTCTGATGAACTGGTTAAGTTTGGGTCAAAGATCTGAATAGTTGTTAGACATTAGCTGGTTATGGGCAGAGGCACAGTTTGTGAACAGGCAAGGCAGGCAAGTGCTTGGGGCCCCGAGCTGATAGGGGGCCCCAAGCACTCGGAGCCTGAGGGCTGTTTTTACTGAAATGTGAAGTTATCGTTCTGCAAGTTGGAAAATGAAGAGGATTATTTACAGTGTAATGCATATCGTTTCTACTCAGTTTATATCGTTTTTTAAAAAGCTATTTACAGTATTTTATTGTTCTTTACATTTATAGTTTCACATCCTTTTAACTACAATGTTTTTCCATGTTATTTCATTCATTTCGAAAAAAAATGTTTTTATTTTGAACTCATACATTTTTCGTTGGTGTCAGATTATTTATGACATAATGGTGATGAACACTGGTTGGAAGGAAGGGCCCCCTGGGAATTTTTGCTTAGGGCCCCTACAGACTCTAGGATCGCCTCTGGTTATGGGACGTACACATGAATGTGAGTCGACGCACTTGTGTTTGTTATTGCCACCTTGTCAGGACCAGCAGTCCTCATGGTGGAGACCAAAACCTGGTCCTAATGAGGACTTATTGGATTATGGTTGTGTTATGGTAAGGGTTAGCTATTAACTAGTTATGATTTAATATGTTAGAGATAACGCTGGATTTAGGCTGTGGGTCCTTAAAAGGGTAACTGTATGTGTGTGTGTGTGTGTGTGTGTGGGGCTGCGGGTGCCTAAACGAGCTGCAGGGGGCATCCTCGCCCCTGCGCGAGGACAACCCCCCCCCCCCCCCCACACACACACCTCTCTAAACACACACACACACTCCTCCTGCCAGACTCTCAGTCCTAGCAGCGTCTCCATACGGAACATCCTGCCCTCAACCGAGAGGGGGAGGAGAGAGCGAGCGCGAGAGAGAGAGAGAGAGAGAGAGAGAGAGAGAGAGAGAGAGAGTCAGAGAGGCACGAGCTCTGTAGTCTCCCGGCACTATCGGGTCTCGAGCTTAAAAACTCGCAGGAGCGGACAGAGGAACAGCGCGGAGGCCTCGTGGACACAGCAGCGGCGCGTGAAGCCTTGGATTAAAAAGACCGACTCGAACACACGGAGGCTCGCGCGCACTGGCGGCGCTCTTTGAAGTTGGACAGAGACACTGAGCAGCTTCAGCAGCAGCTTTAGCGGCAGCTTTTGTTCCGCTCACCTCCCTGAACCCCGTGAAGGCAGCGGCGGCACCGGGAGGCTGTGCACGCGCCACCCCCTTACCATGAAGCTGCCCTGGCTGTTCGCGCTCACGGCGCTCCTCGCGCACACCGCCACGGTAAGAAGAAGAAGAAGCTGCTGCTGCTGCACTCGGTCCTTTGTTAACCGGACACACACACACACACACACACATACATACAGACACACACATACACACACGGGCAGCTCTTGTGTTCTCGCATAAACCATGGGCATTTAAAAATAAAATAAACATTAAATTAATCATGGAGGGGTGTATGCATGCGTGCACGTGAGTGCGAGCGCGTGTCAGCGAGTGAGGTGTGCTACTATTAATGAGACGGTGATTGTCGGTGATCGGTAGGAAATCCTCCACTCGACCTACATAAGCTGGATCTGCGCTCATTGGTGGACCGTGACTCCCGTGCCCCCCAGACACACACACACACACACACATACGCACACACACACACGCGCACGCACACACAGCAGCCTTTGTGTCTCAGTGTCGGGGTTTATTGTGGCCTGTATTCCCTCGAGTCAGGAGGTGTGTGTGTGTGTGTGTATGTGTGTAATTAGCGGGTTATCTCTAATTGAGCTTGATTGTGGGTCTTTGTGCGGCGCCTCGGTATGTGGTGTCTGTGTCACCAGCTCACATCCGGCCGTTAATTCGGCTGTTTCAGTCATATTGCGGCTTTGATGACTTTATTACCGAGCAACCGCGCTGTGGTACGTGTGTGTGTGTGCATGAGGAAGGTGTGTGTGTGTGTGTGTTGGAGGTGTGGTCGGATGTCTGATCAGCACCTGTGAGGTGCACGCGGCTTCATTTGATCGATAACGGTGATCGAAATGTCCCAATAGCATGACGTGACCGGGGACATCCTCACAAGTTTTGTGTGTGTGTTAGTGGTGAAATGTGGGTGGGGTAACGGGGAAGTTAACGGCGATGCGGTGCGCGAGCGACGACGGCTTGGTGGAATGATGTCATCGGGAATCGCGAGAGGGGGGGGCTGATCAGGAATGCGCGATCACACACACACATGCGCACACACCTTCTGGCCAATCCACACCGACCTTCACGCGCCCCCCCCCAAGCGCGTCCACACCCCCGTTAGAGATGAATCCAGATTTATCCTGTGGGAAGCAAGAGGAGGAAGTTAATTTAATCACTGGGAGAAGAAGAAAAGCAAAGACCTTAAAAGAAGAAAAGCTCAGATGTTCGTTTAAATATAGACAAAAACACAACATTGAATCTCACTAGTGCTCCACTGTGAGCTTGTAGATTTATTTCGTTATAACATGATGTTTTGTGTGTGTCAATGCACTTGCTGCTTTCTAAGTTTAAGTCCAGTTATAATGGTATAATCCCATGTTAAAACTCTTGTTTGAATATTACTAGAATAAGAACATGTCATCTTACTTCTAAAGTGAAAATACTATTTATAGAGCTTGGAGTTAAATAAGCAAAACCATTATCGGGATTAAAAAAAGTTTCAAATCGGTTGATGTTGATTGATAATGTGATCAATGTCAGACAATTAAAGGATGTGATTTGTGTCTGCGATAGTTAAAGACACCATGCAGTTAATTCTCTGTTCACAGAAAACAGCACTTTAATTTGAGGGGAAAATGTGCGTTTGCACTAAACCTTAAGTGTACATTATATTGAACATTTTAATCCCAGGTTTACACAGGTTTTCCCTCAGTGCAAATGTTTAATCTGCATCCACTCCCGGGTCAAATGACCCTGCAACGCATGCAAGTTTTTAATCAGCTTTGGCTGCGGTCAGCGTCACCGTAATGACCCAGACGAACGTGCACGTTTCTTCTTTCTCTGCACTATTTTTGCCAGAAATGCACCGTTTTGGGTGCAATGTTACTCACTCTTCCAGCCGTCAGCATAAGTGTTTACGATTTAAAACCTTTCATTCGTTATTTCATCTCAGCGACTCTTTTAATGCGACACCAAAGATGCAAAAATAGTAACCACTGCACATGCACAGTTTAATCTAGCTAAGGCCATAGTCTGACTAAGATAGGCAATCGGACAACTTGTCGAGTCCGAGTATACATGCGGAGGAGAAAATGTATTAATTGGCCATGCATGTCTGACTCCGCCTCTGCAGGTGGCGCTGTATCTCTCTATAAGATATTGCGTACAGTTTGCCAAGTCCGACTCCAGTCTGACTAAGCATATACATGCAGGAGTAATCGGACTATGAATTGCATTATCCAGATATGTTAGTTCGACTAAGACTAGCTTGTTTTTTTAGTCAGACTAATATGACATGACATTAAGAAAAAACAAATCATCATCTTAGTCTGACTAAGATAGGACTTTTAACATGCATGTAAACTGCTGTTGTTTTTTTCTTCTTCTTCTTCTCATATGTCTGGTACGTCTGTGTAAAAAAAAAATTTTTTTTCTTGTTTTCCGAAAATGTTCACATACGACTTGGGCAACTATGCTATTGGGCTAACCATATGTTTTTTCGAATGAGAATGAGAATAATTCCGCAAATCATATTGCAATCACATTACAGATTTATTCAAAATCGTTCAGCCCTACTACACTACACTCTATATATATATATATATATATATATATATATATATATATATATATATATATATATAAATATATATATATAAATATATATGTGTGTATGTGAAGGCTACAGAAGCATAATGCACCTAGTGATTTCTATGAACGGAATATTTGAATGGATGTCACCACGTCTTGGTGTGGTGATACAGCTTTACAACACACACACACACAGATGCACTAATTAAAGGGTCAGTCGGCCGCAGCCTTTGCCAAAGATCTGACCTGACCTACAGCTGATCTAATCCGTCTTGAAGTGTATAGATGGAGACAGGTGTGACACACATACACACATTACACACACTACAGAACACAGGCTATACTATGCGAGTGCACGGACACAGATGCAGGTGGAGTTTGTATAGGAAACACAAACACACACGTGTCAACAGTCTTAATAATTGCAAGGCGAACACACACACACACATCCTGGCTTGCATTTACTTGCAGACAGGATCTTTCTTTAGATGTCACTCTTGGCTTGAAATCAAAGCTCCATTTCCACCATGAGATACAGTTCAATTAATTCCGGTGCATGACACAAATATTTGCGTTTCAAAATGATTACAGTGGTCTGGCACCTAAATGGTGGAGCGAGACACTCTCGCTGTTGATTGGTCAACACAGTATTGTTACTTCTGGGCAATATCTATTTTAAGAGACGGGTCGGTAGGACGGGACCGACCGGATACAGACGGCAAACGAACAAAACTTTCGCTAAGACACCTTCTGTAGAAACTTAATGTCTTAATGTGTGCACAATAGCACAACATTACATAGCACCAGTACATATTTATTAATGCAAGTAATACCCCCTGTTCCCACCGGTCTAAAAAAATAGCTTTATTCCAGGTTTATATTAGTTTTTTGACCAGTGGGAATGTGTTTATTTGGCTTTCACTCTTGGGTTAAATGACTGCAGTGGACGCAGGGTGAAAAAAGCAAAAATTTTACTTCATATTTTTTTGGGGGCAGAGATGCATTATTTATGCACACTCATCGTCTGGCTGTTAGCATAGCCATCAGCCATTTATGGTTGAAGTGAACCTTACTTTATACAACTTATACAGCACTCTGTGTTTTTTTGTGTGGATCAACTGAGATAATGGATAGATTGAAAGAGGCCTATACAAAATAGTGACAAACTGTAATGTCACTGAGCTCCATGATGGGGTTTATTTCATGATTTCAAGATTTCTGGTTCTTCAATGTGAATATCTTCTGCTTTCTTTGCTTGACACAACACATTAAAACATTAAAAATCAATCATTTTTGGTTTGCGGACAAAAACGAGACATATAAGAACGCCATCGTTTGACAAACACTGATCAATATTTTTCCGACATTTCTTGAACAAACGATTACTTGATCGTTAGTCGCAGCTCGTACCCGCCTGCAACAGGAATGATGTTAGAATCACCTTTTTTTACCAGCTTTATCTGGATTAACAAAAATCCCACATATACACGTCCATCCATCTTCTCCCACTTTATCCTCCACACGAGGGTCACTGGTGCCAAGTCCAGCTGACATAGAGCGAAAGGCCGGGTACAATCATGCACTCTTACGTTCACGCTCGCGGTCAATTTGCCTAATCCCCAAATTAAATCTGAGGGTTTTAAGACTGTGGGATGAAACTGGAGAACATGTAAACTCCATGCAGAAAGGCCCTTGTTCCAACCGTGTCTATGTATACTTGTATAATTTGAATGTGAAAGAGGCTAAAGACTGAGCGAGAGATGCTCTTTTGCTTTTTGATAAACTGTGCATCAGGAGAGAGGCATCAAGGCCACTTGTTTAACAATTCTAAAGATTAATATCAGTGAACAGCAGAGCTAATTCCTCTCTTCTTTGTCGAATTCATTGGAAAACAACACTACTATGATGATATCACGCCATTTACGCTGCTGGCGCCGCTCTTGCCATCCGACCTGCACACCCTGCAGTGGACACGCAAAGCCAGGTCGGGTTTTACTATCTGTTCCAAAGCTGGCGAGCCGAGCTGCGACTTTTCCCGCTCGGCGGTGGAAGCGCATCTTTAAATGACGTGTGTGTGCACGTGCGTATGCGAGTGGTTCTGGCGACGTGTGGGCTCAAGTGTGTGTGTGTGTGTGTGTGTGGATGGATATTTCCTGTTATCTAAGTTGTGACGACACATCCGGGCGACTGCGTCTTACATGGGAGACTCATTTTCCCACAGACATCTGCTGTGTCCCAGCCTGTGTGCGTGTGTGCATGCATCCGTCCATCTGTCTGTGTGTGGGCTCAAAAATAGTCTGTCTCCACTGCCAAAAACTTGTCCTCCTTGAAAAGTGTGTGTTTGTGTGTGTGTGTCGGAAATGCACAGTGTTGTTGTGGATCATGTTTAACTCGTGGGATGAATCAGTGTTCTGTGCGTCCAACTGCAGACAAAGCCCCCCATAGAGGGAAAGAAAGAGAGAAGGAGCAAGAAAGAGGGGAGGAAAAAAAAATAGCCCTCCGAACGAGGCGGATCGAGGGAGAGTGAGGAATGTGAGAGGGCAATTTGACACAGGAAGTTGGGTCTTTTCTCACTCTGCTGGAGGACAAAGTCTCCTCACACACATTAACGCACAGCCCGGCAGGTAGAAAACACTCCCTGGGTGGAGGAGGTATTTCAGGTGGGTGTGTGAAAGGATGGGTGACGGTGTGGCGGCGGTTACCTTCCAGTGGTTGGAGGAAATGAAAAGGATCACGGTTCATATCCGGAGCTGCATTCACATGGCTGGTGTCTGGAGGTGAGCGTGGACACACAGAGAGAGAGAGAATAATGATAGCCTTCAGTCGGGGGAAAAACAGCTCAACCCCCCTTCATCTCCCCGTCTCCTCCCTTTAAGGGATGTGTGTGTGTGTGTGTGTGTGTGTGTGTGTGTGTGTGTGTGTGTGTGTGTGTGTGTGTGTGTGTGTGTGTGTGTGTGTGTGTGTGTGTGTGTGTGTGTGTGTGTGTGTGTGTGTGTGTGTGTGTGTGTGTGTGTGTGTGTGTGTGTGTGTGTGTGTGTGTGTGTGTGTGTGTGTGTGTGTGTGTGTGTGTGTGTGTGTGTGTGTGTGTGTGTGTGTGTGTGTGTGTGTGTGTGTGTGTGTGTGTGTGTGTGTGTGTGTGTGTGTGTGTGTGTGTGTGTGTGTGTGTGTGTGTGTGTGTGTGTGTGTGTGTGTGTGTGTGTGTGTGTGTGTGTGTGTGTGTGTGTGTGTGTGTGTGTGTGTGTGTGTGTGTGTGTGTGTGTGTGTGTGTGTGTGTGTGTGTGTGTGTGTGTGTGTGTGTGTGTGTGTGTGTGTGTGTGTGTGTGTGTGCATACACAAGCTGCTCACCCATATCTGAAAGCAATTTCTTATCACATTTGAAGGACTGGCTCGGCAGATGTGCTGCATTTGACTGAAATTAGTTTTTCTTTCTCGCACAGAAAGTTTTAGTGGTTGACTCGGCTCAATAGAAATGGAATTTCCCAATTTACTATTTAGAGTGATAACGGCGTGTAAGGACTGAGGAAGCCTGCTCTCACAATACCTGCTATTTCACTGTGTCATCCCTCTAAGCTGACGGAATAATGGGAGCTCGGAATTTGCAAGCTCAAACTGAAGTTTAACTAAAAGCTCAAAAGTGTGAAGAATGGAAATCTTTTTAAATTGGGAGAGCACGGGGGGGGGGGGGGGGGGGTAGCTCATTACTCGCCCCGCAAACAGTGAATAAACTTTGCTGCAATCTCCCTTTAACCTCTAATGTCACGCTGCATACTAATAGTTTAGCTGCCACTTGTGAGTCTCGTCTTGGTTTGTCTTCACTTTTCATATGAAAAGACTTGAAATAAGTCCAGAAGGTCTTGATCCTAAATTGAAAAGTGATACCTCAGAAGTAAGATGGAAATGGTAGTCTCCATTGCTAGTTTCATGTCTTCTTCAATGGAACATGATGTTTCCATTGAGAACTGTCGATAATTCCTTCATCTAAATTTCACTGCCATCTTTACTTTACTAGAGCGGTTGTGCTTCCGCCTTCCCACCTTCCCTCCATCAGTAGTGATGTAAAACGCATCACTTGGTGTCTCCACAGACACAAAAACAAACGTGTGACCGCATTTGACAACGTTTGAATGTTACCGACATTTGTATTTATTTAAAAGCTACACACGACGGCTTTAAGGCCCATTTTATACTCCACGCGACAGATGTAGACGGGCGGAGCCTTTCGTCCGTACTTTGCGTTCATTTCGTCCATCAGGAGAGCTTAGGATGACGGACGGAATTGGGCTATACCACTGGAAATGGGGGAAGTATAGTCAATAGTCAAATCACTCAGAAGAAGCAATCGACGGTTGCAGTGAAACAAGCTGTGGTGGCAGACGTACAGAAATATTGAAAATGCCGCTCGTCATAGATCTCGTTGAGTAATAATCTCGTAGAGTAATAATCCGCATTAATGGGACGACTGACATTTAGTAGTCTTATGTTCCACCGCCACTATATCTGCTTGTGTTTCAGTCCGTTCCGGATGAAGCACAATAAAAATAACCCTTTTCTAATGTTTGCTATGTTTGTTGATGCCTGTAACTTAGTTCTCAGCACTCACCTCTAGAAGAAGTATTGTGTAAAACGTCCATACAACGCAAATTGAGACGGATTCATGTAAAACTGATGTAAAGAATTGAGTATAAATACTAGTTTCAGGTCTTCCTCAGTAACACATGATAAGAAGTTTGTCAATGACATGATAGTACGGCACACATGAGATTTTTAGCTCGTATAATCCAGTCTGTGCCTGTTTGCAGGTTTACAGTTTCAAACACTGACGCACGGTGCTGGTCGAATCAAGGCTTTTATTTAAATGAAGGAGTTTATTTTGCATTTTTATGCACAGCTTATGAGCAAACTCTCATCAGCCTTAGCTTTAATCGCCGTGAGCTGGTGTTCACAAACGAAGGCAGCGCAGATAAGTGATGAGCTGAAAAATGCTGAGAAATGAATCCCAGCTTTTGTGTCCCGGTGACTTACATGAACACAGTTTTATTCTCGCCTCAGCTGAAGTAGCTCGTCTTCTATCAATAACAGAGTGCAGTGAGTGCATTACTTAGCTTACATAGCTTTGGCCGCTCTCCATTGGCGGCCAGTTGGTTGAAACTCTAAAGTAGTCTGGATGCCTGAACTGTTGGCAAACCGGCGTCGCTCACAGAGCCCAAGACGACACCATTTACCAAACGGTACTCAGGACACGTTCGTCCCATGCATTCAAATCATCTTTCTCCAGTGATGCGATCACTGAGTACAGCTTTAATTACAGGTGTAAATGAACTCCAGACACATTTAGATATGATTGCTCACTTCTGGAGACGACACATTGAGCATTATGATGATTATTTATCTGGGGTCACACCGCAAATTATGTATGTTCAGAATATGTATTATTATATACTGATTTCGTCAATTTCCATGCACTGATTTTTTTTTTTTTTCCACACCCGCAAATTCTGATAGTGAACGGGTCTTTTGCCAGAATCGTGTAAACAAATGGAGCCAGTACGAATTGTTTTGACTTATTCTCTGTTATCTTTTATATATTGCTGGGGTTCCCGCCAACGTTAATGCATGCCGCGTTTCCATGACCACTGACCGGAAAAAGACGCACGTGACATCAAGCTTTACGTGACTCCCTATTTGTTAAAATGAGTCTCTAAAGTAAGGCTAAACTTTAAATACAGAGGCAGGTACACAGTTACTCTGGTTATTTGTTGTGCTGCTCTTTTCGTTTAATAAACAGACCGCTGCAGTTAGACTGTAGGTGGTGCTAAAGAAACTAACGCAGCTAACGGAGCTAATGGAGCTAATGGAGCTAACTGGTAAATGGTGCCTGGAGTCCGGTGTCGCGGCACGAAAAACTTTCATTTTAACAATTTGGACGTCATATGCGTCTTTTCCGGGTCAGTCGTCATGGAAACGCGCCATGCGCTAACATTGACATCGTTTACACCAGTAACGCCGTGCCCAGCACTACTTGACTGAATTGTCGTCTAATCAATTTTTTTGAAAATTGTGAAAATGAAATAGATGCAGCTCAGACTTCAGAGTGTACACGGTAAGTCGAGCGGTGCACTGTGTTTTTGTTGATTCAGTGCAGAACGTTGGTGTTTTTAGGTGGGTCACAACCCGGAGCCATGAAGATGCTAAACACACACTCACACAGATTCTTCCTTGGAGTAATTGGGCATTGCTTTGCAGATGTGCTCATATACATACAGTACTCTCTGGAGTTGGAGTTAGATGAATATAGAGACAATAGGGCAGGGGAGGGGAGGAGAGCGGTGGAAAAAGGGAAGTGCACAAGACTGCAGGGTGATGAGAAAGAGGGGAAAGAGTGGAGGAAATGAAATGGAGACAGGTCGGGCTGGAAAAAGAGTTACGGTAATGGAGGGATGGGAAGTGATGTAGCAGGGGAAAGATGAGGGGGAAGAAAGGAGGGAAGAGGATCCAGGTCTAAAAAAAAAAAAAAAGGGGACCTGGAAAGGAAAGAGAGAAGGAGATGGAGGAAGAGAAGGAAGAAATGTGGGGGATATTTGGACGTGGTGATGCAGAGGGGAGGAGAACTGAGGCTGGATGATGGGGATGACGGCAAGCGGATGGAGCCAGGCCAGACGGAGAGATGGAGCCGGGACGGAGGGATGTCGAGAGGATGGGGGAGGGAGGCGTGCATTCCCAGGGGACCGCGCTCTACCTGCTCTCCATGGCCGTCGCTATGACAACCACCGTGGCTGTCGTTGTCACAGCTTTATTGCCCCCTCTCTCCTCGCTCGCATCCACGTCCCTCTCTTTCCACTTCTGCTCCGCGTCTCTTTTCTCTCCTTCTTGGCTCGGTTTCTCTCTCATTCACAGTTTTTCATGTCTCATTCGCTATTTTCTGACTCTACTCTTTTTCTTTTTTTCTTGTCTCCTTCCTCTCTCTGTTCTCCTCCTGTCTTTTCCAACTGTTCCATGACGGTAAATTAAAAATATAGAGAGAGAAAGGAAGATATAGAGCAGTTGTGTTTCAACTTCAGAGCGTGTATATATATATATGTGTGTGTGTGTGTGTGTGTGTGTGTGTGCACGCTATTATAGGACTCTAAATTAGAGAGCATAAACCCAGTGCTGTCTTCCAAAACCACAAAGCATTCTGGGATCTCTCTCTGTCTTTGAGCCTTTGCTATAAATAAAAACCCCAGAAACAGGGTGCCTCCTTCCCACTAACAAACCTGTGTGTGTGTGTGTGTGTGTGTGTGTGTGTGCACTTGTGTCAGAAATGTTCCCACCTGCACATTAACGGTGCTGTGATTATCGGTTTTCCCTCGCATCCATTACTATCCCATCGGCGCTCCCGTCCTTCCTCGCACGTTTCCGTAACGACGGGGTAATTGGGTTAACGAAGGGCCGGATGGGTGGGGTCATGCAGAGCTGAAACTCAATGCGGTCCAATGGGACTGGACTGGAATGTGTATTTCCTGGCAGGCGGCTGATAAGGGGGGGGGGGGGGGGGGGCAGAGGCTGCGATAAGGCCGGACCTCGCACTTTTGTGAGGCTGCGTGGCCTCCATCTGACCTCCATCCACTTTCCCTCCATCTCCCTCTCCATCTGTCGACACATTTGTTTGTCTGAAGGTGATTTTTGTCAGCCAACTTTTTTTTTATTTACTCGTTTGTGTCGGTTGAAGGTTTGTAGAAGTTGGCCAGTGAGGCCACGGCAGAGGCCGCATGTCGTCATGCGAGTTTCCCGGACCCTCGGTGCTGAGGATCTTTATTTAGGCCTAACCGTTTAACGATGACTTCAAAAGTTAAATTGACTAAAGGGGGAAAAAAGGGGACATAAAATCTGCTCCTTGGTTTTTAAAATGGCACCATATGCTGGATTTCTCCATTCTTCTGGGTTATTAAACTGAATATATAGTGTGGCTTGACTTTTAAGATGAATTTTTTATTATTTCCACATTTTATGAACATAATTAATCAGTAAAAAATATGCTTTATCTTTACTCGCAGCCCAAGACTTTAAAGACAACAACATTTATAATGTCAGTAATGTTTGCGGCCGAATGATTTGGAAAATATTGAGGATATTGCGATATCATTTTGTTTTAAAGTTTTCACCATTAAAACAAAGATATGGTTTCCACAATGTTTTGGTCACATTTGCATAGAAATTGGAACAATCCAAATTAAATTACAGCCTTTGCACTTTTCTAGTGATTTTTCACTTTTTATTGACCCAACTTTAATCCATGAACACTTAAATATGCATTATGTAATAAATCTAAAGCAACTGGACATAAACTCCTCCTAATATGTCACAGAGACTCAGGAATAATGTTCATATAACAAACTGAACTCACCAACAACAACAGTACAGCCATTAAAAAAAATATTTTGCAGACTGCAAATCATGTTTATGTTTTGAAATCATGTTTTGGAATGTGGCGCCACCTACTGCCGTCTACCAATCATTGCAGTCGGTAGAGTCTCAGCTGCCGAGCAACCATGGGTTGCCAGTTACGTCAGAAAACGAAATCTAAAAGACCTCGGTATTTTGAATTTGATTGTAGTAACTGTTTTTGGCCACATTCTTACATATGGCACCTTTAAATGACAGAGTGGGTCATAAAACGATGTATATACAATCAACTGTGCTGTTTTTTTATAATGTAGTTTAAAAAAAACAAAACAAAAACATCAACCTTTCGGATGCTATTAATGACACCACATCCGTTCTCTTTGGCCGAGACTCTTTAGTCTTGCTCTGACTAGACGCTCTGTCCGTGCTCCTCTGGGACTCCACATTTAAAAAAAAAAGAAAAGGAAAAAAAAGGCCTCTCTCAAAGCCTGCTAAGTTTGTTTGCTCTTAATAGTGGAACAGAGTGCTCCTAAATGAACACGCAGTGAAAGAAAGAGAGAGCACTTTCCCAAGGGAATGGCTATAAGGCCCCTGCAGGAAGATGGTAAACATCAGCTTAAATTCCCACACACAAAAACACACACACACACACACGCATGTTTCACCGTCCCGTGTGCTGTCATTTAGCGTCGCCTTGTCTTCATCTGTCAGCGTCAGACTCCAAACCGCCATCATCTCATGTCTTTTCGTTGATAAGGGAGCGAGTTTTGTCAGTTTCAATTTTCACAGATGTTTGCTTCTGATGTGTTTTTCTTCTTCCATTAATGATGAAATGAATGAATGATGGCAGCATGTTTTTGTTTTTTTTTAATTTGAAGTCTTATAAAGATAAGTCTTATCTGGGTCGCCGAGTTTTCACTGAAAACAATGCTCTCTTACAGTAATATTTCATCACGTTTTCATTTCAAAACAAGCGCACCAGAGATCCGTGTGTGTTTTGAGTGTGTTTAATTGGTCATGGGTTATATACGATGGACACAGGAAGTGAGTATTTATAGACCGGGGCTTTCAAGCTTCACATCAGGAGAGCGAAAGAGAGCTTCCTGAGTGGTGCATAAAGCGAGCCTTTATAGGTGTGTTACATGTGTTACATGTGCATGTTTACACGTGCAACAGAGCCAGAGCAGGCACAGGGAGGCCGCCTGTGCTGCCAAACCAGAGCGAGAGAAACCCCTCTGTGTGTGTGTGTGTGTGTGTGTGTGTGTGTGTGTGTGTGTGAAAGGCATGTGACTGTATGTGTGCGTTTGAATTATTTAGCCCCCCACGTCCCGACAGAGGAGTGAACGAGGTCAGGAGCTCATTGCTGCAACATTTTCCCCCTCTCCATCCATCTCCGTGCCATCCACCCACCCACCGCCTCTCCTCCTCCTCCTCCTCCCTCTTCCTCTTCCTCCATTGTCATTGCCGCGGAGCTGCTCGTTTTTTTTTTTTATCCCGTCCGTCTTAATAAGCAGGAACTGGGAAACAAAAGGCTTTTACCACATGCTACTCACGTCCTCGCAATTATCAGCAAGCCATGAGGGAAGAGCATTGATCCAATTAAATACAGACTTTGTGTGTGTGTGTGTGGACCCTGTGATGTAAACCTTTGAACTCTGCTGCTTTAAAGGGCTCTTTCAAAGGCGTTAGCCGTTTCAATGAGCCACTGAAGCTAGCAAGCTGTGTTTGTGCGAACATGTGTGTGTGTGTGTGTGTGCATGTAGAATGGGAATTATGTCATGTTGTTGGTGGTTGCTGTAAGATTTTTCTCCCATAGGGTCTATTCTATAAAAACACACACACACACTGCTGTTTGCAGCAGCAGCAGCAGCAGCAGGTGATTCATCCCTAATCTTTCATTCCAACACTTGTGGATTAGCCCTAATCTTAGCTGCCAGAAACACAGGTCTGAGGCTGATTGACACTGAGACTGTGTGTGTGTGTGTGCTTGTATTCGTTACCTCTTTAGCACCGTTTAGGACCAGGTCTTCATGTCCTGACATGAACATGGTAAAACTGGTCCTAATGAAGCGGAATCTCATTTCTGAGGAATTGGTTCAGTTTACGGCTAAAATTCTGGTTAAGGTAGAACACTCAAGTCAATGTAGTGTCCTCAGAAGAATAGCTACGCACACCTGTGTGTGCATGCGTGTCAATAGTGAGAATTCTATCCCCATGTTGACATGAATGAGGCGATTGAAGAGACGTCATTTCCTTCTTTTGATACTTTACAATCAGCTCGATCGGCATAACGGCAATGAGGCGCACAATTTGATCCCAGTATTAAATCACGTCTCACTTTGACACACGTGATCGTGTCTCCTTTGACTAAACAAAACAAAATAGACCTGCAATTTATGATATTTGAATTGATTAAACAAACGGTGGTGAAGTGAAAAATACAATTGCCCCAGAGGCGAAGTTTGAGATGGCTTTAAAACAATCAATTTACAAAATCACAATACAGAAACATGCCGCTTGTTCTTTTATTTGAAAAGGTTGAACTGGGTTTGGCATTTTAAAATGCTAAAATAATATTATTTATTTTGTTTTGTTTTTGACCGGAGATAAAACCCTGAACTTCAGATCCACTTCACATTTTTCTGCATGCACACACACACGCACACACACGCACACACACACACCAGTGGTTCTCTTTTTTAGGGGGATGTCATTTCCTCTTTCTACCTCATTTCATTCCATGCCCTAAAATGCCATGATCATGAAACCTTTTGAGGTTTGAAACCCTGTCCTTACTGCGATGTGAGAAGTTTGACACTTGAACACAAAAAAAACCTCAACAAAACGGCAAGGTGTGGTGACAGATTTGAGCGAGATTAGATATTGTGTGGAGACTGAGGGAGATGGGGATTTGAAGGGAATGAAAGGCAGAGAAAAAAGGGGGTCAGAGGCAATCACAGAGCAAAGTGTTACCAAAGGACACGGTGGAAGGACGGGCGAGCATGAAAGAAAATTGAAGAGAAGGCGAAAAAGCAGTCGAGGGAAGTTGAGAGTAGAATTTGTTAAAATGTAAAAAAAAGAAAGTGGAATAAAGAAATTAAAAGCTAGTCCGAAAAAAAGAGGGAAGTACTGAGTGAAATCATAAAAGAGCTGATGAGGAAGAAGAAGAAGGGAAGATCAGTGTCTGTGTAGCACCAGAGAGAAACGGTTACTGCTGTCGGGTAAAGAGCTTATAGCAGCTGAGACGGATTGAATGAAGAGGAGAACCTGAACAGGATTACACCCAGACAGCACAGAGAGGTGTTAGATCATATCGTAACACACACACATTTCCTCGTCCTTGACTTAAGCCCAATTTATACTCCTGCGTAAAGCGCTCTGCGTAGCTACGCAGAGTCCTCTGCGTCGACGCAGAACCTGTCGAAGAGCCTCTGCGTCGTCTCCGGGTGCACGGAATATTTTTTAAGTGTCCGTCACTCCGTCAAGGGACTACGGAGACGGCAAGAGCTGCGATTGGTCCTCAGGACAGGCCGAGCTAAGCTGCTCTGTGCCGGCTCTCAGTGCGCTCCGGGCGTCCTGACAGAGGGCGGAGCTGATCCCCGCCGATAACGCCGCTGCCAAACTATAAATACGTCATATCTATATACACACAGCACATGTTTAGACTCTAAATGGCCAATTTCTCGCCTCAAATTATCTTAAAACTGCGTTCCGTCACACAGAAAAGTGAGAAACGGCCACTGTTTCAACAACAACAGTCTTTCTCTCTCTTTCTCTCTCGGACGCCATTGCTCACTGTAGCCAGAAGCACAACAACCTTGCGCAGCGACCCCTACTGATCGGGCGGGAAATTGCAGCGAGTGTCCGTCACCACGACGCAGAAGTATAAATGCTCGAGGCGTCTCCGTGGTGACGCAGACGGATAACGCATACGCAGTCGGAGAAGTATAATGTGGCCTTAACACATAGTCTCTGGTTCACACCGACACTGACCACTCTGCCACTTCAAGCTCCCCAGTCACACTTTAATTAAACAGAACCAACACACTACCAAGCAATTAATGATTGCTGATTGTTATACCAAGCACTCAGGAGCTAATCTATGTGTTAGACGATCATTCTCGAGCCATTAGTTACTTAAATCCACCTATTAATTAATTAGTCGGTGAATAATGTTGCCTGCTGAGGCGTGAAGCTGTCTTTTAACCGCGCCGCATAAGAACAAGAGAAGAAGAATGAACGCGTGACTCTCACGTGGAGCCTGTGACTGTATTCATGTAAGAGCAGAGGTGATTCGGTAGGTGAAAGATGACAAAGACGGTCTACTTCCTGGGTAATAACCGCCTCATATTTTACAAGTCCAAGCTACTGTTCCGTTGTCTTCCCGCTTTAAGAAGACACACCGGAGATATAATCCCTCCGGTGTGTCCAGGGTCAGCCCCGAGGTCTCCTCCTGGAAGGACATGCCCGAAACATGTCCAGGACCTGGAAACCTCAGTGGTTCTACTCCGGAGCCCCTCCTGGATGTTCAAGTTCCTCAGAGAGGAGACATATTATGCAAAATCCACTTTTTAATCATTTTAATACTTATATTTGGGACTCTGGAGGCCCTATGAGTAGGCAAAGTGTGAAAAAAGATGACTCACTCATTTTTGTGTGTTTTTGTGGTCCTCCTCATTCTAAGTACAGGAGATGAAACACGTGATGTTGACTTTCGCACTCATCGCTACGTCACAATGAGACATTCCTGGAATTGTTGTCTCATGGAGCGATGATTTGTCCCTAAAAAACGCAAGAGTGCTGGCAAGGGCAACAGTATCTGGAAGAGCGGAAGTCCGTGAAGTGTTCTATTCTTGGCTGCACAGTGCAGCACAGAATTCTACACAAACTTCCAGCCTCAGAGGATTTACGTGTCCAGTGGATACATGTTATATATGACGGCAATGTGCCGGCTGGAGTCGGCAAATGAGGGCTTTTCCAAATGCTAACTGCTGTTAGCTGCCGGAGCCTCAGTGACGCTGATGTAGTTTCCCGTGTCTCATTTGCATTTAAAGAGACAGGCACTCGAAACAGTTCTGAACAGGGCTGTTTTGGCAGAGTGATTGAACTGCTGTGGTGCTTCATCCTTAAGGTATTTTGACCAAAGCATGTCACAGACATGTTCATTAGGACACCAGGGAACTAGGTTAACTTGGAGAAATGGGGTGTAATATATGTTTCCTTTATGGCTGAGCCCGGCCACCCTGCAGGAAGGCCAATCTCGCAGTTTACAGGTCGATCTACGCTCCAAACTACTACATTTTACAATGGCATGTTCAGAAAAAACAATCAGTGTCCATATGAGCCTTTCGGCACCAAATCACGTTATCTACATTTATGCTAAAATGTATATCATGTATCACCAGTCTAAACCCAGAAGCTGATTCTGTTCTTAGTACTTAAAAA